>NC_090289.1:45727500-46927500 GCF_037392515.1 Haliotis asinina
TTCTTGCAGGCTGACCAAATTCATGTAGTGTAAAGATAGGGAAACAAAAATTTCGGTGCTTAATTGATTCAGGTGCAGAAGTGTCCATCATGCATAAGCGAGTATTTGAGTCGCTACCAGGAGTTAAATTAGACAAAAAAGTGTCTATACAAATGGTTAATGGGAACTCATTTAAGGTAAGAGGGCAGTGCTTCTATCACCTTTAGACTTAGAGGCATTACTGTTGCTCATAAGTTCTATATAGTCAGCAATATGAACCACAACATGATACTTGGACACGACTGGTCACTTCAACCTAAGCTGCCTAAGGGTGGGATGAAGCTATGTTCTGTTGGAAGAATATATCCACATCTCCTCCATTGTTAGACTAACTGCTAATGTGCCACTAGTGGCACAAAGTCAAAAGGAGGGTTAGCTAAGAAACAAATGATGTGTATCAGTTTTCAACGGCTGACAAAGGATATTTAGCTAAAGAAGCAGGTATAATGATTAGCAATATGGTTGTCAGGGTCAGCAAAAGGAGAGATGTTCCAGTCACACTGATGAACAACACCAATAGATCAGTCAGATTAAGGAAAGGTTGCATAGTCAGCAATTTTGAAAGCATTCTTTCAGAGAGTCTGGTTAGTATGACGGATTTGTTAGACAACTATAATCTACATGTTGACAACAAGTCTGACGCTGACATTAGTGCACCACGTGAACACAGCAAATGAATACGTGACTTGATAAATAGGAACCAAGACTTATTTGCAAGAAATGACATGGACTTAGGACATACTGACATGGTACACATGAGGATAGACACCGGTGACCACAACCCCATTAGAATGAAATGATATAGAACTCCACTGAATAAACAACGGGTTGTAGATAACGCCATCAATGACATGTTACAGGCTAAGATCATTCAACATTCAAGGTCACCCTGGAGTTTTCCTATTGTGGTAGTGGACAAGAAGAATGGAAGTAAACGTTCCTTTGTGGACTTCCGGTCGTTAAACACGATCACCCAGCTCATTGATGATATCCTGACACAACCGGGAAACTCAAAATACTTTTCCACTCTGGATTTAAAGTCAGTATATTGGCAAGTCTTAATGGATGAAAAAGACAAGGAAAAACAGCTTTTGCATGTTACCGGGACTGTTCGAATTCTCTGTAATGTCCCTTCAGCCTTTGTAATGCTCCATCCATATTTCTGGAACTAATGAGCATGGTTCTGGAGGACCGAGAAACCTTTGCCATTGCCGATCTGGATGACATTCTCATCTTTTTAAAATCCAGCAAGAAACACAAGAGTCATATTCAAAGAGTGTTTGGTAGAATTATGGAGCTTTCACTAAAACTGAAACTGTCAAAATGTAGCTTTGCACAATAGGGGACTGATCACTTAAGTTTCATGATTAGCCACGAAGGAATAAAACCAGATGTGAAGAAGGTCCATGAGTCCCTGACCAACAGGGTGGATGGACCAGAAAAGATCTCGAGATCAACATGTTTGAGTCCAGTACGTACCCACTCAATGACTTTGCCAGCTGTGAACCAAAGAATTACCACAACCTGATCAAACTACCAAAGTCCTGTGGAGACATGTTGGACATGGTAACAGAACAGACGAAGTATGAAGCCATTCAGGATATTAAGAAACAGCTGAGTCAGGTTTAGGTGACAAGCCCCTTCTAATGAGATGCATACTGATGGGTGACTGTATTTCATCAGTGAAGTAGATGATGAACCTAATCCCAGATTGTCCATTCCTGAACATTTACAATTAATGATGATGAAACAATACCATGAAGACAGTGGACACATGGAAATCAATAAGCCATTGAGGCAATAAAAATACGACTGGTCCAACTTGTATGATGGTTTGCACAGCTATGTCTTCAAGTGTGTTACCTGTCAAACCCATACCATGAAGAAACCGAAGCCCCTAATACAAGATACAGACATGTCCCCATACCCTTTTGAAAAAGTCACCATGCACCTATGTGGATCCTATCCAATGATGTCAAGGAAAATGTACACCATCCGCTTTGTAGATGATTTCAGTGGATGGCAGGAAGCGTTTGCAGTTCTTGAAAGAACAGCAGAGACTTTTACCCATCTGCTTATTGAAGAGAATTTCCCACGTTATGGGTCAGTCTTACAGACTGTCACAGACAACGGGACCGAGAATGTCAATAAAAGGGTAAGAGAACCCTTGGCATGATGATGACTTCATATTACCACCCACAAGCTAACAGTCGTGTTGAGCGATTCCACTGAACACTACATGATGTCCTAGCAAAGAAATTAGAGGACACCTTGACAGCTTAGGACGTATATACTTGAACCAAACTTCTAACTAACGAACAGTCCGACAAGACTACTTTTGAGTAATGAACAGCATGGCATTGTTGACGCATTGAGATGTAGGCCTGACAACTTAAGAACAGTACACAAGATTCTAGGGTGAAATATCTATAGAAGCTATTATAAGGTCAGTACAGGTTACCAAGATGTATATATAGTGTATATATCAGTGTTGACGTACTTGGGCAGGTTGACATGTCCTTGTGATGTACGTGTGATGAGTAATTACATTCTTTAATTTCTTGGACTCTACAAGCTGAACAAGCTATTGTAACGACATGACACTAATGATATTCTGACATGTATCTATCCTGTGTTCTGTTATTGTTCTTAATTGACTTAGCCAGTGGTACAATGATGTTCGGAAATGTAATATTCCAGAAACCCAATGATATTGCGACTACCCTATGCCTTCCTGGACAAGTATCACAATTATATTGAAGGAACAGATTAGTCATACCAGGTTTCATTAGCAAACACTAGAAGGATCATTCATCAGGAGTAACAGGAAAGTTAGGTCAAGACATTGTTGGTATCAACACCTCGTTAAGTGCGCTAGAGCATACTTTTCTTGAATACCAACGACTGTTGCTACCAAAAAGATCACTGTCACCTTTTGTAGGGAGGGCGTTAAGTTTTCTGTTTGGGACAGTATCAGACGAGGACATATCAGGCTTTAAAAAGAAACCAGAAACTAGCCAACAATCAAGCCAGTCTAGCACATGCAGTACCAGAATGATTGACCCTATTTTAAATGTATCACGACTAGAAATTAATGATAACATGCAAGCAGTCAATGATATTATTGGCAGCTTTTGTGTACTTGAAGGATCATCTCAACATGGCAATCTCAAATTTAGAGTGGGCAGTAAGGTCATATCTGCAGTTAGAACTAGTGGTTCAGGAAACTAGGGACACAATACAATTCGTACCTTGAACACACCCATCTGCAACTAAACATGCTATCATTAGGTCATGTGTCATCTAGTACGACTCCCATTGCTCTTCTGACAGTACTAAATGATGTAAAGTACATATCGCACATATATCGTAGCAAAGTATACAAGTTCAATGTCTATGCAGCTGGACTGAAATCTCAAGGACAGTGGCATGACTTTATCATCCACGTATCTACCCAGTATATGAACTCTATTATCAACGTATCAAACCAGTGTATGGACTGAATAATAAATACTGGACAATCAGCACACCATGTGTTTGGTGTCTTTTGTAGGCCATATGTGCGGCCAACACCCTAGACTGTGAACCCTTGTATATACACTTTTTTGATGTTTTTTATAATCAGTTACACAACGGAAGGAAACATGGTAACTTTCAAAGTCAAGTTGAAAGAGTTGAAAGGAAACAAATATTACAAAGAGAGTCCTATGGACCCTTGGCCAGTGACAACAGACACAGGGCGACAAGCAGGTTGAACCACCGAGTGGTTTACAACTGACTGACCACAGAATGACCAGGAAGGACTCTTGAAAGGGTTCTTGAAGTACCCTCCTAAATGGCAGAACACGCCGCAGGTGACCCGCATAAACCGCAGTGATAGGGCGACAAACAAGTGTTTACCCATCAACTTTCCACAAGATAACTGGGGAGAAACGATGACCTCGGTTTGACCCCTTGTTGACCTGTCAAGGGCACATGAATTCGAAGCATATATATATACCCAGGACTCAGAACATTGAGCAGACACAGTATCAGGAGCAGTCCAGTGCACACCCCAGCCAGTATGGACTCAGACCTGGTCCTAACTTCACTCTGAGCCTATGACGCGACAGATATCTTACCTCGAATAAAATATCCATCTCCTTCTAATTCTGGTGTTGTCTCTGACTTTGTTACAATACGACATGTCTCTTTTGTTTGTGTGTTTTTTCTTTAACAACGCACCCAGTAATATTCCAGCTATATGACCACAGTGTGTAAAGTATCCACTCTGAACCAGACAATACAGTGACTAACATAAGTACACATTTACGATACAGCGATCCAAGGATATGCACCGACCAAGTCAGCGAGTCTGACCGTGGATCCCGTGGAGTCGACGTTAAAATGGGCTGCTGAGGTTCAGTTCTCACTTGGGTGTTCTCGAGAGTATTATAAAATGATCATTTGTCAGATGAAGGGTTACCATCAGGGATGTCTACATGCATGTCTAGTAGTCAATAAGTTGCCGTGACTGTCAAGGTAAAACCCGCCAGTGTTAACGTTGGCTCAGTATGGGTGTTAATGTTGGTCCACTGTTAGTGCTATAGTTAGCCCAATGTGAGTGTTAAAGTTGGCCTAGTGTAGGTGTTAACGTTGGGTTATTTTTAGTGTTAACATCGGTCCAATGAAAGTGTTAAAGTTGGTCTAATGGAAGTGTTAACGTTGGCCTAATATGAATGTTGACATTCTCCTAATGTGAATGTTAACGTTGGCCCAACAGGAGTGTTAACATTCGCCCAAAGTTAGTGTTGTTTACATTGTGACTGATAACGTTTGCCTAATGTGAGTGTTAACGTTGGTCCAATGAAAGTGATAACGTTGGCCCTGTGTGAGTGTTAACGTGGGCCCAACGAAAGAGTTAAAATTTGCCAAATGTGAGTGTGAAGTGTAACGACTGAGAAAAATATTTTGTGTCTCCGTCAATACACATCATTTAAAGATTTGTTTCACTATTGACGTCCGCAACATCAGTGGTTGACATATATACGTAAAGTCAGGTTACGTTGGCAACTTTGAATTTTTTGTGTCTTTGTGAGAAAAGCCTTGGGAGCAAATTACGATATTAAAAACTAAAAACGGCACAATTCATATCGGCCTCAACCAAGACAGCATCCGACTTCTCGTGAATAGAACTCACTCACTCAACCCAGCCACTCACTCAAAACTCGCTCACTCACGGTATTCATGGTCGACCAACGTTCAAGAACTTCCGCTTAAAGACTGGCAAACTAACAATTCAATTCAATTCTGTACACAGCAAGATTTTTAAGATTGCGCGTTTTTTTAGAGGAGAACAGTTTGACAACCTTCCATAGGGATACAGAATTCACGTTGTTGTCGCACTGGAACAGATAATGAAATTCATCTCCCACTGCATGAGAATTACATAAAGAGCACAGACGATATTCCCTAGGAACATTTACCCAACGACCAATTTCTATAGGGGGGTGAAATAGATATGTCTTGGCAGAAAGAGATATCTCTCAAATTCTATATTTTAGAATACGATAAAAAGACGATTTTGAACTCTTTATCATGGAGGTATTCCATTTCTGTAAAAACTGGTCTTTGAGGATCTGTTCAATCTTAAAGGAGAGGAACTTGGTTGTACAGACAAATGGATTATCAAATATTTCGGATAAACCACAATCATTAAGAGTCTGTCTTACAAACTCAATCCAGGGAAAAAAATAATTTCAGAACGAGCTTGTAGCATAATAGAATATATGTTGTAAGATAGTTTAGCCTGGTGGGTGTTTGTTACCATTTTGTGCCAAAAACTTAAAAGTCTTTTGTTTAGCTTAATATACAACGGGTATTGACCAAATTCTGCGTATATCATATAATCTGGTGTTGAATTTCGAAGACCTGCAGCAAGCTTCACAAATTTTATATGTATTCTTTCAATTAAGTTGATGTTTTCGAAGCCCCAAACTTCACATCCATATAACAAAATCGGTTCAATCATTACATCGAAAGCTGAAAGGGTGCAGTCAAGTGGTAAGTTTATATTGCGTGATTTTTTTCAAAAGAGAAAACATAGCCTTCGTACCCGCAGATGCAAGTGCCTTAATTGCCTGAATAAATCTTCTATTACGATGAAGGGAAATACCAAGGTAACAATAGGAGTCTACTACCTCAAGAGGCACCTCATCATAGTAAAGTTTTAACTTAGATGACTTTGCAGGACCACTACCAAAAACAGCGACTTTAGTTTTGGATAAATTGACAGATAGCTTCCATTCATTGCAGTAACAATAAAATGCATTGAGAGATTTTTGAAGATCACAAGGATCATCGCTGAACAGGACGGTATCATCAGCGTACAATAGTATCACAAGTTAAAGCCAAAGACACAGACATCTGAAACGTACTGCAATTTTACACCCTGACACCCACTATTTACTAAATATGATTCAAGATCATTTATAAAAAAGGCGAGCAACAAAGGGGAGAGATTCTCTCCTTGTCTCACACCAGAGTTACTTGGGAAAAAGTACGAGATCCTGTTGTTGAGGAGTATGGTTGATTTAATATCTTTGTACATGTTTTTAATAGGTACAAGGAACCTGCCTGAGACTCCTTTATTAAGCATTTTATGCCATAAACCAGCTCTCCAAACAGAATCAAATGCTTTAGAAAAGTCAATAAACACACAACATACTTTTTGTTTGGCATTTTTGAGAAGGCTGAATAATAAGACATTACGACGATATCATCCATGGTTGAAAAATCTTTCCGAAAACCGGCCTGAGCGGGTATTATAATATTTTCAGATTCCACAAATTTTGTTAGCCTAGCATTTAAAATACTCGTGAGCAGCTTGCTGAAGCAACTGAGAATAGTAATAGGTCGGTATGAATTAGGGTCTAAGTTATCACCTTTTTTCTTGTACAAAGGTTTGGTCATTCCTATCAGCCAATCCTCTGGTATAAATCCGGATGACAGTATTAAGTTAAACAGTTTAGTTAGTATGGGAAGTAACACCTCAAGAGCATATTTAAAGAACTCGTTTTCTATAAAATCAATTCCTGGAGCTTTATTTAGTTTTAGATGTTTAACTGATGAGATGATTTCATCACGGGTGATATCTGAATTGAGAATATCTGACTCAATAGGGTTTGGGCTAACAAAGTCTTGTGATGTGTTATGTACATTCCGATCATTTAATTCTTTGAAGAATTGAAAAAAGGTGTCCAGATCAGGGTGTTTTACTTGTTTACTATTCCCACCACCATTCAAAGGTTTCCAGTTATCCTTTGGAGCATACGTTTTATTGTGACGTAACATAGTCCTTGTCTTTGATTTATATTGTTTAATATGTTTATCCAGGATTTTTTTGTACGATTTGCACATAAGTTTATATTTGTTTTTATTTAACAAGGACCTGTTTTTCTTTAAAATGCGTTTTGTTTATAGAAGCGATGTCGCATGAGTTTTAGATTCCCTGTTAAATCATGGTTATGGTTTATAACGAAGCGTGGTTATTAGTGAAACAACAGAGGAATATTGATATGTTCAAACGAAGATATCTGCTAAAAGAAGGACCAAGCTTAATGTCGCTCACCACCGAACATGAAAGATAAGGGCGCTCATTTTAGATTTCCCGCCTGTCCATGAATAGCCAGACAACCGTATAGACTATCATGAGTCCTCCAGTACGTTCGTCTGTAAATGTTGTCATTCGCATGATATATACAAAGAGATGTATTTTTTAGTTTCATATTATAATGTGTAACGGCTTGTACACACAGAGAATGTGCATTTCATTCCATTTGCTTTGACATATTGCCATGCTGTCACTGGATACGGGGTTTAGTTTACTGTGCCGTCACAGCATGTATGATGCATGAGTATTTTGTGCTGACATCTGTTGTGTGCAGGTAATATAGAATCACACAACGCCATTTAGAAAGTGGTCAAAAGTAACATATTTCACTTTCTTACTAACGTACAGATGCCAAACATATCATGTGTTATATGTGATAAACAGTGTGAAAGATTTAACTTTATAGTTGATTACTGGATACGTTGTACATAGTATCAGGTATGTAATGACATTTATCACCAGTTCTACACAAGTACATGGACGTTTGAGGGGGCAACTGATGAACTTTCGTCCAGGCACATCTATGGCGGGGCAATGATGTTTTGACATCAATGTATTTTCTGGCGAGACAAATATATGGCTGATGACGGGCTAATGATATTCGGTATCAGTATATCTTCTGCCCAGCCGAATTCATGACTGATGACGGCCAATGATGTTTGACATTGGTGTATTCTCTGTCCGGGCAAATCTATGGCTGATGGCGGGCCAGTATTGTCTGTCCAGGAAAATCTATGGCTGAAGGCGGGTCAGTATCTGACATCAGTTTACGATGCCACTTCCTTCATTGAAATATATCAATCAGGGTGTTGCAAGATTAATTGGGGCTGAATTCTATCAAGGACTCACTTTAAAGCATCTTCTTTATTATTCAACATAACGGCCTGAGACTAAAAGTGGATAGATTCAACCAGAGGTACAGACATATCTTCATCTTTGAAGCTGTACATACATGCATCTCGATAATAGCTGCCAGTCAGAATATACCGTACTGAATACATTTGACCATGAAGCTTATTAATTACGAGTTGACTCATGTTACGTTTTTATAGTCTTTTATAAAAAATGGAATGTGATATATATTCATGAACTGTTATCTCAGATGCAACACGTGGCATGATAATCAGTAAGTGAACGTCGCCCTAAGTGCACAAACCACCTGCTTAAAAATACAAGGCATTACACAGTGGCACCTGGTAGTCAGCACATGATCACATGCAATCAACATAAAGCTCAAAAGTGACCGACGAGGCATCTGGCAACATGATTTGTTAGTTTATTGCCCAATGTTGACTTTTTTTAACCTTTAAGGGAAAATACGGTGCGTGAGAGCCTTGGGGAACAGATTTGTGTTATACCTTTAGGGGACAATCCGGTGCATGACAGCCCTGCGGAACACTGTAAATAGAATCACCGTTAGGGCATACTGCAACCATGACCTCGATACCTACACATGCAATAATAGCGGCTGAAGAGGATTGAAAACTGAATTATAATGAAGGTAGGTTAACTATTCGCCCTCAAAATTATCTGTGGCAAAGAGCGTTCCTGATGCACTTGCGCAAAATACGAAACTACCAATGTTGGGGTGTACGATTTTCAGTTTCCTCGTTGTCTATTAATGATTGGTCTGATGTGCCTGTGTATAGTCGTTCAAGTCATTTAGTAGTCAAATGTGCGAATTACCGATTTAAAGGCGGAGGTGCAACGTAAAATATAACACGCCTTCTCCAAAGAATAAAACTAATATATTGAATTATACTCTTTCTATCACTGTCAATGCAGAATTTACTTTGCACGATATTAGCTGTTGCGCGTGTGATGCTTCATTAGAAAAAGACATTCCGAGGCGATGCATTTAGTCCTTTGCGTTTCTGTCTGTCACTTAATTCGATAAACGTTTTTCATAATCAAGGGGAGGGTTATCATCCCTGACCTCATCAGCACAGATTCACAACACCTACTCATCAGTGTTACATGGACGACTGTTAACCCATGGAGTCCACTCACCGAAAATAACGAGTCGAGTCCTTTTCAAATGGCATCGACTTGTCTTTCGTCATGCAGCAAACTTGAAATGTAGATTATGTATGGATTTAACGGAACTTCTCGTTTAAAAGAGTACCCAGTGAGGTATGTCAGGTAACAAACAAACTCAAGTTTATCGACAGCAATGCTCAGTATTTGATCAACGGTACTTGTCCATGCCGTCATCATCTTCATCGGTGTCGTTTTTAAGTAATATCACGATCATTATAGTGATGTGAAGTGCAGGGTGGTCCATAGGGCTGTATCATCAGTGCGACACAAGAAACATGCTAGGTTCAAACATGTACAACTAGCTGGTGGAAACTTTCTAGAAACTTGCCCTAAAACCGCAACCTTTTTATTTTGGACACTTTAAATGTGTGGCTGTTCCGAGGACCGTGTACTAAGGCGTATACACAACCGAAAAGTCCAAAGCAGCTTTGGAATGTACTATCAAATTTCACCTTGATCCTGTCATAGGAACCCAAGTTACTGTAATGTTATGAAATACTTTATCAATGAGTGGTTAGTAAATTCGTCAAATAATGGCATGGGGCACGTACATTATCCATGATACAAGCAACAGGACAAAAGATTTTCCTAAATGAGAAGAATTATCTGTTACAATGTGAAGTGTTATAAGAGACCAGGTTTAGATAGGCTGGAGACGTTTTACGAAGTAACCAACTCACGGAAGTCTATTGTCTTTTGTGTACCAAATGTCGAAACAACGTGTAAACTATGGGTAATTGTTGGTATTGCACCAGATATATTCCTCTGAGAACTCACTATTCCTGGCACCCCCTGTTTCCCTGAAACAAGATCGTAGTTTGAATTAACTGAGCATAACGACTTCTTTACATGACGCCCATAGTGTGATTGATTTCCATCATAAGGGATACATATGTCACTGTAAAAACAGTTGAGGACCGATATATCACTGTTAGGATCTAATTACCACTCATTTAATTACTGAATGTTTTCACTGGTGAATTCTGAATAATATGTTTTGCATGTAGATGCATTTCAATGATTAGTAGGTTAGATTAGTATCAGGAATATTGTCCCCCTGAGAGAGTACGTAAGTCCCAAAGCTTTCAAAGTCTAGTTAGCTCCACACCACATTTTATCGTAGAATATTTGTTGTCCTTTTGTGGCTAACTATCAGTACAATGGCCTATGGCTGAATGGATGGTATAAATCAAGCTAGGGTCCATGTAGGAAGCCAAAGTACTGTAGGTCCCCATTGTCCCGAGAGTGGTTTATACTTTCAGTTGTTAGCGATCCTCAAACCCCTTTTATATTGTACTGTCCTAATCTGATGTCATGATTTAGAGATAAATGCTAGTTTTTTTCTCTTGATATTGTGATATTCTAGTCCTTCGATGTCACGTTATGGCTGAAATCTTGCCGATGTGTCGATCATTGTAACTCACAATTGATTGATTGATCGAAAAAGTTATGTATACACATTATGCATTTCAAACTTGAAACAGATGTGACTCAGTAGATTGGATACAGTGGTCGCAGGAGGTTTCAGACACATGCATTTTGTACAACTACCCCTACTACATGTTACTTCACGTTACTTCCAAGTAACGTCAATGAAGTCATGTATTTCAACATTCAGTCGGTTATCCGTGCCATCTGGAAAGGTGAGCATTATGAGCATCTATCTACGCAGCTGCGCGCAGTGTGATGTCACGTGTCAACCACGTCAGCGAGCCTGACCAGTTGATCCCGTCAGTCCCCTCTTATGACAAGCACATGTGAATGGAAATCAATAAAGCTGAGAAGACGATGGGTCATACCTGAATCTGTTACTAAAGTGCAAGTTACAGGTTCTGAAATGTCTTTGGACCGATGGCGTGTACAGAAATATTCTTGAAGCATCGGCGTATTGAGAAATTTTATTTGCCATTCGGATGTTCTTGATGGCACCATATCACATTGTACGAGTGCTTCCGACAGAAGAAGAAGCGTGTTTGAGATGGCATTCACAAATACTGTTTAGCTCCAATAACAGTGATTCGCAAACAGAAATACCCCAATCCACAAAAATCATTATGAGAATATAGTGAAGCTATAAGAATGCACGTCGTTCAATTGTTTATACAAATATGACCCGTGACGATCCCAGTTAGAATTGGTATTCAGGAGTCTTGTCGAAAGAGGCGCCTGGCGGGATCGGGGTTTCAGGCTTGCTGACTTGGTTGACATATGCCATCGTATCCAAATGTCGCAGACCGGTTGTCATTATTTTGGACTTGCCTCTTCGAAACCTCAACAGTCTTTTGGCTGGAATATTGCTGCGTGGAGCCTTAAACAAGAAACACACAAATGACTAAACAAAATTATGCAAACAACGAACTTGTCAAATGATGTGAGAACTATGAAAGTAAATGCCGGAAGTCCATGTGAGCTACGCTGTATACCGGCAAAATCCCTGTTGATGGGAGTTTCATCGATTTGACTGAAGAAACAGATCTACCTTACAAAGTCTTCTTATATAATGGTGAAAAGAAGCATGGCATACTTACTTGTACCACAACCCTCACTCATACATAAGTTTTAACCACACATCATAAGTGTTTGTATGTAGGGAGCGGAGCACATGCAGTCTTGATGATCATCCTGGCCCAGCTAGACTAAAGAAATCAGAGACCTGCAGTAGTATTCCTATGTTTAGCTGAAGCACTGAATGGTTTTCCCTTGTCCGGAGGATTCCTGGCAGCGTTTGTGGAAATCGCTCTTGTCCATTCGGCCACTCTTTTCGTACTGTCTAACACCATTGCCAGTATACCCGGGATAGTGACGTCATATGTAGTGCCAATGCTCACTCCAACAGTAAGTATTCCAACGTCCCATTTATGGAACATTTTGAGCTTGAAAAACCAATGGGTTGCACATCGGGCTTTGTGTCTTTTCAGGTCGTAGGACAAAAGTTTTACCTGTTTACTACTGATGACGTGTAACAATAGCAGATATAATTACACTTATCAGAGGGACACACAGAGTACGCAGTCTAGACTACCAGTTGTGAAATAGACTTTGGTTTAGTCTCTGAGTGTTTAAAGTTTTGATAGTAACAAAACAAACCCATTTTAACTGAAAAGGTCATGGAGACCAGAGATTCAGAATTCATGAACCTGAGGAAATCTAGACTTGCTTCATTTAAGGCTTTAGCACTGCAGAGAATGCTTGGCAGTAGGCAAAATAATGTGGTTTAGGGATATGAGACTGACTAGTTGTTCGACTTCCATTTTTGTGGTCGCGATGGCTGAGCGGGCTAGGCGACTGACTTTGTGTGCTGGCGATTAGGTGCCTGACTCTGAGCCTGCGGTTGGAATCCCAGATGGGACTCAACCCAAAATAGTATTAGAATTTGTGCTTTACTGAGAAAGTGTAATTTAATTTCAAATATGACATATGTAACAATAGCAGATAGTTTGTGCGTCATGTACATTAACTGTCTGACTGTACATTAAATGTCAATATCAAGTGGCATAAATGTCTAATCGTGATTCATTCTGCATGAAATTGACTCAAAATCTAATTTGTTTCATGAAATCTATCATCATCTAAATAAAATCTTTGATAATCTAGAAGATATATTCATGGATACTGAGCATTTCATTTGTGCAAGAGGTATTTTTTCGCATGTACTCACACAACTTGACAATAGTCTAGCAGCCGTATTGCGAGATATTGAAGTATCTTCCAAATCCTGACTGGAAATTTGTCTTCTGTTTCCTGTGTGTTATGCCATTTTCAGGTGGCTAAGAAAGGAATTTGATTGTACATACTTTCAGTAGCTAGCATGGAACCTGGATCCAATACAGTATTATCAAACATCATGTGACATTAATTGTACATTTATCAACATGCATGGCAATGGAATGGTGAATGTGTCCTTCAACAAAATTATTTTGTTTCTAATGTTTCTACAGGGCTCCCAAAGTGAACAGCAGTCTGCCTTCATGTTCTCTACCCGCCCCACAACCCTTGGCTCTCCCTCCTACTGAAGATTATTATTACAGGATATTTATACAGCGCACATATCCATGCACCTAATGCTTGCTGGAGGCGCTGGCATATGGTTCCCTCGATCATTGGAAGTCAATGTCAACGTCACATCGCATTATAAGTCTCAACTTCCTGAGGAGTATTCACAGCTGGGTGGACTAGGACACATAGTCACAGCACTTGTCCAAGTTTACGGCACGTTGCTGTATCCGCAGCTAGGTGTATGTACGTATTCATGTGGCCACCATCGGGCCATATACCAACGGATTCATGGGTTTTTAGTGCACAGGGTTGTGTACTATACACTAGGGGTTGTGACAACACTGAAAGAGTCTGTATACATTGTTACACCCGGTCATAGGTGGGATCGATCCCGTCACCTCATTCTCGCTGGATCACTAGCCTGGCGCTTTAACCAGCTCGCGCACCGCGCCCATGGTGCAACCGTTGTGGACAATCTCAGAGGATCGCAAAGAAGATGCTTTGTGATCTTTGAGGAAATGCTTTCAGTCTTAATGACGATTATGCGGACGACAGATGTAATATTCGACTACATAACTAAGTTACATAATTATATACTTTGGGAATCAAATAAATTAACTCAATTCAAATGATCCTTTGATATGTTACAGTGTTCATCACCAGCTGTAAATAGCGCTGAGAATAAATAAAGGAACAGTGCCATTAAGTGGTGTTTGTTTCCCTCAGTATATTCATTTGCGATTACATCAGATATATGAGATATTGTTGCCTTGAATATGTGTCTGATAGATATCACCTTGTGTTGTCCCAAACCTATTTTCCGTGTTGAATATGAACAACGAAACATATACAATATCTCACAGATTTATGTCACAATTCGCGAGTCTTGGCTGTTGTAGGTGTTGTTATTTATCTATATGTGTAAATGTCGGGTACGCAAGCAGATACTGGACCTTGATTAGAGAACGATGATGCAATCACATTATGACGGTGAATGGTAATGATATGTCACATATGTGATACCGTTTGTGTGATGCTTTTTATGGTTTGCGTTTCTTGTAAAACAGCAAATACAAGTATTACTAGCAATCATACAGGACATTAAAAATATGACACTTAGCTGTGGGAAAGAAATTGCACATTGTGAACCAAACCAACTGACCTCTTTTGTAAAACAAATGGGCAAGGTGGATGTTTTCGTATGTGAAGAACCGCGACCAAATCGTGCAACACATTCATTCTATTCCGTTGTCGCGGAATATAACGGCAACGGTGCTTGCGTTGCATTGTCGCTGTCCCAGGAAGGAACAGCTGATAGAGGGTGAAGTTCAAGTCAAAAATATGGAAATTATTCTTTTCCGTGGCTGCAAGATGACGCCGATAGCGACGAACCATAGGGATTCCAAACGTCAGCATTCAACCTGTTTGTCAGGTTTTAACGGACAAACTTTGTCCATCATAATCATTGCCGAACACCCATTACATGCACATTTAATATGAAGTTCCCACTACACGCACACAACAGCCAGCTCGTAAAGGACGGCACGGTCACATACGTGCGGCAGGGAAAACCATGGCATCCCAGCTCGACGTCATGACCAGACCTCTGCGCAAGCTGTAAAGAGTATAGCAGCATTTAACTTGGAATGTCTTTGTACGAGGTCATGGGTTCTCTTCTATCGTCTGTTCGGTTTCCGGAAGCAATTTGTTGGTTTGTGCAAGACATGCTTACAAGTTTAGCGTGAACTTGTCATCTTCTCCAGTAACCTGTTTATATAACTTTAACCATTTTGATGCGTTTTTGATTGTACCATGATATTATACCTGAGTATTCAGGTCATTGACATGTCTTTGCATGTGTTTCTTCCCATGTGGTAGGGAACCATCACCATTTTACACCTGGCCTACTCAGTCAGTGGAAGTCATTCATGTCATTCATTGAGACTTGTTGATGTTAGCTTTGCCAACGATTTTCCTTACTTAAGAACGTAACTTTCAAACTTGGAGAACAATTTTGACAATGACATATGTAGATCATCGGTGTTTGCAAACACCAAACAACCTGTTAATATGACTTTGTGTTGTTTTGTTCTGTTCCAATTTGCGGCTAAATGCCAGTCCAGTCCAGACAAACGAGCGAATGATATGATGAGCACCAGTTTCGTTAGGTCTCTACTTAGGTCACCGGGGCATACCATCTGAACTGTGGACATCTTCTATATCGTAATCCTGTCTAACGTGACCTTGTGACATTGTCCATCACGTAAATGCAGTTGTCATTTTTGTAGTTGCTGTTGTTTTGCTGTTGTGATAAAAAGAAAAATAATTCTTCAAGAAAATATTTTTTAATTTCAAGTATCGGTGTTCAAAACACTCATATCTAAAATATACAACACCAGTCACACCACACATTCGCTCATGGAGCAATACAAAAAGAAAGGTTTCTTAGACAGATAGCACCTATCCAATACAAGGCATCATATACACAAGGCTAGACTTCAAAGGAGTGTCAATGCTTGCAAATACTTCTTACAATTTAATAGTAAAGGACCATTTGCATAATAAGCAACTTCTTTATTGCAATAGAAGGCCCCGAAACGTTGCATCGATTGCAATGAACATATTGCCGATCCATAACATTCATCCTGCTCATTGTACCAGCTTCTAAATGCCACTTAGAGGAGCTATTTCATTTAAAGTAAGCATTATGAGAGCTTGACTATCGCATATTAAATAGGAATACTAAGCAGTTGGACTGCAATTAGGCACGACATTCATAATCTCAATAATTATTGTGCATAGGAGAATTACACAGACATGTGAGACACTCCGTCCTGTTTGTTTTAAAGGCAAAATGGATCCACTAGCAATATCTGTACAGAAAGCGCATGGTCATAGATCAACATGAAACAATATAGTGTTCACAATTGGTGAATCTATGGAGCCTAACCTGTTTGTACACATGCATTTGGAAACAGCAACACGTGAACTTCTGTCCAGCTGTCTTGCCTAATGGAGAGGCTCATGATATCATTATTGCCATGTAAGTATTGGTTGGAAGTTGTTATACATAATACTGATACAGGCTACATGATCAAACTGGGATGTCGCCGGACATTCAAATGGAGCTCTACAGTTGTCTAGTCTGTGAGGGTTGAGGCGTTGCAGCTCCACGACTTTGTAAAGCACAGACACAAAACACTTATAGAGCTACAGGCGACCTGTATCGCGTCCTCTTTCACTTATACAATCTTCAGCATTTCAAAAACATACATTGTGTAGAAGACGCGCAACAATATGATACATTTTAAGACATTGATTCATTTTCAGTGGAAAAATAAACTATTCCGTAAAATAGTCCGAATAATGTGCATGATAACATCCATGGTAAAAGAATGTTCAGTAACCTTAGTATATGATAATAACAAAATAAAATATACGATATTTCATGGTGCAATATGTTGCAAGGCAAGGACTCCGTTCATGGCTGCAAGGAAAAATATATTCTTCATTTGGTCATGTGTGTATTGGTCTGAAGGATGTCTATACGATGGCGGATTCGGCATAGCTTTCAGCGGGGTCACATTCAATAGTCACATGACTCTCCTCATTATCAAAGTAGGTACCTCGCTGACTCGTCCTTGATTTACGGTGTCCATTTACTATTGGTTTCCTAAGTGATACTTTCTCATCCTCCATTCTGTCAATAACTTTGGCCCAGTGCCTCTGTTTCCCGGAACCAAACACCAGGTACACAAGGGCACCGAATATGTAAACTCCGGCACATATATAGAAGGCCGTTTGCCACTCTTCTTGGCTTTTCTGAAACAGAAATGTCACTTTTTGCAAAAGGGAGCTAGTTTAACTACGTTAATGTTCTTCGAGGAATGACCATTTATTATGCTAGACGCATTGTGTGTTCACATTTTGCAGCACTGATTGAGGACACAATTTCTTCCATAATTATGATATCAACCGACATTATATCATGAGGTTGTAAACGCCGAGGAGGTGCCTTCCGAACAGTTTCCGAAAGGCTAAAGGGACACAACTCTTTAGAGCGTGTTTAATCCCTTTGTATATCAACCACCAACACAGAGCGATTGTTGATTCAGTTAATCATATTTCAGCTATTTGTCAGCCGTGAAAGTCACGGGATAGAATAGGCCTTCAGCAACCCATGCTTGCCATACAAGATGACTGTGCTTGTCGTTAGAGGCGACTAACGGGATCGGGTGGTCAGGCTCGCTGACTTGGTTGACACATGTCATCGGTTCCCAATTGCGCAGATCGATGCTCATGTTGTTGATCACTGGATTTTCTTGTCCAGACTCGATTATCTACAGACCGCCGTCATATAGCTGGAACATTGCTGAATGTGGCGTCAAACTAAACTCACTCACTCACTCAGCTAAAAGTGGAAACGTATGACATCACTAGGATCCTGTGATTTTGATGAGGTACACACCCTTTGTAAGTTACTGCTACAGTAATGTCACACCCATCGTGAGTCAATCACGACCCTCCACAACTGCGAGCTTATTTGACCCTGTCTTATTAATAGCATATCGCAGACACGCAAGTTAGCACGAGTTATTACGAGTAGGTCACAGGTCAGAATTTTATTGGATGTGAGTCCCTGTAATCAGTGATACAAAATGTTCATGTACATACATTTCCCAGGTAAACCATTGGCCTGCCTCTGCGCGTGTCACCGGTTAGTGGTGTCACATCTAAGCGCGACTTATAAACACATGCATGTGATACAGACTCTGCTTTTAGTACATGAACAAGGAAACATTTTTTCGTATGCATGGCCAGGTAGGACAGACACAAGGTTTCGACTTGTTCCGAATGTACATTTAGCTGCGTGATCAACCAACGTTGGTAAACAATCGGTCACTATCCATGGACAGATCCAGGAATTTTGAAAGGAGGAGGTACAGGGGCAATCCCCCACTGGCTCCAAAAAATACCCTTCAATATGATCATAAGTCATCTTCAAAAGATGCTTTCTTTTAAAAAAATGCGTGTCACAATGGTACCAAGGAGAATGGTTCATGAATGATTCATGTTCGAGCTATATGCACATCAGTGACTGTCTTTTTCTGCATACGTGTTTGACAAGTTTACCTTGCATCCATAAACAGAATTCTGATTTGCAGATTGGGCGTGTTTTACTCCAGAGAAATAGTGTAAAAAGATATACGTTTCTACCTATATCTCAAACTACCGCTTACATTAGGAGTTACAGCAGCGACGATGTAAGGAGCCAAGATTCCAGGCACAGTTGCAGCAGTGTTGGTGATGCCGAACAGAGTGCCGGCGAAGTTGGGGGCGATGTCGCCATGGTTGATGAAGTAACCGGAGAAGTGAAAACCACACAAGCCAACAGCACCACAAAGCAGAATAACGGCCCCTACATGCTGCGTGCAGTCCATGTAGGCCACGCCTATCAACGACACGGCCGGACCCACCATTCCTGTGTGACACGATGTGAAATACTTTGAAAGCTCACAGAGGGACAGAGGGGGCACTTGACTACATCCTCTATCGTATCACGTGTTACCGTGTAATGCATTAGCATAGAGTTTGGCCGCATAATGAATCTTTTTCAATTCTGGATGTACCAAGGTCTAGGATTTTTATTGCAGCTGCTTCTCGCAGTTGGCGTTCAAACCTACATGGATAATTGTGACATTAACAAAATGTAAATATTTTTCAGGTAGATACTGACATAAAAGCAAATCGCATCATTCAAAAAATATAGTGAGACTTAAGGTGTAAACCAAAATAGAATGGCTAATCTCGTTACGTAAAGCATAAGAGTATGTTACTCTCTACGTTTTTAATTTATGCGCAGAACCTTTGCTCTCTCTCTCTCTCTCTCTCTCTCTCTCTCTCTCTCTCTCTCTCTCTCTCTCTCTCTCTCTCAAAATAAGAATAATTACATAAAAAATCAAATAATAAATAATCACGTCACCTACCTATGAGAGACAAAACTTTCCGTGTCCACGTAACGGAGAGTATTTTCCGTAATATGAGAAAGTCCGCAAACACTCCCGATATAGAGATACAGGCCCAAAAACACAAGTATGGAAGCATAGAGTACACACCGTTCTGAAAGAAAAAACGTGTTGAGGCAATGGATTTACTCATAAGGACACAATCACAAATTAGAATTTTATTTCAATTTTGAAAAGATCTCTCAATGCTGATAACATTTCTTCAGAAATGTTTTAAATCACGATGATCGTGACAGTTTTCTTACTGTTGATTTACTGTAGGTGTTAGCAATCAATCGTACAAAACAATGTAATTAGGTTATCAACTATTATAATGAATTCCAAGAGTTCGTTGCACGTATTCCCACAAACATATACATCAAGTGGTCGAAAGATAACAAAAGTGCTTTATATTCACAATTCGTAATGATACATCAGGAACTGCCTCAACCGGGTGAACCCGTGAAGATCCGTAATGACATTGTAATGTCACATCAGGAACTGCCTCAGTCGGGTGAACACGTGAAGATCCGTAATGACATTGTAATGACACATCAGGAACTGCCTCTGCCGGGTGAACCCGTGAAAATCCGGGTTAGTAACCCAAGCTTATCTAAGAGGAAACTACCGCGATCGGCTGGCCAGACTTGCTGACTTGGTTCACACGTCATCGCATCCTAATTGCTTTGTTCCATGCTCATGATCACTGGAATGTCTGGTCCAGATAATCAACAGACCGCCGCCATAAAGCCATTACATTGCTGAGTGCGACGTTAAACAACAAACCAAACCATAATTCGTAATAAGCGATAAATTATGAAAGTAGTTTAAAAATATAAATGTACTATATATTAGTATTACATCGACCCGCCAGTATTCACGAACCTGTTTGATGTCAAATTTGAGCACCTCCTTCATGTACGTGGGAATCTGTGTCAACAGCATGTATATCCCGTAGTTGCCACAGGTGTGAGCGATGATGATGGCCCATACAGGTCCTGAAGATAACATTGCCCGCCAGGGAGTTGTTCGAGCCTGAAATATGAGGCACAAATGGACAATTGGTTTTATTATATGACTCCTTCCGTGTGCGGACCGGGTAGATCCGGATTAGAAATTATCTTCAGCAATCCAATTTCTTCGTAACTTGACTCGCTGACTTGGTGGACGCAAGTCATTTTGATCCAGTTGGTCATGATGTCAATCACTGGATTGTCAGGGTCAGATTCAATTATTTGCAGACCGTCGTCATACTGCCGAGTATGGCGTTACACTACAAATAAACAGTATCTTCCAGTGCTGTTTAGATGCAAAGATTATGTTGAAACGTTTTCCTTATCAGCGTAGGATTGTGCTACATCCGCATTTGCATGCCATGTGAGCATTGCGTAGCATTTTATCGCAATGTATCCCATTGCAGACACGTTTTCAAATACTCGGTCCAAGTGTGCACGACCACAAACAACACTTCTGTTTGCCTCGGGCTTTTCTCAGGAATGTGGAACGTCAGAGAGTGATTAGGGCACCTCAAGAACACATTAAAGTCACAACGCATGGACGTTTCGAGGTCATACTACCCTTCTCTCGCCTAAGGGAATATATGTCAACTGATGTGAACGTGTCAGTTAGAAACTATGAAGTCTGACCACTCTCTGAGTGGAGTGAGTGAGTGAGTATAGGTTTACGCCGCCTTTAGCAATATTCCACCACAGCGGGGGATACCAGAAATGGGCTTCACGCACTGTACCCATGTGAGGAATTGAACCCGGGTAATCCGCGTGAGGAGCGAACTCTTTAACCACTAGTCGTCCCTACCGCCCCTACATTATGTGGATGTTTTATGACTTGAGTACGACACTACTGACAATAATATTCATCACCCTGTTGTAGCCGTTTGTGAGCAATATGATATATGACACTACCTTTGGCTGTTTCTTGCTCTCTTCGAGGCTTTTTGAGATGTACTTCCTCTCTAAATCCGATATTCCGGGGGTCGATTCTGGCCGGTCGTGAGCAAATATCGTCCAAATAACACACCAAAAAAGTCCTAAGCTTCCTGAAAGAAAACAATGTAGCATGTAATATTATGCACTCACGCAATTCAGTTAGTGTGTCCTATGATCGAGGACATAAAATCCAGATTTCGTTTTGTCTCGATTTAACGTCTCATTGCCGATGAAATACAATGAAATGTCGTTGAAAGTGGAATACTGTAACAGAATGAACTCAATCTGGAAGATGGTGTTGTTTCAAAGCCGAACCAAGGACATGCATATTGAACGTGTTGATTTAATGTGACCATCTCGTGAAAATATGGACGTTAAATGCTGTTGAGGTGAAGGTGTCTCGTTGCCTGACTTTAAGCCTTTGCACGCAATGGCCTATTGGTCGCTCTGAAAACAGAGCGTATAGTAAAGGTGTCTCGTTGCCTGACTTTATTAGAAGCTGTTGCGCGCATTGGCCTACTGGTCGCTCTGAAAACAGAGCGTATAGTAAACGTGTCTCGTTGCCTGACTTTATTAGAAGCTTTTACACGCAATGGCCTATTGGTTGTTCTGAAAACAGAGCGTATAGTAAAGGTGTCTCGTTGCCTGACTTTATTAGAAGCTTCTACACGCAATGGCCTATTGGTTGTTCTGAAAACAGAGCGTATAGTAAAGGTGTCTCGTTACCTGACTTTATTAGAAGCTTTTAAACGCAATGACCTATTGGTTGTTCTGAAAACAGAGCGTATAGTGAAGGTGTCTCGTTGCCTGACTTTATCAGAAGCTTTTACACGCATTGGCCTATTGGTTGTTCTGAAAACAGAGCGTATAGTAAAGGTGTCTCGTTGCCTGACTTTATCAGAAGCTTTTACACGCATTGGCCTATTGGTTGTTCTGAAAACAGAGCGTATAGTAAAGGTGTCTCGTTGCCTGACTTTATCAGAAGCTTCTACACGCATTGGCCTATTGGTTGTTCTGAAAACAGAGCGTATAGTAAAGGTGTCTCGTTGCCTGACTTTATCAGAAGCTTTTACACGCATTGGCCTATTGGTTGTTCTGAAAACAGAGCGTATAGTAAAGGTGTCTCGTTGCCTGACTTTATCAGAAGCTTTTACACGCATTGGCCTATTGGTTGTTCTGAAAACAGAGCGTATAGTAAAGGTGTCTCGTTGCCTGACTTTATCAGAAGCTTTTGCACGCAATGGCCTATTGGTTGTTCTGAAAACAGAGCGTATAGTAAAGGTGTCTCGTTGCCTGACTTTATCAGAAGCTTTTGCACGCATTGGCCTATTGGTTGTTCTGAAAACAGAGCGTATAGTAAAGGTGTCTCGTTGCCTGACTTTATCAGAAGCTTCTACACGCATTGGCCTATTGGTTGTTCTGAAAACAGAGCGTATAGTGAAGGTGTCTCGTTGCCTGACTTTATCAGAAGCTTTTACACGCATTGGCCTATTGGTTGTTCTGAAAACAGAGCGTATAGTAAAGGTGTCTCGTTGCCTGACTTTATCAGAAGCTTTTACACGCATTGGCCTATTGGTTGTTCTGAAAACAGAGCGTATAGTAAAGGTGTCTCGTTGCCTGACTTTATCAGAAGCTTTTGCACGCAATGGCCTATTGGTTGTTCTGAAAACAGAGCGTATAGTAAAGGTGTCTCGTTGCCTGACTTTATCAGAAGCTTTTACACGCATTGGCCTATTGGTTGTTCTGAAAACAGAGCGTATAGTAAAGGTGTCTCGTTGCCTGACTTTATCAGAAGCTTCTACACGCATTGGCCTATTGGTTGTTCTGAAAACAGAGCGTATAGTAAAGGTGTCTCGTTGCCTGACTTTATCAGAAGCTTTTACACGCATTGGCCTATTGGTTGTTCTGAAAACAGAGCGTATAGTAAAGGTGTCTCGTTGCCTGACTTTATCAGAAGCTTTTACACGCATTGGCCTATTGGTTGTTCTGAAAACAGAGCGTATAGTAAAGGTGTCTCGTTGCCTGACTTTATCAGAAGCTTCTACACGCATTGGCCTATTGGTTGTTCTGAAAACAGAGCGTATAGTGAAGGTGTCTCGTTGCCTGACTTTATCAGAAGCTTTTACACGCATTGGCCTATTGGTTGTTCTGAAAACAGAGCGTATAGTAAAGGTGTCTCGTTGCCTGACTTTATCAGAAGCTTTTACACGCATTGGCCTATTGGTTGTTCTGAAAACAGAGCGTATAGTAAAGGTGTCTCGTTGCCTGACTTTATCAGAAGCTTTTGCACGCAATGGCCTATTGGTTGTTCTGAAAACAGAGCGTATAGTAAAGGTGTCTCGTTGCCTGACTTTATCAGAAGCTTTTACACGCATTGGCCTATTGGTTGTTCTGAAAACAGAGCGTATAGTAAAGGTGTCTCGTTGCCTGACTTTATCAGAAGCTTCTACACGCATTGGCCTATTGGTTGTTCTGAAAACAGAGCGTATAGTAAAGGTGTCTCGTTGCCTGACTTTATCAGAAGCTTTTACACGCATTGGCCTATTGGTTGTTCTGAAAACAGAGCGTATAGTAAAGGTGTCTCGTTACCTGACTTTATCAGAAGCTTTTACACGCATTGGCCTATTGGTTGTTCTGAAAACAGAGCGTATAGTAAAGGTGTCTCGTTGCCTGACTTTATCAGAAGCTTTTGCACGCAATGGCCTATTGGTTGCTCTGAAAACAGAGCGTATAGTAAAGGTGTCTCGTTGCCTGACTTTATCAGAAGCTTTTACACGCATTGGCCTATTGGTTGTTCTGAAAACAGGCCTTATAGTACGATTCGGGCTACATCATCATGGATATCCGAATCACTACACGAAGCAATGGCACACAATCGTCACAAACACATACAAAGGTAAGGAAAACTTTAAAGTTACCTATGACATAAAAAATAGACGCCCATCCACCGTCAAATCCGTAGCTGCAGAGCAGGCCTCCCACGGGGAATATTAAAGCGTTACCAAACTGTCCACCTGAAGCAGATAACACAATATCAATACAAAATATATTCTCTTGTTGTTACGTTTTCAAGGTTTGCTCTCTAAAGTAAGTAGGTATAATTTGAGGCAGCATTCAGTCATGTTCCAGTTAAATGGTAACGGGGAGTAAATAATGGAATCAGATAATCAAGTGATCAGCACCATGAACATCGTTCTAAGCAACTGGGATACAATGACGTGCTCTGAACCGTTTGTACAGTATGAACACGCTTCACACGCTCCAGAATGAAAAGCAAAGACGATAACAAGGGACCTCCAATCTTTTTCACACAAGTGATTAGTTCTGTTGAAAATGCAGCATTGTTTTACCTGACAATGATATACCGATGAGTCTGCTACGTTCCCAAGGTGGAGCCCAGTTCGCCCAGAGCGCTTGTGCGGCTGGATACATAACTGACTGTGAGAGAAAGATTGAATGTTGAGAGCTCTGGCATTACTAACAAACCAGACATACTTGGGTTAATGGTTATCACCAGGAGTCCATACTCCCAGAACGCATAATGTACATTGAGGCAATGTGTGTTGCTCATGAGGATGAAACCAATGCCTGATAACGTGGTTTTAGCATCACGAGTACCACACGCTAACAGGCTCTCTCTTATCAAGTCTAAGGAGCGGTAGAGTAGCCAAGTGGTTAAAACGGTTCCGACTCGGGTTCATTTCCCAAATTGTGTACGGTGTGTGAAACCAATTTCGTGCTGTCGAAGGAATATGGAAAATGGTGTGGTTTAATGCCGGTATTTTGTTGCAAAGTCTAAATAAACAACATACCCACCATGAACAGAGCGTTCTTTCTCTTTTCCCACATCATATATGAATTTGACAGACACGACTTTATGATCATTGAGTGATTGAAAGAGCATGGCTTTACGCCACTTGCGGCAATATTCCGGCAGTATGACGGCGGTGGACACCCGAAATAGGGTTCACATATTGTTGACGTACGGGAAATCGAACTTGGGTCTTCGGAATGACGAGTGGACACTTGAAGCATTAGGCCATGACACCAACCACTTAGTGTTCAGAACCCACGCTGTAAAATTCCTTTACATCAAATAATACTAAAGTGTCACTTGTGAATACCTGTTTGGACTATCAGTTGAAAAAAATAATTAAGAATATATTGTTGAGATCACGTAAGACTAACATATTCACCTAAAACAAGAATGAACATGACCATGTGCAATGATCCATCAGTTTATGGTGCTTAATGTCACCCGTAGCATAGCTAAAATCTGTCCTTTGGGCACATCGGTTTCGTTCTGTTAGTTGGTTGTTCAACGCCACACTCACCAATATTCTAGCCATAGGTTAGTCTGGGAATACGTCCGGATCAGACAAACCAGTGGTCAACAGCATGAGCATCGATCTGCTTAGTTGGGATACGATGACATGTGTCAACCAAGTCACCGATCCTGACCACCAGATCCCGCTAATCGCGTCTTACGACAAGCATGCATATCGTCAAATTTGGATACCGTAATTATTCCTGGGAGTGGACTTACCTCTCCAACGCCCACTATTACACGGACTGCCAGAAGGAGATACGGATTTGCACGTGCAGCTAGTGGAGTCAACATATTCAGCACGGCCACAGGGAACATGCCGGCAGCAATCACTTTCTTTGCACCGAATCTCTCACTCAGCATTCCACCAGGTACCTGTAGAACTAAATATCCCCAGAAAAACGCACCTAACAGCAATCCTTGCAGCTGCTTGTCCCACAGAAACTCTCCTGCCTGAAAAAGAAGGAAGCATGTTGAACTAAAATGGTTAGAAAACACCCAAAAACTTTCAAAACACACTTATCCTAAACCATGTCTTACAAGACGTTACGTGTACTGACAGACTTAGCCACATGCGAAAAGGTACATCACCAAATTTAGTTCCAAGTCCCTAGTAGCTGAAGAAAACAGTTCTGAATCAATGTTCAAAAGACAAAGAACTAACCGATTAGTGCCCCTGCAACAATATCAGTAGAAATCAGTCAGTTAGCAGTGAAAATGTTGTTCCACGCGTACGTGAAGAGTTCCAAACAGCACAAATACGTTCACCTAAAGAGCACAAAACATGGTTCAGAGACACTAAGGTTTTCGATACAGGAACAAAACGTTTGTACGATTGGCCAAGAAGCAACAGATGACCATCTCTTAAGGACCATTGGGTGCAGGAGAGTAGCCATCACCAAGACTATGACTGACCCGTTATACGTTCACATGGTGGACTTGACAACAAGAGCACCTACTGTTACTGCCACCCTGTTCATTGCTTCTTATCTGTACACCCTCTCTAAGGCATCTGTCATTTGTGCGCCACTCACCGGCCATACGCTTAAAGACCAACTTAGGACCATCACGAGGTACAACACAAACGACGTGGACCGCGATTTGTTAGAACAGTGCCATACTGGCAAGACGCGAACTGCCAAATTTCATGTTGAATTGTTCACAGACGATTCCAGTTTTTAAAGTACATTGAAGAGTTTGTGTCTACGACAATATCTTGTGTTCAATAGATGGAACAGAACGAAGGTAACTATGTGGTTTGGGGCGGCATAACTGGTGAAGTCAAGGATCTGGTAAATTTAGGAAGGACATATTACCGGACACTAACACTGACCACGTTCTGTGGTCCTTTTTTCAACAGAACCCTGTAACAAGTTAGCACAAAGCTCCACGCAGCCGGTACTGTCAGTGATTTCATGAACAATATCAACATAAAGTCTTGCCTTGGCGAGCACGACCGCCGTACCCATGACCACCTTAACAGTCCACTTGTATTTGGGCCCATGGAGACGAATGGCGCCGAATACCATTTCTTGTGGTCAGAGGTCCGACACCATCTGTCGTCGAGTTAGGGCGTGCATTGATTCCCGTGGTAAACACACAACATAAGGACTGAATAAAACGTGTGATACTCTGTAGGATCAATGAAGTTTTAAGTATTGATCTCAGTCTGTCTGATTCTGTGTTACAACACAACTTCCATCATCCTCCCACTATGGCATATTTTCCGAGTATGTTCTTAACTCGAACATGTACCATGTCCCTTGTACGTTCTAGAAGATCCGGATTAGAACTGGCCATCATAAAATCATGTTTGTCGTAAAAGGTGACTGAACGGATCGCGTAGTCTGGCTCGCTGACTTGGTTGACACATGTCATCGTGTCCCAATCACAGATCTATGCTTATGTCAACCCAAGATTTTTCTAATCAAGGGTCGTTACATTCGTTATGTTCGTTGTCACGTTGCAAGAATTTGGCAGCAGTCGACATAAGACAACAAACAAGGGTAAACCTGTTTCGTCAGGTGGTTAGGCAGCGCAGTAATTATAGTCGAACTCACAGTCATATCATTGCGTCAGCCCAAACAAGCTGAACCATTCAAAACAATAACAAAACATCAATGTAACATCAGAGAGTACCCAGTCTCGACTACCGGACGGAACAGATTCCTCTGGACAAAGAGCAAAAAAGCAGAGAAAATTACGAACATTTAGAAACTTGCAGCATCGAATTCATTGAAACTTTTTCCGTATCTAATCTGAATACGATAAATATGTACGAAGGTATTATATAATATTAAGATTATGAATATCATAAATGCATCATAGTAAATGAATCAAATACCTCCGAATGTGATGAAGCTTGGACAGGACACTGTTGTGCGTCAGCTGTTACCGAGTAATGACTTGTGGTGTTATTACTGTTTGGTGATAAGGCATGTGTTGAGTTGTGACGGTCATCCTTGACCATGCACACCATTGCTATACTGAGATTCACCCTGAGAGCATACAGACAGGCAAAGCCACAGAAACACAACACTGATAAACGGAAGCGCTTCGACGTCCACCATGGAACTGAAACGTAAGAGTGAGTGAGTTTAGTTTTACTTAGCTTTTAGCAATATTCCAGCAATATCATGATGAGGGACACCGGAAATGGACTCCACACATTGTACCTATATAATTATAGCTGCATAATTTAATTTATTTCACACCTGAGAACGTGATATAATAGCCCCCTGCTGGATTAACCGTTCGCCCGACGTGGACTCGATTCCAAATATGGGTTAAATATGTCAAGACCACTGTTCTAGTTATTCATGAGATACTTCAAATATCTCTGTTAACTATACCTCACGTTGCCATGTTACGGAACATGTGATCGGTACATTTTCATATTAACTGCCATAAAAGAGCAAGGCGGCAGTGTATTTCGGTGTGTAGAGAAGTGTAGGACTGCAAGCCAGTACTCAACCACATGGGTTTCTTTATGGGCTCCACAACTACTTGTATTTCAATTTTAAACCACTCACTCACTGAACCACAAACTCAGTCACTCGGGAAAGACAGTGCGTATGTGTTCGTGCGTGCGTGCGTGCGTGCGTATGTGCCTGTGCGTCGCTCTGTGCGTGAGCAAGTCTGTGAGTGCGCATGTGTCAGTGTGTTTGTCTATGTGTGCGTTCGCATGTGAGCGCTGTTGATCACCGCGCATTGTTGACTGAATGCATGGGGCAGACTGACCTTGTTTGGGGTCTATTCCCGCCGACTTGATACTCTCTTGGTCTACTGACACGGGTCTTTGATTGTAATGATGTAGGTCCCAGCTTGACTGGCGCAAAAACACTGTCCTAGCTGGAATTTCTTCATCTTCCTGAAGCATCGTTGAATTCTGGAACAGATCCATTTAATATGCTTTATAATAGTACACAGGGTATACATTGGGTGGGCACATATGGGTATTCCAGAGAGTACTTGATATACAAAATGACATACGATTTGCAGGTCAGAAATATCATACCTTAACGTACATAAAACGGACAAATACTACCTCCACAGACTGGCGTACTACATATGGAAACATCTGCTTCAGTCTGCCTCAGTACGTTAAACTCGATCCCTTACATACAGACGTGTATACCATCGCGGAAGATATACTGGATATATACTGATAATTTACAACGTAACATACATGCGAATGTGATAGTGATATACTGTCCCAGCTACGTATTTTGGTAGTAGATGAGTCATGGCTCTATATTTAAGCTAATCTGTCAATATCAAAGTCTAGTTCAGGGAACCAAGTGATTGATATTATGAAGAACGACCCGACAAGCGATATGATGGTGTAATATGACACGAAAGCGCTTTAAATTTGTGTCAAGGGCAAATCATTCCTAGTCGGGTCATTCCGACACAAGCCGAAAGGTAACGGAAAATCTTGAGTGGTGACGAATACGAAACGACAGTTTTGAGCAAAGCTCATATTCTAAATAGAATCTCGCATACAATTATTGGTTAACGCAGTTTACAAGACCTATCCCCCGACTGACCCTGGAAATATATGGTAGGGTAGACAAGATAAGAACCACATTACATTAACTGAAATAATATCATTGTATAACATGAAATAATAATCACATGCAGATAATGTGTCTGGATTCGGGAATTGTGTCATGTTGTATTTATACATTTCAAAAGCAGGGAGAAATCGGGATGTCATATTAGAATATTTCCTTCTAATGGTCATAGTGCGCATAGTTTATACCACGCGAAGTCGTCGCTTGTGTCGAGTTATGGGTTCCTGTTGATGTTTGCATGCCCTTGTCAAAGGTCGCAACACTATCTGATCCTATCGGGTACCCACTGACTGACCCGCGAACGGAATGACATTTGGGGTGTGGGGGTCGGTTTGACCCGCGTGAAGCCTCCCTCACAGGCACACCAGTCAAAAACACATGCAAAGACAAGTCAAGACTGAGTGCAGATTATTACCTGTCGATATAATACACAACACAAAACGTGATGAATCATCAAACAGCAGTTGTTTTTTGTTGGGTTTTTTTCACGTCGAACACGGTTTCAGGTTCACGTCCTTCAAATGAATACAAAGGAGTGTTTATGCGATGTCTACACAGCCTTGTACTGCCACTTTCTGAATGTAAATCAAAGGAGGCTTTGGAACAAGGTTTTATGTGAAGACGGATAGGCAAACTCTGTTTATACTATTTATGGTCTTCTAACATGTTTCTAGTTTTAAAGAGAGGGGCAAAAGAGTTTCATTTTACGCCGCACTTGGCCATATGGTAAGAGGCGACTAACGGCATCTGGTGGTCAGGCTCGCTAACGTGGTTGACACGTCATCGTATCCAAACAGCGTAGTTCGATGCTCATGCTGTTGATCACTGGGTTGTCTGGGGCAGACTCACAGACCGACTCCATTTAGCTGCAATATTTCTGAATGCGGTGTAAAACTAAACTCACTCCATCTCTCTTCCTCTGAACCATTTGCAAGACACGGGGTTGGGATTGGTGATTAACTGACGTCGGGTTGCATTACACCAGCAATCTGCTAAATTCACACTGCTACAGTATATCATGTCTACTTCTTGCACTCCAAACAGGATAGCCACTGAGGAAATACAACACTGTGTTCCGCCTAGATTATCACAGATACAAGGCGGAAGGAAATTAGTAATATTTAACACTTAGTCTGCCACATAGATCACATGTACCGGTAATATGTGCTTTGACGTTTATAAACTCACCAAGCAAGTTGATATACACAGTGTTGTTTCCATTGTCTCTATGGAACAAACACGTAACATGAAAAATCGTGACCACATTTAACATTTTTGATAGACGTAAATCGCGTTTAGAACGAACACACGATTAATCATATTAATATGTGTGACAACATCGCGCCATACATAATGTTTGCTCAGAGCGCAAAACAGTTTTCATTGCATAAACGAATAAAGTGGCTGAAGATTTAGGTTAGATGTAGGGTGCGGTTTTTGTAGAAGGTTTTGAAGTCTCATCTCAAATGGCAGTCGTGCGAAATAGTTTCCAAATTTTGCCACCCAGTCGGGCTAGCCATATGTCTGAAAGTTAGCTGCCCACAAAAGACTTCACTTGCCCGAAATCTGAATACATGTAGACACAGGTTTCTATCATTAAGCTGCACTAATGTATTGCACATTCTTATCAGACCATCACCTTGAATGATTTAAAAGTGCATGATAACTTAACATGTCGGAGAGGATGAGATATGTGCGAAATGATCCTATAAAAAATCACTAACCTCGTTACAACGAATTGCGATTAATGGTCCCCTTGTGTTCGTAATAACCGTAACTTACTGATTCGGATGCCAATACTCTCGAGGTCTCCCTCTCTGTACTAGACTTGTCTACGCGAGCATTAGTCTTACAACTTATTCACATGTCAACATCGTATATCAAAATATCAGTTAACAGCAAAACGCATGACACAGTGACAAGGAAGGGAGTACATCTCTCAGAGAAACTTCCTTGTCCCACAAGCCAGTCTGCAAAGCGTGAAGTACACTTTACTCCAAGGCTGTACTGAGTGCTGGGCCCATATATGTATAGTTTTCTATCCTGAGGCACGTCTAGATAATGGGCAAATAAGGACCTCCGTATATCAGTCTGTTATATATGTATTTTGTAACAGAAATTATCCTTTGCACTATTAATTATTACTTTAGAGAGTTGCGCAAGTCTATGAAGGAATATACATATATTGTGATGCATTTAGCATTCACACCAAAGCTACAGATGGCAGGTAAACCGATTCTAGTCTTCGTAGGTACTAAGGTAACTGTCATTCAAGCACAAACTGTATAATGTAGTTAGTTATCGTAGAAAAAAACATGGCAATGTGCCCAAAATGTCATAAATCACAAACGTGAGACGAATACCATACAAGTATATTGTAACACAACATTAGAACACCGGTGAAAGCTAATGTTAAAATGCAATAGATGCGATACAAATATACATTTCAGCACTGATGCAGATGGTATTGTATATCTGAAAAATAATGATACATGGTGCTTGCGAGACTAGCGTTTACAGAACGGTGTACGGAGCATTGTTCTCCTAAATAGTTGTTTGTACGTCCGTATGGTGCTTGAAAGACTAGTGTTTACGGTACGGTGTACTGAGTATTGTTCTGCTATATAGTCATTGTGAGTACTCCGTCAGGTGCTTGAGAGACTTTAGTGTTTACGATACGGTGTACGGAGTATTGAGTCGCTATTGTCAGTGTCACTACGACTGATCGTCTGTTTCAATGTAAGTTTGTTGTTTAACGCCCCGATGAGCAATACGCAGCTATATGACCTCGTTCCGTAAATAAACCAGTGATATACATCCTGGGGATCGATCTACACAGTGGGGATAGGATGACACAGCTGGTCGCCGACCAAGACTTCCCGATCCTGTTGGACAAGCACATACACCTGCCTCTGTGTATGTCTGTGTAAATCTGAACACGGTGTGTCACATATTTAGATCTATACATAGAGAGAGAGAGACAGAGACACAGAGAGAGAGGGGGAGAGAGGGAGAGACAAGCACACAGACACACAGTGAGACAGAAGCTGAGCGAGACAGACACACAGTGAGACACAGACACACAGTGCAACACAGGCACACGAAATAGAACACAAACACACATTGTGAAACACAGACACACAGTGAGACACAGACGCACGCACGCACGCACACATACACAGAAAAAAGTGTTCGTTTTGTCTATTCCTTCTCCGTCGAATAATTAATAAGAACTAATGGTCACGTTAGTGCACATTCTGCCCACCATTTCAACCAAAAATACACCGACAGCTCTTCCAGGGTCGAGTCTACACTAGACATGTCACCCTTGTCATACAACATATATCATACAGTTCAGGAAGAAGTGTTACAAAGTCGTAACTTGTTCAGAGAACACTACGTTCAACACTTTTCAGCAACCCACTACCATAATGCTGATGTTTCGCTCGGGTCATGTCTATCGTCCCGAAACGCCAGCAACAACAGGAGGGTAAATGTTAGCGTACTTGCTCAAGCAATGTGCTCTGGAGGCGAATGGACCTCGCTTTCTTTTCCACACGTCCTAGCAATCATCACTTTCGCCCTGAAATATATACATTCATGTGTCTAACACTGGCTTAAAACACTCCATGTGCAGCCCTCGCGAATATAGGTTAGTAGACTTGAAGCTGCACCCGCGCTATAACGAGATTGATAATATTGATCGCGGAATTCCCCTGACCTCCCATAACGTTGTTTGCATATCGGGTCATTGCTATACGCTGAAGTGCGCATAGCCTACCTGTCGTCTCGAACCAAACCGTTCAAATACACAGCACCGGTGTAACGATTTGTCCTAAGTGTAGAAACACATTCTCCACGGCCTGATAAACATTAAGCACAGGTGAAAGCTTAACACCTGTCCAGTCTTGAAATGGGGAAACACTTCAACCTGTCCACAGGTAAATAAAGGAGAAAGGTTGTCTTACCTTATTCACAATACTGACACCATGGGTAGACAATCAAAGGAAATGTATTGCTTCTTCATTAAGGAGTTGGAGACTCTTATCAGCTTCAAACGCCAACAGATACCATGAGGCAATTGTGGGTTGTGTTGCGTGCGGTACTCGCGCAACAACCCTACAGCTTACAACAGGAATTAGACGCGCGATGTTTGTTCAAGCATGCCGCAAATATCCTTGTGCGCATCGGACAATTGAGGTCGGTTTGCCCGATTCGTTTGACTGTAGTGTTATCAAGGGGAGGAAATGTGTTTGTCACTCGGCCTTGCGGTGCTCACAATCGGCACGCGCCATGCTCCGTGACGTCATTGAACGTGCGGTGACGCACTCGTCCCGCCCACTTCGTCGTCAGCGCGTGTTGTTGGAGGAAAGGGGACTCGTGCTTGACTACGTTTGACTGGTCACAAAACCTGTTGGGTTGGACTATTAGTACATATACAGGCAGTAATAACCAACGTGTTGAGTCCTGTAACGCGGAAACTTCAAACTTGTAACGGCACATATTGACACGTGAGGGTACTGGCTAATTACATCCCTAGATGTAACGCTCTATATAGTAACTGCCGAGGAAGTGGTGGCCGGATAGACGGGATGTCACAATTGTTTCGCCTAGTTTATAATTAGACTTGTATGGAGTTGGTGAAGCCTGACATCCTCATATGAGTTTTGGCAACGTGTGTTATGTTCAAGAGAACTGTTCATCGACCTGTTTGAGTACCTCCCTCAAATATTCACCTTACATATTACGTCATAAGGACAGGGTAAAATTGTACGTGAAAACAAGATCGACACATGGAGTAACCCACGCAAATATTCAACTTGCACATTACGTCATAAGGACAGTGTAAAATAGTACGTTTAAACTAAACCTGCATATAACGTAACACCCTCAAATATCCACCCTACATATTACGCCCGAGAACACACTTTATATCCACCGTACATTTTACGACATAAGGACAGCGTAAGATTTTAATACTATATAAAAACAAAACCGCAGTACAGAGTATCACCCTCAAATATCCAACCAACATTTTACGCCATGTAAGGACAATGTAAAATAGTACGTCAAAAACAAAGTCCCCATAAGAGGAACACTCAAATATCCGCCTTACATATTTCGTCACAAGGACAACGTAAAATTGTCCGTCGAACAAATACCGCATAGAGTGCAACACCATCAAATATCTACTTTACATATTACGCCATTAGGGCAATGTCAAATGGAATGTCAATATATTTATATGTCTGCGTAAAATGGCATATAAAGTAAAACACTCAAATATCCACACTACATTTTACGTCCTAAGGACGTAGCTGTACGTCATAGCAAAACCTGCACATGGAGTAACACACTTAAATATTCAGCTAAGTCTTACATATTTCGTCGTAAGGACCGTATAAAATGGTACGTCAATACAAAACCGGTATACAGAGTAGCACCCTCCAATATCCAACATACATATACTACGTCATAAGGACAATGCAAAATTTTACGTCAAAAGAAAATCTGCATTTAAACATCAATAACGTCAAACACCTTTTGTGCCTACTTATCATTCCTTAGTTGAAAATAGACAGCTGCTCCGAGCCTGTGAAGATGATTTATTCGCAATAGCACACATACGAAAGTTATTAACGTCCAAGGAGGCTCGCGCCATCCTCACATACTTAGCATTCGTGCACTGAGTGTAATATGTTTTTGTTGTCAGATATTTCAGTGAATAACTTCCTTTTGAAAGGGACCGAATCCAAAAAACAGAATTCTATTCAGCCTTTGGGATCTTTTTCTGAATGCAAATGCGCAAATTGTGTTCATAGCTGTCACAAATAACTGAGGAATTGAAAGACTTTATTAAATGCCTTCATTATGGGTGTCATTTACTACGAAGCTTTATAAGACAAATGTGTGTGTGTTATCTAAAACCTATAACAGAGTATCACATTTTCATTGATATCACGAAGGTGTCATTTTCTATTAAACTGAACATAAATGTAAGCAATATTTTTGCGTTGTGGATGTGATTATATATGTGTAATCTATTGAATAAACTATGTGTTGCGTGTGTGTGTGTCTGCCTGTCTGTCTCTCTCTCTCCCTTACTCTCTCTCTTTCTCTCTCTCTCTCCCTCTCTTTGTGCGTTTGCGCGTGAGTGTGTGTGAGACCATCCGATGTTCAATACGGATAACCCATCCTGACTTATTCATGTTATAACCTTACACTCGCGACCGCCTATAAGTTAGCAAATAGTATCTTGTATACCCAAAGACACGCACATTACGTTTGTCAGAAACATTTCGAAATCTTTTAGAACCCTTAAAAGTAATGTAACACTTTTAAAACTGGTTGCATGAAGACTCATTACACTCTCCCTACCTCCATGTTTACAAGCATTTACATTCATAATATTTGATTTATCTCTCACTGAACGCGACTCATTCAAGGGTGTGACGTTCGACGCCTAGAATCCACAGCTGAAACAGCCCTCATTCCGGCTGCACTCGGCAATGTATGTCCTGCACCACGAGGTCACTTGCTCTCCGACTGTTGACTGGATGATGTATTTCTCTGATAGTTGCCGTGAATACTAAACCGCTGTTTCTCTGTCCTCCCTAGAGAAGTGGTATACCCACATTCTGTATACGGTGTTAGCACATCAGGGTGTAAAGTTCAAAACAGAAAAAAGTCTCTGTGAATGACTAATTTTCTCAGGATTATCTGGTTAAGGCTGAGTACCTTTCCATTGTTGGAAGTCAAGTAGTTCTGTAGTTCAAGAACCTGTTTTCTCTGGAGGTCAAGTATTTCCGTTGGAGAGTCGACATTAACCTATATGACTGAATATTTGATTAAGGCGTATTCGTCTCTATTTTAGTGTCCAAAACACCAAACTTAGGTTCCACAGTTCGCTTTTCTCCCAATATAGAGAAGTCTGTGGGTAATTGGTTTCAAGTAATTCATTAGTGACATGGTGAAATCAGCAATCTTTGCGTCTTTCTGATTGTGCAGTCCAAGTGCGATATTCTGCGACACCTTGTGACGAAGTTTAAAAAAACATCGAGGACAAGCGGTATTAGGGTGAGTTTGGTTGCCGGTAAAATCACGTCGATCGACACCAGAAATTGGCTTCACACATTGTACCCATGTGGGAAATCGAACCAGACCCACGGCGTTAGTAGCCAATGCTTTACTCCACTGCCCCACTGTGATGTATGGTCTCCTATAGTATTATGTAGTGAGATGAAAATGTGGCGTGATGTCACACACATTATGTATGTGGTGACATGGTTGTGAGATGGAAAGTCACAGTATGCACAGGAGGTAACATGGTGGTGTTATGTTAGGTCACAGTATGTATAGGAGGTAACGTGGTGGTGTTATGTTAAGTCACGGACAGTATGTAGTGACCCGACGGTATTATGTAAGGTCATATATGTACCAAGTGACATGATGGTGAGACGTTTGGTCACATACAGTATGTAGGAAGACATAGTCTGTATATGAGTTGTGTCGTGGCAGTAGATTGTGAACAGTATTTTATAGGTACTTGCAAGAAATGTAAAATTGTTGATTGCGAATTTGAACACCACATGCCAGTTTGAGGCAGGGTCACCTACGGTATATATATATATATATGGTATATACAGTGAATATGTAGTGACATGACGGTGTGATCTATGGTCACCTGCAGCATGTACGTAGTGACATGAGTGTGATGTATTGTTACATGAAGTGTGAACGTAGGAACTGAACAATGTGATGAAAGGTCACATGCAGTATGTACGTAGTGACATGCCAGTGTGATGTAAAGTCACATGCAGTATGTACGCAGTGACATGACAATGTGATGTAAGGACACATGCAGGGTGTTCCTTGTGACATGACAGTGTGATGTAAGGTCATATGCAGGGTGTTCCTTGTGACCTGACAGTGTAATAAAAGGTCACATGCAGTATGTGCGTAGTGACATGACAGTGTGATGTAAGGTCACATGCAGTGTGTACGTAGTGACATGAGTGTGATGTAAGGTCACATCCAGTGTGTACGTAGTGACAGATCGATGTGATTTAAGATCACATGCAGTATTATGAAGTAAAGGGTCACATGCATATTATACGCATTGACATGGCAGTGTGATGCAAAGTCACATGCAGTATATATACTAGAGGCCAAAAGAAACGCCCGCAAAATAAAACGACTGTAAACTGTCCAAATATTCTCAGTGTTTGAAAGTAGCTAAACACACTGGAACACAATATCTAATACCTGGAGCACAACTTGTCTATTCCCAGTGGATGATTTGCACTTGAATTTCGCATTTTGTGAAAACAAGAATGTACACGAATACAACAGCAATTGTGCACAACGTTACCCGTATGAAATTAGGGTAAAAAATCTAACCTGGTTTATTCTCTTGCATCATTTTAATCGATTTACAACCAGGAACATGCCTTGTTTAACTCCAGAGCAATCGGTATTTTACAGACGGAACAGACACAAGAGCATGTGGCTAAGACCATGGGATGCTGCAAATCCACCATCGGAAGATTTGTCCCACGTCTACGATAGACCGTCAGCAAAGCAGACAGACCAAAGTGTGGTAGAACTAAGGTCACCACTCAGAAAGAAGACGGGTATTTACGGGTGTCTCACTTAAGGAACCGATGCGTCAGTGTGACATCATCAACCGCTAACAGTATTGGACATCCAGTCAGCAGACAGACTGTGGCCTGACGACTCCGCAATCTTGGTCTCCGTGCCAGTCGACCTTCCAAGGGAATGACTTTGACGTCCCAGCACCGACAAGCCAGACTGAGATGCACAAGGACTTTGACACAGTGGTTACAGCGAAACTTGCGAAGAGTGAAGGGGTTCACTTGACCCCAATAGAGCACCTTTGGGAATAACTGGGACGTCGTATTCGGAAACGTCGAAATCAGCCATTGACGAGGAACGCTTTGGCAGCTATCACGCATAAGCAATGTTTTGAGATCCCTAGTCAAGAAGCAAGAAGACTCACCTACTCAGTTCGACGTCTGGCTCAGTTCTACATCTCTGCTCGTGGTGGCCACACCCGGTACTGAACACTATGTGCTGCCCAGAAATTGTAAAAACTCCCAGTCGATTCTGCATTGGTGATTAAATACTGGACCAGAGTGTCATCCATGGAATAGAGCGGGCTACGTCGTTTTCCTTCTTGTTATCCATTAATAGTTGTTGCTGAATGATTACTTTTTACAATAAAATATATTACCATTTAATGTTACCACCTTTTGCTTATTTTTTAGACGAGAAAAATATATGTTTGGACGCTAGTTTTGTTATGGCATGGCAGTGTGATGTTAGGTCACGTGCAGTTTGAACGAACTGACATGACATGTGGTGTAAGGTCACATGTGGTATGTACCTAATGCCTTAACGTAGTTACGTATGGCCACATGTTGTAGATGTACTAGACAAAATAATTTAGGGATTTTGGTACTTTTATGAGTGATATTTCATCAGATTGTCGATGTATAAATAGATCATTATTCATAAATTCAAAATATACATATATCCCTAACTATTTTTTTCCAGTATACGCAGTGACATGATGGTGTGATGTAACATCACATGCAGTGTGTATGTAGTGACCTGCTTGTAGTAACCTGGAGTTGTAATGTTAGGTCACATGCAGTATGTAGTGACTTGGTGTGATGCAGGATTACATATGATTTCGTTTAGGTTAATAAATAACATTTTCAGATAGCGTGAAGGTCACATATAGGATGTTTGCGGGTTGTGCTGTCACGGTAAGATGCTGTACAGGGTGTACATGTGCGAAGCATTATTGCAACATTCATGCTATTGATTCCATATTAATCTACATCCATATTCTACATGTATATGAGGCTTTTAAAGATATTCCAGTTATATCACGGTTCACATGTGCAGATCCAGAGAGGGAGTGGGTAGGGGAATGCAGGGGTGCGCCTCTTGGTAAATAACCATTGAAACTGGGGTGTAAAATGAAAAGTGCACCCCGCCTTTTCTCAATTTCGTGAAATCCACTCCCCCTTTCTCAAATAGTTGTATGCGCCCATGTTGTATGAGTAAGTCTATAATGACAGGAGAGCCCGCAGTGATGTAGGTCTCCACTTTGGTCATAACTATGAACTAATTAATAAACCTCGCAATATAATGAGGATGTACTGGGATTCCAAACCACAGTTTCGGTTTGCGTCGTTACATTCTTGTCACAGTGATAAGAACATAAGTATAACGATCTCACGTTTGATATTTCGATTTTCAGTCGAGAAGATTTTCCCAGAACAGGTCTCTGCAGTACTGTAATCAGATTTCTCAACGACGTACTTCCGTCACCGTTTGGGGGCGATAGGGAAGCTTAGAGTTTAAAGTGTTCGCTTGTCACGCCGACCCGGGTTCCATTGCCTACATTTATACACTGTGTGAAACCACTGGTGCCTACCATGATACTGTTGGAATATTGCTAAAAGCGGCATAAAACTAAACCCGCCCTAATACGGCTTGTCACCGATATATATTTAACGATGATATATATATTTGAACACCTGACTGGCCTTTGCAAAAGTTTATTGGGACTGATACGTTGACTTTTTTGCATTAAAGAAAAAGTGACACATTGAATCGCTGAATTGTTATTCTTGCAATTCGGATGTGAATGTTCGTAGTGTCCGCGAAAGTGGAGTCAAATGATGCGATCATGATTGTACGTCCGCTTTGTCGAATAAGTATGCGAGCGGAATACAATTTGAGTTTAAGACTGTTTCACTTCTATCGCGTCGTGTCAGCTTGATTTGGGAGGTCTAGGCACTTACCACTATGCTGAAGCGCTGGTTAAAGCTGAAGACCTGGGTTCGATTCCTCACGTGGGTACAATATGTGAAGTCCATTTCTGGTGTCCCCCGCCGTGATATTGCTGGAATACTGCTAAAAGTGGCGTAAAACTATACTCACTCAATCACCACAAATGTGAGGAGGCGTGGTCGACGACTAAAGCCCAACGGAACTGTCCACACGACACCATGACGTATTTGCTTACACAGATTTCTAAACATTCAGTCGCTTACACAGATTTCTAAACTTTAAGCCGCCTTCACAGGACAAACTAAACTTTGACAAAAGATGTTGTTGGAATTTTAAAAAACTCTCGCTTTCAAGCGTCAAACACATTTTGTCAAACCTTCGTGTCACGTGAGCGTGATGTCTCTATCGGTGCAGTCACGTTACATTTTCGCCGACTGTTTGTTTCTGCACAGCACTAGTTTGTTGTGTGCAAGCCGCTTAAGTGTTGCCAAACTAAACATCAGTTTCAGAGCTATCAAAATGTTGTCCAGAAATAGGTTCGCTCTCTATTCTCACCGACTTTCCATCAAACTTTCGGTGTTGTCCAACTCGAGTTTGAGGTCTGACGTGTAAAACGCGTGTTGTCAGGAACGACCAATCGCAGTCACCGAAACTGTCACGTGATCGTACCGATAGGGACGTGGCGCTGACATGACACGAAACAAACATGTTTGACGTGTGAAAGCGCGAGGTTGACAACTTTTAAAATTTCAAGAACATTTTGGCAAATCTGAAATTGCTATTAGTGGCAAATTGTTGGAATGTTCACACCGTCAAACTCGAGTTTGACAACATGTCTTATCTAACGTTAGTTTGCCGTGAGATGGCCGCTTAAAAGCCGGTACGCATATGTTTACGTTGATACTTTCAGAAACACTCCAAAAATATTGAAGTAAATTCTCATAGATGAATGAGTAAAAGTCTTTTATCGTTGATTGGCTTTATTCTCTTTAAAATAAACCCTGGTGAATTCGGTAATAAAAGGCAGCCCTTTATACCATGAAACATTGCTGAAACATTGAACTTAGACGTAAAATCAATATGTTATTCCATATCAACACAAAGCTGAAAAGTCATAGTGTACAAAGTACATTCTGCATCAGACTATGCGATAAAGAGCATCTGTCTACATAACAACTGATACTGTGAATCACAATATATTTACAAAGCTGTTCAAGAAGTTATGCACAATAAATAACGATGCATATGTACATAAATACTTAAGAATACAAATATTCAAACAATTATTCTACCTGAAGTAACGTGTTGCTAAATGTTTGGTGATATTACCCATCATTGTATCACAGATCGGTCGACCTGTAACTCACTGAGGTAGAAATGACGTTTCAATTTTGCACAATAACTGAATGATGATGTATTTCATACAACGATGTAATAAAACTTCATACACCGTATATTACAGTCTGATAAAAGTGTTAAATTGAGCACACACCATGCTCCCGTATTTCAGATATCTGGTATCAAACGTCTGTGGCATTCAGTTCCTAGTCCATGATTGGCTGTTCCATGTTGATGACCTGAGGTCAGACTATGGGGCATTACTTAGGCGTGTTCGTCGAATTCACCCCCGGCAGTGTCGAGTGAAGTTAGAGCGTTCGTTGATCTTTTCTATTTTTTCTGTCATGATCGTGTGTAGACAATTCACCTAGATCGGGGAAACAATTTGTCAATCGGTATCGTTGTATTTATTAATGACCAGTTGCGGTCGTGAGATAAGACAAAATTAGATTGGTGCTTAAAATGAAAATTAATGCACGATGTTAAGACGTGTGAGAAAAGAATAATACGTGCCCCCTGACATATAGACCATACACAGTCACCATTGGTGTAGTGTTCTGTGTATGACACTGATGTTGTTTTCATGATGAATGTTCTGAACTACAGTTTACAATTGTTCCCGGGCTAGTTTTAAAGAACACCATTGACAGTTATTGAATTTTTCGTATACTTTGTTGACATTCTTTTAACACAAAATATCGGCCTTGACATACAGTTCTGGTTCTAACGCCCCCCCCCCCCCCCCCCCCCCCCCCCCCGGTCCCCTCAGTAGTGGTAGTACAAGGCTGTGTAGACATCGCATAAACATTCCTTTGTATTCATTTGAAGTACATGAAACCACTGTTGTTTGATGTTTCAACAAATTTTGTGCTTTGTATTTCATCGGTAATTAAGAATTTGCACTGAGAGTTGGGATACAATGGCATAGGTCAACCAAGTCATCGATTCTGACCATCTGATCTCGCTACTCGCCTTTTGCAGGTTCCTGAAGGCCACTTCTAGCCCGGATCATCCAAGATGTCAATTTGAATTAACAAAAATAGAAACATTTCGGGAACCTATAAAATTCATATTCAAATTATCATATCCAAAATACTTAACCTTCAAAAACGAATATTGATGATAATACGTCTACAGGGAAACATTCGATGTGGTGATGGTGGATATTTTTCTTTCAGAACTAAGGTCGTCAAACTGTACATGAGATTTAGTTCCCGGTTTTCTAACATGACAACGTGGGCACCGAAACTTCTTCCTCAGCAAATGTCTGTAGTGTTGAGAAGATGCCATCAACACATAAAAATTCATGGCATAATTCAGTAAACGCACAACATTCAAAATCTTCCAAATTCTGCCCGTCGTTTGGAGGACAATTGGATCACCGCCGGTTGCTAAGACGACAGATTCAACTAAAGCATTAACAGCAAAAGGTACCAATGCAACAGCAGATAAAACCGAAACAACAATTAGGCTTGTTGTAATTTTCAAAATGTTGGATTCATTTAAATTTCTGCGCGAATTCGCCCTTCTTGGTCCGGATTTAACAACTCTACGAAGAACAACTCCTGTGTGAATGTTCAGGATCAACAGTAACGTCACCGGCAGGACCGAATCCATTAACGTTGACGTTGCTAATGCGAAATTCGCAAAGTTCATGTTATCCGAACCACATTCTAATTCATCATGATACTGAATCAATTCTAGAAAATGCAGAAAAGGCGTGTTTATGCAGAAAGCTATAAGGCATACAGAAAGTGAAATAATTATAGCGTACTTCACTTGACAATAACGTGATTTGGACAATGGAAATACCACAGCGATGTATCGGTCAAAGGTCATGACAACGAGAAGCCAGGGGGAGATAATTGTGAAGGATGACTGCAGTGTGTACCAGACCTTGCAGACAGCAACATGAGAGCCAATCATCTTTAAAAAAACATGAAATATGTTATCGGTGGTGTCTTCGATCGCAATAATCAGCAATACCAATGAGTCCGAGACAGCGAGAAACATCATGTAGACAGCATAGGAGAAGCGTCGTTGTGCTGGTGACGTCATCAGGATGATGATGAGGATGTTTCCAATTATTCCAAGACCAGCAGTAAGGTCAATACAGGTCACGTATGGGACGGACGGTATCTCCCATCCAATGTCATCATAAGAGTCCTCTTCTTGGAGATCCTCCTCGGAGTTGTTTTCATCCCTGAGGTCTCTGCTGACATTTTCCATCAATCCCACGACTACCGTTGTGACGTTGCTAAACTGAAGACTGAAGTCATCCATGGTTTACCTCTGGATCTGTCAGGGCAGCTGGAACAAACAACGATAATTTTTATTTAAGTGTACGTGGATAGAATGGTTCTAAAATGCCTTCCTGTTGCCCAAATAACTGGACTTAACAGCTACTGACATTACAACTCATGTGTCTCGTAACCATGCTTGTCTTAAGAGGCATCAAACGGGACTGGGTGGTCAGGCTCGCTCTCCTGGTTGACACGTGTCATCGTATCCCAATGAAGTAGATCGATGCTCATGCTTTTGATCGCTGCATTGTCTGGTTCAGACTCAATTGCTTACAGACCGACATCATATTGTTGCGATATTTCTGAGTGGGGCGATAAACTCACTCGCTAACATCCCAAGCTACATCAAGTGTTCTGAGTACATTCGCAACGTCGTTCAAGGATTTCATACATATTCTTTTACCCGTGAAGGTCCCGGGGTAGAATAGGCCTTCAGCAACCCATGCTTGCCATGAAAGGCGACTCAGCTTGTCGTAAGAGGCGACTAACGGGATCGGGTGGTCAGGCTCGCTGACTTGGTTGCCACATGTCATCGTTTCCCAATGGCGCAGATCGATGCTCATGTTGTTGATCACTGGATTGTCTGGTCCAGATTCGATTATTTACAGACCACCGCCATATAGCTGTAATATTGCTGAGTGCGGCGTAAAACTAAACTCACTCACTCACTACATATTCTTTATACATTGTCCAGAAACGTTATCAAGTTTTAGATTTTTTTCAAAACAATACAAGTAAATATTAACGTAGACCCACTGATAAATAATAAATTGCCGTTACAGCTTAAAACTGACAATATCTCCGGCATGAATACTCCTACAGTAAATAGGTGTGGACAATATTTCGATAAACATAACTTACCTCCATTGAAATCAGAGTCCATTTGTCAATAGCCTAAGCCGAGACAATTGGAGCCATGATCAATATTGTTTGTTGTTAATGTATAGTAGTTCCATTTATTCGTGCTTCTTTACACACCCAACAAAATCATCCTTGATATACCTTTGGTCACTATCGTTTTGAAATTGTTCCATTGTAAAACTCTCTTCGATGTTGGTCTCAGTATAGAAATATCGCACAAAGTGAATCTAGATATGTCATACGAAGGTTAACTTGAACAAGGTATCCGTGTTTGATCAGTTGTGATCCATATTTAATAATATGTTTGAAATTAAGTTCAGCACATTATTTGACATGTGCTCGGACGTTCCTGTTGCTACGCAACAGAACAGTATTTGTATGTATAAGTCATGCCTGACGCCATTAAGCAGTGTATCACATACAAATAGAATATTCGTGTCATTTGTTCTGTTATGTTACAAATACTTGTATATAACATTGCCTGGGGTAAATATATAATTGTATAAACGATAATGGTGGATTCCGCATTCTACAATATTTGGAGCACAGCGCTTCAGGATATATGACGACACCGCCATTACCTAATTAAGGTGTAAGCATATTGTCAGAAATACTGTTCAATATAAAAAAGAATTAACATTCGTAAATACTCTCCCTTAGGCAATGGTGTTCATTAGCTCGTAAAGGAGTAAATGTCATCAGGTGATGAGGAAGTACGTATTGGATTGTCTCGTCCAGACTCGATTATTTACAGATCGGGTGGTATAATGCAGATTGTGGCGTTAATCAATATAAAATCAGTCGATCAACCAATATTAAAACGTGTCCTTGCATGCAGTTACTTTTTATTTGCGGCTAGTTCTGTCTGTTGTGTGAGTCTCACAATAATAACTTGAATATAGCATTCTATTTGATAACAACTGCTTAATGTTACCATACAGCACGACTGAGCGCTACTATTCTAAACACATTTAGTCCGAAGACCAAAACAATCCACGTATACGAATTGTTTTTGAGTTGGGAACATTAATATCGCAGATACATTGATTGGTGTGTAATTTAAAAAATTCAACATTCATAATTGATATTGAATTAACATTCTTACAATGAACGTAGAACCTCTCTGAACCTTTGTATGACCTTTCCATATTACAAGATACCAATTTCCGTTGTCATGTCAAGATTCTTCACATAAATACATGAATTGAATTGTATTGAATTCGACGTGACGGTTTCAATGAATTACTCTTAAATTGTTGACAATGTTACGTATACTGAGAAATAAATACGAATTCTAATGTTTATACAAAGCATGTTCTAAAAGGATCAATGTTCATGCTTGTCAGGGTCAGATGTGTATAATCTGCAGAGACTTCAAAAGGAAGTCGAACACTTTGTGACTCTTGACATGTAAGTCAATATCAGATGTGATTACCATGGCCTTGCAGGAAATCCTATGGACATGGATTAAAATGGCCATGAAACAAACAAATGTTCCGACAGATTGATAATAAAGGTTTTGCTCCTGGTTTAAAATCACTGTGCAATGTTTAAAATCACATTGTTTCATTTGAACAAGTGATAACAACTTGTCATCAAGTCTCAGACTGCCTCATACAGATTTTGCAGATAAAGATATTGCTAAGCAGAGTGGGTCATGGAAAAGGGCACGTTTCCATCAGGCCATCAGCTGGGTAGGTTCAGTCAATTGATTGTCAGTTCTGCTGAGACATATGATTAGTAATGGGATCCAAGGTAGATTGTTATGCATTTGCGCTAACTTTATAACTCACGTTTACACGGGTCGGAGAAAGACAGACAAAACTTTCTTCTGAAAATAAAACATTATCCTAGTCTTAACGTTCGTGATCCTTGCATCCTTCAACAAGGACGAGGGAATTCTGCGTTTGTTCGCCCAGATAAATCTTAGTAATTCTTTTCTAATGGTTTCATTACATATCCGAGGACTTTTCAACGCGTTTAAGTTTTCCCCTACTTTCTGACAAAGTCTCCATGGATCCGTGGTACGGAACATCTTTGGCCTACCTGTACCTGCCTTGTGCTAACACCCAACTCCTGACTGAATGATCTTCAAAGTTCTGATTACTGACAGAGGAATGTCATGTCTGCCAGATACATCTTTTGTTCCTTTTACTTAGGCTGTCAAATCTGTCATGTCAACAAAGGAACCATGTACCTCCATGGCATATAACTCTTGATATAGTAAGGTTCATTCTTAAGACTACAAGGGCTGCCTCCGATATTGAGGGCCTTATTACATAATATAACATCAGTTTTAAAATTCTGTTATCACTATTAGTAAACAAAGATTTCCTCAATAACTTCTGTAAAAACTGCATTTGATAGTTTTTTTTAAACATATCCAAAATATTAAGTCTTTTCCAAAATATGAATCCTATGAAACCGACGACAAAATGACTAAATGCCAGATAATCCGCATCCGTACATTATTCAATGCAGCAGAGTTCTTGACTAATTTTTGACTATGCCCTATTTCCGCATTCATTTACTGACAAAATATGTGTAAAAATGGGACTCTGGGACTCTCTGCAGAACTGTATCCGCACGTGATTACTGGCGTTTAAAATAATCACATAAACGCCTTAGAAATAGGTGTGTTGAAGTTCAACAATACAAACACGTACGAATGACATGCACGGGCTTGTGCAGTCTGGTATCATGTATGAATACCCAAAAAGGTGGGTTAAACATATCGATTAAATATTCCCCATGGTCAGGTAGATGTGATATCCGTAACTAGCGTTCATTGTCCACATTGCATGATACTGAATACTTATGAATCACTATAACATAGCCAAATTATACAAACTAGATAGGGCATTCTAACAGACACTCTCGTGGTAATCACACAATAATCGATTTACTGTTGTTGATGTGTGGATGGGGCTATTGGCAGAACTCTGGGGAAATACAGAAAGTAACTAGCACGTCAAAACGAGCTGACAACAGGAACTGTTTGTAAAATCTATTAATGGTTCCATAGATATATCTCTGCTGAATACGTTTTGCAACTTTCCCTTCACACGATATATGGGGGTTGAAGAGATACTAAAATGCTTGTTAAAGATTAATGAGAGACAATGGGATGGGTAGTTCCATAAATCAGCTTCACATATTGTACCCATATGACTGAGGGAACTAATGTGTTCAGCGAGAGGAGCGAACGTTTTAGACACACTTCAACACCAATGCCCCTAAAACGGAAGAGACGTGTGACTGATATAATTTCCTGAAGACTCTTTTCAAGAAATTGTGACCGTTGTTACCTTCAGAAATAAGATCAATGTTCTGATTTTGTCTTCAGTCAGCAACACTATGTTTTGAAATGACAGGATTATTATAAGTACGCTGTTTGCCTCTGAACAAGTTTGTTTGTAATATCTGCAATAATTGCATCACAAATTTCAGGAAACAAAGTAAGCAAGAAATACCTTGTGTAGTTGCGATAGGTAAGAGTCTGAAACTACAATTCGATTGTTAACTGCCAGCCCATCCTACCCCATTCATGCTTTCTAATATTTTCACTTATTCATACGTGATGCCAAGGGTACAGACTAAATACTGAAAGGTGTGTCAGCACTCGATGTGTTGTAAACGGTGCCATCTTAAATATCAGGACACAATGTGAAATACGTGTAAATGAAAATAGAAAAAAACAGCCCCAGTCTAGAGCTATATAAATTTATATCAAATCTCTGACGGTTGATTATGACGAGAAACCATTATACCCGAATGTGTTGTAATGACAAATGTCTCGTTAAGCACATTACCCACATGTGTGAATTTTGGATATGGGTTTGCCAATGATTCCATGAAAATACAAAGGGAGCATTTCAGACATTCGACATCGATAAGAGAGTTAGACCGACATCTTTTGTGTCGCCCCTAGTATAAATATACAGTTCCGTTAAGTTAAACAGTACGGTTTTCTATAAATTCTCACATGGGTTGTATTGTCGATTATATGTCCAACACAAAAGCTACAACTGATTAAAAAGGTGCATCCTTTTGGGCCTTAGAGCGCAACGGTGCAATGATAAGGCGTCTGCTTATCACGCTGAAGAGCCGGGTTCGATCCCCGGTGAAGGCACTTAGGTTCGGGTTCCGAGGTTGTCATATTTGCGTAGTATCCTTGGACAAGATATTGAATCAAACTGTACATTGATAATCGTGGGGATGTACCCTTAATGTGAGTGTTTAGTTCACTCAGCAGGCATGGCTGTACAATCCGCAGGGTTTGAAAGAGAATTGGAATGTACGATAGTGTCCTATGAACGAGGATAGTAATGTACGTAGCTCCCTGAGCAAGCAATGTACATGGATATGAGCGCCGTATATGCGGACTAGTCCAACTGCTATCACCTTCTCTGTCTTTTTCTATATTAGACATTTACACACACCAATCTATCTGTCGACAGCACTGGCATCGATGCATGAGGCTGTGACTGCGAATAACAAGTTAGAATACAGTGCTGTTCGATATCAGAACAAAAGCTTACATAACACGATAGAATCTTTTGCAAATCGCACACAATGGAATATATCACACACTACCAGCTGTGTCTGGACCATTTATCATCAGTAACAATAACACACCGACGAGTTTCTCTCCCGTCATTGTCGAAAATAGTGGAAATCAGTTTGTTATCATTTGTAGTGGTTGTGTGAGTAGGTACTTGGCGGTAGAAACCATGTTAACGTTGATGTTGAAGTTTTTTTGGTGATGACTAAGTATGGTTGCGTTAGCATTATTCGTGCAATATCACGGCGGGGGAACTGCAGCATCGCGGTCTTTGTGTAACACTTTTCTTTCTTGATCATATCAATGAACTTGAAAATATTGGGATGGCAGGGTCCCCAGCTTCCCGAGCTTGGAATGACCCCTTCCAGATGATTCGTGGTCCAGAATCCCTCTGTGTCAAACTGATTCTAGATCGCACTACCATCTTTTCTCCGTGGGAGCCGTGCCAGTTTACACTTATCACAAGGGTGCACAAAGTGCGTAGTCTAGACTACCAGTTGTCCGACTTCCATTTTTTGTGGAAGTCGCTATGGCTGAGCGGGCTAGGCGGGTGATTTTATGCGCTGGCGATTAGGTGCCTGACTCTGAGGGTGCGGGTTCGAATCCCGAAAGGGACTCAACCCAAAAAGTACTAGAATTTGTACTTTGCTAAGAAAATAAAATCCCAAATATGACATATGTTGCATCTGACCACTTTCTAAAATAGTATTGTGTAATCATAGCTTTCGGCCGTGGAAGCCGTGCCAATTTACACTTATCGTGGGGGTACACAAAGTGCGTAGTCTAGACTAGCAGTTGTCCGACTTCCATGCTTTTATCATATCAATGAACTTGAAAATATTGGGATGGCAGGGTCCCCAGCTTCCCGAGCTTGGAATGACCCCTTCCAGATGATTCGTGATCCAGAATCCCTCTGTGTCAAACTGATTCTAGATCGCACTACCATCTTTTCTCCGTGGGAGCCGTGCCAGTTTACACTTATCACAAGGGTGCACAAAGTGCGTAGTCTAGACTACCAGTTGTCCGACTTCCATTTTTTGTGGAAGTCGCTATGGCTGAGCGGGCTAGGCGGGTGATTTTATGCGCTGGCGATTAGGTGCCTGACTCTGAGGGTGCGGGTTCGAATCCCGGAAGGGACTCAACCCAAAAAGTACTAGAATTTGTACTTTGCTAAGAAAATAAAATCCCAAATATGACATATATTGCATCCATGTGGTGTGTCGAAATTGCAGTAATAATATAATAAGAATGCTTTATTACAGCACCAATAATCCACCGGTTTGGTCATCACTCCAAAGTCAACAACACGTTGTGAAGAACATAAATGCAAGGAGATAGGCTAGTTGTGCCTGAAGAAAGATGTATGACTTAAGAACTGATTTGAAGTTTGTTCTTGCCATTGGTGATCTAAGAGCCATAAGGGAAGACTGTTCCAGAGGAATGGCGAGCGAACGCTTCAACAGCTAGGCTACCCCTTCGACCCTCAATATAGGTATCGTCCACTGGATCATAAAATATACAAATAGCATGGTCACAGTGGTGGACTGTTTTGGCAGCCATGAACAGCGAAGAGAAAGGGTAAGTATTTTCAAGCTTATCCAGATCTAGGTTCTGGTTGTCATTCTTAAAGTCTATTACTGTCAAGGAGATATTTCAAGACGGCTCCTGCAGAACAATTTAAAAAAAACGCACAGTTTCAAAAAACACATAACAGTATCTAATATGATCAGGCAATACATCAAACCTTGCATCACAACAGTCTTATCTTCTAAAAGAGGCGACTAACGGGATCGGGTGGTCAGGCTCGCTGACTTGGTTGACACATGTCATCGGTTCCCAATTGTGCAGATCAATGCTCATGTTGTTGATCACTGGAATGTCTGGTCCAGACTCGATTATTTACATACTGCCGCCATATAGCTGTAATATTGCTGAGTGCGGCGTAAAACTAAACTCACTCACTCACTCTTATCTTCTAATTAGGGACCTCCAAAAATGAAAACTGTTCATCTAATGTTCTATTAATACTGGGCGGTGGGTTAGCCTAGTGGTTAAAGCGTCCGCTCCAGACGCCCATTACCGTGTTCGATTCCCCAAATGGGCACAATGTATGAAGGTCATTTCCGTAGTCCCAAGCACTGATATTCCTAGAATATTGCTCACTCAACATATGCAATGCAATATCAACCTGTCACGACAACCCTTAATGTTTTACATCTCGTCAAGCACACCACAATGTCCAACATTAACACTCAACCATGACATCACCGTCAAGGCATCCAACCCAGTATAGCAGAGATGAAACTGTTAAAATCAATGATTTACATTTAAACTGCTCTGCGTCAGCACTTGATAAGTCCATTATTGGTCTATAAGCAGTGTGTTGATAGACATGTGTATATTAATCTCACCTGTCAATGTCGAAGTGAGTAGATGTGCTCCTTCTGGGCAGGGGGCAGTGTTTTCTTGAGGAAGTTCAAACCGTCTGAAACGAAGCCAGGTGTGCGTGTGGAACATGACTGCTCGTTGGAACTGTTTTCTTCAGCTGGTTCAGGTTCAGTATCATCGGTGTCCAATCAGGTCCCAGAAGAAAGTTACATACTGTTCCAATATCCTATCACAACAAGGTGAAAACTGCGACCACAACAAGAGTTACCTTACTCAGCCATTGATTCGTTTCCCAGCATACAATGCGACCAATCGATTATGTGGGACCTCATTGACGGTTTGAGTCGGCTGTTCGTCCATACTATTGTCAGTAGCAAATCATAGCATCAACAGAGTAGCGAGGCACAAATAGTTTAATCCAAAACGCATTACCATCACACATGCCATGAACAGGATTTTGAATGTTATCATCTGCTTATTTGTAAAGATATCCATCTTTTTCTTTCTTTCTTTTTTTTAAATAACATAGTGTTTGATCCTGGAAATGTGAAATATTCGTCAACAGCAGCTAGAAAAGAAAGAATATGATAGAAAATATTAGTGCTCCTTACCAAAGGAGTGTATTTTGCCTTGGTGGGTGAACTAAAGGTATCAAGTACTAAAAACAGCAGCCATCACTCTGGAATCAAGTAGTCACGTTTCGTTTTCCGACGTTTGTCTTAAAATTGAAGCTGCATCATTTGAGATAGCAAACATATCATCTCAAGAAATGTGTAAAAGGTTTAGTTCCCCAAATCAGGAAATTTATATTTTTTCTGAAAATTTCAGTTGAGCCATTTGACACTTTTCATGTCACTGATTTAATTTTAATTAACCGAGACAATGCCATATCATCTCAGGAAATGTGCAAAAGGTTCAGGCCCCCAAATCAGGAAATTTGTATTTTTTCTGAAAATTTCATTTGAGCCATTTGACACTTTTCATGTCACTGATTTAATTTTAATTAACCGAGACAATGCCATATCATCTCAGGAAATGTGTAAAAAGTTTAGGCCCCCAAATCAGGAAATTTGTAATTTTTCTGAACATTTCAGGAAATGTACTGAGTGAATCAGGTAATGTACACATGTCCTAACAATTCCAAGAACTTTACACTTTTCCTGATATATCACATTCACTGTAGCATATACCCATCAACTCAAATTTCCACTCATCATGAATCCTACTACCACAGTACCAATTTCCCAAGATTATATCCATGACTGACACTTCAATGAGTCGCCTAACGTTGGTTGATTGAGTATTGTTTTGCGTCACTTTAAGCAGTAGGAATTTTATTGAAGTTTACTCTGGAAATAGGTTTCAAAGGTTGCCCAATATGAAGTAATTTTTATACCTACAAAACCCGGCGGACATGGACAATCAGAACACCGATCGCCGACATGTGCGTTCCGACAAGCGTTTAGAGAACATACCTTTTCAGCCATGAACCTGACTCTTTAGCTAAAACGTCTCTCCTCAGTAGCTATAAATTCAAGGTAGAATCTAATGTAGTTTACAAGGCAACCATTATTGAGACGACAGCAAAACCTTTCAGCAAGTTTTCATCAAATCTTACCATGCACTTAAGCCTCAGCAGCAAGTATACAGAAGTATTCGCCTTTGTCGTATATTGTAGACAACATAGTACTGTAACACAGAGAGATATTCAAATTACTTCTTGCATTTTGGAACATTAATTAATACATCGCAAGAGGTACCCAAATAGCATTCTTAATGTAACTCTCCGAAGATGGCAGTATCCGCAATTTCCAAAGCCATCTGACACTTTTCATGGCACTGATGATTTTTCGCAAACTATACAGTAAATCGGCTATACAATTTCCTTCTTGTATCACCCACCATATTAAAAGAAACAATGAATCCATTTATCTGTTATTTCAATTAACCGAGACAATGCCTCCCATTATAAGTAAACCAGACGCCGTCGACAGTGTTTTTTGTTATATTACTTAGTGTTTGTCTTCGTGGTACAAAACGTGTCTCCGATAAATGAACAAGTGTTAACAACGCGGTAAATTTGTCAATTATTGCGTTATTATCAATTTACCATCGGATTCTTCTTAACAATATATTTACTTCAGGTGCCCATTTGTAGGTTCATGATGATGATAACAACAGTCTTTATGAAAGATAATTTCTGGGCTTTACACAGCAGGATTAGGCTCTTGTCTCAACAGGACAATTACCTTGTCTCAAAAGGATTCATGTAAACATGAGCCTGTTTTGTACCACACCTTTCAATTTCAACACAAGGAACTGAAAGATGTAAAACGCAAACAAAGGGAAAAGCATCGATTATCCATCGAGATTAGCTGTGATAATTACATGAACGGATTACTGAATTAGGTATACATGGACGGAAAGACATAAATCAATGTACATGTATCAACATCCCAGTAACCACGCAACGCGCAAATGTCACTTGTGACAGTAAACAGCGACGACAAAACCATTTCCCCTGTTAGAAGAAATATTGGCTAAAACCGTAGCGCAATTCCGAATATATACCTAGCTTGTATATATAAGTGACAATCACAATAGTGATTGTATTGGGTGGTTGTATCGTGTCCCAGAACCCGTCACAGACATATGTCAAGATTTTGAATGTCTAAGATGATGCCAACATTAATTACAAAAGTTCTAAATCAGACTCAAACATATTTACGACTGTAGATTAATGCGTTGTTTCCTTGTTGACAGTTTATGGGTGCTTTTGTTGTCCTATATATTTGTGTCTCATCACAGTCCTTGCTATCTATTATAGAATTAAATTGAAAATATTTTACACTTGATCCTTCATAAATGATAATGTGAATAAACATTTGTTCAACATTTTTATTTGGTTGTAGTCGGAATCGTACAATGAACTCACGACCGAAGAAGTGGGATTTTTAAATATATTCATAATGTAACATTTTTCAACGTGTGGATTTATCATATCGTTCTCCTGCAATTGGATCTGTTAGTGAGGATCTATATATCAGTCAGTGAATGACGACAAAGACGATAAATATGGAATGATCAAACACGTTCTGTTTATTGATTGATGTGGGAAGTACAAATTTGAGATTGAAAATACTAATAGCACATATTTACAATGCTAATTAAAAGGGAGAACTGTTACTGACCAGACATTGGCTGATGTTGTTAAACAATTGTCTTTATAAGCTTTTCTAGTCTAATGAAAGGTTGTTCAACACACGAGATGAGGATCAGGGCCAATGTTGTTGCCGTCACCAGGATGGACACATAGAACAGCCACTGGAAAGAACCCAAAATGTTTTTACAGTTCATAAGGTTTCTGAACACATTTGGTCAGAGAGTTATCCTGGTCGTCAAGCTATCCACATTGATACAATGGATTAAGGGTATGATTGGTGGTTCCCGCCGTGATATCACTGTAATATTGCTAAAAGTGGCGCCAAACCAGACTCATTCATGTCAAACATATTTAAATGTCTAAACATTGTTATGTCGAAGAGAAACAGTCACTTACCTGCCTACACTGGAAGAAACAAACAATTGCAAAAATCAACAAAAAAGGTTAGCACTTGAACGCCTTACAATTGAAAACACGCAAAGCAATGCAGGCTTACTCCATTTAGAAAGTACTCCATCCACCAGTAATTACACTATATGTAGTGCCCACCAATGGAACGTACCAAATTCAGAGATGAAAGAAACAGAGGGCTACGGGTTTCGCCAAGGACGACAATGATGACGAGAGGATGGAGAAGATATATTCCATATGTGATCCGACACAGAGGAAGAAAGAAGTTCCAAGAAAGGAACTTATCAATATATCCTGAAATAATATGACAAAAGGACATGATTACAAATGACGCCGAAGATTAACGTATGTTGCAGTCACTCGTTATAGGAATTCTCAACCACAAAACAACACCTGGTACAGCAGCTGAAATTCTAAATCAGTTGATGACGTGCCTAATCCTTTTGGAATTCTTATGCAAGCAGAAGAAACGTATAACAAGTGTTGTGGGAATGAAGATTGCCTCAGAAGGATGAAGATTTGCAATGAGCCAAAAGACCTTTCTTCCTACATCGTTAATTAAAGCAGCTGTCGTATATATTTAAGTGTTCCAACCGTACCTCCTTGTCCGATGCAGCAAGCAAATATTACCCAGGCTACAGCAAGACCCCAGGCAGGGCGGGCTAGCGCCTCGTACAGGGCTCTCTGTCGTGCAGTCCAGTCACTACCTCCTGCTCGGTTTTCCAGGTACGTCACATACACCACGAAGGTCATGATGCACATCGAAGTCAACCACCCAAGTAGAAGTGGCATCTGGAACAAATTACTTACTATTCAAAAGTAACAACATCGATATCACATCGCATAGCAAGACCCCTTCCATTAGTATAAGAAAATTTGAAAGGAAAAGAAAAAAAAGAGGAACGTTTACAGCATAATACGAACAAAGACTACTTAATTCCTCGTCCTAGCAAAATATACATGAAATATCAGTGCATTTAAGATGGGTGAACAGAAGAGTCTAAGAAGGTTAAAACCTTGAGAGAAACAAAATCGGTGTGTTGGTTGTTTAGCACTGCACTCAGCAATATTCCATCTATATGGCGTGGACCTGTGGACAAGCCATCCCAGTGACCAGCATCACAAGCATCGATCTACGCAATTGGGATAGGGTGACTGATCCCGTTAATCGACTCTTACGTGTATGGATTTTTACAGATAATATTTAGTGGTCTTCAGGGTCCAGTATTACTATATGAACACGAGTTATCTCCCCTAACGTGGAAAGGTGTAGAGTTGCATCATGCTCATTGCGTTACCTTTCTAAGGTACACCCGTCTCCCCACTTTGTTTAAGATATAACCCAGCATCATCCCAATGGCAAATACTCCCACCCGGCAGTACGGCTTGGCGTAAACATCCGAGAAGTAGCCATGGTCCATTCTGAAATTAAGCGGGACGTTCTGTTAGGGAATGAATACAAACGTAGCTTGTAACATTACATGTATCCGCCAAATGGACTCAATCATTCCGAACTTAAATCTAATGACAATACAATCATATATGTGGTATTCGTATTAAAAAATTCAAAAAACATAATGAATGTAACATCAGTAGCGTCTTCAGGTATGCGTTGTCACGGACAGTGGTAAGAGATAGAGGTCCCTCCTAAGTATTGCCCCAGGATGGTTCTATGTAAGGTGTAAGTAATCCTAACAATAGCTCTCGTTTCTTTACATTGAGAATGTGCTCACCGTAGCATGTTTCCGTTGATCTTGTTATTTAGTATACCAACAGATACAACCTGAGTGATGACGAGAAGCACGAGAAGGGTGAAACCAAGGGGAGGTAATCTGAAAAGATATAAACTGGTATGAACTTTCAAACACATAAACTAGCATGGAGTTCCAAATAGTAGGTTGAAATTGTTTGTCAACGCAAAACACTGGTTTAATGTTGTCAGACTCCATGCAATGTAACTATTACACCATAATATTGCTAGCAATTTTGTTCTTGTAGCAAATTTTGTGGTGAGTAATACGTTTCTATCTGTAGTGTTTTGGGGACCATGAGTTCTTTTCCATAACATGCGTCAATGCGAACTTTCCTACCAAAGAAGTTTATCTGATATATGTACTACGCACTATATAAGGCAGTAAACTACGTTCGAAACGACAACATTTGTAACAAACTATTGGATACAAGGAAATGTTTTTGTCCCGTATACTTGCTGTATATATTTATCGAAATGCTTACAATGAGCCATGATCATAGGGTGATATAATTAGCAAGCCCTTAGAGTTTGTATGACCTTAGTCACTGCCATAACATAGTTTGTACCTTTCGGGTAAAGAAGGCTATGTACGTGTCAAACAACTGACTTTCTTTCCATGAAGATCGGCAGACCATGAACAAGTTGGGTAACAGAAGTTCTTACCTGACAAGAGGTATCAATATGACCGGGGATATGAGATAGAACTGGAAGTCGTTGACCAAATAATATGTCCAGCTCATACACTGCAATAAAGGAAAAAAGAAAACAACACGTCTATTCTGGTTTGTAGCTGAACGAACAATATTATCAAGGCCCCAAAATCAAATAACAGATGTTTGTCGGTTAACGGACAAACAAAAACGAACAAACGCTTAAGCAAATGAAACAGAAGCAGATGGTGAACAAAGACTACTAACAAGGTAAACAGACCTATTTTCTCACCATTTCATCTGCTTTGTAGAAGTTGCTGAAGAAGAAGACGTTGGCCCACCAGTGGTCCTTGCACTGGCTGATGGCGGTAGTGGCATACTGCCAGCGAGGTCCGATCCCCATGTAGGGCAGGAGGTTGGTGAAGATCATCACTACAACCAGGTAACACGGCCATATTCTAAACAAGATGGTCATCTTTGATGAACAAAAATGGAAGATTCCAAATCGTTCTATATTTCAGTTTGGCACATTTTGTACACATATCCGTATAAACAATCTCCAAAATGTGTATCCTTATTCCATCCATTCCAGAACTGATTCACATTTATGAGGTATGTTTGGCAGGAATGACCTTTCGCACAATTGCATGAAAAGAAAGTCTTTAAATATGCATGATCCCTGACGGTATTGCTATTGTGATCAAATTGATATACATGAACAACTGAAAGACCAGAAAGCAAAATATGCATTTCAACAAGACGAATGTAAAAGTCAACGGAATAATGAAGAAATGGTGCCCGTGTGAGAACGGTTGACATTGCGTTTTGACGTAAGCTCACATGCTCGTTTGGGAGAGCTAAATAACATAATTCTTTCAGACATTGTGTCGTATACCGCCGAGATAAACTAATGGCACTTCAGTGTACGTCACCGTCCTTCCATTTAAGGAACGATTTTGAAAGTGAATCATATTATATGTTGCAGGGGATCACACGTATTACGACCATACTGCTCGAAGAGTGAGTGAGTGAGTTTAGTTTTACACCACACTAACACTAAAGCCATTCTAGCTATGGCGGCGGTCTCTAAAAACGTGAGCCTGAACCAGACACTCCAGTATCTAGCAGTTCGAGCATCGATCTATGCAATCAGGATACGATGACATGTGTCAGTGCGCCTGACCACCCGATCCCATTAGTCGCCCCTTTCTACAGGCATGGGATACTGAAGGTCAATTCTAACCCTTGTCTTCACGAGTTTGGTAGAAGAATAAATTAAATTTCATTACCTGATGACGCGATGAAGATAAAAGAGAATAATGAACTTTGATGTGACTTTGAATTTCTCCCCTGCAGCAGTCTTCTTTTCAATTCCTCTGATAAAAGTGTAGGACAGCAATGTGCCGCTATGAGAACAATAACAAAGCGTATCTAAGTGGGACAAAACGTGGCTATTTTGTGTTAAAGTCAAAATTGACAGTAGGAATCTCCACTAGATCAGATGTCAAGATGTTATATTAATTGTTGTTTTTGGTACTTGCTGCTTCGGTTGCATAATCTCAGTAAGTTTTGAAAGCTTTTGCAAAGCAATTTATATGACATTTCGTGGACACGTATTGTTGTACCATCACCTGAGTATAAAGAAAGTGTCGGCAGCGAAGGTGCAGTTGATAACGGCCTGGAACCAGAAACTCTGTGCTAATTCCACTCCAGTTACACTGTTTTCTGAAGACAAAGAAACTGTGCTATTTATACTCCCTTATGGGCCAGCTGTGACGTCTTCTATAGGTTGGGATTTTGTAGAATGTGAATAGAACAACCAAACTGAAATCACTAAATTACTCCATGGAAAAGTAATGGTGATTTGTGAATAATTTCATTCGAGATCGATGAACTAAGTGACGTTCTTGTGTATCCTAAAAATCGTTAGATCGTTATCCATGATGCCAGAAGAAACACATTACCACAAATGTAACAAATGAACAAGAGTTAAAGTACAGATGTTGATAAACGGCATCAGCACCCCTCGTTGGAACCGACAAAACTGAGCGTCAGTTGGTTTCCTTGTGAGACTCATAGAAACATATGTAAAGCCTGACAACGATTTCAATAGTTTCCACCGAATTTCATACAGCACCTTTTCTAAATTTCACACAATTTCACAACCTTACCAACACTGTCAGGAGCTTTATGGATGAAGCTGATGCAGTTGCCCATGACAATCCAGGAGATGGAGAGGAAGCGCACTCCACTGAGACAGAACAAAAGGTTTGTGTTTCCCTCTCCTAGCACCGAGGTGACGTTGGTGGGGAAGGAGAAGCACAGCAGAACATCCGTGATAACACCACCTGAACCAAAAACTTGTACTTCAGAGTTGGATGAACTTATCAAAGCAGTGAGATTATAAGTGACACCATGTGGTTTAACATTGACGATACTTACCTAATTTCCGCCTACCCGCCTTTAATTGTGCTTCTTCTGCCTGGGCATTTTGCTTTCGCCCAAGGTGCTCCGTCCTGATTGACGTTGACGTTACAGGCAGTTCGTCGACATACTGAAGCTGGTTCTTCTGAAAAACGTAATGTTTAGAAGGTTTAATCATTTATACTTTAGTCCACGTTTAAATGGTGTGTCTGGTACTCCCGAGTGATGATCGATGGGATCTGATGAATATATATTTCTTAAAATATTTAGTGAAAGATTCCATGTTTAGTCAAAATGTAATTTTCACACACTTCGTTTTCAGTGAAAATAGCAGTAACTTTGGGGTTTTTTTTTGCATTTATCTGTCATTTTTGTCCCTTGTTTGAGAACGTACATGGCCCTCTTCTCTGCTGGTCACGTGTGTCGCCTCTCCTTCTGTGAAGCATGTTTCAGTCACGTTAGTCGACAGCTCTCCAATATCAGGCTGACCTACAGTGGAAGGCGAGTCTGAAGAAACACTATCAAGTCGATAGTGGTTGCTTTCCCGTTTTGAGTGGGTGCTACCCCAGCGTGAGAAGCGAATGCTGTTGCGACGAGCCATCGAGAAGACGCCTCCCCTGCTGCTGAAGAATCCGACAAGGGTCGTTGTCGTAGCCTCTCCTTTTGGTGTTGTCAGTTTTACAATGAGTGTTACCATGCTTCCTAGGAATGCTAAAATTGCTATTGAGACCAGAACGCATCTGAAATGATGAAAGTGGTTGTATTTCACTGTGATCTTTCGTTAGTCGTGGAATGGGTGCGCCTGTGTAAGACCAAATCTCACAACGAAGTGATTACAACTGCATATCTAAGGGTGTGGACCCAATGTAATATTGTGTTGTTGAATGATATGATAGTTATTAATATACTGCTAGACACATATTAGATGATCCTGCGCACTAAACGCATTTGTGACAAGAGAGGCGGTACAACGAATTGGGCGAGTACACTTGGCAGCTACAGGTAGCTTGACGATTATGCACGTGCAATACATGCTAACCGTGACATGAAATCAACACCGCTACTGATTAACACCCGTTTCGCTACTGTGTAACTGTGCTCTAACAATTCATGTGTGAAACGCACGGGGAAAATGAACTTCTAGATATTTATCGGACAACCTGTCTCCCTCTTGTTTCAAGTGGATCGTTCTGTAGGGCGTTCCCAAGTATGCAAATTGGGGTCATTTGTCAGGTCGTGGATCATCTTATATGTGTTTACCAGTAGTAAAAAAATCTATACGTTTATTCTTAATGTTTGACTTCTCAACAAGCTGTCACAACGATGTGCGACGTCTACACCGTCAGGTCGCCAGTGTTGTTTATCAGAAGATGCATTTGTCTATAAATTGTGAATAGCTGACTAACATGTTGGGCGGGGATACGATCACCTTGTATAGTCTCACAATATACTCACACAGAGAATATGGCCGCAGCGTCGTCAACAAGTTTCAAGTTCTCGAGACATGTGATTCTGACCAAACTGATGTTGGTTTGTGACTGGTTTTTATCTGAAACAAAATACTTAACACACGTACTGTGACTCACAGTATACAACGTATCATACTATGAAATTCCGTTTATAGCCTCCACTCGGGATTTCTGTTCGGAACATCTTCAAGTGATTATAGAGATAACTTAATGTTTCTGTATCATTCGTTCGATAACCACGCAATTGGAGGATAGCACCTCCAAATGAAGTAGACTGCCAAAACGTATCACACAGAAAAGTCTGTGAAGACCTACATGTGTTGATGATGGTGGTGAGATCGTCCTCCAGACAGCCAGAAGGGATGCAGATGTCCAGCGTCAGGTGCGGCAGGTGCACGAGAAAAGGCAGGTGCTGCAGGAAACACTGCCATTATGGATAATGTCATCATATGCTATGGATGTCCTGGTAACTGGTCATTGTATTATGATGGGGGTCATATGTGTGTGGTGGTCTTATTATTTACCATGTGTAGGGATTATGTCACAGCTTGAACATCATAACTACATTCATAGCTATAATCTCACTCACTCATTCACTCTGTGTGTCAGGCTATTTGCAATATGATTCTATTTATTAAGACGACTCTGTTGTTATCTGGCGTTTAGTAGCTTTGGTGAAAGTGTTCAATCCTACATTGTATTATGATAAATAGACACTGTCGCCGTGACACACAGGTTACGACGACGTAACATCAGAATGAATATGAGAACCCTTCTTGAAACTGCAACCCATAAAATAATCTCTGTAGCATGAGCAATTATAACTCATGTATATCATATACTAGCACGTGAAGTGAGCGTGTGTTTCGCGTTTTATCCCTCTCTTTCCTTCAGCCAAAGTAATATCAGGGATGGGAGGTATACGGTGGGGAGGGAAGTTTGCTTTGCACGGGTAATCACCTGATCACCTATATAGTCCTCCAGCCATCCCGGGGAATCAAACGAAGCCGAGCAGTATTGCGCCTGTATCTCCTTCATGACGTCACTTCCTGTGCCATGTGAAGTCAATGAGTGTCGAACGTTTATACATTGGTCGTAGTTTCCATACCACGTGACTGATCCCTTCATTAGTCCAGGGCCCTGCTTTCCAGTCGCATCATACACTACAAGTTAGAGGTAACTATGAATTAATATGTATGAATGGATTACAGAAAATAACATCAGGTGCCCGATAGACGGTCAGGAAGGACCAATGACAGAAGCTGACAACTGAGAATTCGTATGGCTATAACACGTTCTCGTTTCCACCATGCAGTTTTCAACACTATGTACTATATGTAATGTCTGGAAAGGAATTTCAATGTTGACGAGGGCGAGTTACGACTGCTCATAGCATATCTGTCAAATTATGTGCATGGACACCGTTACTACATATATGACAAATACAGCTGACCTATATAGTGTTTTAAGAAACGATTCCTAATATCTTAGTGCTCAGGTGCTCTACCTGATTTTCTAAATAAGCATCAGAGTTAGCCTGCAGCAGTCAGTCACGCCATCCAATTTAAGAGCGTTAATTTAATCATGTAAAGTTTCACTCGCGTCAAAGAAAACATGAACGGCCTTTCACTCGCACGTGATACTGTCCCCCTTGCAGTGAACAGTACAGTATCGATTCTTTGTGGGTTATGGTCACCGTCATATATAAAATACGTGTTCTTGGGGGGATGAAAGATAGTTTAACTAAATGCATTCAAAGCCTGTACTAACTGTTTGTCTATTCGTCTTAACAGCATACACAGCATTGACAGACACTTAACACTTAGAGCATACTAGGTTTACATGTATGAAATAGAGTGTGTGGCGTGTTTGCCCAGCTTCAGTTCACCTGCAATAACGTACCAAGACTATTTATGTAATCGCTCGAAACTGCAATTAAAACATGAAGATTATTCTACAATGTACAGTGCCAAGACAGAATAAAATCTGTCGATCACATGATAAGATACCTCATAAATAATTTCTCATAACAACTCTTATGCAAGAAAATACGAATAAACGATATTTCAGCTTGTATTTTCACTATATATCGCTTAAGATGACAATACATCATGATCTTTACTAAAACAATGTCTGAGATATTGTAAATTGATTCTATTGCGGTTACGTTAAGTTTACTACCTTTCGTAGAAACAAAATATATGATGTCACAAACGTTAAGCTGAAGAGATACTGCGCGGGTTCACTAACTTCCATAGCATACAACTTACTGTTAATGGCCCAGTCCTTCCGAAGTTGAAGGTCGACGGCATAGTGGTGAAGTTCCACCCTGCAGTCGTCACTGACGTTGTAGCTATTGATGTCTATACCAGCCTGAATGATTCCCGGCAATACATGAGGGAAGAAGACAGGTAAAATCTCCAAGTGACTCGACCTTGAACTTGTCCTCCCTTTGAGGTTATCATGGTGAAGACCTTTTTGTGGGTCAAGGTCAGTGTGACCTGTCATTGTTACACTGCCTGTTGTATGCCTCTGTGACAGGTGAACTGGTGAACTGGTGAACATATCATCAAGAGTGGTCTCAGTGGCAACGTCCAAAGACGTCGTCTCAGTTGACAGCGGTCTCGTCACGTCCGTTGTGTGACATGACGTAGAACTAATCAGTAACATCCACACTAACACTGTTTTCATGATGACGTGAAATCACGTTCACGCGCCGTTCACAGCACGTATTAATCCAACATATGAAATCAGAAACTCTGTTGCAGAATGCAGCTACTCTGAAAGACAGAGCAAAGAGCTATATCCACTTTGAGGTCAAATTCCATATCCTTTCATTTCAAATAATTATTAAGGGCCTAATTATACACTAACACAAAATGAGGCACAGGATCATTCTTCGTCTACCTTGCAATGTACGTAGCAGCGTCACCACGCACATGTGCACATGGCCAGCATGTATGTATATCTTAAGCAAGAAATGTATATTTACACAACGCAATACAACTTAAAAGTATTGATCTAGTCGCCGAAAGTGAGTCGGGATAGGCGTTGTCCAGTAAGTTGAGATAACACTGAGGTGATGGGTTCGGATCCGTGTTAATCGTTGTTTGGTCTACGACTTTGCTGCCGACGTATTTGGTGATGCCATATGGCCAACACTGACAGTCATTCTCATTTTCTTGTTACTTCGGAAAGCAGTCATCTTCATAATGAAGGTCGTTGATTTCACGTGTTACCTGTGTATATGTAAATATGACGACCGCATCACGTATACTTGTTCATTATATACTGTATATCAATGTACATACTCGCATGATATACTTGTCTCATGTGTATGCATGTATATGAAGTGTGAAGACCGCAAGACGAATGCCTGTTTACGACACATGTCGATCACAAAACGTATGCATGCCTGTATAATATCCATATACATTTATGTGCAATCCTCAAGATGCACTTGTGCATTTAATCATATATTGTGTCATTCATGAGGTCTTCACGCTTAGCAATACCTTTACGTACAGGTAACTTTTCAATTGTTCACACCACAAGCTTTGTCGGGTTTTCACATATTAGCTGATACCGTTTGGATCATACCTTAAATCATTATGGACGCTGTCCAGTCATAAGAGACAAAATATTTGAGTCTCAAACATTGTGCACGAAAGAAACCAAATGCCCTCTGACGTTTACTGAGAAACAGTATATGTAATCTGTAACATGAATGAATACATTTATACATTTCCTAAAACTAGGACCGAAGTAACATGATCTTGCCATGCCATGCGGCTAACTCAATCTATACGTGGGCCTATGTGACGATGGTGTAACGATATATGATCAGCGACAACCAATTACTTACATGACGAAACACACAGATCGACCTCGTTATTATCCAGTAAATCTCATGAAATGTCACTACTCCCTCACTTTCACTAATTTCACTCAACACTCTTACATGTGTTGCATTAAACACAACAAACAAATACAACATAACTTACCCAGCTACCTTACTTAAGTGAATCCCACCTAATCATATATCCCTGTTTATAATGAATCGCCTTGAAACACCGCGTCACTGAAACCAATCACTTATATATACCACATAGGATGTTAATTCACCCATCCTTATGTAGACAAATAAAAAAATAACGATTTCACATTACTCACTTCTGTAAAGACAGTCGCTGCCGGTGTTTCCTCTTCAAATGCTGCCTTTGCGATGGGTAAAAATAACTCACAGGGAGCACCAAGGTCACCTCAGGGTTGAAAGCCTCCGTCCAGCACGTCCTGGGGAATTCCTTTTCATTTCCGGAGTGACAGGCACGAAAGTGTTTGAGTGCTTGTTAATGATCTGAAAGATATGACGGACAGTTTAAGCCAATTCATAAAGGTAAGGTATAGTCGAAAAACTACATCACATAATGTTATTAATTAAATGACAGTTCAATTCAAACTTGTAATTGTTATCACGGAATTTAAAAATACCTGCTTTTTAATGAAAACAGGTTTCAGACTTCGGGATCGAATGCCATATAAATGCGCGGATGAGGATTCCGATTGTTTGTCAAGATATATTTATCATTATTCGCCCGGTGCGATTTATGAAATCAACTATTTTCATTAATGTATTTCTGTACCTTCTGTTTTCATACACAAAGACCCCAAATTGGATTTGAAGCTTACAATGGAATTTCTATCATGAAATTCTCATGACAGAGACATTCAGTGGTTGTCATAGGAAAGATGCAGGTATTGACGTCACTTCCTATATGAAGCAATTAGTATCAGGTATTTATAAAAAAAAAGTGAATGAAAAGAGAATAAGCTGGGTCTGTTCTTCAGAATAACCATTCCGGCACACGTTTTATTATCCTTCATCTCGCCACGCCTATTGGATGTTTCCAAATAAGAATCAATGACTATAATAACCTTTAAAGCTGTAACTTTTGCATGTATCTACTACGTGAAGGAATAGTTCTTCACAAGGACATGAGATTTGAAATGCATCCGCGTTGAAAGGAAATATATTCAGTCGAAAAGACCAAAGAGTTTATTTCTTTCAGCTGAAATGATTTCTGTCACTTGTACTTGCCAATGTATATTTGGAAACTGTTTGATTGTGGTCTGGACAGATCATCTACTTGTTGTAGTATGCATATCGTTAAACAGTCTAGGAAGGAGCTCTTTGTCAGCAAAATAAAATGGAACCTCTGGAATAAAACTGTGCACACAATGATCATTCTTGTCTGAAGGTGTCTAATCTGGACAAAAACAAATAACTGTGTTTGCGTTAGAAATTGACCAAGTAAGTTTGGAGATTTCAAACTTGCGGAAAATCTAGTCTGAATATTCTTGCAAGACATACGAGGTCGATTAGGAACGATGTTCGTCCTATTTTAAAACATGTTTTTTTTTAAACAAAAAGTGATATACATGTAGCAAACAATATACTTCGTTACGTTCATGTCTTACACTATACTTACGTAAGTATGTCGTATGTGTGAAGATAGTTTTGCAATGATGTTGCGCAAATAGTGTGGATATTTTGCAAAAATGAAAACAAAATAATAAAATTATTATTAATTATACAACAGTTACAACGCTAACGTATATCAGAGGAACGGCGGCAACGTTCTCTGTTCGGCATTTTAGATATGTAAACATTCTTAACAGTTTAGGTATTAAGTCATTTACGTTGACCCAAGCAATGTGTTGACACATTTGTTTGTTCGTTTGTTTGTTCTACGTTGAAACAGAGAAATATAATCAGCTGATCCCTATATAAATGTTCTTCTTCACCACATTATCATCGAAATTCCCTTAAAGAAGTAAATAAAAAACACAAAAATATCTAGATTTAGATAATTAGAAAGTTGCTAAAAAGTAAACGAGTTGTAGATGAATATAGATATTATTGCATAAGAAGAAATATGAAGTGAACAAATATGACGAACCTTGAAATACACACTGTCCAACTGGTCAGCATTACGTGCCCCACAGCACAGATTACTTGTTAGTATGTGAGTACCATCTGGTTCCATGGTTGCCTTCTAACACGTCCGGGATTACGTCACTTGACTTCTCAGAAGCTGAGTCGGCCACTGAGATCCGACCGTTCGAGAGCACTGACGAAATCCACCAGATGTTACCGAGAACTCATATCGTGTAAACACCGTGTTAATACGGACAAGATATAATTAACCCCAGAGATTCGGGGAACAATCGTCTCATAATGTTTGGTAGGAAGGAGCTGATAAAAGCATGAACGGATACCGGAACTCGGAACGGAATCCGGAAGTGTTCCTGATGAAGACAAAATACAGCGTCTTCCCTTAAATAATCTATTGAATGAATGCAGTTTGTCCACTTCCATCATCATGAGAAACTATCGTAAAAGTAGAATCTAATGGATGATTCCGAAAAATCTTGTGAGCGGGAGCTGTCGAATATTGATGTTGGTAAGATGTTGGTGAAAATGTGAATATATCCTGCCAGAAAAGGATTCTCATTATACTGTTTCATGCTGCATTGCTGTCTCCCCGAAATGTCACCTGAATTACATCTGAATGGGCTGTCCGATTTACGCAATACATATTGTACAGCTCCTTTTATTCATAGTCCATGCGGGGCGGACATGCAGCCTCGTAGTTAAAGCGTTAGCTCGTCACTCCGTACCATGCGTATGTGAAGCCCATTTCTAGTGTTCCCACCTTGACGTTGCTGGAATGTTGCTAAAAGCGGCGTAAAACCAACTCACTCAACTAGTCCGCGTAGATAATCAAATTTCGGACAGGTTGTCCATATAGTGTAGGAGAGAAATTACTTGTTTTGTTCCATGTAGATAATCAAATTACTGAGTGCTAAATATCGGTTTTGGAAATATATCACCCGTTGTCGTCTTACTCAGCAGTAATTATGTAACATCGTAATACGCATATTGCAGGAGAGCTGTTTCGTGTCCGTTTGCAAGTGACAGACAGAATTAAGCAATGACGGTATAACGAGTTCGCAGTGGTCTATAAAGATCCTCATACAAAACGTCTTCACCCCAAAGCATTTGCATGAAAATGTATTTACATGGTAGACATGACTGCGGCTAATAGCACGAAAAAACGTATGTGTCACCGATGAGGCGTAGGAAACGGAACTACTGGATGTCGACAGCTTGTTGATAACGGAAGTCAATAAGTAGCGCACGCCTTTACATGTACAGTGTGTTCCGCTGTTACAACCTTCAGTCCATCAGCATCAATCAATCAATGAATCAATCAGTCAATGTCTGTCCGTGTGTGTGTGTGTGTGTGTGTGTGTGTGTGTTTGTGTGTGTGTGGCTGTGTGTGCTGCATCAAGCAGTAAATGTTTTAATATGGGATTTTCATAGTCACGATATGGCTGAAATACTGTGACTTCAAGTTTTAACTTACTCGTGCAGTAGATGGATTCGTATTCAAAGTTGGAATGTTCGTGTACTAGAATTCAGTACTAATACAAATACTGATTTCGCGAATAACACAGCACATTCAAACATTATTTACTGCATTGTGATGCCATTATTTTTCAACTGACTGAAGTAAGTGAAATACAACTTCTCTGTCATTAATCAGTTCCGCACGCACCATCGATCATCGATAACAAAAATAGACACCGAACGTGCAATGTAACAAACGTCAAAGATAAAAGTACTGAATATAGATTTATTCCATAGTTCTATACAAGCAGCATGTATACATACATGTAATCTTATGTATAAATATGATCCCCATATGACAAACCTGTGAAGGCATGATGATGATCAGAATATCAGAAAACGAGATGTTGAGTGCATGCCTTTCTAAATTCGATACGTCTGTATCTAGATATTTGGTTTCATCCCCAAATTGAAAAAAAGACACTTTGGTTACCCGTTCCGGAATTATGCCTGTTTATATTTGTCAGCCTCGTCCAAACTATTTTTTAATTAACTATCTTTTTTATCTTTATTAAAAAAACGACCAACGCCATGATGGAAGCAGTATACCACTTCACCGTGTCAAAATCACCCCAGCCATTGTCTTACGCCCAACATGTTTGCTTGGGCCCCTCTCAAACGCCGCTAATATTGCATACGAGAATAACAAGTCGACACCACAAAGTGTTTTACGTCGAGTCTGATACATGTGCATTGCCATTACATTGTGTTTTATCTACCATACTCCTGCCATACTACTACAATAATCCTGCTATACACCTACTATACTCCTGTAATACGGCAGGTACACAGACATTATACCGACCGGCTGTAGAAAATATGCCTCTATTGATTTACCTTGATTTCCTTAGCCGCGTATCCTTAAAACCATCACTTGATATAAACGTCGGCCCTCGACCCTGTGTTTTGGTTTAAAGAAATCCGTAAACCAGTAACAACGTATCAAACACCACAACGCACTTATGGATTCATCGTTTAGTGCGACGCTATGTTCTTGATGAGCAATTCCAGTGTAATGAATGGCTGTTGCACGCAGGTGATGAGTACTAGCGCCACCATTGCTGCCATCACGAGTATCGGGACATACAGCAGCCACTGAAATACAACATAGTACATACACACCATCACAAATATTCGATGTATACTGAGTTACAAAAGAAACGCCATATCACTTTATATAAATGGATCGTTGAAATCAGTGACAATGTGAGTCCTGCTAACGTCCTACGATACTCCTGCTATAATCCGACAATACTCCTGCTATACCCATACAAGACTAGTGCTATACTCCTGCCGCACTCCTACAATACTCCTGCTATAATCCTACAATACTCCTGCTATACTCCTACAATACTCCTGCTATAATCCTACAATACCCCTGCTATACTCCTACAATACTCCTGCTATACCCATACAAGACTAGTGCTATACTCCTGCCGCACTCCTACAATAATCCTGCTATATTCCTACCATACTCCTGTTATAATCCTATCACACTCTTGCCATACTATTACAATAATCCTGCTAAAATCCTACCATACTCCTGCCATAGTACTACACTAATCCTGCTATACATCTACCATACTCCTGCCATACCCCGGCAAAAATCCTGCTATAATCCTACCATACTCCTGCCATAGTACTACAATAATCCTGCTATAATCCTACCATACTCCTGCCATACTGCTACAATAATCCTGCTATAATACTACCATACTCCTGCCATACTGCTACAATATTCCTGCTATATTCCTACCATACTCCTGTTATAATCCTACGATACTCTTGTAATACTACTACAATAATCCTGCTATACATCTACCATACTCCTGCCATACCCCTGCAAAAATCCTGCTATAATCCTACCATACTCCTGCCATAGTACTACAATAATCCTGCTATAATCCTACCATGCTCCTGCCATACTACTACAATAATCCTGCTATATTCATACCATACTCCTATTATAATCCTACCACACTCTTGTCATACTACTACAATAATCTGCTATATTCCTACCATACTCCTGTTATAATCCTACCACACTCTTGCCATACTACTACAATAATCCTGCTATATATCTACCATACTCCTGCCATACTACTACAATACTCCTGCTATATATCTACCATACTGCTGCCATACTCCTGCAATAATCCTGCTATATATCTACCATACTCCTGCCATACTACTACAATAATCCTGCTATATATCTACCATACTGCTGCCATACTCCTGCAATAATCCTGCTATATATCTACCATACTCCTGCCATACTACTACAATACTCCTGCTATATATCTACCATACTGCTGCCATACTACTACAATAATCCTGCTATATATCTACCATACTCCTGCCATACTCCTGCAATAATCCTGCTATATATCTACCATACTCCTGCCATACTACTACAATAATCCTGCTATATATCTACCATACTGCTGCCATACTCCTGCAATAATCCTGCTATATATCTACCATACTCCTGCCATACTACTACAATAATCCTGCTATACACCTACTATTCTCCTGCAATACAGCAGGTACTTGTAAACAACATGGTTAGACCAGACAATCTGCCGATACCATAACGTGTCAGAATAGATTCATGTGGGAGAGAAGTTGGGATGAAGGCTGGTTTTATGACGACATGTAAGGTTTACAGCGGCTTCTAATGTTGTAATTGAGTTCAGAGTGATGATTACACGATGCCATTTAGAAAGTCGGTAGGTTGGCCAAATACATTCACCATTTCACACTGATGTCTTGACACGCACAAGCCTCTAAGACTAAATGTTAACTGAAATGATTCTTTATAGAACATAGTAATAGAAAACAAGTAATGAACACCCTTGCTCTCCGCATGTCCAGCGTCTTCAAATTAGAAAATAATTAGAAATATGTTAATCCATAAGTTCTGCATTCGTGCATTCGGATGACTGTTTGGTTTGTTGTTTAACGACGCAGTTAGCAGTATTCCAGCTATATGGCGTCTTTCTGCAAATAATACAAACAGGATCAGCCATCCAGTGATCAAACGAATGAGCATCGATGCCCGCCATTTGGATACGATGGTATATGTTAAACGAGTCAGCGAGTCTGACCACCCGATCCCGTTAGTCGCCTTTCATGGCAAGCATAAGTTGCTGAAGACTGTTTCTACCTAGGATATTCACGTGTGCCAGCATTCAGCGCAGCCTTGGAACAATGATACGTAGTGACCTCTTAACGATTGTTAAGACATATATCACGTACCAGACCAAAGGGAGAGAAGTGGATGAGGCTGCGAGATGTATCACGAACAAGCATGATCACCATGGGATGGAGGAGGTAGATCCCGAAGGTGATACGGCACAGTGGGAAAAAGTAGTTCCAGGACAGGAATGTGTTAATAAACCCTAGAACAAACGAAGGAAATGCAATCATTGCTGCTGAGTTACGAAAGCCGATATATATGTTATGGGCCTCATTTCACAAAGTTATCGTAGCGACTCCACTGTCGTAAGTCTATGTTACAGGGACTTGGTTTTCGAAGCGCCTTTAGCGATAGATAGATAGTCGTAAGTGCCATATATTTAATTTAACATTAACTTACGACTGTCTTAGCGCTTAGACGAGCTTCGAAAATCTAGGCCCAGTTTAGGCAGTACGAGAGTCGAAGCGCTACGATGGCTCAGTGAAACAGGGCCTGGACCTTATTCCACTAGCTGGAATCTGGCCAGGGCTGTGTTTCACAAAGCGGTCGTAATCGTTTAAGTCTACTTTACGGTATGGGAGTTACGATCACCTTAGAGCTGTGATTGCAGTGTGAAATGGACCATGGCCTAGATATTCGAAGCTCTCTTAGCGCTAAGATAGTCGTAAGTGCCATACATTAACATTAACTTACGACTATCTTAGCGCTAAGAGAGCTTCGAAAATCTAGGCCCATATAACCCGATCTTAGCGTTAGGGTGATCGTAACTTCCATACATTAACATAGACGTACGACAGTCGTAGCCCTGCGATCGTTTTGTAATACGAGCCCCTCAGCATGCGGACCGTTTTAATATATTATGTACGATTTCATTTTCATTTGGAAGCAACGAATAAGGATAACTGCACCCTGTGATCGCAAATACCTCCTTGTTCGACATAGCAGGCAAAGATAACCCAGGATAACGCCAGTCCCCAGGCAGGACGGGCAAGGGCCTCATACACCCCAACTTCCACAGCAGTAAATTTCCTCCCGCCGACTCTGTTCTGTATGTATGTTATGTATATCACCAACACCATCGTGCAGAACGACATCAACCAGCCAAGTAGCATCGGTGTCTGGAAAGATAGCGGAAAACGCCAAAAGGAATTTAATCAGTACTAATCACATATCGTGTTAGAGCGGGACACCTGCACTTTTCGGGTCGCTGCCTTCGGCAATTAACCCTAACTCTAACCCTAAGCTAATTCTAATCCCAGCCTACTCTAACCTCACCCCAACACTAACACTAGCTAAGCCCACCAGCCCAGTTTAGCCTAGCCCTAACCCTAACCTAATCCTAATCTAACCCTAACTTCAGGAGACCCGTTAAATGCAGTCTTCCCGTTACTGTTACTACTACTACTACTACTACTACTACTACTACTACTACTACTACTACTACTACTACTAGAACGTATTTCCAGCATTATACACGACACTCTTCTGTCATTCCTACAAACAGAATGGCAATGTTTGTCGTGATATCAAGAGATGTATGATAGTAGCAGTAGTAGTTGGTTTGTTGGTTTGTTGTTTAACGTCTCATTAACTCTAAAAAAATAGTCTTGACCAGACTATCCAGTGGTCATCAGCATGTGCATCGATCTACACAACTGGGATACCATGACATGTGTTAAGCATGGGTTGCTGAAGATCAATTTTGTAATGAGATTAGCTATATTACGTTCTAGAGGTCCAGGCATTTTGACAACATGCAGACATTTTTAAACCATTCTATCCAAGTACACTTTAATAAAAGGTATCGTTTATTGTTCCAGCTCCCCTGGCAGAACCAGAAGCAAACCATGGATGACACAGAGACTCTTCATCTTCTTTTTTCTGGTGTATAACCGACCCATCAGGGCGTGTTCTTGCCCTATCATCTGATAGATCAGTTCTACCTGATAATGGGGTTAGAACACGCCCTGAAACGTTGTGCACTAGAAAAAAAGATGTAACTAAACTAAAATGTCAACCAAGCAACATGGATGACTTCAGTCTTCGGTTCAACAAAGCCACAACCAACAATGTTAACCTTCCTGACCATCCGATCCCGTTTGTCACTTGCGTTGCTGAAGACCAATTCTAACCCTCATCTGCCCGTGTAAGTAGTAGCATTAGTATTTTATTTATAACGTTAAAACAGTCAGGTGAACCGGTAAGACTTAGTATGGGTGTTGTGTCTGTTGACGTATTCGGAACAATGTACAGTTTCTTAGTATGTACCTTTCTAAGATTGGCCTTTCTTCCCACTCTGTTTAAGATGTAGCCAAGCATCATCCCAATTGCAAATACTCCCACCCGGCAGTAAGGCTTGGCGTAAATATCGGAGAAGTAGCCATGGTCCATCCTGAAATCAAATCAAGTCATCACCTCAAAGGAAACTATTTGACTTTTCACATGTCTTCGGAAATTAACGGTTTAACCTATCTAGTGACTCCAGGAGGTATCAGTATCATCTTTGCTCTCTATCTGTGCCTCTGAGCCTATATCACCGAGGTTCTGTATAAGTAAGGCATAATGATGGTGACTTGTTCTTTATTATACTGAGCATTATCCCAGGACAAATACTTATAATTTTGTTTAAGGCCGTCATGCCTGTAGGCTAATGTAGTTAAAACAGATCATGTTGGCGTTGAATAATGTAGTTAAAATATATCATTTAAAATTATTGTCTAAAATATTTGTGCGTAGTTACAGTTAGATTACCTGACCCACTAAGGGTTCTTGTGGACAGAACAACGTTAACATTATACTCAAGAACACAATGTGCACATGATAGTGGATTCGTCTACACAGTTTCAAGGGCCTTTCTAGATGGCTTGTCAAGACATTCTCTGGGAACTGGATGAGGAATTACCGTCCTACCGCAACATATTCCCGTTGATCTTGTCATTCAGGATCCCGACCGACACCAGCTGTGTTGCCACAAGAACACCGAGCAGAACAAACCCAATGGGAGGTAGCCTAGGAGCAAACTCAACTGATGAGTTTCATCATTTTCATCATAATGGTTGAGCGCGTTTCGTCATGATTATTACCAAATATCCCTTCTATGAAGGATATTACTGAACCAATCTCGGTGGAGTAACCAGACATAGAGTCCAGAGCAGGTTTGATGCATGACCTACCTGACCAGAGGTATAAGGATGAGCGGCGATATAAGGTAGAACTGAGTGTCATTCACCAAAAAGAATGTCCAGCTCATACACTGAAAAGTAACGTAGCGATGTTCAGGAGGACGCGACTGATCTCTTACAAAACCTTCTAATATTGTTATGATCTACAAAAGATACGATATAAACTCAACAAAAATAAAACCTTGACACGCGTTTCAAAGTCAATAATTTGAACATTTTGGAAAATGGGTTTGAAATATCGATTGCATTCAATTCTTGTCATTAAGGATACTATAGCATACAGATCATGTTTGTCATGGAATCGGTTCCACCGAAAAAAAGACTACAAGGTCCATGATCAAACACTGTGAGTCACAACTTAGTGAAATCTTGTCGATATCGGGTGTGTCCTCCATGGGCGTTCACAACTGCGATACAACGTCTCCTCATAGATTGGATGATGCGTCTGAACACAGCTTGTGTAATGCGCCGCCATATTTGTACCAACATGGCACTAAGCTCCTGCATGTTCTGTGAAGGGTTCCTTCCTTGACGGAGCCGCCTGCCTAACACATCCCACACATGCTCTATGAGGTTTAGGTCGGGAGACCTTGAGTGCCACTCCGTGATATTGATGCCAGCGTTCCTGAGGAAATTCGTTCTTAAATGGGCCGTAGTATGAGGTCTGACGTTATCCTGTTGGAAGGTCCGACCTATGCCATGAACTGCCATGAATGGCAAAAGCTCTGGAACGAGCACCTGATCCCTGTATGCTGCCGCATTAAGGTTTCCCTGGATGCCAATGAGACGGGATCGAGCATGACCGTCGATAGCACTCCAAACCATAACGGTACCGACCCCAAATCGATCCACTTTCTGTACGCAACACTAGGCATTGTGTTCGCCTCGTCTTCTCCAAACTCTAACCCTTCCATCAGCAAAGGTTAATGTGAACCTTTATTCATCACTAAACACAACCCTATTACAATCTCGCTGGGTCCATCTCAGGTGCCGTCGTACCCAGAGAAGACGCTGGCGTCGATGGAAACGGGTTAGAATAGATCCACGATATGGTCGCCGTGCATGAAGACGAGCAATGCGCAGGCGATTTCGAATGGTTTGGACAGCCACTCGACCTTCAAACAATACATTCCCAGTGGATGTGGCAGTGACAAACCGATAACGCTATGACATAAGACAATCTGTCGGTCTTCTGCGTTTGACGTCACACGTGGTCGACCAGGAAGGGAGCAGTCAGCTGTGGTGCCAGTTTGATGGACACGTGTCTGGAGATTATGGATGGTCTGCACTGCGCGTGTATCAATAGGTCAAGTGACTTGTGGCAAGTGGTAACGTGATTTTAGCGTGCAGTGCTCTCCCCGTTGCTACGTAGGCCCGACCAGTAGAATGAATGTGTGACGCAATGTCCTTGACAATGCATTTAACCATAATCACAACAAGAACAGTTACTCTTTCAAGAAAAGATTCAAAACACTATTTGAAAAATGAGTGTCCAGTTTATATTTTTGCTGAGTTTATATTAGATAATACTGTGACTGATTCCTTGCTTAGACTTGATTATTTACAGACCGCCACCATATCGCTGGAATATTGCTGAGTGCGGCGTAAAACTCACTTACAAATTACATTATGGTTGTAAAAGTGTTTCACCATTTCATCTGCTTTGTAGAAGTTGCTGAAGAAGAAGACGTTGGCCCACCAGTGGTCCTTGCACTGGCTGATGGCGGTAGTCACAAACTTCCATCTGGGTCCACGTCCCATGTAGGGCATGAGGTTGGCAAAAACCATCAACACCACCAGATAACATGGTAATATTCTATATAGACAGATAATAAATCAATAAATGCATTGATGAGTTGATCAAGAATGTGTCGTCTGAATGCGATCATATATACTACCCATCAAAGGTTTAGACTCATTTTTTTACATACAGGCACTTACTTAACCAACTGTTCTAAATTAGATTTCGCAAAATATCCCATGCTCTTTAAAGGTACTGCTTACACATGATTTCGTGCACTGTAAAACAAATTCGTAACGTTAAAAGGATTATTGTCGTGAGTTCAATAAATCATGAAACTCGGTGAAAATTGGTGAATTCTTAACAATATTTACATCAAAACACAGCTGTTCACATGCCCGATATTTGCACATGTTTTTCAGCAAGTCGATACATGCTCTTCGTGCAATTCATCTGCATAAGGTTTACAGTTGTTTGCCCTAAGTTAATGGAGATATGCATCTTCGATGAAAGATCATACGCATATAGCATGTAGTGAGTGCTTTAAGTGAGTCTAAGGCAGGATATAAATTGCAATTACATGCAACTTCCATTGATATGATTTCTTTTGAAAGAGAAAATATCGTGGCGGGGGACACTGGAAATACTAGAAATGGGCTTCACACATTGTACCCATGTGGGTAATCGAACCCGAGTCTTAGGCGTGACGAGCGAACACTTTACCTATTATGTTACCCCACCGCCCTTGAAAGAGGATTGCATTATTTGATAACACTGAAAGGACACACACGTAATAACATCTCAGTTAGTGATGTTCTCATTCAAGAACTCTGTGAAATTGCAGGATTATTTTCATTGTATTGAAATATTGGGCATTAATGTAAAGCTCTGCAATAATTGGTTAAGTACACACTGAGCAACACTGCGCGCTCATTTACAATCTTACGCATCTATCCCGCCAATTAACACCATCATTCATATAACCCACCACTCACTCATACACGCTCAATCGCCTCATCCACTCCTTCAATCAACCTCTCCACCCACCATCCACCCATAGAAACACGCACTGAAGACTGACTCATTTACACACTCACGCACGCACCTAGTCAGTGCTCACCTCAACAGACGATGGACATAGAACATCAGGAGAAACTTGAGATTCACTTTGAACTCCTTCCCTGCCGACCTTTTCTTGTCAACAGTCCGCAGAAAATTGAAGGACAGCAACGTTCCACTGTTTGAAACATGGAAAAGCACAGTTGACAGGCTGAATTCCAGTTGCGTTTGAAAACACAGTGATTCTATAATTACATAAAAACACTCACTTTGGTGTCATTAAACAAATCTGTTTAGCTATGGATTTGTGGTACGTATCTCTGCACACTCATTAAGTGTACTTAGTTCTTTGAATAAATATGGCGCATATTCATGATGGGACGTTCTAGTCCTGTATACACTAAGCTGACCTACTGCTATTAAATGAGTCATGGTATTAGTAGAAGTTGAGTGGCCGTAACAGATGTCCTCAGCGATGTCACATAAAACCGAACTTGTCTTTAGAATCTATGATTCGGATTGTACTTGTAGAATAGGGCGATTGTATATGAGTGAGTATGAATGTGTAAGAATGGGGAAGAAATGCATTGCACACATTGCACCCATGTGGGGAATCAAATCTTATCTCCAGCGTGACGGTCGAACGCTTGAATCACTATGTTTCTCCAGCGCCCCAGATTATAAATGTCATAACAAGAACATCTTAAATGAAATATGTTCAGTTTGCTGTCGTCATATACGAGTTCTGTTCCTCTCATGCACCTACACACATGACGTTTGGATTCACTTTACCTGAGAATGAAGAAAGAGTCAGAAGCAAAAGTACTGTTGATTATTGCTTGAAACAAAGGACGCTGAGCCAATTCCACAAGAGTGACGCCATTTTCTGAAAGAAAGTAAAGTTTCAATGCACACAAGAAGATACGATATACCTCTTACATATAGCTCGTGCTCTGTAACTTCTTTCTTTTTCAATTTGCTCAACTGAAAATAATTATAACCAATTCAGTGATTCATGTGAGTCAATCGATGTGACAATCCTGTTCCAAGTGGACGTTTTTCAAAATCAGATTTGGCATACGAGATGAAATTGAATGGTCCAAGATATATAAAATTAAGAACCGAAAGTGTCTATGTTCCTCCACATCTGCCACCGTCTTACAAATCGAGGGGTGGCGGGGTAGCCTAGTGGTTAAAGTGTTCGCCTGGTTCGGTTCTCCACATGGGTATAATCTGTGAAGCCCTTTTTCTGGTGTCCCCCGTAGTGATATTAATGGAATATTGCTAAAACAGCGTAAACTAAACCCATTCACTCACTTACATCTCGTGGTTGACTTGAACTTGAATGGAACCTTGTAGGTAAGACCAGACAATCGTACAACGTGGAGCAGTGTGAATTGACTGTACATTTAAGCCATTTATAAAGCCACTATCAGACAATATAAGCATAGTTACCGATCACATCAGGTGTTCTGTGTATGAAGCTAATAGTGTTGCCAAAGACAACCCAGCAGATGGAGAGGAACCGGATACCACTGAGAAAGAGTAGCTGATCTGCATTGGCCCCTCCAAGAACGGCCGCCAGATTATTCGGTAGGGAGAAACACAGGAGGATATCAGTGACCACACCACCTGAACAAAACCCACACTAATGAATGCGAGTAAGTCACTTTAAAGATTAAAGATGAGACACAAAATTCAAATATTGCAAATCGAATCATTTTGAATCATTACATGAATGCATGATCTCATTAATCATGGTACGCCACAATTAGCAGGATTCCCGCAGATAAAGAGGAACATAAACGCGTGTTTTTCACGTTTTTACGTTGTATCCATGAGTGGGGTGGGTGGTGGTGGATCGACGGTTGTGAGCGTACGCCGTAACAACGCTGCCAATCATCAGTGGAACACATTGCTCTTTTTTTCTGTTTACCTGGTGTCAAACTGACAAGTTGGTTTGGGTCAGATTGGGCGCTTTGTTGGGAATCCGTTCTGTCGGGTAGGGACATCACAGCGATTGGCTGAAGCACATCATTCAGAAGTTAGACATACAATAACTATGCATTTAGACGGCTTTTCAGAGAAACTGGTATTTATACTCTTAGAAAGCAAATGACTGATTATGAAGGCTACTACTTTCTCGTGCACTGGTTGTGTTTTGGAGGCGGTGCCACTGTCTAGTTGGCAGAGTCTTCTGTGGAACTAGCTGTATCAGACCAAACGATGTCGCTTCAGTGAGTATGGTTTTACGCCGCTTTTAACAATATTCCAGCAATATCAGAGCAGGGATCACCAGAAATTGGCTTCACATATTGTATGTGGGGAATCGAACTCGTGTCTTCGGCGTTATGAGTGAATGAGCGAGTGTAGTTGTACGGAGCACTGAGAATTATCCCAGCTATATGTTGGCGGTCTGTAAATAATCGAGTCTGGACTAGCCAATCCAGTGGTGAAGAGCATGAGCATCGATCTGTGTAATGAGGAACCGATGACATGTCAGAGAGCCTGACCCTCGATCCCACAGATCCTGTTACGATAACCATGGGTTACTGAAGGCCAATATTCAAACCCGGACCTTCACGGGTTTAGGCGTGATTAGCCAAAGCTTTGGTCACCAGGCTACGTATGCCCCGCCCCTAAGATATTAAGGGAATGAAAGAAGAATTGATCTCGTAGATAGTGTTCCTCTTATACAGGGGTATCGCATTTAAACCATGGAGCCAGTCTGAATGAAGACGAATACAAGCAGACGTGCGCACACACACACACGTATAAACGTACACACATGCATGCCGTGCGTAATTCAGCCATAAATATTTCCATGATTGCTCTGTGATAGGAATATTTTGGGCCTCTGTCCTGATTCTGCAAAAGGACTATTGTGACTGAAACCTTTGTTGAACATCCTGACGCTGGAGTGACTGGGCGGCAATAAAAGCTAAAATGTCCATACAGCTGTTATGTTTGTCAAAATGAAAACAACCAACCTCGAGTTTGATATCTGTCCGTTTCTCTGAAGAGTCATCCCCTTTCTGTGCCATCTGAATCACTGATAGATCCCCCGGTCTCAAAGAAGTCGATCTTTGGTCACTAATCGCGACGTCCTCGACGTGATCTGCGGAGGAGGTTGCTGCGGCTTGGTGGCCCGAAACATTCGTCAGACTACCTCGCTTACCTTTACACAACGACCATATGGACTTGGTGTACAGTTTGTTTCTGCTGTAGAGAGCTCTGTGTTGACGTACCACAGAAAATATATTTCCCCTTCTGCTGAAATAGCCCACACATGGTGATGGGTTTAGTTCTTCAGTCGAAGCTGTCAGTCTTGCAATGACAGTGATCATGCTTCCAAGGAACACCAAACATGCAAGTGTAGCCAGCACACACCTGGAGCAATTATATAAACACATTAGTGGGTTAAATGAATAGTGGTAACTCCTGATTCATATATGAATTGCAGCATGACAGCATACAGACACGTACACGCACATCGTTACATGCAAGTACTGTAATTCTGAAAGCGAGTCCCATTTCACCTACGGCTGTTACTAATACTTGCTACAACACTACCTCTAGAGATACTAATGCACACTACTGCCACTACTGTTACTACCATTACTTCCGTAACTATTGCCATTAATACAACCATCACTACTGCCACAACTAATATAATATTATACTACAGTAACTGCTACTTCATTTCTAACACTACAACAGTTTTCTACTACGACACTTACTGCTGCTACAACCTTCCTCGCTACTACCTCTATAACTAATACTTCTACTTCTTCTCCATCCTTGATATCTCCTGAGTACACGTTCCGAGAAGTCTCCACTATACCCTGAACGCATCTACGGGTCGGTCCGATATTTTTTTTTATTTTTTATTTTATTTTTTGTTGTTGCAAAGTTTAGTCGGTTAGATGGTTTAAAACGCAAAGGTCGCACAATTGTCGATAGGTTTTGTGTTTTGTGATAAAATGTGAATGCCATCAAACCGTAATCGTAATCGTTTCATATCAATAAATTAGAACTCACTTTGCTTTTTATATAAGTGCATTATTGAAATATTTGAATACCGCTAAAATTTGTCATTGCATGAATCGTTATTTGAATAGTTTAGTGATTGATATTCAACGATCGGTCGACTATTTTATTCTCCTTTATCCAAGACACAATCCTCCCCGAATCACTGTGTTTGGGTATCTTCACTCGGGACAGCCTAGTCCACAACGCAACACACAGACATAAGTTCCAATAGCGTACAGTGAGATGATGGCAGCGGCATCGGAGGCGAGATCCAGGTCTCTCTGACACATGATGCCAGACAGGGTGATGTTGTCTTGCTGTTGACCTGCATCTGTTTACAACAGAGAGACATGAGAGTAAAGCTGGTGTAATATGTGAAAAGAGCCTGATTGTAACATGGACATTTCTTCCAGAGATCCACTTTATAATTATCAACAGAACTGTTGTTCCAATCTTCACAATGTATTTGCGTCTCTACATTGACATGTCCTGCTCTCGGTTACACATAGAACTGACACAAAGAAGTTTTAAAAAAAAAAAAAAATAAGTGATACACCTTTACTTTCTTTCGAATCTCAAATACATGTATAGTAAAATTAGCACTAGCGAACATTGTGTGCTGTGTGGTATTTTCTTCAGATTAAGAATATAACATGTAATTTATCTTTTAATGACTGTCATATTATCTAGAATGCAAAAACTTTCATATTATCAAAATACAAATGTGTATTTCTCGCTTGGTCAAGATCATTCTTCACATCCAAATAAAATTTCATGATAGTGCACAGGCACTTCGTACAGTTCTGTATCGAGTAATCCGATTGGTTTGTTTGTTTGTTGTTTAAAACCGCACTCAGCAATATTCCAGCAATATGGCGGCCGTCTGCAAATATTCAGAACCATGCAAGCCAGTGGTCAACAGCATGAGCATCGATCTACGCAACTGAGACACAATGACACGTGTCAACCAAGTCAGCAGGCATGAGCACCCGATCCTGTTAGTCGAGTAATTCGAGGTTCAACACAACCCCCAAAAGAAGGCGTAACCTCCAAAAGAAGAAATAAGGAATACGAAGAGACCAATATTTTACTTCGAGTCAACCGAAAATTCGAGACAAAAGTGACTGACTGTGTCAGAATTTTAAAGTAAGTTTAGTACCTGACTCTGAGAAAGTAGACCGTATCACACTTTGCATTTTGAATACCTGCAAAGACCTACATGTGTTGATGATGGTGGTGAGATCGTCCTCCGCACAGCCAGAAGGGATGCAGATGTCCAGCGTCAGGTGCGGCAGGTGCACCGGGAACGGCAGGTGCTGGCAGGAGACAATATTTCGTTGTGTTGTAAAAGGTAAGCATGTGTTCATTATATTGTATCTTAGAACTTATTGTCTGAGTTTTGTTTAACGGATTTATTTAAAAGTAGGTTGAAATAATTATCACCTGGTGGGAAATATATTTGTCGAGCCATCTGGGAGAATCAAATAACAGTGAGCAATACTGAGCTGATATCTTGACGTCACTTCCTGTATCATGTGATGTCATAATATGATGTATATCATTGCACTGGTCATAGTCTCCCTGCCATGTGACCGATCCCTGGAGAAAACCCGCTCCTTGCCTACCAGTGGCGTCATACACTGGAACACAAGAAACACTCGACAAACATAATACCTGGAGGCTAGATAAAACAAAACAATATGCATGACTATATCCAGACAGCCATTCTTATCGGAGTATGAACTTATTCCTCCTGATTTCAGGAATATGTGATTAAAGTGTTTCAAATGTATCATTACAATAAATGAAATTCATTGATTAAAATGGATAATCCCCATCGTGTGTGATGGAACAGCATATAGAGAAGATGCACAAAGCAATGCTTCTTGGGGTGTGCAAAAGGTTGCAATCGGAAGTGTCGTTGATAATTTCCTTTGATTTCCTTACATTTTGCTTCGTCATATGCACGTCTTAAGACATTTCGTCACTGGTTAAAGCTCAAAAAGTTGTGCTTTGAGTTTAGGGAAGAAATATTGGTCCATGGGCCCTCGATCAGGATAGAAGAGGAATGGGACAAGAGGTACCAAAACATAATTAACTACGGATCTGGATTGCCATGTGATGCTATTTTTGGCGTCCAACTGATTATATTCTACATACACTTATTGACACTTGAAGTCACACTGATTAGTTGGGGTTTTTTCATTCGCCTCGGAAACATTAGACTTACTTCTGACAGCCCAAATTTTCCTACGTTGAAGGTCCGCGGCGTAGTGGTAAAGTTCGACCTTGCAGTCATAAGTGATGTTGTAGCTGTAGATGTCCACACCAGACTGGATGATTCCCGCCGATACAAGTGGGAAAAACACAGGTAAACCTGAATGGTTGAATGATGGTGCCGTTACCAAGGCGTTGTCGGTCCAGTCCGAACCATCTTTTGCTGACAGGGCATCTTCTGACGTTTGGGACATTTGCGCCATATGTCCTTCACCTTGCAATGATCTTACATGACCCTCAAGTAATCCGGTATGAGTCGCATTGTTCATAAATGAATCCGTCCGTTTCATATCAGTAATATTTTCCTTTTGCCCTGTTGATAGTGTTAATAAATGTGCATTGACTGTGGTCAGTAGTACTAACACTAAATCTCGAACCATTTTTGTCATGAAATGTGGTTATAAAATACCCGTGAAGCTTATTGCAGTGTCCTTTTTGTGATGGAATCACCACTGCAATTTAAATAATAGTCTTCATTTCCCAAGCAAGTAATGCACAAAAGCAGTACATTGAAACCTGGAAGAAAAACTGGATGAAAACGAGGTTGTATAACATATATTATGCACTTTAATCTATACATGCCTTGTACACGTGAATCCGCTTAATATCTGCTTGATTCTTTTTGTAGGTCTAGTTTCAGAGTGATGCAAACATATTTTACAGTTTCAATATCACTCGTGCAGAGTACTGCGTTACAAGCAGTCAATCAATTTATACTCATTCTTCACTCTTTGGGTGACCGTAACTGCATGTCTCATCACACAAGACCAGTCCATGGACAATCTAGAGTATGGCCACTGCAACTTGTCTATAACACCATTTCTGGTGTTCCCCGTCGCGATATTGCAGGAATATTGCTAAAAGTGGCGTAGAACAAAACTAACACACTGTCTGTAACATTCGACTACTTTTTTAGCAAAAACTTTTCATACACAAAACCTCTAAATGATCAGATTCTACCTCTACTTGAAAGGTAACTGTATGTCTTTTTAAGGAATAAACCCGCAAATCACATGGGCTACAGACGTACGTCGTCGGTCTTTACGGTGTGTTAAGTGAACGCTTTAACCACCTCGCTTGTACAAAATAAAATGCACGATTTGTCTTTACCTTTGTTGGTGCAGTGAGTGGAGTGAGGTTTCTACATACCTTACTTAAAGTTCATGACTTCTTTGCAGTGAACAACATATGAGAATGCTCGCTCATTTCTCATCAGTATTCTCACTTATAGCTTCTTCCCAAACTGTCGCCTGGCGTGAAGCAACTGTAAATCAGGTAGATCAGCGGTTGCCGTTTTTTAAATGTGTTGTGCGGTGTGGTTTCAATGATATACGATGGATATCCTTCTGATGATGTTCCCCGTGACGTTTGGTAAAGGAAGTGGTGCGGCGGGATGAAACAGATCCATGCATCTTTCTACGCTGGGCGATATGACCCGCCAGGTGCATATACTGCGCTGAGACTTGTGTGAAAGCCACATGAAAGCAAACGTGTGATTGTGCTGCAGTCGAAGTAGTTAATTTCTTTCAGCAATGCAAGTCCTTTGTTTGAGAATTTTATCGTCTACTTCCTTTTAAAAATAAGTCAAATCGTATTTACCTACATTGCGCTGACAGCGAACTTGTGTTGCAAATGTCGCCTTGTTCTTCCGGGAAATACTTTTTGTTTATTTTGTTTGGGTTTAACGATGCACTGAGCAATTGTCCAGCTATAAGTCTCCGACCTGTTAAATGTCGAGTCTGACCCAACAAATCATAACGTGAGCATCGGACCATGCTATCTGGGTAAGGTTACATGCAAGTAACGGCTCCTTCACACAAATTGACAGGAATTAAGAAGAATCAGCCAGAAAAAAAATTCAAAATTCGAAAGGTAACGTCAAAATAAAATAAAATACTCAAGCCATATAAGAGCGCAACTCTCAAAAGCAATCTGTCGTTTCAGTGACGGGTGGACACGTTTCAGTGCGATTTGGTGGTGTTCTGAACGACGTCAGAGGTCATCTGAAAAGTTCTGAGTGTGCTCCTGGTGTATTCAGCGTACATTGGAACTGTATTCGAACTTTAGTCCAAATATTGCGATGCATGTGAAGCATATCCCACCTGAAGTCCAGCAGTAATCGTACATTCCGATTCAGTCGAGGCGCATTCAGAACATTCTGAGAAGATTTGGAAGCGCATGGCTTGTATTTTCTATTCTTCCTCGAACACATTCAGTATGCTTGAATGCAGTTCGAATACAATAAGAATACTTGTAAAAGGATACTTAGAATGCAGTTCGAATACCCCTCGCATGCCGCTCGATATTTTTCCACTTCGAATGTACCATGTTTTAAACATTCAGGCATTTAACAAGATTCATCCAAATAGGTGGAATGCATTCGGGGTGCAGTAAGATGTTTTAGGGAATCTCCCGAAGTTTTCATTCTGACAACATTCCGGCTCATCCCGCCTCAAGAGTGAATGTGTTATTGCTGAAGGTGCGCTGAGTCAGAACGACACAAAACGAAATTAATATTCTGATACTGCTATATATAAGCATATTATTAATGTCAAATTGAATCATATTCTAGTTATTTTGGGCAGGCCGTTAGAATCTACATGTACTTGATACAAATACAGGATACTAAGCGACCTTCCGTGCAATACCATTTTTATGATCGAGCTAATGATTTCTCTCACGAGTTTGATAAAAATGTTATTTCACGGAAGCGAGTTTCGTATTCTGTTTAATATCATCGTGACACAGGTATTAGAACTGTGACATCATATACTGCTGTAACCCATTACGTCTATTGGTACTGTACTTGTGTACGTAATATTGCCGTACAAATATTTCACTGCATTGTCTTCCAAGGGCGAGCAATAAACGTTATTTAATTCTGAGTATAACATCTAATGTATTTACGCAAAACTGCTGTTTATGGAGCATTCCCTCTGAAAACAAATTACATATCTTTATTTCTAAATACATTCACGCCGTAGGTCTATAAACGTGTCATGAATATTCAACATAAAGTTCCACCTATATTTCACAAATAAATAACGTATTGTAAGCTTCTATGTTCTGTGTACTGAATAAACACGACCACAATAGTATCTGAAACTATTACCTCCAAAGAAGACCTCTCATGTTTTGAATTTTTAAACACTTCTGCCCCAACCCGCTCGGGAATGGCATTTTACGTTCGCTTCTCGACCTAACTTCTATTAATATATTTACGATGCAGTTTCTTCCTGATATCGTTTCGACTGCCACGAGGGAGTATAGAACTTATGAAGAATACATGGGTATATAGGTCTTGAATGGTAGCCAAAAGAACGCTTGAACGCGAAGTTCTGTCAGACAGCACGCTTCAATTTTCAGAAAGTCGCTTGAACCAGGCCACTGATTCGAAACGCAATGCACCAGGTCATTGTTAGTTATAAATCGCCAAATCTGTATTTATAAAGTCACTCAGCAGACGAAAGGAAAATCCATGTTTTGAAATCGGCCAACAATTATCTATCAGAAATGTAAGTACCAACTTCTATCTGGAGATTTCTACAGCATCATAGGGTTAGAGCATTACGTCCCTTTCCAAGATGGCGGGAAATAGGAAAATTCGCGACTGCTCATGGTGTCGTTAGGTTCAAATTACGTGTGTTGGCTCTATCAACAAGGTTAATGGCAAGAGGATGAAGTTTAGAGGAAAGATAGTTGATATTGGATGTATTCAACACTTTACAAGTACGTATGCCAGGTGATTTCTCGATGTTGTTGATACGGAAATCGCGCAAGTGTTGTTGTTAGCGTCTTTGTCACATCCGGTCATCATTGGTGATCACTGGTTATCGATGCATAGGATATGCCCCCACTATACAGCCTGTGGTGGTAATCTTCTAATACTTTTGACGGAAAGGACATTAAGTCCTTCTCTGACTGTTAATGAGAATTTCCATCAATCTTAGATTCTAGTGGTGGTTGATTCGGATCACGCAGAGATAAATCAGCAATATTTTTTTACAGTTTTTCTTGAGATAATTGAACATGTTCTGAAACAAATTCAATATCCGTTTGAGGGAGATGACATTTGGTAAGTGGCATGAAAAAATCAGAAAGGGTGATAACTGGCCTTGTTAGTTGTTGGGCTAGCACAATATACAAATGTGCTTCCTGTTGACCACTTTTCAGGGAAACAAGATCAGCAACTGTAAACAAGCAGGAAACGTTGGTGAATAGCTAATCAGTAATCTGTTATGAAGGAAAATTTGTTTCATTATGTTAAAAAACAGTGGAGAAAATCATTAAAAATGCTTTAAAATGGCGATAACCGGTTGCTTGCTACCTAAGTATAGCATGTACAATTTTGATTGGTTCAGTTGACTGAAAGAACAAAAGTGAACAATTCCTGAGGATGTCCAAATGCATTTTGAATGGGTACAAGCTTTATATTCAGATCTCCAGATAACGCCAGTATTTGCGTATTTACTCAATAAAAATCATGTTTATTCAGTTAATTGCAAATCTTAGAGTACAAAAAATACATAAGAATAACTTAAAACCCAATAGGTCTATAATACCATGCATGGATTTTTGAATTAACAAAATTGGCTTTTGATGATTTGTCATGTCACACAGACTCTACAACAGCATAAGTTAATGGCAGGTGAGGCCTACATGTACACATATACTATTATAGCTGTAGCCACTGCCCAGGGTTCACTCTAATAGTCAATCAGCTTCCATGTTGATTATTTAGAAATGGCTGCCAAATGTTTGGCAATTTGACAATTACTAACTACATTTAGTCTATTGAGATGCATTTATATTTATATATGTAGAACAGTCAAGTTCCCAATAAGGTTACGAAACACTGTGTTAAAGTACTCATTCTTGTAACTAGTGGGAGTGTACAAAATGCTAGGTACTGCTAAAAATGCAATTACTCATACTTAAGTAGACAGTAATAAATACCCAATTGCTTGTAAGATAATCTGAAGCTCTGAATACTCCACTGAATCCACATGACACCTAATGTTAGTACATATCAGAGTATTTCGATGTAGCCCATACTGATGACAGATCCATATTCATTTACTTAGATTCTTACATGTAGTTATAAAAAATGCTGGCAGTTGGCAATGTACTAGAATCGTTTCCCTGTTGCAGAGGTTGTTGGTACTGTGTCCAAGCTGATCAAGACTTGCATTTTACGGATCACCCCAGACAAGGTCTACTTCATTCTCTCAGAACAAGCGGTCAATGGAGGAATTCAGATCTGGTGTGAACTTCCCCAGGTATGACATAAAACCAGCTTACATCAAAGTGGGACATCTTTTGCTTCTATGGTTTTTTTGTTTGTGGGAGGAGGAGGTCGGGGGGAGGATTCAAGGATTTGCACCACTTATGGTTACATTTTTTGCTAAGAGAAAAGAAAAATTAGGCATTGAATGATAAAAAAAACCCTCGGCCATGTCAGCACTATTTTTGTAGGCTTCAACTTGAATGAAATAATGGCCAGGCATTCAGTTCATCTGGTTCATATCGCCAAACATTCCCTTTTGATTCTTCACATTCTAGAATTACAATTTAGTCATATATATATCATCCGTAGTTGTAATACTGGAATAGAGCTAGGACTTAACAGAAGAGACAAATATATGAATACTTTTTTTCTTGCTTCCAGGGGAACTTCTTTGATGAATTCGCGATGGATGGTTTGTCTGCAGAGGCAAATGAGATCTACCTTGAACTAACACCTGAAAACTTGCTCCGTGCCATGAAAACAGCCCAGACTGCAAAGTGGGTCAAGATAAAATTGACCAAAAAGCACAGTCCTTGTCTGACAGTGGAAGTAGATCTGGTGAGAACATCCATGGGTGATTTAACGGGTGAATCCCATTCTTTGAGTGACATGGGTCATGTGATAACTGAGTGAATGAGTATGGTTTATCCCCACTTTAAGCAGTATTCCAGCAATTACACAATGGGGACACCAGAAAAGGAGGGCTTCACACATTGTACCCATGTGAGGGAATTGAACATGGGTCTTCAGGATGACATTGACAAGTGAATGCAGTAACAACTAGACTACCCGATTGTGGGATCCCTCAGTATTATATCTTGTGTCTGAAAATGAGTATGTAGATTGGATCTCTTCAGGTAAATCTTGTTTATAAAGATACCTTCATACAACAAGTGATAGTATCAGTTTACATCTTTCTCTTTTCTTCCTCTTACCTTTTTTCAGTACCCATGAAAGGTCTGGGTTAGAATATTGGCTTTCAGTAGCCCATGCTTGTCATAAGAGGTGACTAAAGGGATTGGGTGATCATACTCACTTGACTTGATTGATACATATCATCGGTTCCCATTTGTGCAAATTGATATACATACTGTTTATCACTCGATTGTCTGGTCCAGACTCGATTACATACAGACCATTGGCATATGACCAGAATATTGCTGTGCGGCATAAACCTAAACTAACTCACTCACTCACCTTTTTCAGCCTACGATTGGATCACATCAGCGGCTGGTGACACATGACATCCCTGTTCATGTTGTACCCCGGAGACACTGGCACGACTTTGATGAACCAGAGATGCCCCAGTTTGATGTGAGCAAATTATTTTGCAAGAAGTAATGTATTGAACATAAAACAGATTAGTCATGTCAGAGCTGTCACTTTGCATTTAAATTACGCAGTGGAAGGGGAGGCAACTCTAGACCAAATTATGTTTTGTTTCACTCTTGTATTAGTAATAGTTTACCTATTACCATACTTAGTGTTTCAAACTCAAGTCCTTATGGTTCAAAACCTACCATAACAAGTCTGTTTGAACTTCCAGAATTAAGTACTAAGGAAACAAAATAACTGGGAAATTACTTTGACATACCATTCAAACACCTGTCCATCCAACCTCTAGCCAACTCACCCACTGAGCCACTCACCTGTTCATCAAATAAACCACTCACCTGTCCACCCATATATATGTGTTGCCTCTTATTTGCAGGTGAGCATTGCCATGCCTCCCATCAAGTTGTTGAGGAATGTTGTCGACAAGATGAAAAACCTCAGTAACACTATGGTGAGTTCATCAGAATGAGTGTGTTATGTTAATATGTTCTGCTAGTCATCATCCCTGTAAACTACCTTAATACCATCTGAATAGCAAATTCAAACAATATTCATTGCTATCCTGTTGAAGCAATATGAAGTCATATCTGTGTATAGTAATATGTCACACTTTGCCTGAAACTTGAACCCTTAAGTACATTCAGCGCTTGAATATTGCTCCAAGTATGAGTATCTTGTGCACGAAAGAAATTGGTACCCACTGTTGCTTGAATAACTGACAGTAATGTTGGTCATATTTCAGGGACCCACGAAGGTCGAGGGTAGAACAGACCTTCAGCAACACATGCTTGCTATAAAAGATGACTCTGCTTGTCGTAAGAGGCAACTAACGGGATCAGGTGGTCAGGCTTGCCGACTTTGTTTTTATGTATCATTGTTTCCCAGATGTGCAGATAGATGCTCGTGCTGTTGATCACTGGATTGTCTGGTCCAGACTCGATTATTTACAGATTACTGCAATATAACTGGAATATTGCAGAGTATGGCGTAAAACTAAACTCACTCACTCACTCACTCATATTTCAGGTTCTCTCAGCCAATCAGAATGGAGAGATGACACTGAGCGTGGAGACAGATATGGTTTCAATCAGCACACACTTCCAGGACCTTCATAACCCCACATGGAGTAAGTATTGTTTCACTATGAGGAATGGTTTCTTTCATATTGTGGGAAATATTGTCTAGAAATTGTCTAGAACAGGAAATTTAAATGGTAAGACAATTTAAATGGTAAGACATTACATAGTGATAATTTAGCTTAAGTTTATTTTCTCCCTTTGTTGATGTAATGCTAAATACATCCTACTTTGTTTGAGCAAGGTAGTCTTCAAAATCCGGCATTGGTTCACTATTGTAATGTGTTAAAAGTTCAGTATCTATTGCAATCAAAGCAAACAGTCAGAACATTGTTTAGTGTTAACAAGCAATGGTTAAGTTGAGAACTTGTGTAGATTTGAGATAAGAAGTTATCCCCTAGAACCCAAACTGGTTATATAAGGTGACATTATGGGTCAATCTTATGTATGGGTTATTGGTGTATCGAGGTACCGTGTCATTGCTTATATCAGTCATCGTTTTTTCCAGTCCAGATTTGATCATATATTGGCCCCTGTAATGGAACATAGCTGATTTCCATGTCAAACAATAACAATGAAATCAACAACATGTATAATACAGGCTTTCTGATTTAAGCATCCATGGAATGGAATTGGTTGGATGAGGATGGTGTGGATGTTTTGATATGCTCTAAATTACCCTTGGTAAATTTGGAATAGTAAGGCTTAAGTCATTTCACTCTCTTGACATAAATGTGTCATTTGTACTTATTGAGCCCCCCAAGAGAATTTAATCTGTCAGTAAATTAAGCAGTATAATCATGTTTATCACCCATGATTTGCTTCAGATCCTCCCAAAAATTATGACACTGTATGTTTTACCTTAATGGTGATGGGTTAATGTGGTGGTTTAGTGGTTAAAGCAATCACTCGTCATACTGAAGGCCCAGGTTCAATTCCCCATATGGGTACAATGTGTGGAGCCCATTTCTGGTGTCCACCAGATGTAATAGTGTTAAAAGTGGCATAAAATCATATTCACTGGTGGTAGGAAAAGGTTTGACAAGTCACCACTGACTTTCCAGCGAAAAACGAAGCCTGACGAATGTGGTAAGCGGAATTTGTATGCATATGGAATTGGTGTCTCAGTTGTTTCTGTCAACAATTTTAATGAATAGAAATAGGATTGAATTTAATCATGTAAAATGTGTTTTCTGACACCATACATTCTCGGATGACTGTGTTTAATTGCGCTATAGCGCAGTTTGTTGCATCACAGCCAACACTGTAAGTACTGGTCATAACTCAACTGATCGCATGTCTTGTCTTTCATAAGTTACTACTACGATGTTGGTATGATTATTATTGAGAAATCCTGCATGTTTTATGCATCTGAAACACAATGGATACGTACGATAAACACTGTCAATGCCCATCCGGACTGACTTTCACTAGTTAACGTTATTTACCAGAGTGCAACAGGGGATTTGTTGATGAGCTATTTTTTCGATTTCGTGAAGGGATGTGATCGCAGTTCAGCTTTTTTGTGGAAGCCACAGATTACCCTGCGATTTAACCAAATCCATGGTATGGCGAAGCATGTTATTGTGAGGGATTACTGTACTTGCATGTCATTCGATGTTTGTGCTTGTTCCAGGACGAGATGTGGAGAATGCAACTCAGAGAAGCCAGCAAGACAGGAGTGAGAGAGACTTTTCTGAAGCTAAAATCGACATCCGTAGGTTTGCCCAGTTTCTGTCAGGACAGCAAGTGAACCCAACAAGAGTCATATGCAGTGAGTTACATTTAATGTTTTTGTGTTGTGTAAACTGTTGAAAACGCTAAGCCGATATGCTTGTCTTTTGAAGTATTTTGGAAATCTAATTGAAACTTACTGGGGTACATCGTTTTGCATGTTGCCGTTTTATTTGTTTCCTAACCTCATGATATTTGGCAGGATTCCAGTAGTATGTACCTTCAGTTTAACTTTTGTATAGTCAGTTGAATTTCGCATCCTTAAAATGTCAGTCCTGCCAAGGGGCATTGGTACTGTTATCTGAGACATCACTATTTGCTGTGCAGAGTTGCTACCCTTGGGTATGTCAGAAGTTCTTGATCAAGGGTTCCATTTCTGCTTTGCTTAGATTGTGTTTCTTGATTTGTCAAGACCATAATTTTGCTGAGACTTGCATCACTTTGGGCTTTCCCAAATGATGAGCCATACTGGCTGGCTGGGATACTACTCAAGAATATTGTTGCTAGTTCATTTGCAAAATCTGTTACCATGGTTGACCTTAGAAGTTGTTCATTTTCCGTTGTGAAGTAGGTTTTATGCCATCCCCCAGATTAAGTAATTCACTGTCATTGCCCTTGTTTCTATTTGACAGATATTGTTGACAAGAGGATAGTACACATCTTCATGATGCACGAAGATGTGTCACTGCAGTACTTTATGCCAGCCATCAGTTCTTAAGAGGAGACATCAGTGCTATGTTGATGTTGTTGTGAGTAAAGGGCAAGACAGTGTAAACATATGTATTGGCTAGAACCAATGTTGGAGATGAAGGTAAACATTCCCACTTTTGGATACTCAGGTTGTCTTCAACCATTATTTGGGCAAAGGAAGTCCAGGATCGTCTCTGGACACCTGGGTTATCTTCAGCCTTTTTCTGTTTTGAAGACAAACAACTCCTACCTGTTTCATCTTCAACCTGTTTGGAAAAGGAAAGGAACTACACTGTCAGACAACAGATGTCAAAATGATTGAGTTGAAGACGAAAGGCATTTACCAACGGACATTGTGACCCTCAGCCATTCTTTGACTAGAAGACGCACCATCGGCCACCTGTGTTGACTTGAGTAAAGAAATATGAACTTATTTAGGAACTGGCTTTTGTACTGACAATGGACAAATTAGGAATATTGTTCTTTCCTAAGAGTGTTTCAAAGTTGTTATTTGTGTATAATGTATAAGTGAATTATTTTTTATCATATTATCAGCTTTTTGTTTTATATTATATTACACTGTATTCTTGGATTGAGGCTGAATGTATTTGTTAATGTTCAGTGTGAATAAAAGCAAGGGAGATAACTTTTGACACTCTGCTAACAATATGTATTGTCTGACAAATATGCCTTGTGTGGGGGATTTTACTCTAAGGTTTCTAGTCCTTTGTTCTCAATATTTCTTTGAATTTCTCCTCATTGTTTGCTGATCAGCTGCTATCTTAGTGAACCAAAACTTGTAATCAGAGTATGTCATACTTCTGCTTTGCACAAAGTCTTAAAATAATATTGAACAAGATTTCGTCAATCAGTTTCTCCAGTGTCTAAAACTGGATTGATTTTTTTTATGAAATTGGGTATTTTATGTGGACAGTTGTCAACATAATGAATCGGTACAAGAATTTGTTTGAAGGTTTACTCAGTCAGGATGACCAGTACTGGCAATACATTGAGGGATGTGGTAGTCTTGTGGTTAGAGTGTTGGCTCATCATGACAAAGGTCTGGGTTTGATTCCACACAAAGGTACAAACTGTGAGGGCCACGTCTGATGTACACATCCGTTTGCTAAAACTAAATGAGTCATTAGTTTGTTACAGGAAACAGCAAAAACGATATGTGGAGAGTTATGTTTTGTCGGCAATGATCGTAGGTTCGCTTCCATTATACGCACTGAACCTTACGTTTCATGAACTTTGGTTTGTCCATTCTCTTGCCACAGTGGTTACTCCTGTCATATCTTCCTACGTAACCTCTAATTCTCTAACCTCTGTTCTAATACGGTCATATTTCCCGTTCATAGAGAAATCCCCTCGCGGCAAAAAATCGCAACAGGAATTATCTCCCTTGTTACTATCCAATCAGAGCACGCGTTAAATAGAATTAGCTCCAATACGGCGGCCTCCATAGAGTTGGTTCATCAACGTGCGAAGGAAAGATTTGGTATTTCATGTTTAACTGAAAATCAGAAACTGACAATAGAGAGTGCAGGGACTAATCGCCATGATGTGTTTGTAGAAACAAAAACTGGTAGTTACAAGTGTTCCCGATGCATTCGGAAATTACCGAGATGTTGCGAATGATCACTCTTGAAACAACGTCGCTGATTACACAACTAAATCTGAACGCCTCCAATCGCGAGTCTTGAACACTCGCACCATGATAGAGCCGAATTAGAACAGAGGTTACGTAGGAAGATATGACAGGAGTAACCTCTGTGGGAAGAGAATGTGGTTTGTCCGTCGTGGACGGAACCCTTGAAGGTCTGGGTTAGAACATTGGCTTTCAGTGACCCGTGCTTGTACAAGGGAACCAGCGGGATCAGGTGGCGTGGCTCGTTGACTTGGTTGACACGTCATCGGTTCCCAATTGCTCAATTGCTTTTATCAGTGGATTGTCTGGTTCAGACTCGATTATTAACAGACCACCGATATATAGTGGGAATTGTTGCTGAGTGCAGCGTAAAACTAAACTGAGCTCACCGAGGTTGACATCAGAGATAGACATCACTTCTGACCTGCCACCCACATTAACCTGACATATAATTAAGCCCTACAGACAAGTTGTGAAAATGATATCAGTATTATATAATGTGTTTTGTTTTACCTTGTGCCTGACTGTATCATAGTTTAGATATGTCATCATGCCACCCAGTATTCTATTACAGCCAACATCAAGAAAATGTCAAGTCAAAAGTTTTTTTATCAAAGTGCATGAAGGTTCTTTGTATGAAAAGGTAAAACGGATGTTGCGTGGGACGGTAATTGGTTCACATGGTTCAGTTGACTTCTTCTGGTATTTGGCAAAGGCGGCTTAAAGCTAAATTCACTCACGGTGGTAGTTGGGCCATCACCTTGTGACAGGATTGGAATTATTTACAGTACAGGTGAGTTGTGTATCAACATCGTAACCCTCGATATGCCAAGACACTGATCGGGTCCTAAATAATGGAATCTGGATTTACTCGGGAATATTTAAGGGTTGTTATGCTTTGACCACCAAACGAAAAGGCGTCTCATCGTCCTGTATAATAAAGTCAAGAGGCTGATGGAAACAGCACAGCACAGGGGTGATCTGTTAAAGATACAGGCCAATTTTGTATTGAATTTATTTTATGGAAAGAATAGTATGACCATGTGTTGGTTGGTTGTTGTAATCAAGGGCGTCTGCTAGTTTCAAACGTACCACGCAAATACTCACTGAACCTGGTCCATCAGTAAACCATGTGGTACAAACCGTATAAAGCGTTTGGATAAGTTGATGGAAATGCTTGTTTTCATTTTCCGCTGTATAAACTCTTCACACCAGTATGACTGCGACAAGATTCTATGGATATGATCACGTTTGCTGGCAAACGAACATTCTGACAAAGTTATCTAAGTACCGCTTTGTTATGAGTATTATAACGTTTTAGCGCCTAGCGCTTACGAACCTCCACGCCAGTAAATATACACCTTTTGAAATAGCGAACGTTTTAGCGCTTAACCCTAGCGTTTAGGAACCCACACGCCAGTAAATATACACCTTTTGAAATAGCGAACGTTTCAGCGCTTAACCCAAGTGTTTAGGAACCATCACACCAGTAAATATTCGCGGAAGATCAAACGAAGTGGCGTTCCTCTTCTGAATCTCTCCATACATATGAAGAAACAAATTGAGACGTGCCACTTCTGAAATTCGGAACATCATTAAATAAGATTTGTTCACGTGTACGTAAAACTGCCGTAGAGGCACATGCTTTCTTCTTTGAAACTTTGGAAATGTAGACTTTGCCACCAGTGGATGAATTCACTTTGAAATGTCAGTGGCCGGGAAGGACAATTAAGAAAAAATGTTAGTAGCCCACATCATCCTTCACTGGCCTGCAAAATACTAGAGCATCAAAATGCACAACTGTCAGAATTGGTGTGATGTTTCGTAACTGAAGATGGTAATTTATGTTCGTTTGAAACAATATATATCAAACGAATACACAATTCCTTTCTATCTGAGATTTTCAGCTAGCCAGTCGGGATACGGTTAACGGATACGGTAATTATATATGGCCCGATTCACAATCAGCTTGCATTGGCCTAGCGGGTCAGTAGCTATTAGGAATTGCATGGGCTTTCTTGAATGTCTCTTTCTGGGTCTGCATGGCAGACTAACGGTGTCCCAACACTATAAAAACGGGAGCTCTTAACGCATATATCTGGCATCGACATATACACTGTCACTGACGGAGTTTTTAACTCTAGCACTATATTTAATAGCAAGACCCCGACAGTGACAGTATAAACATCTATGGAAATTTTAACTGTTACAAGAACACTGGAGATTGTCAACAAGATCGTATGAGTAGTGCACCCTTGATCTCCATTTTGTAAAGGAGGCATCACAGTGAGTCTCATCTATACTGATAACTACCTGAATCAGCAAAGCTCGCTAGTTAACCATTTCTGTACGTTAGGTATTTCCATCGAAGTAATAAATTATATTTGTCATGCTTTGAAGAAGATGCCTGACAGCTGTCTGTTAGAACACAGATTGTTTGAACGATTGAATCACCATCATTGTCATCCCAAGATAAATATCTGATTCATCAGATAACTTTTGAAAGAGCCACCTGTGCTAATTCCAATGTTTTGTTTTGAAAGTGAAATCTGAGCGATAGATAATGTTCAAAAGAACAATGCATTCTGCACGGTGTGAACTCTGTGAGAGTATGGTTTAAGTAATATTGCAATAATATCACAGTAGGCGATATCTTTTTTACGCCCCAATGCACGGCTTGTAGCAACAGATGCGTTATCGTTTGCACGAATCTTACACATGAGTTGCAAAAATGTTCACTGCGATTCAATGTTCAGTGACTTGTATGATACGGTCCCATGAGTTTCAGTTGGAACAATGGACCTGCTCCAGTGCGTGTTTGAGGGAAAGATTCGACCTTGCTTTTCAGAACGCATTCTGCTCTACTATTTGATAAATTTATATATGGTGTTGTGGTCCTTTGCATATAGCTCACGTCTCCAATCAGATGAAGTTAGTCAACGCGAGGCGCGATGAGACCTTGGATGGGTGACCGTGTTTGGCAGCATGGCAGTTGAGAGTTTCTAGCATTTCAGTCCTGCCCCGCAACAAAGTACATCTGACATGTGTTCTACGCTGAGGGAAATGAGTTTGTTCAAAATTGTCCCTCTGTACCAAGCAGAAAATGGATACCCGGCGGGATATGACATGAGACATTCTAACGCCTCACGCTCAGGCAGCTTTGGTTATCCGGGATAATGATAACCATATTATGTGCATTGAGCAAGGCGTGAAGCCTTGACAGGCACGTTATGAATATTCAGCATTATTATCAAAACGCCTTGTTACGACATTATCAGAATCGGACAATGGACACAGCTTTTGTAAATATTTACTCTTATTGATCTTATTAGGATTATGTATTTATATTATGAAAATTATGTATTTATGCTTTTGTTGGAACACCACATGCTGTTAAATGGGTAGACTTTTGTAGAAATAATGATGTATCGTCGTAATGAAGCATATCACCTGAACTGACTAATTAAAAGAGGATGGGATGTAGCCTGGTGGTTGAAGCGCTCGCTCGTCATGCCGAAGACCCGGTTCGATTCTGCACATGGTTGCAAGGTGTGAAGCCCATTTCTGACGTGGCCTGTCGCGATATAGCAGGAATATTGCTAAACCCTAACCCTTATTCTCTCACTCACTAATTAATGGAAAGGCAAAGGCCGAGTAAAATGAGAAGTACGTCGTGTTGCCTAATGGCTTGATTTGTATATCGATGAATTTCTGTATTTATAGTGGTAGAAAAAGAGGGAGATCAGCAACGTTTGTTCATCAGATACCGATCCCTCACCGATACACTTTTCCGTCATGTCAACAAATGCCCTGAAATATGTGAATTATTATTTCAAAATCATTTAGTATAAGGTGACACAACGTTTTACCCACATCTCTAAATGTCACAACAATCATCCTTGATTTGTGTACTTGGTTAAACGATGCCGTTTTTAATTTTTTTTTCAGAAGTTTTACATATTTTTTGTCAAGACGTTTCCTTGAGTTCCAAAAGGTATTTCAAAGCTGGCCAGATAGAGTTAATCGTGTCTAGATAGCTTTATAGATACACTATAGTGTAAAATACATTTCTCTAAATTGTTTTAAATGTCGCGAAATAGTTATTAATATCTTATTCTAGTATAGATGTATTCTAAAACTTTTGCAGGCTGATGTTGATCGTTCGGAATAAGTTCAGCTTCTATATTTTCTACGTCTCCTTTCAGTAAAGTAAGGCCCAATATGATTATGGTACATATTACGATCGACATTTCCATCGAGTTTGCTTTTAAAGTATATATCTCAGTGGAACAAATGGATATTACATTGCTTTTGACCATCCGTTGGAAAGCTGGCATTCCGTATACATTTATAGTTTGGTATTACAGCTCTGGACTCGCATTCGTGTTGTTTGTGAACTTGGAAAAAATAACTAAGCCTCTACGATGAGTTAAACTCTGATGTAATGCTTGTTGATTAACGTCGCATTCCGCAACAATGCAGCTATATTAGGGTCTATAAAAATCGAGTTTGGACAAGACGATACAATGATCACATCATGAGCACTGATCAAGGGAATTAAGAGATAACCTAAACCCGCAAATAATTACACAATGCCATTTAGAAAATGGTCAAATGTAAAATATGTTATATATGGGATTATACTTTCTTGGTAAAGCTCGAATTCTCGTACTTCTGACCGTGCGAGGCGTGCCAATTAACACTTGTCAGAGGGGTACACAAAGCCCGCAGTCCAGACTACCAGTTGTCCGACTTTAATTTTTGTGGAAGTCGTGGTGGCTCAGCGGGTTAGGCGGCTGACTTTGTGTGGTTACCATTACGCGCCTGAGGGTGTGGGTTCGAATCCTAGGTGGGACTCAGCTCACAAAACAATACTAGAACTTGTACTTTGCCAAGAAAATGTAATCCAAAATATAATATATGTTACAAACCCGCAAAGTTCATACAGTGTCAAGTTGTATGCAAGCATAATCATGGTTGAGCTTTTCACCAATTTTAAAGTGGTAGAACTGCTCGATCTGCGCCACCTGGATATATCTAGCTACATTCGTAACATATGTGAGTTACCAACATGCTTGGATACACTATTATGCACTGACATTTTCAGGTTCCTGCACATGTCACACGCATTTGTCAAATGCAAACTTTGAAGTCGACATTTCGACAACACACGAAGGTTGTGGTGTGTGGTCCTGTGCATAGAGCAATGGTGCAACTAATTTCATGTGCAAAGTTGTCCTTGGAGAGAGACAGTTTCTAGGACCCCAGCCCTGTCCCAAAACGAAGCACGTGATGCATGTGTTCTCACCTTAGGCTGGTGATTTTGTTCAGGTTATTTGCATGAAGATCATGCATTGTATTGAAAGGAAGTGCAAACAGCGGCGTTTTGATGTACAGTTTTGTTGAGAATTCGCCAGTGTTCACTGCGTTTTATCATTTATTGATCTAATGATAATGATATTTCCAAGGTGGCGAATTCATTTTACAACACATCAGTTCATGTGTAAACAGTACCTTTATACGGTATGGAAAACTTTGAAAATTTAGTTTTGAACAGTTGCCTGAAGTAAGTGGCTATATTTACACTTATAGTCTAAACTATTGAAAGGAAGTATACCAGTGCTTCTGTACTTTACATACGTGTATATCAGCTGCGGTGCCGAGTGTCGGTCTTGTGTATATCACGAATCCATCATCTCAATAATTATATCACCTCCGATTGCGTAACCTGCGCCACATTTGCAAAGTGCACTATATGTACTAGTGATTTCATCTTTTGTACCAGATACACAGCTGTCCTGAGTGACACCTCCACACTGCTGGTTTCACTGAAAGGCTCCTCAGCAATATGAACACGTAGATGACGCACACTGTAAGACCATACGTTGCGTAAATGTTACATGTAACATAAACCAGGATACTTGACAACTAGTCATTTATCAGTGTGGAAAAATCCATTTCTTCTTCAGGTATGTAAACTGTACGTTTTACGTTGTGTAAGGCTTATGAAACCGATAGAGAAGGCCCTGACCCAGAACGATTACCACCTTCAAATGTCATCAGATGGCAATACCATATTGCAGTTTAGTGCACCTTGTGACTTCCCCTACAATGTGGAGGGGGGTGGTGGGTGGGTAGGATGAGAAGCTGTCCCTAGATATCCTAGATCAAGGATATAAATGCATCCCATCGCAAATGTCGTTATCTTCCTCCAGATTAACTGTTTCAATAGCATCAATTTGTGCATCACACTTTCTTAGTAGGATACATTGAGTTGACTTCCATCATTGATTCGGAGCAGCAGAATAAGGCACTTAATCTCCATTACATTTGGTTTAAGAAATAACACTACAAACTCTCACATCTGCACAGGTGCACTTACAACAGATAATCATTTTATTGGTTGGACAATGCAGTTCTCCATGCTGTGGGACCATTGAAGATCAGGGTTCGAATTGATCTTCCATAACCTATGCATATAGTAAGAGACGACTAACAGGATCGGGTGGTCAGGCTTGCTCACTTGGTTGTCACTTATCGTATCCTACATGCGTTGATCGATACCGGTGATTACTGGATCATCTGGTCCAGATTCTATCATTTACAGACAACTGGAATATAGCTGGAATATTTCTGCATGCGGCTTAAAACTAAACTCATTCACTCACTCAGTCAGTGGGTGTAACACGTATGTACATATTGATCCCACTACAAGGAAAACAGAAAGCACCGACGTCAATGTATGACGAGTCCAGACTATCCACCGCAGCACATTCTATAGGAGATATAGTGATGAAAAGTATCTGCAACAATCACTACACATCAATGATGACACGAGGTGTCTGAGCAATTCAGTAGCGGCTCCGTTTCATTAACGAAAGTAACACATTCGATGTATCCCTTCAGTTCGTTATATTCACTGTAAAACGTCTGAAGCCGCTTAGCATTCACCCGTGATCTCATAGATACACGTATATGTAACGATCAGACCCATTTATGAAACAAAGCAAAACCTTTCTCAGAGAACACCTCATCTTCTCAAGGTAAGATATTATTTGACCATGGTTACAAACCTTCGAAGTTTGACTGCTGTTATATGTGGCATAAATTTCATACCTCATTATTATGAATCATGCCCTTTCCATGGCTGCCCCGACTGCAGTCAGATACAAGCTCTTGTCCATCCTAGAGACAATATAGCGGCGCACAGTCAAGACAGTCTGATCAAGTTAAATGAAGAAGGGTTTCCCATTGTCCACATCACAGATACCCAGTGGTCCACTTTTGAAAACTCATTACAAACATGAAAAGATCTGTGAAATAGCCATACCGCCAAACACCCGATGAGCAAATCCTGCAATATACCAAAGTCGGATTTCCAGTCGCCTCGTTGTAAACAAAAGGAATGTCCCTTCTTTATGTCATTTAACTTAAGTATACAAACACTCTTCAGGCCAGCCAAAATTAATCCAGAAATTCCTGTGTCATGAAGGCGTTTACAGTCAGTTAACTCCTTTGTGATGATGCAGATATCGCCGATATTCCTGCTTTCTTTTGTAGCCCCGTAAATAGAGAATCAAGTGGTCTTTTTGTGTGATGTGTTTGTAAAGGGTTGCTCACACAGCTCTGAGGTGTCGTGATATTCTTCGGATATTGTTTTCTGCTGATACCAGTTTTAATTCAATATCAAACGAAATCTTATTTAAAACAATACAATACAATCTAATGTTAGTGGTAGGAATATTTGATTACGTCCCTTCACGAATTACGAAGCAACGACCTTTCATTGACAAGACTAAGTATGAATGTGCTGTTTAGTCATACAGCCTTAAAATGCGTAACAATGAGCATTCAAAATGATATTTTAGGCCTGCACGACTGATTCAGGTGGGTAAATATTTGAACATGAAGAACATTTAGAACCCCAAGGGAAGAACTGCCTCTAATTATCGGTTAAACATTCCAGAATTTTTATTTGTTCAGTTTTCAAACTCAGTAAAAATATTTTTCAGAACGAAGTAAAGATTGAAATAAATAGCGACTTTATGAAACTCGTGCAAAGAAGTCAGATAAACAAAAATTCAAAATTGCTGCTGTCGACATCTTGCTCATTATTTCATTGGTCAAATGGCGTATTTCTCTCGTAATGCATGATAATTCTGGATCTCAGAGATCAATTTCTGTTATGTAATGTTTATGTCAGACAGCCATCGAGGCATTCCCTTGGCCAGAAAGACGTCGATATTTGAATAGGCTAGGACATCTAAGGCCGTCATGTTCGGAAGACCCAACTGTCCATACATTGTGAGAATTTGTTGGTGTCAAAATGTGAATTGGAAAGCTTGGAAAAACCAATGTTGCCAAACCTGAAAGTGTCAGGCAATATGACATTTTTGTGTTCACTATAAATAATGTTATAATTTTTGAGAATGCATGTAATGAGCAAAGTACTGCTCCACCGAACCATGTAAAACAGTAAGGTCAAGGTCACATGTACAGTAACCCCCTCTATGGCTATGCCTGAAATTCTATGTTTAACCTCACATCTTTCTTAACTGCTAAGGATGGAATGCATTGAGTATCACGTGTTTGGTGACATAAGACACATTTCATACCAGTAATTGTTAGGACACGTGCGATTCCGGACGTTTCCATGGTTACCATGCATCTGTATCACAGAATGGATTATGTCATTCATTTTTTAAACTAAATATTGGTTGAATGTTTTCTTCTGTCAGTGATATCCTGCTCCATGTGTGATATATACGTGGGCATAAACGCCTTCAAGGCCAAAGGTCAAGGTCACATTTATCAATTTTGTAGCAAGTGTTGACAAAAATTAAATATTCCGTCGTGAATTGTTGGCATGTCAAGAAAAGTAAGACCGATTACATTGGTTCAAATCTTAGAGTCACTATTGTATTTAACCAGTTGTTTCCAAAATAATAGTGTCGTACAAAATGATGTTTCGGGGACGGCACGTGGCCGCCAGATCTTTCAATGACATTGTATATGTGAGCGAATCAAAGATAACAGTAACACTTTGCTCGATCCACATGTTTTAGTTATTGCTTGTGTAACATACAAACATTACGTTCTCAAGCTATAATTATCTCCCATCGCTCGTTTAGCCCATGCATACGTCCGTACAAACTGGAATATCTTAAAACCACTGACTAGATTACTTTCACTTTTGATACCTAGGTTCATCACAGTATAAGACACGTCTCAGTCTGGTTTAATGATATGGACCTTCATTTCAAGGTCACGAGAGGACTTTAACGTTTACCTTTCTTAGCGACGACATATCTCAAGAACCGTTCAGTGGTTTTTGTTTTCATATTGAAAACCAAGCTTTCGATTTTGGTGACCTAACAGACCTTCACTAATTTTTCAAGGTCATGGCGACATTTGAAGAATTCAGAATATTGCACGTTTAGCTATCTCAAGAACCGTTATCTGGAGTTTCTTCATATTCAACACTAAGCTTTATCCTGGGAAGGCGTAGGGCCAAGTCGATTTTGGTAACCTTCACATGGTTTTCATTGTCATGGCAACACTTTAAAGATATGAGCATGTTTACCTGCATGTTAAGCTTGTCAGCGGGATTCGTCAATAACCGTCAACGGGATTTTCTTTATATGTGACACCAAACTTCATCTCGGTAAGGTGCAGGGCCCTGTCCTTCACAAATGTTTCAAGGCCACTGTTACACTGTGAAGATTTCCTCATGCTAACCGGACATGTCACCAAGATATCTTAAGAACGGTTCACTGGGTTTTCTTGCAAGGCGTCCTTTGAATATGTTTGAATAAGCAATTTCATTAGTACTATTTTTGCATATTTCATGACCAATGACATTCATGTCAAGGACAAAGTCAGTCTTGAAATTATTCGCATGTTTGAACAACTACAATGCAAGATACCAAGAGAGGTTGACTAGTGTTTTGTTAGCATTAACTTCATTATATAATGTCGTTACTTTTTAAGTTTGATTTGATAATTCGCGGCGGGGCATTACGTCACCTTAGTGACAATGCTTGTTAAATCATATACCCGGAAAATTGCTAAGTGTGCATATAGACATGACAGGTCAAATGCGAATTACACAGTGAGAGGTTTGTTGGAATATATTTACAGTGTGCACACATGTGCAACTGAACATTGACAAACAATTTCTACACTTTCACCTGATTTCTAGCTGGATTTATACTAGAAGAAATGAATATATTACATCATGTTAAGGATTATCATGTATACTACATTCCTGAACCTATGGGTATCTGATTGTTAGGATTATGCAAATATTTGCATAGCGTCAATAGCCAACTGAGCTGCTCAAAGGCGCTCTGTGTTTTCCTCTGATCATTTCATATCAATCTCACATGACACGCGGTATTATCAAGCTGAACTCCTTGGTGAACAGACTTCATTGTTTGCGTATACATACACATTCTTCGTGTTAAGATAAATCAAGAACAAAGGGACTTTCATACACCAGACACTGCAGTGACAGATGCTACCGATCTGTTGTACAAGTCTTTCCACAGGAATCGAGTTCAAACTTTCCTGATAACTCGACTTGAAATCTTGTCTGTTGAAATCTCGTTTGGTCTACTGCTTACTTCAAACTTGCATTTGCGCCTGTTCTTTTCATCACACCGCACTAACCCAGAAATTTGAAATTAAATGGTCTGCAAACGACCAGAAACAAAATATGATGAATTGTGGATCTCGTCTGCTTTAATTCAATGAAAAATGTGAACGTTCGTAAAGAACTGCTATTCATTAAAGGCTGAAAGTACTTCCTCGTGTGTCTCTGCAACGTAACGTCTCGTACTATTCCAGTGTAATTCCTGGACATTCAACATCTTTTCGTTGCCCATGGGTTTCTTCTGAAGGAGGTAAGTGACCAAAGTAAACATACAGGATATGATGGTTGTCGATAAATCCCATAAACTTTCTTTGACAAGTTATATATATTTATGTTAGTATAAATGTAGTCGAATTCTTGCAAAGTCACGACAGAGGATTTCAGGTATGGTCTTTACGCATCCATGTTGAAAATCTTTTGCTTTGTGACCGAATGCTTTTAATCTCTTTGGTACCATAACGCCGCGTACTGATAGGTTGTGAACATTGTTCCTCGAGACATGATAACCATCTGTCAAAAAATAGTTACTGAACATTTTATCAATTGTGTTAAAGTAGCAATAAAAATATATTGTATATGGAGTTTTGACAGTGAGGATATGACTCAGATGTCACTTTGGCACACTAAATGGTTACTATGAAGATTTTATATAATCCATTCTTGATAAATGGGACGTGGCAGTAACGTATTTGCTTCGTCCAGTAATCTAATAAATGTGTTCTTTTCCAGATTTGTCAGGTGTTTTTCTCTGTTCGGATTTCCTCATGGCGAAATGTTTGCTTGTAGGATGTCTATACGTCGTTGGATTACTAGGTATACTGTGGCTCCACTTTATACGGAAAAGCTCCACACGTACATACATTGCTGTGGACTCGTTTTTAGAACCCATACCCGATGATCCGCAGAACGTGTTCGGAAATAACGTACAGAGATATTACATCCACAAGAGAGGTTATGATGCCCTGGTCTTCGTACAAATGCCGTTTACTGGTGCTGAGGATTTCTCGAATCTGCTAGAGAACGGCCTTATATATGGCGAATGTCCTGAATGTCTTGGACAACCAGACTGCTATTGTTATGATTATGCAAGGGAAACACTTTTATTCTCCATTTCTAAGCATCCGTGGCCTTGTGGCATCTATCCAGGCTTGAAGACACTGTGGGAGTGTATTCGCGCCTCCCGAGACCTAGGAATTCATCGGAGGCGATACAAAAGAATGAGGCACGTAACGCTAAGTATCAAATGAAAACATCTCGTACCAAATGAAAACATCTCGAATGAATTTAGTTATTTCTCGTCACTACGCTGTTTCACTTAGACTCACTTAGAAAGGCACGCATATCCCTTAAGTACCGTTGCTCCTGATTAAGAAGATTTTCAGATCGTTGATTTCTCCTACTATAAATAAGAGTAACAAAACCTTTACATATAAATGAGAAAGTAAACTTGATTTGCGATCCTTAAAATACTTAGAAAAAAAGTTAAGCTCCACCCAGTATATGTTGCCAGTATAGGCTGTCTGATAGGAACTCTTCCAGACAAAAACATCTACCCTAGTGTGGCTTAGTACTTTTCACTTTAAAAACAAAACCATAATTGAAATTATCTGTTACAGCGAACAGGTTGTATACACTTTTTTCGCCAACAAATTACCTTCTTTTGAAAAGTGAAAATCAGAAATGACTGTTATATGGTCACATGATTGTCATGTTTGACAAGTGAAACCTAAGTTTAATAGTGTTGTATGTGCAGAAGTAATCATTTTGCCTTAAAAGCGCCTTAAAAGCAGTACAAGCATATCTTTAACAATGTTTTTTAATGTGTATGTATGTATGTATGTATGTATGTATGTATGTATGTATGTATGTATGTATGTATGTATGTATGTATGTATGTATGTATGTATGTATGTATGTATGTATGTATGTATGTATGTATGTATGTATGTATATACACATGTATATACACATGTATCCTCGTTCATACATAAATGGGATGGCAACCTATTTAACTTGCTGGATCCTTGTATGTGAAAATGTTTATTTATTCATTTGTCTCGCAATAGCAGTGTCAAGCATATCACACGTTCTCTTTCAGGTACCTTTACTGGACACTTCTACGGTACCCAGCACATCGTTTCTACAATGAGTGGCACGAGGTCCGAAAACGTGGATGGCCAAAGTGGTCTCAGATACCTGCTTCTGAAGTGGACAGTGCAGATCGAGAATGCAGTGAAATGTCCGAAGGGAAAGATATCAGTTTTAAGACTTTCCTTGGTTGTTCACAGAATCCCGCATTCAATAGACAAACACGAATGTTGGCAAACATGTCTATACATGAATGTCTTTCTATCACAAGAATGTCCGAAGTACAGTGTTATGATAAACTGCTAATCAGTGCCAAAAACACCCTTAAACATATGCCGTTCTTTGGAATAACGGAGTATTCGTACATGACCCAAGTCTTGTTTGAAGAAACGTTTCAGTTAAAAATAGTCGATAAATATGTTCACCCCCTCCACATGGAAACATTCATGTCTTTAAGTAAGATTTCACGTGAAGACATGGAGACTATTTCTAATGTCAACAAATATGATTTCTTGTTGTATGATTATGCACTTAAGTTATTCTTTGAAAGATATGACACTCTTGTGACTTTTAGGATAACAAAATAATAACAAGGAGTTTATGATAATATCGACTGTTGTGTTTCTTGTACCTGTTTCCGTTCAATGAATCATGCCTACGTACAACAAATACGTTTCGTGCACACCCCAATCATCTCTTTTTGAGGATCATCCATAAACGGATGTTGCCAACTTTGTATTAGTTTCATTAACCAGTGCCTCCTTGTCTTCCTATCGTTTCATGATCGCAACTTGGCAAAATTCAAAGTCGCAGGTAATAGAACTGATAGCGAAAATACCGTTGGGAAATAGAGCAGGAACACGAAATTCAAAACACTCTCCCATTCACGTACATTTGGTTCCCAGATAACATATACCCCATGTGGAATATTCCTTACTCCTTTCATGGTTTATTTTGTAATGTCATCACAACTACATTATAATTAGCACAAGAAAATGAAAACACTGGTCGTAAATTCCGCATATATATATATATTCGATTTAAATATCATTTTGAATCGTTACAAAGGTCAAAAAGAAAATTCATAATTACAAATCTACGTCAGACACAGGCGCTTGTAACATGTATTGGGGCGGTGGTGTAGCCTAGTGGTTAACAGTTCGTCCTTCACGCACCCCACATGCACACAAAGCCCATTTTTTTGGTGTTCCTAACCATGACGTTGATGGAATATTGCTAAACATGGCGTAAATATACATTCAGCCACTCGTTGTTGCAGAGTATTAGTGTTGACATATTAAATGAAAACGTTATGACTGAAAATGAAATGAACAAATGGTTAATATTTTGTAAATGCTGTATCTACGTTTACACGCACACGGTGGCATTTAAACAGGCGTTTCAAATTTCACAAAACAACAGCCTGATGCGGTACTTGGATCTCTTCAAAGAAAAGGATTTCATGAATGTAGCATTATTTCTGTGGCTATTGTCATTATCTACAAGCAAATATATCATTGTTATTATCATTCATAACCTTTCTCGGAAAATACCGCATCAATGAGGCATATTAATTGTAGCTATTGTAGTATGTTTTCACATATCACCAAATACCCAAGTCTAAAATAGTGCCAGTACATGCATTTACATGTATGCTTATGTACTTCGCTGTCTTTTCGATGTGTCAGATACTTAATATCAGCATTGAAAATTGCATGCTCGCACGCACGTACATACATACACACACACATGAAGATTCGAGAGGTGACAGTCTCTAAGCAACTGGTCAAACTGATACATGCAACAAGGAAAATAACATATTATAAAACACCACTTCCTGCCAATCGCAAATACTGCTTTCGGGACACTGGTGCATATAATACTTTCATCTGTGTGTTTATTCTGTAGAACTGAGAGTGTAGTAATAATTATCTGCTATTTCCTTATTCTACCACTTATTTCTTGTCTCTTTTATATGTATAACATGATTCATTAAAATGTGTTAAGTACTCATTCACATTGTGATCGTGATTTTCGGATTTAACTAATTTCTGCATTGGAGCCACCTCTTAACAACAGGCAGGCCTTTTTGTGACATTAGTATTACTGCCTATGACGATTAGCATGTACAAAAGGCATCATTGTTTATAGGTGTAGACAAAACGTACATGGTATTGTCAGACTGTTCCACTGAGCCCTGGAAAGAGTGATATCCCATGTATGGCGTATGGCATGAGATGAGATTCCCAGTTGACGTCGAACACGATTTGCCTATAGAAACACACAGAAAATGTTCCAGTGGGCCCCTGATATAATCCCCAGTCAACTGTACAATTTGAAGACCCAAACACCATCAATAAGCTACCATCACGACTTTAAAGCCGTGCTGCTCACAGAACTGCATCATACACTGTGAAAGTAGATCAAGGAATCAGGCTTCACGTTGTGTTATCTATGCATATGAGGCAGGCCTCACGTTGTATTATCCATGCATGTGAGCCAGTTTTCACGTTGTATTATTCATGCATGTGAGTTAGGCGTCACGTTGTATTTATTTGCATATGAGGCATGTCTCATGTTGTATAATCCATGCATACGAGTCAAGTTTCACGTTGTATTATCCATACATATGAGCGATATAAAACAATGATTTTTGTTTCTATATCAGTGCACTTTCTAAAAGCGTTTAGGCGTAACAGATTTAGAAATATGTGACAAGAATTACTAGTAGGACAAAGACCACCTTGGACGTCGATGTTGATTCAGTCTTTTCTTTCACAAATTACAATGGCCAATAGCCTTAACAAAGCGCCCGAAGTGTGTTTATGTTTCCTCCAAGAAAGGTGACATTCAATCATATTTTTTTCCAAGCGACGTTAAGCCCACTCACTCAAATCACGATGGACGTAACACTGTATCAACCAACATACACCCTCACGTCGAGTGTCGAAGAATTATTAATCAATTAAACGGCAGAGTGATACATCTCAGACCAGTTCGATTATGAAAATTTAAGTTGTACGTGAATAATTAAATGTTTCCTTTTGCTTTGGCAAGTTTTTGCTTTTACCAGCTATGAATACAAAAAGTCATAGACTATATGTATTACATAACTATGGCTTTAGTTCATTACAGAAACATGATGAGACTTCAAAGAAGACTTCCACCGCTAGCGGTGTATCGGATCACATTAAACGGTTTATAATCAGTTTTAACTATTTTCCCTGAGCACACATTCCACGAATATATCTGATTTTTCAACTGCAAAATCTGACTTTATGTTTAACTTCTATTGATTATATCATCATGCTTCGGTTTGAGATCAAATTATGGGATTTTAGCGAAGTCCATTTAATTTCTAATTACCTTGTCTCAAGTGCTAGCGTCTCAACGGCAGATGGTTCTGGACCTAAGTGAGACGACCCTCTTTCGGTTTTGCACAGATGAGGACGACAAGATACATCTATATGTAGCTTAAATTACATTCCCATTCAATTTCTTTTGCGTGTTTCTAATCATTTTCTTCTTGACTAGCGCCTGTCAAGCATGCAAAACACTCCCAAATGTATTCGAGAGAGAGAGAGAGAGAGAGAGAGAGAGAGAGAGAGAGTTAAACATTAAAGTCACTTTGTCAATGTTTCAGTCATAGCGTGACTAAAACAATTTGTAGATTACCAATAATGAAAGATAGATTATACAGTCCTGTCAACGAAGACAATAGAATAACTAGAATATCACGAATAAAATAACTAATATTATTTATCACAAATACAATCACAGATAAACATGTAAAACTAGTAATTAAATCTAAAATATTTTACTTATAGGGGACAACACAATATAAAAATAGGCTATAGATCGCCAACAACAGAAGGTAGATCACCATACTAGGACCAGTGGGGACTTACAGTACCTTTGCTGCCTGCATGGACCCTAGTTGGATTTACATGATCCCCTCAGCCACTGGCGACTGTAAGGAATGTTAGCCAATATTTAAAAAAACAAAGATTACTACATTTAACAATTCTGGTATGTTTACACTGACTTTCAACGTTTTGGGACTAACGTACCCTCTCAGGAGAACGATAATTTTGCAATGCTTCAAAACCCTTTGAGGGTACAGCCACTAACAAATCAAGTTCCTAATCTAAACTATCAACCATTAAATAGATATATCTACAGCACAAATCAATCAGAAATCCTCAATGAAATCAATATCCTTTAAAAATATAATAAGTAAGTGATAACTAACAGTGTTTAAAAGATCCTTAACTGTTTCGACACTAAAATACTTATTCCTTATGATGAGAGAGAGAGATAGAGGGAGGGGGGGGGGAGGGGAGAGATTTACTCAGACTTTAAATAAGAAGTAATCTCTTCTTGATAAACCACAACAATAATAAATATTAAAGTATTATGTGTAAAACGCCCAAACCATTTTATCCAAATGGTATTATCTTCCTAATTTAATTTCAACAGTTTTAACACTCCCTTTCATTTAGAGTGCAGGTGGAGAGGTTGTGGTACCCAAAACTCCAGATTTCAGCTAAACAAGAGAAATCTGATATAGGCTTTAAATTTATGGAAGCAATACAGTTGGTGTAAAATATGAATTGTCGTTTTTAATAAACAAATAAATGTTAAATGTTTGTGTTACTTAGTTATAGTCTCTTTATTGAATAAATATCAATATAAATGTCAGTCTTAATAAATACGTTTTCCGTCTTGCATGCCCGTTTATAACAGCGTCCACTAAGGCCAATGACCTTCAGTCGAGTGTAGCAAATGTCTATACGGTTTTTTGTGCTTGAAAAGGACCGTTTTGGGGTGTTAGAAAGGACTTATTTCAGAACTAATCAACTTGAAGAACCGTTGCAATACCCAAACAACGCATTTACAATATTGTATACATATTAAACACGACAGGGACCGTCCCCAAAGCTAAACAGTATACCTGTTGACGAGGGAGTGATTAAATGGGCATCTAAGACCTCTATATGAAGAAGACTACACCTCGTGTAAGAGTATCACAAAGGAAATAAGGACACCATCAACATCTCCAGAATCATTTTCAATATTTCCCTCCAAGGGATGAGGTTCAAGTACACGCCTGTGGTGATGACAGAGCTGTCTTCAGGGAGAAGCACTCTATTGTGTCGGTGAGATCATTTCACTTGTGACCTGTGGCAGAGTGCACATGACTTTTCTGATAGCTCCCCTGGACGAATGTCTGGTCAACAAAAGCATTATCTGCAGACGGTAAAAAGATTGGTCTTTTAAGCAAAGAAATCAACTGGAGATTGTCATCACGAAATCAACGGAGAGGTCTTCATTAACTGGATGGAGCATGAGCCTTTCCCCATTCTTTCTCAGCCCACTTTTACAGTGGACAATGCAAGCTACCATAATGTGCAATTCAGTGTCTCCGAAGTCTGAATAAAATTTCATTCATTCAATCGTTAACATGCAACAGCCAGCCACGAAGAGCTGTCATCTCCCTTTCATTCTGTGACGCAGGTCAGGGTTGATAAAGGAGCTCTTCTCTCCGCACGTTGTAAGTAGCTGTCATACATTTCCCTAAGATAGTTCCAATTCAATTTAGTGGAGTCCCTTCGCAATCTGAATCCGCAGATACTAGGATAGAATTGATAAGACTGTGATTACTCTACAGTTTGCGTCTTATCATTTCATATGGATTTCTACCAAAAGGCACATGCGACCAAAATTACCCACTGGCATTTTGTTTCTTGAAGTGAGTCAGTCGTTGTCTGTTACGATATAGTGGTGAGAGATGTATATGTCACTGAAGTGTGCCCACACGAGTTGGAGAAGTTATAAAATTGTGAAAGCCCCACTGCTCGCATTATCTCTGTTGTGGTCCTAATCATAGATTCCAAAACATATAACATTAGGTCATGATTTCAGTAACTGATTCATATCTTTATGTCCATGTTGTGACCTGATACTTGATGTAAATGACCGCCGATCTATTGTGTATATTGTGTACAATACGACTGACCATTGTCACTCGTCTGCATTGCTGCGTGCTAAAATGTGTATCGGTTTTGTTGTATTCCCAGTGGTTTTCGTTGGCATTATCAAATATGTACAAAGCCAGCATGGCATACGTGTTTATAACAAGGCATACATGTTTACAACAAGGCATACATGTTTACAGTATGTTTTTAACTGAAACCAGTTTCAGATACCTAGTATGATTTTCAACTAATATGGAAAAAGCAATGCCTCAGTGTTAACATTCCTAGAATATTCCAACCACATTTGTGCACTTAAACATAATATTGTAAGCACTGGAAACAAGCATGAAACATATTCACCAGTGAAGTACAATTTCAATGCAAGGTCAGCTATCAGGGTGAGAATGTACGATTTCAAATCAAATACCACATTGCAGCAGAACTTGTTGAAAAGAAATATCTTGATAAACGAGATAACTCTTGTATCATGTTCTGAAAAGTTTTAGTTCCAGTTGAACATTGAATGTTTTTTCTTCAGACCTATCAAGCGTTTCACACCTGGGTTTCTAATGGTACTAGAGTTGTCATTGATACCTGGGTGTACAATCTTGGTTGGTTTTCTGCACTTCACTAGTTTCCGAAGCATTTGAAGCACTAACTCTCTTCCGAATGTGTATCATGTTCTGCAAAGGTTTGGATTCAGCTGACCTTTGACCGTTTTTTCTTCAGATTTATCAGGCGTCTCACACTGGCGTTTCTAATGGCCCGGACGTTGTCATTAACGACAGGTATTATAACCGGCGTTGGCTTCCTGTGGATAACATGGATCTGCTTTTCACTAGTTTTCGAAGTATATGAAGAAGTTATCCCCGCCCAAAATGTCTATGGAACGAACGTAGAGACCTTTTACATTGACAAGATGGGACATGACGTTCTGGTCTTTGTACAAATACCGTACACAGGTGCCGAAGATCTGTCTACTCTGTTACAGAACGGTCTCATATATGGCAAGTGTCGCAACTGTTATGGACAACGGGACTGCCCATGTTATGTATATAGCAGAGAACAGGTGTTATTTTCCAGCATTAAACATCCATGGCCTTGTGGATATTACCCAGCTGTAAGGGCGCTAAAGGCATGTATTGGAGCCTCACGAAATCAAGGCGTTCGTCGCAGACCATTACGGCAAATGAGGCAAGTTGGGAAAGCGTCATCTTATTGTTTCATACATATGGGATTCTTTGCTCTAAGACCTGTGAAGGTCCCGGGGTAGAATAGGCCTTCAGCAACCCATGCTTGCCATAGAAGGCTACTATGCTTGTCGTAAGAGGCGACTAACGGAATCGGGTGGTCAGGCTGGCTGACTTGGTTGACACATACCATCGGTTCCCAATTGCGCAGATCGATGCGTATGTTGTTGATCACTGGATTATCTGGCCCAGACTCGATTATTTTACAGAAAGCCGCCATATAGCTGGAATATTGGTGAGTGCAGCGTAAACCTAAACTCACTCTCTCACTTTGCTTTAATGTGTAGCTTTTTAGTGGTTGCAGCTACGAATGAAATGAGAGCCTTTTCTGTACTTCATTCAAAATGAAAAGCCTGCCATATAGACAAAATCTTTTCACTCTTTAATGTCTTTTCCCGTACATATATTGGTCATAATCTGTAACCTCCTAAAAACAAGAAAGAACTTGACACTAATTTTGTTTCAGATATCTTTTTGTTACACTTCTACGGTACCCAGCACATCAATTCTACAATGAGTGGGACGAAGTTCGAAATCATGGATGGCAAAAGTGGTCTCGGTTTCCTGCTGCTAAAGTGGACAATGCAAATCGAGAATGCAGTGCAATGTTCAAAGGGAAAAATCTCAGTTTCAAAACTTTCACCAGCTGTCCGCAGAATCCCGCATTCAACAGACAAACACGAATGTTGGCAAACGTTACTTTGGACGAATGCCTTTCCACCACAGGAATGTCCGAAGTACAGTGTTATGATACGATGTTAATCAGTGCCAAAGACACCCTTAAACATATGCCGTTCTTTGGAATAACGGAGTACTCGTACATGACCCAAGTCTTGTTTGAAGAGACGTTTCAGTTGAAAGTAGTCGATAAATATCTTCATGTAAAGCATTTGAAAACATTCATGTCTTTAAGTAATATTTCAAGTGAAGACATGGAGACTATTTCTAATGTCAACAAATATGATTTCTTGCTGTATGACTATGCCATGGGGTTATTCTTTGAAAGATATGACAGTCTAGTCACTTTAAAAGCCACTGAATTATAGCAGAGGACGGGTTCTTCTGTTTCGTTACATAGCTTCAATAAATCATGTGTGCATATTTAAAGGACGTCACTGTTTTATGATCGACCAAAGTCGTTAACATTTTCAGGTTTTTCGTTTTCTTCTTTGGAAATATAGCAACATATGTACAGAATCAAATATAGCCGAACCGAGTGTAGAAATGCTGTCGAGGCATGCTGAATGACACCGCTGTACACGTATATAGCTTTTGGATTGTGCAAATCAGATTATATAACAATATCAATGTTTGACTAATGTCTATAGTAAAGTAATTCTCTCTCACATCACATAGGTGGGTAGTAATCCACAGAGGGTTCACTCTTCACACCAAAACCCATGTGGGTAAAATGTGATAATAGTACATCACTCTGTAATTTTCCCGAAGAGAAGAGGGTCTGCAGTTTTACATAAGCGGCAACTGATTTCAAATGATACCGTACTGACAGGATACTGTTTCAAATGAGACTGTACTGGCAGGATACTGTTTCAGCTGAGACTGTACTGGCAGGATACTGTTTCAAATGAGACTGTACTGGCAGGATACTGTTTCAAATGAGACTGTATTGGCAGGATGCTGTTTCAAATGAGACTGTATTGGCAGGATGCTGTTTCAAATGAGACTGTATTGGCAGGATACTGTTTCAAATGAGACTGTATTGGCAGGATACTGTTTCAAATGAGACTGTATTGGCAGGATACTGTTTCAAATGATACCAGATTCGTAATCGCCTCGGTATGTAAGGTAGTTGAGTTGTGGACGGCAAACTTTTGATGATTTGGGATTTTTGTTTTGTTATGTTTTTGATGAGAATTTGGACTATTGGAAAACGAGGACAGGGCTCATTCCCGGAATAGATCTCCCAAACTATGGAAGATATTATTATATTATATATTATATGATTTTGGTTAGTAACTCGCACTATTTTCAGATACCTAGCATGGTTTTTCAACATCGAGAAAAAAGCATTCCTAGATTATTCCAACCACATTTTGTGCACTTAAACATAATGTTGTAAGTACTGGAAACAAGTATGAAACATATTCACCAAAGAAGTACAATTTCAATGCAAAGTCAATTATCAGGGTGAAAGTGGGCGAATTCAATTGAAATACCACATTGCAGCACAAGTTCTTCAAAACGTAATATCGTGATAAACAGAAAAGTTCTTGAATCATGTTCAGTAACGTTTTGGTTCCAAGTGACCATGTAATTTTTTTTCTTCAGGTTTATGAGTTGTTTCAACTGGCATTTCTAGTGGCACGAAAGTTGTCATTGATAACTAGACTTGCAACCTTCGTTGGTTTTCTTTGGATAAAATGGATCTGCTTTTCACTAGTTTTCGAAGCATTTGAACTGCTAAACTCTGTTCCGAATGTGTATGAGAAGGACTTACACACATTTTAGTTTGACAAGTGGAGACATGACGAGCTGGTACAAATACCGTACAGAGGTGCCCAAGATTTGCCTTATATTTGACAAGTGTCATGACTGTCAGTGACAACGAAGCTGACCATGTCATTTTCCAGCATTAAGCATCCAGCGGCCGTGTGAATATTACCCAACCTTGAAACAATGGAGGCGTGTACTGACGATCTTCGAGACCAAGACCTTCACCGATGCGTTCTAAATAACACGAATCACCTTGTTTCTCAGGTTATTTTCTGTCTGATAATTTTTATATCTCTCTCTCGCTATTTCTCTCTCTTTCTCTCTCTTTCTCTCTCTCTGTGTATTTAAGCGGCGATTATGCTTACAGCTAAGAATGACATGAGTGCATGTTCTGTACTCAAAATCAAACACATCTTTGGACAGACTTTTTCAAGCAAAACGTCCCATAGTAACATATCCTTTACGCCAAAATCTTGTTTAATACCACATATAGCTCACGACCTACATAAGTAATCAAAGGCAATGTAAAACACGATACGTATTGTTTTTCAGGTATATACTTGGCACTTCGATTCTATGTGACCCACTGCATCATGTCTACTATGAACGGCACCAATAACGGAGTATTCGTACATGACTCAAATCGTCTTTAAAGAAACCATTTCGGTTTACAGTAGTAGGTAAATATGTTCATCCACGGCATATGATGACATTCATGTCTCTTGAATTATTAATTTGTACCAAGTTATAACCACAATAAATCGTATCAAATGTATTCTACAAACCACAGCGTTTGCAAATTAAAACAAACAACTACTGGGACATGAAAGTGACAGTAGAGTATATAAGTCAGTGTAATACAAAGGCAGTGTTTATAGCAATAAAGGCAACTCTTGTGATATTTATCTAACTAAATCAATGCACAAGTTGGCCCTTTGGAAAGGGTAAGAATGATCTACACTCAACTCAACTTCTATATTTTCGAAAATGCCCCTGATCGTTCTAAAATGTTCTCTGCACCACCAAAAGTTCATAGTACGTTCCAGAACTAAATATAGTATACGTGCAACTCACAGACAGACACTTTTATTCAGTAACAGTCCGCCGACCCAGAATACAATCATTAATACAATCATGATAATGATTGTGGGGAAGTTACGAAAATACTTTTCTAGTAACAGGTAACAGGTAACAGGTAACAGGTAACAGGTGCCACGAGTGAGCAAGGTGCAAATGGCAAAGCTCTGTTTTTGCAAAACCAATAATGTGCACAAAACAACATGTCACAAAACATCCACTGTAACGGCACGATGATATTGGTTCAAAATTAAACCATCACGAGTTATTGTTTGTGCATGAGTCGCTTGTACTTAAACCCGCGTTATAAAGCTGTCTTCGAGTTTGTCTGTAGTAATGCAGGTTCCGCCCACAATCAGGTACAACTCTGCTGTGACTTTGTCGTGGTATGACTGATTGTAAAATATCACATTTGTGAGAACTTCCAGTATATAGTGGCGATAACTGGTTTTGAATCTGCAACTTTCCAGCTTGACGGTTTTATCCACTAAGCAGAGAATGATCATCGCTGTGACGAATGTGATTATTTGTCAGTAAGAACCATCCGTTCCTTACAAGACAGGTACTGCGGACAGTGCAAATGCAGGGAATGGGTAGCGCATGCAAATCAGAGTGTTAGCTGCCAGTCGCATCCCAGTTGACCTGTTGTTTTGCTCAGTATATGTACAGAAAGCATTTCCACTAATTGCATATAATACAGCTATGGACTTTACATTCATGATGGTTGATAAGTTGGATAAAACACTTCTCGGTTTTGGCAGCAAATGTAAACCCTTCATCTCTCGGGATTTCCCCTCCTCCATGGGTTTACATATGCTAGCAAAACCACGGAGTTTTTATCATTTGCATAAAATCACAAACCTTGACTTCTGTACCATTCTGACATAAAAGTCTCAACATTTAAACCTGGACGCCTACCTGACCTAGTTCCCAACACCATGATACGTTTCTGGTATTATACAAACACCACCACTGCACCGTACTGAATTTCAACAATGTATTGTTACACGTGGATCTTTGCGTCACATTGAACACTTGCGAATGACGTACGCAATCATAAACCGGAAAACATAGTTAAATATTAAGATTTATAACCTCAATAAATTGTCAGCGTACAACTTTCGTAGGAGAAAGAGAAAGAAAAGGAAATCAACGAATTTAACTCCTCTGGATGCTGACTTTTTTCAGATATACATTTCTATAAGGTTTGAAAAGTGAACACGGTGCCAAAATTGCCCTCGCGTGGTCCTGGATCTCCGTACGACTATAAAATTACTTGGAAACGTAGAATATTAAATTTTCTTTCCGTTGGTGTAAACATAAGTGCAAAAGACCTGGGCGTTTTGAGAAACAAATACTGCTAAATGTTGCCCAAAAGATTGTTATACGTTAAAAACAATGATTTGGATGGAGATATGTAAGTTTGCTAATAAATTCCCATTTTATCATATTTGTGCCGATGTCTTTTGATAAATTTTGCATCATTATTAACTGATTACAATCATTACAATCAATACCTTGAATCTTCAAATGTAATGAGATTATTGAACATTTGAGTTGATGTCATTACTTGTTTTATGCATTTTGCGACGTCGTAAAGAGAAGACACTGGTATGCTGATTAGTAAATATGTCACCAAACGTCCCTTAATTGTAGAGTCTATGTCAGAATTTAACACTTAGACGATTTGGCTATTTAAATACTATCCTGAATATATTAACAATTAGACGGATTGACTGTTTATGTTACACGCACCTGTTTGACTTCACTTTATCGTAAATGATAAATAATATTTTGCAACATCCGTATATTTTTTATGTTTATGTAGCTACTCTCTTCATCTAGTATGCAATGGCAGCTGCAAAAAGAAATAGGTTTTTTGCTTGCAATTATAAAAATATGGTTGTTGGGTTTCAAGTTTCTTCATATTGAGACATGACATGTTTTTATGTTTATGAACAATTTTTGTATAAATATTGTTAGCGTTTGATATCCTGTCATACCAATATTCTCCGACAAATGCGCCCAATCAACATACATCAGTTTGTTTTCTATAAATCGACAGAACCAACTTCAATGAACAACACAATTTATTTGGAAAAAGTTAAGAAACATTCATAAAATGTACATATCATTTTCATTTATAACATCAGTTTTACTAAAAGATTGGTATTATCAGTTTTGCCTATGAGGCTGAATCGGCTGCTCATTAACCTATTCATACGAAACTGCAATATATGTCATACCGTATTGAATACTGTACATCATAGGAACTAAAGTACATATTGCAATTATGGCTAGGTTTGATCTTCTAACACTTTTATGAATGTGTCACTTTCAAATTTTTAAAACTGAAACAATTTCGAACAATAAATAACGTATACCTTTTACCCATGTGTGATGGGATATAGAAAAAAAGGCTAATAATAGCTACTGAAACTAGTTGCATGAAACAAAGTAAATATTCAGAATGTTAACAGACTTCAAAGTGAACGTTAAAGAGACAGAACACATATGTCCCTCCTGTACTCAAGGTATTAACACGATGCAACATTATATGTATATAGACTCGAAAAACAAGTCTTCCGCTTAGGCTGTAAATATGTGCAATGGAAATCATATACTTCTGAAGTTAGAATTCCTGACAGTTCCTTACATTCCATAGATCCTCAGCCGCTGCATATGCAATTATTCACATTCACAAGCATACTGCTATTGTCTATTGTGCTTAGAAGAACGCTTTTGGTCGAACTAGCACATGCTGCCTTTCACTTCTGCTGCAATTCAGTGGCTCTGAAGTTTGAAAATTCATTTATTCATTAATTATTTCATTTATACAATCGTTGAAATGTTACAGCCAGCAATAAATGGCTTTCAGTGTCACTTTCATTATCTGACGCGGTTCAAGGTTGGTAAAGCATCGCTTTTCTCTGGACGTTGTAAGTGGCTGTGTTACATTTTTATACCGATAGTGCCTAAACAATGTTGATAATTACCTTGTCTATAGGAGTCCGCGGTTAGGGTGGAATTACCTGGATTTACTTAGAATGGGATCGCACAACACTTTCCCTCTTGCCAATCCAAAGGGGACAAGCGACCAAAGTAAACTGTTGGTATTTTGTTACTGTAGTGAGTATGTCAGTCATGGTTATGATAAACCAAACTCCACACGTTATAAGTAGCTGTGTTACATTTTTATGTCAATAGTGTCAACTGAACTGAAGACAATGAAGAAAGTTATCCGCCCAAATCTTCAATTTGCTTCTCCTATCATCATGAGTCGGTTTAATATTATCTCTCTGTTTTATCTTCAGATTTATCAGGCGTTTCACACTTGCGTTACTAATGGCACAAAAGTTGTCATGGATTATTGGCTTTACAACCTTCATTGGTTTTCTTTGGATAATATGGATCTGCTTTTCACTAGTTTTCGAAGCATTTGAGCAACTAAACTCTGTTCCGAATGTGTATGAGAAGGACATACAGACATTTTACATTGATAAGTGGAGACATGACGTTCTGGTCTTTGTACAAATTCCCTACACAGGTGCCGAAGATTTGTCGAATCTTCTTCAGAGCGGCCTTATATTTGACAAGTGTCGTAACTGTCAAGGACAACGAAACTGCCCATGTTTTGTATATGGTAGGGAAGAAGTGTTATTTTCCAGCAATAAGCATCCATGGCCGTGTGGATATTACCCAACCTTGAGGACACTAGACGCGTGCATTGACGATCTTCGAAACCAAAGTCTTCGTCGGGGAGTTCTAAAGAATACAAGGCACGTTGGTGTTGTGTTCTTTATTTTGTATATAAAAACATTTTTCTTTGGTATGTCTGTATGTATTGACTTTGCACTGTGATGCGCATCGCGTCACCTAAGAGGCGGTGAACATGGTTACATCTAAGAATGAAATGAGCGCATTTCCTGTACAGACACTTTTTCAGACACTTTTTCAGACCGACCCTTCCCAAACAGATTACCAGAAGCAATAGTAACGTCCCATATTAACAAATCTTTTACGCGTACCTATTGTTTACTTACATTTGTACTCAAAAGGCACTGTAAAACATGATACTTATTGTTTTTCAGGTATCATTACATGACACTTCTACGTGACCCACTGCATCATTTCTACCATGAATGGCACGAGGTCAGGACTAATGGATGGCCAAGTTGGTCTCAGATTTCTTCTGCTAAACTGGACAATGCAAATCGAGAATGCAGTGCAATGTCCAAGTGGAAGAATGTCAGTTTCGAAACTTTCACCAGCTGTCCGCAGAATCCTGCATTCAACAGACAAACACGAATGTTAGCAAATGTTTCCTTGGACGAATGTCTTTCCACTATAAGAATGACCGAAAAACAGTGCTATGATAAAATGTTGAGCAGTGCCATAGACACTCTTAAGCATATGCCATTCTTTGGAATAACGGAGTATTCGTACATGACTCAACTCGTATTTGAAGAAACGTTTCGGTTTAAAGTACTTGATAAATACGTTCATCCACTCCATATGGAAACATTCATGTCTTTTGACAATATTTCACGTAGGGAAGTGGAGACAATTATTAACCTCAACAAATATGATTTCCTGTTGTATGATTATGCACTGGAGTTATTCTTTGAAAGATATGATACTCTAGTCACACTCAGGCTTAATTAATCTCAACAAGTGTTCAGCTTCAACAAATTACGTTTAAGTGGTAAAACGAGGCTATTGTTTTATTATCTACCAAAGTCGTTAAAGTGTTCACCTGGTTTTGGTATTTGTGTCTTTGATTACTGGAATACTTATATACCTTTCAAAAAGTGTAGAGTATATTGGATTACAAGATAGATCAAATGCAACGCCAAGCAAGAAACAGATGAAAAGGTTCCATCTGTATGAATTTGTATTACTATTTCTCATATGCAATGGCTAGCGGAATGCCAAAATGGAACATCCCATTCTTTTATTTAGTTTTATTCGCGACTATATAAGTGTGTAGAAATTCTTCCTGGGGTGCAGTCTGGACAGTAATATCCTACTTACAGGAGGGTCGTGAGGTCTCATCGGTACCGAGTACACTGGTCACCTTTGACTACAGGTTCGTTGATTTCACCGTTAAAATGGCTAGAAGTTGACCGAAAATCAGTCCTTATAGGATGTGGTGCGGAACCAACAAACAACGGTCGGATGGGGTGTGTTGAACAATTGTAATCTTATAATAGCTATTATAATGTTTACAAAATAATGCAAAACACTATCCACATATGGAAGCAGTGTAATACTAAGGTAGTGGTTGTAGCAACAAAGACATATATGGTAATTGTCACTACATCAATGCGCAAGTTCATCGTGTGGGGTAAGGACGATTTTTCACACTCGGTGGGTGGCTGTAATGAGGAACCTGTTCTGTGTATTATGTTCTCTGGATCAAGACAGGTTTGTTGTACATTCTAGAAATAAATGCAGAAAAAGTAAACAAGAGTGCACAACATTGGAAAATACATGAAAACTCATCACGTACACTTGTGACGGTTAAGATGTTGCCGTGACAGACGATGTAAGAAAACCCTGTGAACCAGCAAAACGGAACAAAGACAAGTCTAAAACATTCAAACATTGTATTATTTAGCAACTAAAGAGCAAGTTATACAAAGTCACAAGTCCATTTCACAATACCGATTGCAAATACAAGACAAGTGAGACAAAATATCAGGTAGTGGGTCACAAAATATAATATAGCAAACTCACTAAAGTCTTAAGTCATGTAGAATGTAAAACGGCGAGCGAGCGATCTGACAGCAGTTTCAGGCACTGGCAGATATTGATGATGACTCCACAGCAACTGGATATATATATATATATATATATATATATATATATATATATATATCCAGTTGCTGTGGAGTCATCATCAATATATATATATATATATATATCTCCAGTCATTTCCTGAAAGTTCGAACACATATAACCATCGCCACTCACGTGGAATGCCCTCGAATGATCTCCCGGAAAGAGAGAAGGCCAAGGGCAGATAATTTCCGGAAAACCAGCTGCCAGAATCCTAAAAGTGTTGACCATCTATTATACGAAATGTGAACCATCATAATCATTATTCAAAACACTAAACGTTGTGACCCAGTAATAATTATTACTTGATAGACAAAATAACAAAATAGACAGAAAATACACACTCGTAACACACGGTACTACGAACATGGAGTCACAAGGTATAACACTGCAACAAATTAAACTTTCTTCATGAAACATGTATACATGTCAGTGTGATGACAAGGAGAATTAAAAAATTTACCACATTTGGGGTCCGATGTTACAGGAAGTGCCACCACGCACCTCTACGTTGCAATACCGTTATTATGCGCAAGCAACAGATCATAAAATATGCACTCTGTAATGCCACGATGATATTGACCTGCTTTATGTGCCCGTGTTGCTTATACTTACAGCTGCACAGCAACCACAAACCTCAGCTTCATTTCGTGTACTCAGACTTGACTTCTGCAAGACGTAACTCTCACTTCAACGTGTATGAGTCTGAAATTGGAATCTCAACCATTAAACCTAGTTTTCCATAATGATAGCCAGTCATCAGATGCTTTGAAATCAGGCAACTGATCTCACAAAATTAATTGATCTTTTTTCTCAAGCCATTCATTCTATGCAAGAAAAACATACCTAGGTCCCTTCTTTTGCCAGTCAGTTTGTAAAAACAAAGGTAACGGCGTTCTCACACTGCACATTACCTCCCAGTCAGCAATTAAATGATGGCTAAATGAAAAAAAGTGAAATGTTTCTCGGGCATTGGCGCGTCACTTTTATTTGTGCGCGTAACAACGTTTCAATGCCATTTAAGAAATAAAAGTCCTTTTGACTTTGCTTAGTCCCGATCATCCATTTATCCACTATAAGAATGAATGTCTGTAAGAACGAGTGTGACTGAATCTACAACTCATTATCATGTGATGAAATTTCCAAACTGTATTTCTGGGGGGAAAAAACGTGTTCTTCCCTCATTAGAATTTTTTTTCTGTCAAAAATACAAAAGGTCCCACTGCCCTCGTCACTTTAGAAAAAAACGTGCCCATGAAACATTTAATTCTTTTATGCAGCCTGACAAGATGTTAGTTGTCAACTGGCTATTGACAGGATGATTGACTATTTTAGTCAAATATGGAGAGAGGATGTCGGATTATACAGAGTCCACTATAGTAAGACGAATCCGTCTAGTGATGATCATGTCTGGTTTGTAATGATCGATAGCTTAGGTTGCAGAATACTGAACAGCAATATAATGCTCTTCACTAAACTTCAAGTATACAATGGCGATGAATAAAACATTAGTATTCAGTCAATATTGAACTAAACCATACCAGGAGGGAGCATCATGACATATGATCATATGATCCTGTTCAGCAATATACCGTAAATCACTTCCGAGAAAACCGGAAGTGGTCCTCACACATTGTTCCCATGCGAGGAATCGAGCTCATGTCTTCAGAGTGACGAGCATACGCCTTCACCTTTAGGCTGCCCCACCAACGCTTACTCAATGAACAAAAATTACTTTATTGAATCACATCGTCTCTGCAGGTTGAAAGAATATTTGTCACTGGACCTCTCATGTCGTTGCAGTAATCTCAAAGTAGCGATTGTCCATTACCCGGGAAAACCCTTCCTGTTCTGCTGTAACTGATCGGCACATTCAGTACTTACTCTCTTGTAATGGATTTAGTAATACTGCGTGGTGAAATGAATGTTCAGTGATTGAATGAAACTGCCTAAAGAATGCATTGTTAAATGAAATATGAAACTGACCATGTAGTGTCAAGACCTTGATTAGTCCGGGCTATAAACGCCTCTCCTTCTTTAATTGTGTTTTTAGTAATCGTACATTTAAGATTGCAGACATCTCGCTGTATTTGCCAGGTCACTGTTGAAAATATACATCATGTATATTGCCTGTTCACTGAAATTCACCTGGTTAGGTATCATCATTCAACACAGAGTTACTCTTACTCATATTTCGACCCGTGAAGGTCTGGGGTAGTCTATTGGCCGTCAGTAACCCACGACTGTTAACCGACGAGGCGAGTAACGGAAACGAATGGTTAGGCTCGTTGACTTGGCTGACACATGTCATCAGTTTCCAGTTGCGCAGATCGATGCTCATGCTGTTGACTTTTGGTTCAGATTCGTTTATTTACATACTACCTCTATATAGCTGTAATCTTGCTGGGTGCGGCGTAAAACTAAACTCACTCATATTTCAAAAAGTTCGTTAAAATAGAGGGGGATTCAACATTACCATTTAATGATCCCATGACTGCAGCAATATATGATGTCGTCCCAAACCCATAAGACGTTCAATAAGGGCAACATGTGTGTGAGTGTTTCCTCATATAGCAGATTGACATAACTTGATAAGTAGATATGAATCGAGTTTTAGATATTGCTGCCATCACTGTAACACTTGAACAGATTTTATCACCAATGGTGTGACTTCAAAGACATGGTGTTTCCAATGCACGACGGACAGACAACAACCAATCCTCACTTGACCTTTTGATGAGGTAGGGTGTGAAGGCATTCTAAATAAGACATAACACTTTAAAACAACATGCGATATATCAAGTACTGTTCCCTCTTTAGCTTCTTTTTACCTTGCTTTAATATTCTTCTGTCTTTACAAAATACGTTTCAACTCGAGTTCGCGACACAAGAAACAGATTGTGCTGAGATCATTTCCGGATTGTTCATCTTGTACTTGTACGCCAATTGATGCAGGAGAATGCGTATTTATACTTTTACTGTGTTTCCTCATCGTCTCAAACGTCACAAGCCCATGTTTTTGACATCACTGATCAATGAATGATACTCTAATAAATCTAATATAATGAAGTACCTATCGTCGCCTCCTAGTGGTAATCTATTTCGAATATGTTGTTGTACGGTATAGAATTTTCTGTTCGAGTGCTGCTAGTTTCAAATACGTGCCAAGCTGTGGTTAACCCTTTTAAGTGTTCAAAGGTAAACGCAGGACTTGACACATTGGTAGTCTCTTGTCGAAAATATTCCATGACCGAGCAAGGTGGAAATTTCAAAGTTTCATTTGGCCATACACTTCAGGTATACATAAAATCACTTCTTGCAAAGATTTAGCGTAACGATTACATTGAAATAAAAAAGGCAGACATATAGGAATGTGTGCACCTGAGCTTGTATTTAAAGCTGCAATAAAATCACATATTATAACCAGCTTCCTCGGCTTCATTTCCGTGTACACCGATTTCACACGTGCACGAAATAGCCCACCCTTTGCCATGTGTTATTCTGTTCGTGTAGAGGAACTGCTACATTTACACGTGGATCATAACGTGCTGTACTTCCCAACACCAGGACGTTTCTGATGCACTTCCTAACACCAGGACATTTCTGATGCATTTCCCCACACCAGGACGTTTCTGATGCACTTCCCGACACCAGGACATTTCTGATGCACTTTCCAACACCAGGACATTTCTGATGCACTTCACAAAACCAGGACGTTTCTGATGCACTTCCTAACACCAGGACATTTCTGATGTACTTCCCAACACCAGGACATTTCTGATGCACTTCCCGACACCAGGACATTTCTGATGCATTTCCCGACAACAGGTCATTTCTGATGCACTTTACAAAACCAGGACATTTCTGATGCACTTCCTAACACCAGGACATTTCTGATGCACTTCACAAAACCAGGACGTTTCTGATGCACTTCCCGACACCAGGACATTTCTGATGCACTTCCCGACACCAGGACATTTCTGATGCACTTCACAAAACCAGGACGTTTCTGATGCACTTCCCGACACCAGGACATTTCTGATGCACTTTCTAGCACCAGGACATTTCTGATGCACTTCACAAAACCAGGACGTTTCTGATGCACTTCCCGACACCAGGACGTTTCTGACATTCCTCGCCCACGCAAAAACTTTTACTACGTTGGAAACATCCTTTTGTTCTTACTTTCTTGGTTGGTGGGGTGGCCTTTTGGTTAGAGCGTCTTCTCGTCACGACGCAGACCCAGCTACAATGTGTGAAGTTACTGGAATATTGCTAAAAGCGGCGCAAACCCACAAACACTCACTCACTCTTACCTTCCATTCTGCTGTCATCGCATTCCTATTCCAGCACATACGTCAACGGCGCCGGCCATGAAATGTGGTAGATACGAAATAAAAAGGGAAAGATACGGCGGTGGAAAATATATGACAATCAGTAATGACACCAGACGTGATCAGGTCTCTGCTCAATTATAAACGTTATCATCCCCGCCAGTTGCGTGACCACATTAGAGTTTGCTTTTTGACTGATGTCGGAAGCACACATGACATGACATATTATCACATGGACAAATATAAAGTCGCTAATAAAATATGACACTGTATAAAAAAACCGGATTCCCCCCTACCCCTTGCAAATATGTGATAAATTAGTTACTTCAGACAGATAAGTACATTGTACATGGGTTTTTATTCCTTAATAAATTGACAATTTCCCGGTATTCCTGGAATACTGCCGATATGACTTTAAATATTAACTCACTCACTCACTCCCTCACCTTAATCATTCAACTGTACAACTTTATTGTGACTGGTGTTTCGTTATATGCATCACATTATGCAGTAAGGTATCAGGCTATGTCGTATGAAAGCTGTAGCGAAATTACCAAGAACATACTCCAAGACATTCTCTATAGAGTTTAACTCGACTTGCAGTCTAGTGGAACAGCTGCTTCAAAGGCTCGATTCCCCACATAACTATAAAGCGTAACCTCCATTTCTGAAGATGCCTGTCGTGACTAGCGCAACTAATTTACGCTGTAAACATCCATTAAGGCAAACGACGCACATCCCTACATGAATTCATCTTTCGAAATTATCAAGCCAAGTGACTTTAAGATTTAAGCCAAAGGTAAACGCTCAAGGCAGTCCATTCTCAGTTGCCATTTGCACTGAAACATTGACACCACCAACCTTCTGGAATTAATTTGACTTGTTGTTGACACACTGTATTCAATTCATCTTTGTTTGTCTCCCAGTTACCATCATTAGGTCTGTACAATAAAACATGCCACAACTTCATTTGATACGTTCCAGTGTACAAAAGCAATCTAGTTGTCCAGTAAGATGCGAACTTGAAGTTGGTGGGAAAGGGTTGGAATAATGTAATCAATGTTTGGCTTAAAACAAACTGAATCAAAGAGAATCCTTTCTTCGTATTCATCAAGAGATACACGTTACTTGTCGTGAGTACACAAAACTGTTACATACAGGACCATATAGTTAGTGCCAGTCTGGCTACGTTGATCATCGCTTGTTTGCTCATCAGTCTGAATGCTGACATCGAGCCCTCAGATGAAATATCCAAGGCGAGTACACAAGAACATCCAAGAGACATTTCTTTCTTGAGCTAAGAATTGAACACGAATAGAAAACACGACAGCGTAATGAGATTATTCAGTTGGAGCCTGTCAGGTTTTATCGTTAATTAAGAAAACCCAGTTGCATGTTGACACTGAGACAATGAGCGATGCTTTCAGTAGATATTTCTCATGGTTGTATATAGTACGTGAGTATGGTTTAACACCACTGTTGGCAATATTCAAGCAATATCACTGCGGAGGCACAAATGGACTTCACACACTGTATTCATATAAGGACTAGGCTTTACCCAGTAGGAAATGTTACACCTTATGGTGTTATAACATGAATGATAAACGTATCCCAGTCATTTTAATCAGCTCAGACTCCTTCATGTGGTTATGACGTTTAGAATTTAGGATTCTGTCACTACCAAATGATCGCGATCATCGTTTCCTCAATATACCAAATGAGGATATCTTTGAAGGATTTACAATTTAAATGCATGTGTCATCAATGCATAACCAATGCATTGATTTATAATATAAAAAAATGAAAACGAGAGTTTCATGGAGGCCAACGTCTTTATTATGAGAAACAGACCGTTTCGGAGTCTCCATCTGTGACGTCTTATCATATTCTCTCTGCCTCATTGTGTTCTTCATAGTAAAACAATAATGATAATAATAAAATCTATCTACTCCAGGCACAGAGCGTCTGCTCCAAGCGCTTGCACAACACATTACTACCACGGATAACCCAAGCTACCTGTGAGGCGCTAGAAGGTATTGTGACATGAATTATCCCACTGGGTATCCTGCTCAGTGAGCAAAGGCATGTTTGAACAAATGCACTTGTCTCAACCCCTAACCGGCGTGTATACTGCCTCTCTTTTTCTGGAACGTGTGAAGATCTAGGTTGGAACTGATCTTTAGTAACAAGGCATGCTTGTCGTAAGAGGGTTGTCAGACTCGCTGACTTTCACATTCCATTGTATCCCAAATGCGTAGATCGATTTTCAGGTAGTTGGTCATTAGAACGCCTGGTCAAGACTACATCATTTGCAGACAGCCGTCATGTAGCGGAAATACTGTTGAGTTCGCCGTAAAACTAAACTCACTCACTCTTACTTGTGGATATATTACTATACTTGTACCTACTACAGACGGTTGATATGAGACAGAAAAACAGTACTTGCATACTTACCATCACCCGGACACAAACACGGACATTACTGTATTCATAAAATTCCTGTATTCATTTATATTTGAGGTACGTCAAACGTTATCACCACGGCAAAAGCTTGAATGGAAATTCCGCAACAACGCTAGAATGAGTGAGTTAGTGAGTGAGTGAGTTAAAATCTAAAGTCACTTTGGCAACATTTGAGCCGTATCGGAATTAATCCAACATATAGATTAACAGTAATTAAAATAATTTTACAATCCTGTCAACAAAGGACAGTAAAATAACTAGAATATCACAGATATACATGCAAAACTAGACTAATTAAATCTAAAACATTTTATCTAAAGGGGACAACACAATGTAGAATCCGGCTATAGATCGCCAATAATTGTACGCTAGAATGAAATGTCATCAAATGTACTGAGATCTGTTAAATTTCAAATTTCACTTGCTTTGAACATAACTGCGAATTACCATGGATTATCGTAAGACGCTACATACCTACTTACTTTCTTCATATAAACTATGTGTTTACATATTCATTCCGAATGTGGTCTGTCATAAATGCAGAAAAATAACAACAAATAAATAAAGGAATTTTTTCACTTCAGATGGAACGTTTCCTCAGCACTTCAAAATGCCTGAGATCGGAGAAGTGATTGCTCACGTTCAACGCGGTTACCGATACAAGCAACACTGAAGTGAAGTCAGGGATAGACGTTTTTTTAGGTGTGTTATTTTCCCCGTTTTATTACACGTCGTGTTCACCACAATCTAAACATTGGAAATGTAAAACAAAGGGAAACACATTCGTGCTTGTTTTATGCCAAATATATATACATTGTACAACAGTGTACCGAATGAAAACAAGGAGGTGCCATGCTGTTACAATAGGCATGTAATTCATTTCAACAGGCGATGACTTTGGCTACCTTTTTATTATTTAAGACCGTCTCGCCGAATTTGCTGAAAATGTTATTCTTTCTAATTTGTTTTCAAAAATATTTTTGCTTTAACATTTACTGCATTGTCTCAGATTCATTCAAGTCTAAAGAAAGTATTTTCCAGTTGTTTGCTGTGTACATATGCTTCCTTCCTCTGTATTTCCACACGTTTGTTCACATTCTTCCCTATCTTTACAAAATTAAACATATAATTACATATTTGACCTTTGCAGGCAAAGTGAAGTGAAAAGACTTATAACCAAATGTATGTGGAAAGCTTTTCTGGAAACACATTCTGAATTTTGAAAGTTAAAACATATTTTCATTTCTCAGCATATGCATGCCTGGCAAATTTATATGCTTCTATTATGAAGTATCATAATGTTTCTTGAAACAGTTCCTCCAAATATAAATGTGTTCTTGATCATGGGTCCATCACAGTTTGAAAAAGTATCTCGCTTTCATTTGCATTAGCCTCCAAGCGAAAGACATTGAAAGGTAACACTGAACATGAGTGTTTGTCTTTGTTTGTTGTTCTAGTTATGTTTCAGTTGTATGTAAAGGATAATCAAGTGTTTGACAGCATGAGTATCGATCTACGCAATCGGGATACGATGGCATGTGCCAACCAAGTCAGCCAGCCTGATCGAACACCCGGATTTGATAGCTGACTCAACAAGCATTGTGTGCTGAAGATCAGTTCGTGTCCGGATCGTCACAGCTCTAAACATGGATGGACCCCCTTTTCTACTCTTTATCAAACATGTATTGTGATCCGTGTAATGTTGTGATCAGAACTTAATATCATATCTTTCGCAATACTCACCGAAACGTACGTACGACCCCGTTTACTTTAAATATCATGAATGAATATTTAACCTTCTCTGAACAACTTAATCTTAATGATGACTATTCTTTCTAGCATTTTAGTTCTAACATTATACCAAATAGAATGATTTTAAATCTCAGTATCACATTTTGGGGCTTCATAACATGCATTCAAATAGAGCGCTCAGACCTTAGTACCTTCACATTTACAACATTAAGACGTGACACTTTTTTAATACTTTTAATTACAACGCGAGCACATATTTGTCTGCAAGTATCTGGATGACTCAGCATGAATGGGTTACGAATGTTTCATGTTGGTGGGTGTAGACAATACTAGAGACAAACCACCATTGTGAATTCAGAAGACGATTTCGTTACACTATTTATGATTGAAATCCGTCTAGACAATATGTGATATTACCTAAATGGGTCTAACGTCTCACTCCTCCAGTGAGATGATATGGATAATGTCATGAAATATTGCCGTCTTGACTGTGAAAGGTCAAAGGTACATTTATCAAACTATGTGTGTCTGTGCATAATGTCTTTGTGCAAGGCTGAGCTGAACATATTTATTGACAGTGACTTGTCAGTCTTGTTTGGTAAAAAATATGAATACTTTTCATTTTATGAGCAAATGACATCTAAAGGTACTGCATCCAGGTATCACCGTAGCACATGTTACCAACATACCACTGCTTTTACACTGTGAAGGCTTGAATGCGCCCTTTAACAGTCAGCTTCACCTCTGGCTGTTAAACAAATATCAAAAACAAACAACATTCCCAAAACATGTTCTTTTTTAGACACCCATTTCAGTCATTGATTATGACACGCAGACATGTGACAATAAAAATGAAATCGTGTATATGCATTCACAAATTTCTTTTGAGATTAATCAACATTCCACTTCTCGAAAACTCCAGTGTTTGAGAAGAAATGCACAAAAGTATTTGCATGAGGTGTTTGGAAATATAGTCTCAACTGGTATTGTTCGATTTGATTAATTAGTATCTAGAAATGGTTTCTGTATTGTATTAGTTGATAACTTTGGTTCACTCAATTCACAGAATACCTCTAGAATGTGTCTGTAAACGTAACCTGTGTATCGACTGGAAATTAGACTGAGTGTCAAGGGTAGCGTGATTTACTTTGAACTGTGTAATCCTTAAGCTTATGTCCTCTGAGCGTCTATCATTTAAATGTCTCCTATATGTGTTCTCGGTCAGCAAAAGGAAAGTGTCTGTGTCGCGTGATGTGAAAAGAGGCTTCGATTGACCTCATCTCCTGATACTGTTTAGTCCGAGAGTCAAACCTAATGCCTAATATGCGCTTCTTTGTTTTCCTGTTGATCCAATTCCAATTCCATTCAGAAATTTAGAACTCAAAACCATGCCATTCAATAGCCACAAAAGACACGATTCAAGGCCTTTCGGACATCCAGAAATTCTGAAGAAGAAAATATTATTCCTATTGATTGACAAACTTCTGAAATTGAATTTCCGGGATGAATTTTAGAGTAATAATGAGTGTTACATTGCAACATCTTAAACTGCGATTCCAGCAGGATGTTTAACCAAATCTCGCACTGTTCTATAGCACTCAGGTTTATTCCAGACAAAAATGTTATGCAACTAATACCATAGCATTCTTCCGGTGGCGATGAAACGATTGAAATAGAAGACATCAACACTGAAATACAGCCTGATTTGACAACTTCCGACAAAAAGGAAAGACATTCACGTACTCTCTTTCAAACGCGTTTCTGCTTGGCCTTTGTTTTGCCAGATGTGAATCAGTTTAACAATTACAGGTCACGCCCTGAGGCTTTCTCACTTGCATCGAAATGTGGATTGATGTATTAGGTGAAAACGTTTTCACATGCTTACACACACTTTCAACACTTTACGTTTTCGTTATGAAGAGTCGACTATTGCCAGTGGCCTCTTACACCGTTTCTTCATTTGGTACCATCTCTCTTTATAGGTAATTCAAAGACATGAGGTGATCAATACCTGTACATGTATACACTCGACTCCATTTTTAGGGGTGGTTTCGTCTGTCTATAGACAGGATTGTTTTGCGCTTATATTGGCTGCGATATTCCTTTACGTTTTAGAATAATCAGGATATTCATTAATATACGGGTATATGTCTGTGACACCGTTGCCGAAAGGGAACCATGCTTAAGACGCGTCAGCAATTTCTTTTATCAAGAGAGATGTGTACAATTGCTGAAGCAGCACTATCGTCATATAAAACCTTTTCCTACACAGATAACCTTCATACGTGATTTCGTGTGTATTTAAGTGGGTTAGATGTTCAAGTAAATGGGTCTGACGTGACTTTGTCGCTAGCACATATGTTCTTGTAATTCATACCATTGTAGTATCAACGAGAGAGTGAGTGAGTTAAATGTTAATGTCCCATCGGCAATATTGTAGCCATATCGCTACGAAAACATACTTGAAACAGAAAAGGAATATATGCATATTATTAGAAAACCTGTCAATGAAGGACAGTAAAACAACTAGAATATCACAGTTAGAATTTTAAACTAGCACGAGAAGTTAAAACTATTTGGACAGTATAATATACAACCTGGCTTTCAGGCCAACAACTGAAAGTAGACCACCATACTACGGACTGTGGGGTAGTATCAAACAGATTCTACGGGTGAAATTTAGAAATCGCAGATAGTATTATATGGAAACTTTATTTACTCAAACAGTGAACGATGTATATATCGATTTCAGTTGTGTCATACGTGTGTTTGAAACATCGCCATGAAGACGAAAGCCGTGTGATATAAGAACACGTAAAACGTGTGCGCACTTATGTTGACTTCTGACAAATATTACAACTTCTCATCTGTCAGATGGATATGTCTCCACACACTTGGGTCAGCAATGTTATTGATTCACGTACATGGTGGAATGTGAAGAATGTGTTTTCACATGCAAGGATTCTGATTGTCGACGAGATGTATTCATGTTCCATTTAAAACATAGTGGCATATCACATAGTTCTTCAGTTCAGCTTGTAATGATGTCTGTAGATGCTACATGTTTTTTCTCAGATGAGTGAATAAGGTTTTCAGAAATGTTTGAGCACCGGAAATGGACTTTTAAGCGTATTTCATGTTGGAATGGAACTCATTGGAAGGAGGACACATACGTTACATAATAGACAGTCCTCAGTCTTCTTGGTCGTAGCGTCGGGAGTCTTGGTCTCTACACAACCCGCAAAATGCCATTTATCAATCAATAAAAACCTTCATTGTGGCGTTACTTAAATTGCAAGCTTCATAACTGTTACACGTACGTAAAGTTCGGATGTATGGCTAATGATTGTTCCTGCTCGGGGCTTGAAGAGAAATTTGAGTACAATGATAACAGATCAAGTGGGAACGTACGATGTAGTAACGGCTTGATAATTTGCTGGTCTTCACAGTCCTTTCAGTATATACGTGTACTTAAGAACTACATATGTCTTATTTTCCATGGCAATGCAGACCTCTAAAGTGAAGAAAATCTTAATATTTTAAAACATGTACTTCACTACATCAATCAAACTAAACGGTTCCTATGTTCATCGTAATCAGTCATATTCTCAAACACAAGACCTCTCATGTATATCTTCTCTGTTTCTCAGGTAAATTTCTTGTAAATCTTGTGCCCAATCCTATTCTTGAATGAATGAAATATGTTTAAATCAGCTACATTTGCCGAACAAATCTGAGGACAATCAGGATATATAACCTTAGCTAATGTAGATTTCAACATGTTTCTTTTTCTTTTTTTTGTTCTTTTTTTTTTGGTTTTGTTTTTGTCTTGAAAACAAAATATCAAATATGATCAAAAGCTGCATCTTGCATTCGGGACAGATGGAGGTTGAAAGATCCTCAAATGAAGTAAATGCACGAATGCAAGCCTTTCAAGTAAATAATTATGCCTGAGGCAGCCTTGTAGAAATGTATTTCTTGACAAACAACCATATATGTCTTCATATTTTAGGCAGATATACTAGTATGCACTCTCAAAATGCTTTCCCGGTTATGTTCAGCTGTGTTTTTTTGTGGGGTCTATATATTTTCGGACAGGATTCACCATTCTAACGTCAACTGACAGACTCTCACAAAGATCTGAAACCTAAACGTTTATTTGGTATTATTGATTCTGGAATGTTTAATAATAGTAATATTATCGATGCTTGGGTCAAGAGAGGATCCTGTATACGACTGCGCTGACCCGTCCAACATGATTACTATTTACGTAAATCATTCTGAAACATTGTAGTGTTTAATAATTCTGATATATGACAGCTTTATTGCTGATCTCAAATTTCTTTAATGATCTCAATGTAACAGACAATCGCTGTGAAAATACACACGTCATTTATCCCGCAGAGTCTGCAACTAATTTTATGCTAAAACTTCAGCAGATGATAAGCTTCATCCCTTTCCCAATAACCCGGTGTCGAGTTATTTAAGAACATAGCCTTCATATACGAATGAGTTTTACATTTCATGTCTCGACTATACGTGAAAGGAATACTTTGTCCGAATTATATCAGTCACAGGAAGTATATTAATATATCATCTGATGGAGAAGAGTTTCGCATGTCCAGTAGGTCAATTTGTGTTTCTCAAGCAACCAGGGATCTATGAGTTTCATAACGGTGCACTAAAAAAAAGGAAACGAGAGCGTTGTGAGAAGGTTATATGCAGTCTGCCAATCTTCAAAACATGTTTACGTGTCAGCACTGGTCTTGGATATAGACAATTACATCTTTCCGTCTTCTTCTGTCTGGGCCTGGGTTAATGTCTCATTGGGTCCTATACATCCTTTGTTACCACGACAAACTAAGCAGTTGCGTTATCCTAGACTTTACCCAATATCAAACAATTACACTTTTCTTAAATTCGTGTTTGTCTTGACACAGTAAAGAAGCAGGTATTGTGCACATACATTTCCGGATCATTGATGTATGTGCATATTCAAAAACGATTCCAAATAATCATTGTCCGGGAAGTACAGTGACAGTTCAAATTTAGTGGTTGGGCTACGAAAGTAGTGCAAGGCTTGGAATTAATCATCACTCGCCTGCAACGCAACTACAACTAATATGAGATGAGAGAGGCGCGTGCTGACCCTCCCCTTCCCACAGTGAACATTTACTAACACTCTGGTTAGAATTAGCTGGATTTAACACCTTCCAGAATCGTTCTGGATTCCAAATAATACACACAACCGTCCTCATATGAATGCTATCAGGAACAATGTAATGCAGTTACAACACTGACGTACGTAGACCACATTCTGCAACACATTCGTGCTCTTTGTGCTGTATAAAGTTAAAACTTAACCACTGGGTCAAGAATATTACTGATCGGTTAACTACCTTTGCTCCAACGTTTTGACAATGTCATTTAAAACACGGTATATTTAGATTGTTCCCCTCTACAACCCCAACATATAACCCACCATTACAGGTGAATATAATTTTAAATAATATTATATTAATGGACGCTGCGCAGATGGCGGATGGTGCCCGTGAAACACGATTTGTTTGCCTTCTTCACCGTTTCCATCATTGTGGATCCCTTTTTGTTGCATGTACGAGACGAATTATTCTCTTGCGTTATGGTGCATATATTATCTGCTCAGTAAACTTGGCATTGTTACACGCGTGTTTTATAAACAGATGGCTCAAAAGAAACGACACTGTCATACATAGCAATTATGAGTGGGATATTAAACCACAAACTCATAGAGCGATCACGTAGATGTAACCCATTGCCACTACTTTCTCCAAACAGCGAAATTTGACTGTATTTATGTAATTTACTAAACAAATCTACTCGGGACAGGTAATCGGCAATTCTGCTTTTAGTTATTTCTCATCAGATACTATCATTTCCATACCAAAGCTCGAATGTGGGTCCATTTGTCCACACCATACGTAACAAAGTATGAAACGCATTTTACAGCACATACATTATTTATAATAATCACAAATTATGCACTGTCACGCCACATAAGTCTGGGCCACTGTGTACAGATATTGCAATTATATCTGAGTAATCGGAGCCAACAGTTACATTATTTGTATTTCAAGACCTCCATGTTGTATCGCCCTCAGTTGCTTGATAGCGTGCCTTTGTCAGACTATCCAGACAGAACGGTTTTTGTTTTTGTTTTTGTTCAAGAGACCTGATATTGCTGATCCTGTGATTTCATTGTTCGAGAATCAGGGATGGAGGAGTTTACATGTGGCCTAGACATGTGATGTGCTATACAATTCGCTTTGTGGATAAAGGGTGAAACCCGTGATTATGAGTTCCAACGTATGTCTTTAGACTTCCTAGTTTTGTCGGCTTGCTACTAGTTGGTAGCCGGTTTCTTGCTGCACCATTTTCGGTTTCTCTGCCACATCAAACTGGCACACCATGATACTCACCGTAAGCTCATGCTTGTCCCTCAAAACTTGTCACACTTGAGGTATTCAAGGAACCGTCATCAGAGACATAAGAATAGGTTGCATCACGGAGGCGTCACTTTGGACAAGCATGATCCCCTCAGTAAATGGAGATTATGTTTGATAGTATTTTCAAGTTTTTGGACATTTAAGTTTGCGATGAATTGTGTAAAACGGTTTGTATGCAGTTGACTGTGTCATGTATGACATATTTATGTTTAACTTTCTGGTTGAGTTTTAAGATGCCCACCTTCTTTTCCTTGAGTTGCCCTAGATGCAAAAATCACGTTACACAATTTGCTCCGATAAGGAGAGTTTGACAATGAACACGCGTCTTTTCGCATACAAAGAATAGAGTAAAACTACATGTGAAAGCTACCCATTGAAGATAGAATGTGTGGACGACTAACAGACAATATCTAAAACTGATTTAAATGGGCCGGAATATTATGAATTTCTCACCACTGACAAAGACTAAATGAACAAGCATGAGAAGAACCATTATGTATTTCTCTTCCCTCAATTCTTCTCTCGAATCTTCATGGATCTGAACATCGGTGTATCATTCAAAATGTGTTCTTTTTTTTATCAAACAATATTCCCAACCAGCATTTGTAATAATTTGAATGTTCGTAAGCCAGTATCCATGCGTCTCACATGTTTCTTAGATGTCATTTCCTTCACATACCATCGATATATATTAATCCTTCTCTGGTTAATAACCTGTATGATGATTGTTCTTTCTCGCATTTCAGTATTAACATTATACCAAAATGGAATAACATTAAATCACATTTTGCCTTTTCATAACATTCATTCAAACACACCACACATATTCAATACTTTCACATTTATAACAGTACGACATGACACTATATTTAATCCTTTCAATCTACAACACGAACATATATAATTGTAGGCAAGTTTGTACTCTATCGTAGGGAGGTATCGATATGGATGAGATTTGCTTGTTTCATTTTGGTAGCAATTGACAATAATACAGGCAGAGGGTCATTTTCAGAACGATTTTGTTCCGTCTATTATGATTGAAATCCATCAAGGTAATAAGTTAGATTACGTTAATAGGGTCAAATGTCTCACACCTCCAATGAGATAATCTGGATAATGTCAAAACATATTGCCATCTTGACTGTAAAAGGTCAAACATTTATCTATCTATGTGCGTCCTTGCATATCGACATATAAACATATTTATTGTACAGCAACGTGTCAGTGTGGTTTGATAAAAATACGAAAATGTTCTATTTTATGGAGTCATATATGTGCATTTAAAAATTTCATTTGAGATTGATCAGCATTCCACTTCTCTACAATTCTTTGGTTCACGCAATTCACAGAATTCCGTAAACGTAACCTGAAGTGTGTGAATCGATTGGAAATTAGACTGAGTGTGGAGCGTAGCTTGGTAAAACTCGTGATTCACTTTGAACTGTATAATCGTTAACATGATGTCCTCTGGGCGTCTATCCTAAAAGTGTCTCTGTGTATACGTTCTCGGTCAGCAAAAGAAAGGTGCCCTGAATCGTGTGACGTGAAAAGAGGTTTTGCCTGGCCTCATCTCCTGATAATATTTAGTCCGAGAGTCAAACCTAATACCTAATATGCGCTTGTTGGACCAACATTTGCACAAAGCTTTCCCCGTGGATCCAATTTCATTTAGAAATATCTGAAACACCGTCCCATTCAACAGCCACAAAAACCAAACATTCACGATTCAAGGCCTTCCGGACATCCAGAAATTCAGAAAAAGTAAATATTATTCCTATTGATTGACAAACTTCTGAAATTAAATTTCCGTTATCTTTTTCAAGTACTAATGAGTTTTCCTTATTAACATCTTAAGCTGCGATTCCAAGAGGATGTTTAATCAAATCTCGCACTGTTCCATACTGCTCAAGTCTATTCCAGACGAAAAAGTCATGCAAATAAAAAATAGCATTCTTCCTATGGCGATGGAACGACTGAAATACAGGCTTGAATACTGAATTACAACCTGATCTGACAATTTCTGACAAAAAGGAGAGACATTCATGTACTCTCTGTCAAATTTGTTTCTGCGTGGCCTTTGTTATATCTCCAGGCTGATGTGAATCAGTCTGAAAATTACAAGTTAGGCCCTGAGGCTTTCTTACTTGGATCGAAATGAGGATTGATATATTAAGGTGAAGACGTCTTTAAATGACAAGCAGCTGACAAACACTTTCAGCACTTTGCATTTTCGTTCTGAGGCGTTTCTTTGAAACCTGTTGACTTTTGCCATAGGCCCGTAACACAGGTTTTCTTATCTTATTAATAAAGACGAATATGGGTATTGTCCTTTGTGTGAATCCTTCAGGGGCTGAAAACATAATGGTATCAAGTCCAATTTTCGGCGATCACATAGATAAATCCTGAGAAGCATCAGTCGTGGGTATATTTTGCTGTTGACACGAAATGTGACGAGTGCCACATGTGGAACAGGATGCGTTCGCCTTTACTTGAATATCTGGAGTCATCACTTTTCAATGGTGATTAAAAATACATGGGGAGGTCAATGCGTGTGTACAGTCGACTTCACTGTTAAAGGAGATTTCGTCTCACCATACAAAGAAATTACCGTATATGTTTCGCGCTCATATTAACTTGGATGATTCTTTACATTTTAAAATAATGAGGATATGTCGATATCCACTAACATACTAAAAACCTGTGCAACCCTTGCCGGATAAGATCTGAGGAAATAATATCTCTTACATTCAAGTGGGTGAATATTGTTTAACGTCGGGTTCAGTAATGTCTAAGCACCAGAACTTGAACCAGAATGGAACCGAAACTTTCAACAAGAAAGGTGGGCATTTTAGCTTAGCAGTTCAAGTGTTCGCACGTGCTGCCGAATTCCGCGGGTTCCTTTTCGCATTTTTGTAAATTTGTAAAGTCCATTCAAACCCCCACCCCCATTCACACCTTCGGCATTCAGAGTGCCCTATGATACACCTTCACAACAGGAACTATGACTTATAACTAATATAGATTTCTATAGTTTTGCAAACAAAACATTAAATGTAATCAAATGTTGCGTTTCATATTCATGTTAAATATCACATATACTCTAGGGAGTGCAAATGCATAAATCACTTATTGACATCGTTAGAAATGAAACCCCGTCATTTAAACTGCTCATTTCGATTTTTAATTACCTTAACTCGACCTTTTGACAACAATGCACAATTCCCAACGGTCTATGCAGAATTCATCTCCATTTCAGGGGATAAAACTATTTCGTGTACAAACCTGAAATCGTGACAGATGTTGTGAAAACTGAAAGCTACATGTTCTCACAATCTACTATCATTTAGTTTTGCTTCCCGCTTTGCCTAATTTCCGAGTTACAACCCTTGTTTTTATAGACGAGTCTGTAAAAATCACTTGGTGTCGCTAGGCTGTAATCCGTGTTAGGTGGTATAAACCAAGACGTTATTTGTCATCATTCACTTGATGCTCAGTTAATGAATTTATAACAGGTATAATTAGTGGTAACGCCACTTAGATTACCCAACAAAGGTACCCATTTGGCATTTCTTGTGTCTGGGTCGATCAAAGGATTAACCGATAACACGCCTATTGATTAATTACTTTTATGTGGATTGAAATGGGGATTTGTCAAAAGGCAGTGTTTATGTATGTACATTTACTAATCTATCCACTCTGTAGTGCCTGTGTCTATGTACAAACAACACCCTTCTTTCAGAGGATTAATCGTCAATACATTGATTGATTGCTCATCATTGGCTAACTAAATGACTTTTTAAAAGAATGATGCACATTATGCAATTAGTTGCCAGGTGTGCTATCTTGGGTGACCAGTGAGACTATACAGCAATGTGAAAAACCTGAAACGATACGTCATGTTTTCGTATATTAGACTGTTTGAAGACACATCACTTGAGAAATCTGCAGATGAATTATATATCACTCGTTTTTGTGGATATTGATGGATACATTCCTCGAACAAGGTAACAGCCTGACACTGCTCGTGTAACATAAATTTGATTTAATCTTAATATTTGCGTTTTGTTTTTATTAAGTTGTCGTAGCTTTCTACAGAATCATTGTTTTCGTCGTGAAGTGTAATGATACAGGCGACATACACTAGCTAACCAGAAGTCTTTCACATGCAGTCAATTTCTATTGATTCATGCTGTAATAGGTCTTCCCACATCATTAAAAGAAGCATGCGTACCCACTATTAACAATATGGAATGAACTGGTATTGAACAATCATAGACTTACAAATCATCAAAACCATGTGTCTGTAAAATAGTCGTGCGAAATGTGCTGCATTGGTAGAGGAAAATGTTTACATTGAAGTTCAAGTCACTTTGGGATATAGTGTTCAGGTTTACACCGATCAGGGTGCATGTGTGAAGACACCCATTTTGCATGTTGTTTCTGAGGTGGTTATGTCGGATGATGTTGTCAATGCTGTCGGATAAACCAATTTGACAGTCACAAACATGTTATGCATTCTTTGAAGATTTACCTTTTCAGTACAATTTCGGCAAAAATCGCTATCGTGAGTGATAATGATATTACGTCTAAAGTACACGTTGCTTAAATGTTGTGAGTGGGTAACTTTTCGAACTAGCTTCGTTCGAGTAAAAAAATTACATCTTTTGTCATAGCTGCGAGTGTGAGACTACAAAGACCTGAAGCCTAAACCGTTTCTTTGGTATCATTGATTCTATCATGTCCACCAAAAGGATAGAGTCTATGCTTGATCTAATATTGGTTCCTGTATACAATTGCGCTGTCCCCGTCATACATTATTCACTTAATTCATTCTGAAACATAGTGGCTTTTTTCTCAAATAATGCTAATATATGATATCTGGATTGCTGATCTCTTTATTGTTGACCATAATGTAACAGGCAATTACTCTGAAATATTGCAAGTCATTTATCTCGCATAGTCTGCAACTAATTTTACGTTACAACGTCAACAGAAGGTGACCTACATTTCCCCATAATCCGATGTCGAGTTATTTAAGAACATAGCCTTCATATTCGAACGAGTTTTACATATTATGTCTCGACATTACGTGAAAGGAATGCTTTGTTTGAAATATATCATTCACATGATTATATGTATGTTAATATGTCTTTTCATGAAAAAGGGTTTCGCACGTCCATTATGTCAATTTGTGTTTCTCAAGCAACCAGGGATTTATGTATGAGTTTCATAACGGTTCACTGAAGAAAAAAAAAGAGAGCATTGTGAGAGGGTTATACGCAGTCTGCCAATCTTAAAAACATGTTTACGCGTCAGCACTGGTATTGGATATATAGACAATTACATCTTTCCGTGTTCTTCTGTCTGGGTCTTTCTCTGCAACAAAAGAGTTAATGCCTCATTTGCGCATACACATCCTTTGTTAAAAGAAACCAGAGTTTCATAAGACAAGTAACCAGTTGTGTTGTTCCAGACTTTACCCAATAACGAACAATTTCTTTCCTTACACGACCGTGTGTCTTGAGACAATACAGACGGGGGCACTGTGCAAGAGGACAAATACACATCGATGTCGGGACCATCGATGTATGTACATATTAAGAACTGATCCTCAATGATTACGTTTACACGAATTACAAAGACAGTTCAAGTTTCACAGTATTGTAAAAATCTAGCATATACACTGTCAACAAAGGCAGCAATGATTATATTCACCTCAATACAATAGTGATTGAGCTATCAAAGTAGCCCAAGGCTGGAAATGTAGAATGAAAATTGATCTTCCTGCTTGGGTCTGAACGTGCCAATAAAAGGCCTTCTGTTCATAGTGTAAATTTTCACAGGAACGTTTAGTGATACTCTGGATTTAGAAGCTTCCCGATTAATTGTGACTCAAAGTAATGTTAAGGGGATCGGGTGGTCAGACTTGCTGACTTTGTTGACACGATTCATCGGTTACCAGTCGCTCAGATTACTGCCCATGCAGCTAATCACTGGATTGTCAGGTCTTGATTATTTACATAGCTGGAATATTGCTGCGTGCGGCGTAGAACTAGAGTCACTAACTCATGAGTGAGTGATTTTCATCTTTCCTTTATGTACACTTCACCAGTATTCTGCCAATGGGATGCGGGGGAGGGGGGGGGGGGGAGATGTGGCTCTTTCAATTTTTATTTTTTTTTATATATGTATATTGTTACATGTACGAGACTAATTGTTCTGTAGTTGTCCAAGGCATATGACATCTGTTCTGTGAACTTGACATACTTACAAACATGTTTTCTGAACACATGAATTCATAGTAAATTACTATACCCGTCACCTTAAGACAGATAATCTGTAACTCTACTTGGCTCGAGAGTTATTGTCTAACGGATACCATTACTGGTGAACCAAAGCAGAATGTGCATGTTTCTACCATACTTCGCAAGGCATGAAACGATTTTTACTGCTCATAAAATTGTTTATAATTGGCACGTATTGCACACTGTCAAGCGCTGTATGTTGACAGCGTCTGGCTTACTCTGAGCAGATATTGCAATTATGTCTGAATCATGCCAAACGTTCCAGTATTAACAACCCACAGACGACCATGTTTAAATGTGGTCCCAGACCAAAGAGAATAGTCCATGGCTGATTGATAGGGTGCTTTTGTCAGACCTACTACAAGCAGAACTGTTCGCTTGATAGAAACTACAATGCACACGTAGATGCTGATCGTATCAATCAATTCGTGAGTCTGGAATAGGATGTGGAAGACTTTACACGTGGCACAGACATCTAATGTACGGCAGTTCACTTTGCGTGCAAGGACGAAGCCTATGATTATGAGTTTGAACCTCGGTCCCTCTGACTATATTCCTAGATTGGCAGCTTCAAACCTGTATCGTTCCTGGCTTCTCTGTCACATCAAGCTGACATGGCATGATGCATGTGGTGTTATGGTTAAGAATTTGCCGTGACAAAAGGTGTAAGAAATCCCCGTGAACCAGCAAAACAGAACAAAGACAAGTCAAAACCATTCAAATTTTGTATTAAGGCAAAGAGATCTCGTTATACAAAGTCACAAGCCAATTTCACGATATCGATTTTATATACAACACAAGTGAGAGGAAATCCAAGCCAATGGGTCACAGAATGTAATGTAGCAAACTCGCCAAAGCCTCAGTGCGAGAGAGAAACAGGCATGCTCTGATGCAGAATGTAACACAGCGATCGGTCTGACAGCGGTTATGTAGATCAGGCGTTGACGGATATGTTGACGATGATGTATATACTCCAGTACAGCAATAATAATTAATAACAACTCAAATCACGGAAAATACGTTCTCGTAACACCGGATTACTGGTCACAACGACATTCAACCCTAGTCACGCACCCCCAGTGAACTCATACTTATTAATAAGAACGTGACGTGCAGTTTTCATGTAACCATCATTGGAAACTGAGAATTGAGAATAGGTTGTCTTTCGGGGGCGTCTAAACAATCTCTTTGGACAAGCATGAAACCCTTGGCAAATGGGATTTTCACATTAGCCATCATCACTTCTATTTGTTATCGTGCGTGTGATGTCCAAGGGGACTGTTTATGGGTAATTTGTTTGTCTGGGGAACTTCATTTTTTTATTTACGATTAAAAATATTTAGGAGATTTGTCGGAGTCAATCAATGTTGATATGATCATATTGCATGTTTTGAGAGTGCATCACCATTTGCACTGCCTTACAACCATAGTTATTTGGAATGTAGTAGCTTTTGAAAGATGATTGGTGTATGGCATTGTAATTTGCATGTGTGCGATTTTCATTTAAAACAAACGACTAGAAACAACTCTAACAAATGTGTGGTGCACGATGAGTGTCAGAATTAATGTTTTCTCGACCCTCTTAAAACCGTTTAAATGAAGAATGGGACTCAATACACGTGTATGGGGCTACCGCGTTGTGCACGTGCATATCATGCGTTGTGTTTAGGGGTGGTAATAAAGAGAAATGATGGTGCGTTCATAAGATGTCTGTGCTTGAAACGTTTGTCAACGTTTACACTTCCTATCCAAATTGAAAGTTCAGGTTCCCCCAATGTTTTGAAGAGTATATTCATGTTACGCATTATTGTCGTGTTATTCAGTTTATAAGAAAAAAACTATATTAAAGAAATAATGTTGCATACGTCGTGAAAACAATGGGAGTGTGACAATGAGTGTATGCAAAATGAACAAATGTGTACCAACGAAATCACCCTGTTTGTAACTTACACATTAGAACATCTAAATTTAAAATAACTGTAACTTTCTTAAATTAGCTGGGTTTTTTTCCTTTAGAGAATAAATAGAGTAAAAGTAACGATTGTATCCAATATGTCATATTTTTCTTTTACTGCATCTTAAGTTTCACATGATGATAGTTTTACTCCCGGAGCTATTAACAATTTAAACGATGGAATGAAGGTCCACCACAGTCTTGCTGGCGGTGGCGTAGCCTGGTAGTTAAAGCTTTTGCCCGTCCCAGGTTCGATTTCACACGCATGGCTACAATGTGTGAAACTAATTTCAAATATCCACCGATATTGCTGGGAAACTGCTACAAAAATATATTAGTTGGAAGGAAATATCGCCCTATTCATTCTACTGTTACCAATGTCACAATTGCTTTTGTCTCATATACAGATACCTTCCCCACTAACTTCTTATGGTCTGTTGGAACCCAATGCAACAAGGTCGCAGCCTGCCTATAATTATTCTAACAAACGGAAACTAAACAAAGACAAAGAACTAAACATCTAACAACAGGATGGTAATGTGTAAAATGTAAGTACCAAAACATATTTACATATAAAACACCTGCAGCACTATGTACGCATTTAGCGATTTTGCCCGCTGACGTCTGTACGGAGCCATTACTCAAAGACCAACTCTCTGTGTATGTGTGAAATGTCATCCAATTCATATTATAGCTAAGATCGGGGAAAGGCTGATTCATGTGACATGAAAAAAAGGGTCTGCGTGGACTGATCTCGTCAGACGTCGCAACCAAAGAGCTTAGTGACACTGGGGATTCCTGTGTGATTGTTTTACCACCAGTTGTACAAAGCTTTCCCTACAGCTCTGGAATCTTTTCAAGGAAATGTTTCAAAGTCTGTTTTGTGCACATCAATAGGCAGATGAAAACGATATTTACATCCTTAAAGTATATGGTTAAAGGCAATGCAGAAATTGAAGAAACTTTCCGAAACGAATATTTATTCCTGTAGATGAACACTTCAGACTTCTACGTTAAAGATTGTCAGGATCACAACTCAAGTAATCTGGCACTTCCCTGAAGACCATTCTTAAGATGTGATTTCGAGAGCCGATATTTAATCAAATCGCTCTACTCACAACGCTCTACTCTGATCGGTGTTTTTCAAGACGAAAAAGTCAGCCACGTAACAAACTTAAGTTACCCAATGGCTAAAGAATGTATGAGTGAGCGCGTGAGTGCACGTTTAACGTCACATCGGCAATTTCAGCCATATCGTGACGAGAACATTTAACACTAAAATGGAATGTATGTATACTATAAAAACCTGTCGACGATGGACAGTAAAATACTAGAATATTACAGACATAAATATAAAACTAGCACGAAAAACTAAAACATTGTAATTAAAGAAGACAATACATTATAAAACACGGGCTATAGATCGCAAACAACTGACATAGATCACCATACTAGGGACCATGGGGACTTCCAGTACCTTTGCTACCTACATGGACCCTAACTGGATTTACACCATCTCTTCAGCTGTACGAAATGCTAGTCAAACAAGAGTACTACGATTAAAAACTTGGTAGACTTAAATCTACATCGAATGTTTTCCGTACCCTCTCAGGAAGACAATAATTTTACAATACTTCAACCCTCTTCTTTTAAAAATGCAATAATTAAATGAGAACTGATACTAGTAAAAGGGCAAGACATGCTTGACCGTGATTCTTTCATCGCAAGGGATGCACAAAGGAGGATCCTCACCTTTCAATAGGTATTTATGTGTATATCTAGTGTGACCAATACGGCATCGTCTCATAATGACCTCTTCCAATCTGGACTGACAACCCAAGTTGGTATAACCGATAGAGGGTTTTATTTCATGTAATTTATTGATACCTACCTGGGTGTCCCACTTCTTTTGCATCAGATCACGTATATAGCATCTAATGGTAGCTGTATAATCACTGTATGGAATAAGAAGTGGTGTAACAGATTTGTTGAGTGCTGCCTTGGAAGCAGGATTCGCCATTGCGTTACAGGAAATGCCAACGTGGCTGGATAACCGACAAAAGACGATGTCGTATTGGCCAGTAGCAAGAGCATTATATAATTCAATAATTTCTATTCAATGTAGATGTTTACAAGAAATATTTTTTATAGCTTGAAAGGCAAGAAAGAGAATCTGAATAGATTATATACTGTTTACGTCTAGGGTGTCTTTCAATATATATTAAAGAGCCGTTAATATGGCCTTAGCTTCAGCTGTAAAAATAGAGCTGTTGTCTGGTAATGTAGAGGATATTGTTCTGGATCCAATGACAGTGGCACAAACCACTGCGCCACCATCCTGGGATCCATCTGTATATAATGATTTAAAATTGCTATATTTATGTTTTAATTGATTATATTCTTGTTTACACAGAAATTCATTCGCTTCTGATTTTTTAAATGTAGTTAATGGTAGGTCGACTTGTGGCCTAACCAACTGCCAAAGAGGAGAAGAAAGAAGTCGGGAAGTAGCTATATTTTCCAGCTCAAGGCCTGAAGCAGATATAAATGGTTTAATTTTGTGCCCGAGTGGCGGAGCAAGAGAAGATTTCTTGTTGTGTAAATCCTCACGAAGGGGACTGAACACACAATTATAGGCAGGGTTAGATTCATTTGCGTATAATTTGGTAATATTTTGTAAAAGCAATTTTATACGGCGTTGTGTAAGAGATGGTTCATCAGCCTCAACGTAGAGACTGTCCACAGGTGAGGTTCTTAAAGACCGAAGACAAAGCCTTAGACCTTGGTGGTGGATAGAATTAAGACTTTTAAGTCAGATTTGGAACCTTTACCTTTAATTCTTTGAAAAATATTCCATACCTTGGACATTGGCATGCGTGAATTAAGTTTGGAGACATAATTACTCCAAGATTGTCGTTAGTTTTGTTTAAAGGTACGACGTTCCTTTGCATTCAGTATTTTGAATTTGTTTAAGTTATGGACAGTTGGATGACGGCGGAAATAATGTCTCTTTCATCGCTTTTCTGGTCGGTCTACAATCCGCACTGAAACATGGTTTTCGTACATGTGGAGTCGTAGAGGACTTTGGTATACACTCATCAACTATTTTATTTACAATGTCAGCAAAAGTTTGAATGGGATCAGTTATATCACTGAAACATTCGGATCGCAGTGATTCACGCATAGTTTGATATGAAGACCAGTTAGCCTTCGAAAAGTTCCATCCTGTAAACGATGGAGAATCAGATGGTGCAATTTCTGAGAGGATTCTTGGGAAGTAGTCACTTCCACAAAGGTCATTATGAAAAGATCAATCAAATTCATTGAGGAGGTTAGAATCTGCAAGAGAAAGATCCAGAGAAGGATAAGTGCCAGTTGCAGGGTGCCAGTTGCAGATAGATGCTTGAATCATCATTAAATATGCACAGATCATTATTTGAAATGAAATATTCAATTATTTTGCCTCTGGTATTAGTGTTAGTACTGCCCCATAGTGGGTTGTGACCGTTTAGATCACCCGTAATAACACATGGCTTCGGGAGTTGGTCATAGAGTGATTGAAGATCAGTCTGTTGTAGTTTTGAAGACGGCAGAATATACAGAGATCATAGTGTAAATGCTACTCCCAGAGTCAGTCGCACAGCAACAGTTTGGAGATTAGTTTTAAGTGTAACGGGGCTGTGAAAAACATCCCGTCGTATAAGGATAGTGGAGCCTTCAGTGGCTCTATCACCTGGAGGGGAAAAATAATGATACGCTTCAAACTGACGTAAACTAACATTATCTGTTTGTTTCAGATATGTCCCCTGCAGACAGAACGCCGATGGTGCTAAATCATGGATTAACAACGTTGCAACAGTATTTCAATAAAATTTGTTCGTAGTCCTCTACAGTTCCACTGCACGAAATGTTGAAATGGACCTATTCTTTAGAAGGATTAATAGGGTCTCTACCCCGTACCTTTTTCCAGGGCGACAAGCTATGTGCCCTAGAATGGACGTTTTCTTGACACGTCCATGTCCTCAAGTGATCCGTATCTGTCAAATAATCTCCTCTTATCATCCGACCCCTTTGGGGCTCTACCACTTTGGTTTTTTAAAGAATCTGGTTTCGGTTTGGTTTTGCTTTTGACAATTGGTTGAACATTTCTTTTAGACTGAGGCATTTGAGATGCATGAGACGATGTATCACAAGCAGAAGATGGTTCTGATTGGGTTTGGGGAATGCCAGGACGTGGGTCCGCAGTTTGTGTAGATATTACAGGCGGTAACATCATAGGAGACTCGGTTTTAAGCCAAGTCAAGTTCGTCTGACAGCTTGCAGATGACGTGGATGCAATGGAAGCATACGTTTCCTTAATCTCAGAACCTGAAACCAGCTTTTTTGCTTCAGAGAAAATAATGTTTTGAGTAAATTTGATCTTGTTGATCTCCATATGCTGTTTCGAAATCGGACAATCTTTGGAAAAAGATGAGTGAGTACCCGAGCAGTTGGTACATTTCTTAAAAGTACTCTCGCAATCTTCTGTTGTGTGTGTCTTCTCACTACATTGAGCACATACAACAGACAATGTACAAGTACTAACACCATGACCAAATTTTCGGCATTTCAAACACCTCAGTGGAGTTGGTATGTAGGTGTCAACAGTCATGTTACAATATCCTGCCTTTATTGATCTGGGAGCATTAGGAGAAGAAAATGATAACAGGTAAGTGTTCGTCTGAATGGTTTCCTGGTTTTTGCGTGTTATAAAACGCTTGGCATAAATGACTCCTTGGTCTTTCATTTTCGAAACAATATCAAGTTCGGACATGTCAGCAAACAATCGATCTCTGTCTCTAACAACTCTTTTGCTGGTGTTTAGTGATCTGTGAGGAGAGACTGATACCGGAATGCCTACGAACGTTTCAGTAGACATCAAATTAGTTACATGTTGTCTTTTGCTACACTCAATGAACATTGACCCTGAACGCAAAAGTCTAATGTTTTTCACATCACCAGCTATGCATGCTTTGTATGCCTTTTTGTACAGCAAAAGGATTCAGCTTCAACCGAGTGTTATCTTTAGTCTCCGTAACTAAAAACGTGGCCAGTAGTCAATTGATTTTGGCTGTTTGTGGTCATCATGGTCAGGATCAGTGTCGAGAGGACGTTTTGGATTCCTTCACACATTAGAACCATGCGGGGAATCGGGATATGGGTCTACAGCATAGTATTGAAAAGGAGGTGACTAGATGCCGTGCTTATATGCTGTTGACCAAGACTTGATAACATTTACAATTCTATTTGTCTTTGAAGCAGTTCCATGTTTGCTGAAGATGTTTATATGATCGGTTGCAGACTGATGACCCTTTGTGGAGGAGTCTACATCTTCGAAATCATATATGTTCCATTACAGTATTGCGCATGTTAAAACAATAAAAGACATTAAAACAATACTGAGCTGGTGCGTATTACCTACATTAAATATTTCTAGCATATCTGGTAGCACATTAAATGCAATAGGAACACATTACCTGATAAAAACCTCAAACACAGACTCATCCTCCAAAAACCGACTAAACTTATTCCTATGTCCGGATGCATTCCAATTTCGTTTGACAAGTAATTAAATGGTTGTTGTTAGTTTTTTGTTTGAGTAATCATTTATATTTGGATAGATTTAGGAAAGCATAATCTCTAAATCAAAGCAAACAAAAGAACAATGGAGAGCACTGAAGTGTTAGTTGGATGAAATGGACAGTAGACATTTCACAAATAGTCATTTTGGCAGTTATTAGTGAAGGTCCATGCACGGCTACACAAGGAAAAGTGATCTGATGGCTTTATTTTTTCGTTCTTAGGTATGTTCGTTCTCGGATGAAGTTAATGAAATAATTTGATACATTTGCTTATGGTTGTAACTATCATGAATATAATTTGGAATAAAATAATAATCATTTGTCGAAAGAGAGTTCACGAAAATGGAATACAAAATTGCACCCATGCATTAAGAATTGTGCATTAAAACTATTGGGGACAGTTACTTTACCACATTTGATTGCCTTTACAAATAAAACATCTCGTTTTCTTTGCTTTCACCAGACCACTACCATCCTATAGGCCTTTTTCTGTGTTATTAGACCCCGCGTTATACAATCGTTGACCGTATTTATAGCATGATTGATTTCCTGTTCTGCGGCGTGACCACTTTTTCTGAATAACGATCTTTTTGTTTTGTCTTTAACTGGCATTCTAGTGTATAGAATGCTATTATGTGATTTCATATGTATTTCCTATATATGTCATATGTATTGCAAACCAACTTCTCTATGTAATACGAGAATAACATCTCAAGAAGATAAACGTAATACAATATCCTTGATGTCGGAAAACAGCTGAACTGTTTGTTTGCTAAAATTGCTTTCTTCATAAAGCAGTCCATTAATGACGAAACTGCAACATATCACTACATTACACAACCCAAAGATAAATTTTCTAAGCATAATGACAATATGATGCCAATAAGGCAAGGCCTAGAATATATATATATGAAAAGTGCATCATATATACATATGCCGATGTGAAAGGTGCATCAGTTAGATAAGAATATATATATTCTGAATCAAAAACAACCATTTAGGTAAGAAGTTCATCTTTGCCCATAGAACCTTTTGAAAAGTACTAAATGATGAAACCTTGATCAGACAACTTCAGAAAAATTGCCGTATTATGCAACTGACAATTGAGACCTTATTAAATATGACATATGACAAATAGTAACTATTTATTGTCAACCTTGCTATTTTGCGATTACAATGGGCAGCACAATGTTAATATACACATATTAGTTCTTATCTAACTGATGCACTTTTCAGATCGGCATCCCTGCCCGTGTGTTAACTCAAGGGATAGCTTGTTATCTATTATCTGTTATATTTTTGTTCCCTGGAGTCATAAGGGAAATACCCGAGGAAATGATGCGGAAGAAGTGTACTAGTCCCCATTGGTTCCAGATACTGCATGTGTGTATCCTGCACAGTGTTTGGCTTTCTTCCATGAAAGAGCTGAAATAATCCTGGAGGCCATGCTAGCTATTCTCCAAACTTCCGTAGTCCTTCGAACGTCTCATCCCATTCTTAACATATTGGCTACAAGCAAACATATGAGGGCTCAGGGTAATTTGTCTGTCGTTTGGATCAGTAATGATTGATGTTGCATCCCACAACTAGACAAGGCTCGGCCTCATGTTTATAAGTTCAGCACACAAAAAAATCTGAAATACCAAAACACGTGGTGCATACATGTTATGTGGTATCCATTTGTCGGGGAGTAGGGTGCTCTGTGGGCACATAAGTTATCTGGCATCTCTTTACAAGGGAGTGGGATTCTATGAGCTGAGCCATATAGAAAGACAAAGAGCACCTGAAGATTTCTGTTTCAGTTGTATGCCACAAAATGCCTCAAAAGTTATATCGATTTTGTGCAAAGTTCGAACAAGTCATTTGCTGTTTGCTTTCGTGACATTATGGTATTTTTGGATCAGCTGGCAAACTCTATGTGGTAAACGAATTCCAGTTTTACGAAAAGCAAACTAATAGAAGGTATTGAAGTTTAGTATGATTTAAACGCGATGTTCATCACACAATGACGTTCAACAATTATCCAAAGAAATTCTTTTCCAGACAAATACGATATCACAATTGAATCTGGCTGTTTCTCTCAAAGCGATAGTTTAACGTATACCTAATATCCGAGATGCCTGTTTAACATCAACACTATTAAAATGTTGGGAGATCAACTCCTCAGTGTTTTTGAGGGAGAGATAGTAATTCCTTCTGGACCAGGTCGACGTACTTCCTATTAGGAAGGTCGTGTTCAACAAAATCGAATGTTTTATGTAACACCTAATCTCCGCTATGAAAAGAGCTCACAGTTATTGATCTCTAGCCACAGTTTGTTAATACATAACTGAATTAGGCACTGTAAATTACCTGTCGTCTGCTTAGTGTTTTGGAGCCACCATTTGTCTTATCAGCTTCTTGTTTGATATATGTTGGAGACACAATACTTGATATATGTCCCATAAACCATCTGAAAATGTTTCGGGGAAACGCTAGCGTGATAATGAAGGTCAAGGTCACTCAGTATGAAGTAGGCAAAGGAGCACCCCCATACACAATTGAGCATTTGTCTTCAGATTAGAAAAAAATGCTTTACATAATTGTAAGGAAGGGCTCCAACACACCAAATTTGGATGAAATCTTGAGAAACTATTTGCATGATTGTTATTATTGTCACAAAATTGTAGGCACCCGTGGCGAGCCACCTCCTCGTGGTGGGTGCTGGGTAACGCCAAGAGCTCGCCGACACCCCCGTAGTGGACCCGGGGGGGATATTTGGTCCACCAACCCGTTTGCCGTGGGTTGCGGCCCTGTGTCGGTGGAGGAAGGGATCCTGGTGGTTGAGGGTAACAGGGGCCTGTGACCGTGTTCCTGTTGCTCAACACACCACTTTGGCCCTGACTTCACCTAGACGGGAGGTTGAATGGGCCCGATTCAATCAATCGGCTGGTCACGCCATGCCCTGTGCATAGAAATTGCTTACATTTTGCACTTACATTTTTCGGGTATTGGTCACTTTAAAATCTAGTGTACAAATTATTGATACATTTACTTACCTAGAGTCCTATGCCAGCAGGTGGTGGCTCATGGGTCAATCTGGTTATATAGACCTCTGAATTCCGTGTTCTTAGGAACAGTGTCATGGGCCGAACCAGTCTGACACTTATTTTTTAAGTTACCATGGCTTTTCAAGTCTGTATTTTCTGGAGTATGACATCCCTGTAACCCTGGTGTTGCAGTCTGGTTTCCACTGCGGTACCGTCCTTGTTGACACTCCATGGTGGGTGGGGGGCAGGGTTGTTGAATTACACTAATACACCATGGCTAAAAACGCTCATTCTGGTTCATCTAAAACGGGCAAACGTCGTCATATGTCTTCTTCATCCGATGAAGAGATATCTACTTTCACACATGATTCCTGGCCAAGGTTTTTGGTCATTGAAAGTTCTGATGGCCATCCTTTAAATACCAATCCTTTTGCCGTCTCCAAGGGCATCCAAGGTATCTGTGGAGAGGTAAAAAACGTCACACGTTTACGAAATGGTTCTCTTTTGATTCAATGTTTACGTAGGCAACAATCTGTCAATCTGCTGGGAGTAAAGCAGTTTGTAAACAGCCAGGAGGTTGTTTCTGTTCACAAAACTCTCAACAGCTGTAGAGGTATTGTTAGAGACAGGGCACGTTGTTTGTACGATATGACAGAAGATGAGATTGTGGCAGAACTGAAAGATCAGGGAGTTACTTCTGTTAAACGTTTCAGCAGAAAACATGAATCAACTTTAGTCAAAACAAATACCTATCTTTTCACGTTTGGTCTGACACCTCTTCCAAAATTCATAAAGGCTGGGTATTGTAATATTGGAGTGGAGGTATATGTACCAAATCCACTCCGGTGTTACAAGTGTCAAAAGTTTGGACATGGTGCAAGATCTTGCACAGGTAAATCAGTATGCTCACGCTGTAGTGGAAACCATGAAGGCACTGAATGTACAAATGAGATAAAGTGTGCCAATTGCAATGGTGAGCATATGGCATCATCGAAAACGTGTCCAAAATATGAGTATGAGAACAAAATCATGAAACTGAAGTGCAATAATAATATCTCATACTTCGAAGCAAAGAAACTGATTCAGGCTCAATCAAAACCAGCAACCTATTCTGCCACAGTGTCTTCTCCTGTTCCTTCTTCTGTCAAAAAAGCTACCCTCGTTTCAACATCTTGTCAGACTGAAATATCTTGGATAAAGGATTCTCAAATAACCTTAGATGACGCCACTCACTCATCACAAGATTGTCAGCGATCATCAGCTTCACAAACTGAGTACAGTCAGCCAGGACAAATATCTGATTTTAATTTAACTCAAGATACTCCGAGCGTTGAGAAACTCACAAATAAAGAAAAGAAAAAGTTGAGAAGAAAGACCAGAGCCCTTCAGCATTTAGAAGAGTCTTCTCATTTAACACCTTCTGTGGCGGTTCAAAATCTGTTTGAACCGCTTGACATGGACATAACTCCGTCACAAACAGGGTGTAGGGGTAGCGCTGCCACGCGCTCACGATCTCCAGTTGAAGCGCCCTAAGCAGTTTTTATGGAATTAATACAATGGAATTGCAGAGGCCTCAGGAACAATTTTAATGAATTACAGTTATTATCACAAGATTTTACACCATCAGCTTTTAGTCTGCAGGAGACGTACTTGAAAAGTACAGATCGATTTGAATTGCGTCGGTACAATTCTTTTCATGCATTCTCCCCTCCCGATGGAAAAGCCACGGGTGGTGCTTCTATACTCGTGAGGCAGGGTGTTATTCATAGTCCAGTTCCTCTTAAAACCAATCTTCAGGCTGTTGCCGTCCGTCTTACTCTTCAGATAACCTTTACGCTTTGCTCTTTGTATATTTCCCCTTCTTCAGATCTTCAGCAGTCCGATCTTCATCTGGTTCATCTAAAACGGGCAAACGTCGTCATATGTCTTCTTCATCCGATGAAGAGATATCTACTTTCACACATGATTCCTGGCCAAGGTTTTTGGTCATTGAAAGTTCTGATGGCCATCCTTTAAATACCAATCCTTTTGCCGTCTCCAAGGGCATCCAAGGTATCTGTGGAGAGGTAAAAAACGTCACACGTTTACGAAATGGTTCTCTTTTGATTCAATGTTTACGTAGGCAACAATCTGTCAATCTGCTGGGAGTAAAGCAGTTTGTAAACAGCCAGGAGGTTGTTTCTGTTCACAAAACTCTCAACAGCTGTAGAGGTATTGTTAGAGACAGGGCACGTTGTTTGTACGATATGACAGAAGATGAGATTGTGGCAGAACTGAAAGATCAGGGAGTTACTTCTGTTAAACGTTTCAGCAGAAAACATGAATCAACTTTAGTCAAAACAAATACCTATCTTTTCACGTTTGGTCTGACACCTCTTCCAAAATTCATAAAGGCTGGGTATTGTAATATTGGAGTGGAGGTATATGTACCAAATCCACTCCGGTGTTACAAGTGTCAAAAGTTTGGACATGGTGCAAGATCTTGCACAGGTAAATCAGTATGCTCACGCTGTAGTGGAAACCATGAAGGCACTGAATGTACAAATGAGATAAAGTGTGCCAATTGCAATGGTGAGCATATGGCATCATCGAAAACGTGTCCAAAATATGAGTATGAGAACAAAATCATGAAACTGAAGTGCAATAATAATATCTCATACTTCGAAGCAAAGAAACTGATTCAGGCTCAATCAAAACCAGCAACCTATTCTGCCACAGTGTCTTCTCCTGTTCCTTCTTCTGTCAAAAAAGCTACCCTCGTTTCAACATCTTGTCAGACTGAAATATCTTGGATAAAGGATTCTCAAATAACCTTAGATGACGCCACTCACTCATCACAAGATTGTCAGCGATCATCAGCTTCACAAACTGAGTACAGTCAGCCAGGACAAATATCTGATTTTAATTTAACTCAAGATACTCCGAGCGTTGAGAAACTCACAAATAAAGAAAAGAAAAAGTTGAGAAGAAAGACCAGAGCCCTTCAGCATTTAGAAGAGTCTTCTCATTTAACACCTTCTGTGGCGGTTCAAAATCTGTTTGAACCGCTTGACATGGACATAACTCCGTCACAAACAGGGTGTAGGGGTAGCGCTGCCACGCGCTCACGATCTCCAGTTGAAGCGCCCTAAGCAGTTTTTATGGAATTAATACAATGGAATTGCAGAGGCCTCAGGAACAATTTTAATGAATTACAGTTATTATCACAAGATTTTACACCATCAGCTTTTAGTCTGCAGGAGACGTACTTGAAAAGTACAGATCGATTTGAATTGCGTCGGTACAATTCTTTTCATGCATTCTCCCCTCCCGATGGAAAAGCCACGGGTGGTGCTTCTATACTCGTGAGGCAGGGTGTTATTCATAGTCCAGTTCCTCTTAAAACCAATCTTCAGGCTGTTGCCGTCCGTCTTACTCTTCAGATAACCTTTACGCTTTGCTCTTTGTATATTTCCCCTTCTTCAGATCTTCAGCAGTCCGATCTTCAGAATCTATTTGACCAACTTCCCAAACCCTCTATAATTATGGGTGATCTGAACGGACATAATCCTTTGTGGGGAAGTACTAATATTAATAATAAAGGCAAAGTCATTGAAGACTTCCTTTCTAACAATAATCTATGCCTATTTAATGATGGATCAGCCACATATTTACATCCTGGAACTGGGACGTATTCTCAACTTGACTTATCACTCTCAGATCCAAATATTTATAACGAGTTTCAATGGTCGGTCCATGATGACCTTTGTGGTAGTGACCATTTTCCGACAATTCTCTCCGCTTTAAATCCGACTGATGACATACCTGCAACAAGGTGGAACTTTCATAAGGCCAACTGGCCTTTATTTCAAACACTTTGTACAGAAAAATTGAAATCTGAATTTTTTGTAAATGTTCCTGATCCTATTCAGTTGTTCTCGGATACACTGAATGATATCGCTGATGAAACTGTTCCCAAGTCCTCTGCTAAACCTCATTGCCGCAAACCATGGTTTTCTGATGATTGTAAACAGGCAAGGAAGAGCAGGAAAAAGGCAGAGAAGTACTTTCGACGACATCCTACAGTTCACAATTTAAATAATGTAAAAATAAATAATGCCAAGGCTCGGCGTACTTTTAAACAAAGTAAACGTCAGTCATGGAAGACCTTTGTGTCAAAAATTAATTCACGTACGCCAATGACGAAGGTGTGGAACATGATTCAGAGAATCAAGGGCAAGGGTAGCAATTTTAGCGTTCATCATCTTAAAGATGGACATGATATGTTAACAGACAAAATTGACATTGCCAACAAGTTGGGTGAAACTTTAGCTAGTCATTCTTCTTCATCAAATTATCATCCGAAGTTTCAGAGATATAAAACTCATCAAGAAAAAGTTGAAACTCAACTTTCATTCCGAAAATGGTGAAGACTATAATGAAGTATTTTCACTGCATGAGCTGAATTCTGCCTTGGCACAAGCTCATGATACGGCAACTGGAGCAGATAATATCCACTACCAGCTCCTGAAACATTTACCCAAAGCTTGTCTTGAGACACTTTTGAACATTTTTGATCATATTTGGACTACAGGACACTTTTTCTTCCTTCGTGGCGTCATGCCATTGTTGTACCAATACCTAAGCCTGGCCGAGACAATACAGATCCATCTAACTATAGACCAATTTCTTTAACAAGCTGCGTTTGTAAAACTATGGAACGCATGGTCAATAATAGATTAGTATGGTTTCTAGAATCCAATCATCTTATTTCTAACATTCAGTGTGGTTTTCGGAAAAATAGAAGCACTATTGATCATTTGGTTCGCCTAGAATCATTCGTTAAAAATTCCATTGTAAATAACCAGCATGCTGTGTCAATCTTTTTCGACCTGGAAAAGGCCTATGATACAACATGGAAACATGGTATTTTGAGAGACTTACATGACTTTGGTTTGAGAGGCCGTTTGCCTAATTTTATATCCCAGTTCTTAGCAGGCAGACAATTTCAAGTTCGCGTTGGATCAACCCTGTCTGAACATTATAATCAGGATCAGGGAGTTCCACAAGGTAGTATTTTGTCTGTTACCTTGTTTAGTATAAAAATCAATAGTCTCTCGAAAGTATTAAATGACTCAATAGATGGGTCATTGTTTGTGGATGATTTTAACGTTTCATGTTGTGGTAAAACATGCATACCATCGAAAGGCAATTGCAGATGTGTTTAAATATAATTCATAAATGGTCACTTGAGAATGGCTTCAAATTTTCACAGATAAAGACCAAATGCATACATTTCTGTCGGAAATATAAGACTCATAAAGATCCCGAACTGTTCTTGGATGGCTCTCCAATTAACGTTGTAAAGGAAGCCAAGTTTCTGGGATTGATCTTCGACAAACATTTGACTTTTTTACCACATATTAAGTATCTGAAGACTAAATGCCTGAAGGCATTAGATCTATTAAAAGTTGTGTCCAATTCAAAGTGGGGAGGGGATCAAACTACACTCCTTCATTTATACAGATCTCTTATCCGATCAAAACTTGATTATGGCTCCATAGTATATGGTGGAGCCTGCAAAAGCAACCTAAAACTATTAGATTCGATTCATCACCAAGGTCTGAGACTTTGTCTTGGATCTTTCAGAACATCTCCCATCGACAGTATCTACGTTGAGGCCGATGAGCCATCTTTAAAACTTCGCCGTGTCAAATTATCTTTACAATATATCACAAAGTTATATTCTAATGAATCCAATCCTGCCCATAACTGCGTATTTAATCCTCTTTATGAGGAATTGTATAATAAAAGAACTTCACTTGTTCCACCTCTTGGGATAAGAATCAAACCATTCATTTCTGCAGCTGGGATTGAGCTGGAGACTATTTCTCCTTCTCGGCTTTTTTCTTCTCCTCCTTGGCAGTTGGTGAGGCCACATGTTGACCTAACACTTACAGAGTTTAAAAAATCAGAAACTAATGAATTACAATATAAACAAGAATTTATTCAATTAAAACATAAATATAATAAACACAAATTCCTATTTACAGATGGGTCCAAGGATGGTGGCGCAGTAGCTTGTGCTACTGTCATTGGATCCAGAACAATCTCTTTTAGAATACCTGATTATACCTCTATTTTTACAGCAGAAGCAAACGCAATACTAACGGCTGTTAAATATATTCAAAGACATCCTGCACATAAACAGTATATAATCTTTTCTGACTCTCTTTCTTGCCTTCAGGCTATTAAAAATCTATCTTGTAAACATCCACTTTTAATACAAATTATTGAGTTATATAATGATCTTGCTACTGGCCAATATGACATCGTCTTTTGTTGGTTACCCAGCCACGTGGGCATTTCTGGGAACACAATGGCCGATTTTGCTGCTAAGGCAGCACTCAATAAATCAGTGACACCACTCCTTATTCCATACTCTGATTACAAAGCAAACATTAAAACTTACATCCGTGATCTGATGCAAAAGAAGTGGGACACCCAGGTGGGTATCAATAAATTGCATGAAATGAAACCGTATATTGGTTATACCTACTTGGGATGTCAGTCCAGATTTGAGGAGGTCGTTATGCGACGATGTCGTATTGGCCATACGCGGTATACACACGAATATTTACTTAAAGGTGAGGATCCTCCGTTTTGTATCCCTTGTGATGAAGCAATCACGGTCAAGCATATTCTGCTTGACTGTATTGATTTTGCCATCACAAGGGAGAAATATTTTACTGTCAAAACAATGAAGGATCTTTTTAATGTTAATTATCATTTAATTATTGAATTTTTAAAGGAAATAGAATTATTAGATAAATTCTGAATAATATGTTTTGTAAATAGAAAGCTGATATCTTAAACATGGTAGTGTGAATTGTCAACTGCGATTGTTAGTGGCCGTACCCTCAAAAGGGGTTAAAGCAGCGTAAAATTATTGTCCCCCTGAAAGGGTGCTTAAGTCCAGAAACTTTCAAAGTGAAATTTAAGCTTACCAGTATTTTAAACGTAGTATTTTTGTCATTTTAAATTTCGGCTACATTTTCCTACAATCGCCAGCAGCTGAGGGGATGGTGTAAATCCAGCTAGGGGCCATGCAGGTTGCTAAAGTAACGTAAGTCCCCTTGGTTCCTAGTATGGTGATCTACCTTCAGTTGTTGGTGATCTATAGCCTACTTTTATATTATGTATTGTCCAAATTGTGCTGTAGTTTTAACTTCATATGCTAGTTTTAGACTCGAATTGTGATACTCTAGTTATTTTACCGTACTTTGATGACGGGTTTTATAATATCTACATGTTCTGTATAATCATGCTTATTCTCGTCACGATATGGCTGAAATATTGCCGATGTGACGTTAAATTATAACTCACTCACTCACTCACAAAATTGTATGAAATGATGAATGTCGCTTTCTCGACGTAACTGAAGTTTTTTAAATCGTCTGGCAACTTTGGAGTTAAGTGCGAAATAAGTTGGGTACGGATCTGGTCCAGTTGGTCCACTTTCTATATTTATTCCACAGATATACTGAACATTGGGACCCTTTGTGTGAACTATATACATTTTGAATCAATGCCTTAGTATAACGTTATTGGGAGCCTTGGCAGTGTTGGTACGTATGACGGGACAAGTTTGCTTAAGTTCATAACAACGGTTTCATATGAAACAGTAACGTGTGTTTCAGTAACTTTCAAACACTAACACTGCATCATTCCAAAAGGAAATGGCTGTGTTAACCTTGATACCGTTAATGCTGCTTATGTGAATGACAAACATAACCACTACTGTGTGGTGTGTGTTCAGTAGAGGTACATGTAAGATAAGGTATATACCTGTATCTTTGTTACGAGTGTGTATTTTCTGTATATTTTGTTGTTAATTATTATTGGGTCACAACGTTTTGTGGTTTGAATAATAGTTGTGATGGGTCACATTTCGTATAATCGATGATCCGCATTTTTAGGCTTCAGGTTTTCCGGGATTTATCTGCCATTGACATTGTTTCGAGGCCATTCTACAGTATTGGCGATGGCAGTAAGAGTTCGTACTTTCGGGAAATGACTGAATATATATAAAGGCTAGTTGCCATGCTGTGGGACACACAATCATATCACTGGAGTAGCATCATAAATCGCTGCCAACGTTTGATCTACATTAACCGCTGTCAGACCAATCGCTGTGTTACATTCTGCATGACTGTTTATCTCTCGCACTAAGACTTTGGTGAGTTTGCTTTATTATATTTTGTGACCCATTGCCTTAGATTTTGTCTCCCTGGTATTGCATTTGAAATCAATATTGTGAAATTGACTTCAAATATGGAAATACGAATATTCCTCTAAGAATCACTAAGGATAAGTTACATTGTTATAGAAGTACGTATACGTTTTTAAATGTCAGTCTCTACGTCAAATGATGCTGATACAACACCAGGGATGCATCCATGCACCAAGGGAACACATACCTGATTCTGCACAACATAAAAGACGTGTGTGTATTGTTTACAATAAATGACGTTTATAGGTCATGCATGGTAATACGAATACCCATTAATTAGGGGCTTGAATTTATATAATATTTTCACTTTGATCACTCAGGTACAAGAAACAACGTGTTGAGTTTCACTTGTATTATCATCTCACATAACAAATATTTCTCTTCCTGCAATGTTGTCGATGTACTCTTGAGTGTAATTCTCTGCAATACTTGGGGGGTATCTCCTTGCTTTACGTAGGTACGTGAAGTTGTCAGACAATAATGAATGCCCAGATGTCACATACTGAAGTGAGTGGGGTGGTAAACGTCGCCTTGAAATGTTTTCCTATCACGCAGTGTGAGAATAAAACCCGGAGGAACGCAGAGCTCGTACCACACACTTAACCAGTGTAGTAAAGAGAGAGCGCTTGAACCACTAGGCTACGTCACTGCCCCGAATGCCAGCACGGGTGATAATCAGGGCAAAATGGGAATCCACAGTCGTAGTTTTCCGTGCCAAAGGGGCATCTTCTGGACAGTGTACTGCGGTGCCCAAAGCCTCTTTAGTTTCAGCAGACTATTGCTATATAGAAATGTAGTGTAGGCTAACATCAAATAATTAAATATATGTTCTTCGTACTTCCTGTAATCTGCTTGGCCTGAATTGCTGATACCGGTGAAATGTTAGTGTTGATTTATCATCCATACTGATTGCTATATCTGTTAATAAATGATTATGTTAAGAAATACGTGAAATGCGTGAACAACGGACACTTGTGCAACGTTTTGTCGTATTTTGAAAACCTGTGCATCTGTGTATTTCAGTGAAAATGCTACATAAGACTATAACCAACTAAAAGTAGCAGGTCTACATTTTTCAATTTTTTTAAAAAAAAAATTTTTTTATTTATTTATCTATTTTTATAAACGTAGCCTTGTGAATCAATTGATCGTGAATTTATGTACATACTGACTGGCCCGGGGAATATCGCCTTTTACAAATGCTGCTATTGACTGTGTCATGATTAACTGGAAGAAGCATGTCACGTTTAAGCTTAAGCTGTCAAGTTGTTTTTGAGAAGGTAAACGATTAAATAAGATCATTTAACTGCCCAGTCTATATGCAAGTTATGTCTACCAGTATATCCAACTTCTCCGCATACATCCAAACATGTTACCCCTAACACAATCCCACCTCTTTCACAACTGTCAAACTGTGCGACTGCATGCCAGGATGGAAAAACCGCCTCTCTTCTGGTCTGCCCTGAAGATGTGTCTTGCGACCTCAGTGTATGTCCATCATTCTGTTTTGATTTGTAGGATATTTTGTCATATATATGCTTTTCATATGGACTTAAATTGCAAGAACATACTGTGTATTGTTTTCTGTTTATCGCTGAAGCAATGTGCACACAGCCACTAGACACATAGCTACACCTAGTACAAAACAAACGTAGTGTCACATTAAAGTAACGAGTGAAGGTATCAAGATGGCTGCCATGAAGGGTCAGGTAGTGAATGGGCACAAATCCATGTCATGCATTCCATGCTAATGCCATACAAATACCGACTAACCTCAACACTAAGAGTGAGTTTGGTTAAATGTTGGTTTGAATACAAGCATCAAACCCAAACGTTTGTCTCGTTGGTGAAGCCAACGTGCATGGTTTTGACAAATTCGAGATCGTAGTTTTCTTACACGTCTTACATCCAAATTTCGATTGCCAAGTATATTTGAGAATCACTGAAACCAATAGCGGTGGAATAGCTTAATGTAAACATATCCACACTACTGCTTTCAACCGTCTTCCTTTATTACCTTCTTTATACCTGATATCAAATGTTAATGTATTTCCATGAATCTCATGTAGGCAGTGATTCCCATGTTAAAATTTGTATCGAAGGAACTTACAAATCGATAGCCAAGATCTTGATATTTGACTTCACTATCAGAATAGTGTAAGAAGACCTTAACATACCTCTGTGCCGATCAACGAGTGCCATTCAGAGCAATGGCGTGGATGGAGGGATTCGTCTTTCTGTGAATTCATATTTGATAGAGTTTTGTCAAAACATAGCTTAGATGGGAGCATTTTACAGTTTCATATATCACGGGAGTAAGGTACATTATACTGAACTCTAAACGCTGGACTATTTCCTAAAGTGCCCTATAGCAAGTAGCTTGTTGTAAACGTCATCAGTCAGGGCTGGAAACACCATTACCGACACCATCGCTAAAGCATCATTCCAATATGCACAGTCAAGAACAGTAATAAAGGTAAAGTAATATTTGATCCTCTGGAGATGAAAATGTTTAGAAGCTAATGATGCTGTCCCTCAAAGCTATCAACCATTATACATTATACAGAAGCAATAATATCTGATATCAAGCCTTAAGTTAACGTCAATCCCTTCTAGTACGTGTACTAAACGTAAACACGTATACTTGTTGACGCGTTGTACTTCACCCTAACAATTGTAAAATAACCTGACTGTGAAAATCAGGAAATCATTACGAAATATTGCATCAAATATACCAGCTTAAAATCACCCATGTTAGATATGCCGCATCTGAAATTATCAGTACAATGTGACATCATCGTAGAAATTGGACAACTGGAATACCATATGCTATTCGCATTATCCATGTACGTTGTCATATTGGTGGCAAAGCATGCATCATCTTTTTAAATACGTGACAAACATGTTGTCGGAATCATTAATCTCTATTACGACTTGAATTCCCATACCATGTATTCCCATACCATGCATTCCCGAATTGTTTTCTTGAGACCATCTGAGAAGCCTTTGGATAGTATGCACTCACCTTTCCGCGGACACCCTGCATCCTACTGTTTTAAGTGATACATAAACACATGGTAATGATGTTGTTGGTGTCGTACAGTCGTCTTTGCTTTTAGCAAGCAATTTGTGATAGACGTAAAAAGGATTTTGTCACTTTTAATGGCATCATGAATACCGTCCAAGCCTCTATGTAACTTAGGAGACACTGCATAACAAATATCATATGCTCAACAGGAACATACACCACAGGGTGTAAGGTGTAAAAGTAGGATGTGATGAACACAACATGAGCGCATCACCAAATAACAAGTGATGGCAATCTTCTTTCGTAAAAGGTTTTACCACCACCAACATTATGTTCTTAATTTATGACTCCTTGGGTGTTATAAAACCTTTACGTTAAGGTCACAGCATGGGATGACATCCTGCATCATATGGACAAACAAATATTTTCTCATTATATTGTAATGATCCGGTATGACTTCAAAGGGACATCAATAGAAAAGCAGCTGTAGACTGCCAAGCTAATATGTATTCCTTTGAATATAAATAATAAACCTGGGTAACATGATATTGTGTTTACAGTTACAGATTGTTCTTGCGTTCATTAGTTTATGTGGTTGGGTTACTCAAGCAGTTATGGTCTCAGCCGTCCACTTTACAATACAATACCCCCCAGCTTCCCAGTTGATTAATATTATATAACTCCAGTTTTTCTCCATAGCACTTGCACACTTTTTCCAAGGATGTTGCGTATGTATTTGTCAAATTAGGAATGATGGAAGTCTAAAACAAATTACTTTAAGTTATTATTTGTTTTATTCATTCGCTTTAAATGTTTTTTATTGCTATTTTGAGAAACAACAACATTGAATCAATAGAAAACAACTCTCCATCCATGGTTGAAACCTGTTTATATAGACATGTGATGGGTCTGTGGACAGATCTGTTATTTTCATTTCTATTATTGTCTAAACAGTCGTTTAAAAGATGTCGTTTGCGGAGCTTTGATGGATTGTTTACGGCAATAATGAGAGGCAGGCTGAAGCCTAGTCTCGGTTCATCACAAGAGTTAACTCGGAAACAATGTGTAGTTATGGTTCTTCAAACCCAGAGCCTACAAACCTGTCATAGGTTACGTAATGCACAGCAAATTACAGTGCCTTTGGCGCTAAGGTCATCAGCAACCTTTTCATAAGATGCGACACAGTGTAAGAAATGATAACATGGCTGATGGTTTCTAGTGCTTTAAACATGCCTGTGTGGATAATATAGGTTTTAATAAATGAATACAGTTAAAATTAAATTTGCTGGACGTATAATTGACGTGAAGATGTACACATGTATTGCCGTCGCGTTGACGCCTTGCTCTAGAATGTTCCTCCCTTTACCCAATAATAAAGAAAATGGAGCTCAAGTTCGCGCTGAGTTTGAATTCGTTTTAAAGTATCTCACATGTACCAATGCCTTTTTCAGATTCACCAAAGGGCTTGAAGTCCATTGCTAAACCAGATTACTCCACACGATTCCGTTACAATCCTCAAATCCATATTATGTCATAACATTTCCTTTGCAGAAAAGGGAAAACTTAGATTCTTCTTCAAGTTACAGGCTTACTGTGAGTTTCGGGAAGAATATTTTGCATTGTATTCGGAGTAATGCTTACTCCTTCATCAGGTGAAGGAGTAAGCATTACTCCGAAACGTTGTGTTCTCATATAAGAAGTTGATATCCATAAAATCTTCATTCTTATGCATTTCACTTCTAAATGCCCTTCAAAAATTTTGCATTGTAACTGACAATGGATTAAATCAGACGAAATGGAGTGAAAACAATTTAGTGTGCTCAGGACAAGGGGATTTATAAATTGACTGAAAACTTCAGACACATGTTCATTCAGAGGTAGATCTTTGATTAGTCAATGACATCTGTGGCGAGCCACCTCCTCGTGGTGGATGCTGGGTAACGCTAAGAGCTCGCCGATCCCCAGTGTGGACCTGTGGCATATTTGGTCCACCAACCAGTCTGGCATGGGTTGCGGCCATGTGTCGGTGGAGGAACCTGGAGCCGTGTTCATATTGCCCAATACATCAGTTTGGCTTCACCTAGACGGGTGGTTGAATGGGCCTGGTTCACCCAATCGGCTGGTCTTGCCAAGTCCTTTGCATGGACTATATATTGCACAAATTTGATGTGGAATTGTTTGAATTTCGGCCTTGGCACTGTTGTTAATTTAAAACATTTTTTGTTTTTGAAAGATGACCATATGAGCTTTGTCCAGAGTCTTGCGAAGAATGCGGTGGCCCATGGGCCAGTCTGGTCGATTAGTTATTCGTAATTCTTCCACTGGAGTATATGATCTGAGTATCCTTGCTGCAAGTAGGAGACCCACTTGTTTTTAGCATTGTGCTTGTGATACTCCGTGATGGGTGGGGTGCTCAGATGATGAAATCTAACTGACTCAACGTGGCTTACGAAACCTCTCAAAAAAAAAAAAAAAAAAAGAAAAAAAAAAAAAACACCAAGCGTCAACTTTACACTGATCCCGTTGAAGCTGACCACAGACTGCTCAACTCAACTTATTACTGGCCACGTTTTCTTGTCCTTGATACTATTGTCGTTGTCAAGACACCTTTGAAGTCGAATCCTTTTGCCGTAACTAAGGGCATACAAGGCACTGCTGGTGATGTCAAAAGCGTTAGGCGATTACGTTCCGGTTCTCTGCTGGTTGAGTGTGCGAAAAAGGCAGCAAGCCACCAACCTTATGGCTACAAAATCTTTTGTCGGCATTCCATGACGGCATTCCAGTCATGGTCGCAGCTCACAAAGCACTCAACACGAGCAAAGGAATTGTCAGGGATCAACGATTGTTTATTGACATGTCAGAGCTGGTGCAAATTCATCACTTTCTAAAGACTGTCATGTCTGGAACCATCACTTGTAGATCAACAAACAAAATTCACCCGAAACATTAGTTTTGCCAAAAAAACTGGTCCAAAGTTCTGAACCTAAAGAATGCTATGCTTCCATAACCAAAACAACGTCGGAAGCAACAACAAGTGTAACACGATCACGACAAGAAGCTCCTCTGATTTATTCACCTACGATATCTACTCAGGCGCCAAAATCACTTACTTGTACGCCTCAGATCCAATCAGTAGCATCCTTTGATCATGACTCATCTTCTTCATCAACACCAAAATTGTCACAAAACTAACCTTAAAAAGTCAAATCCTTTGAAAAACACTTAGTGACAGAGCCCCCAAAGGGTCCGAAAATAGAATATAATTGTACAAGAAATATGGATCTCTTGAGGACATGGACATGTCAAAAAACGTCCAGGGCAAACAGCTTGTCGCCCTCCAAACACGTGTGGGGACATCCCCATAAACCCCCTCTCCCCTCGCAATGTTTCCAGACGGATGCTTTTGACCTACGCCATTTCAATGTTTTTCATTCTTTCACACATGCGGAAGATCGGCCACGGGCGGATCCTCATCAAACAGAAAATTATCCATAGCCAGTTACATGTCTTGCTTGACTGTATTGAATACTCCATCACAATGGTTCAGGATTTTAAATCACGAACAGTGAAGTATATTTTCAATGATATAAGCTCTCATTTCATTATTGCATTCTAAAAAGATTTAGATTTGTTGACTGATTTGTAAATACATACAAGACTGGAATCAATACCTCAGATTGTTAGTGGCTCAAGGGAGGTTGAAGTACCGTAAACTGATTTTCATGCTGAGAGGGTACTTAAGTCCCAAAACATTCGATGTCAAATTTAATCTTCCACTTTTTAACTGTAGTATCATTGTCATATTAATTTGTGGCTAAACTTCCATACAATCGCCAGCAGCTGAAGGGATGGTGTAAATCCAGATAGAGTCCATGCAAGTAGAAGTCCTTATGATGCGTTGTATGGTGATCTACCTTCAGCTGTTGGTGATCAACAGCCGATATTTACATAGCATTGTCTGGGATAGTGCTCTGCTTTTAAAAACACATGCTAGCTAGTTTTATCTGTTTCTGTGATACTTTAGCTATTTCACTGTTCGTCGATGACTAATTTTTAAAAATGCTTGTATTCATTGTGTAGCGAGTGTTCGGACGTTTGTTCTGAAAAGAAGAAATTGATAAACATGTGTTAATATTTATATTTATGTTATGAGTATACCTATCCATGAAGGAGGATATAATATGAATATGTAATATCATCCTATTGACATAGGCTTACTAAAGAATGTTTAAACGATATCGTAATTGATTCAATAGAAATTCAACATCAATTAGAAAAATAGTTCTTTAATGTTATTCTGTTTAGAATAATCTGCAAGAAGGTTCAGACTATTTTTTTACAGGGCTGAACATTCTGGAAGTTATTTAGACATAAGATGACAAGCACGTGCCTCATCCATCCTCAATTTCATCAAAACATTAGGTTGTGGGAAGATTCATTCATGATTTTCAGCTAGGCTGCCCAACCCGTGTGTGTTGTGAAAGCTTGACGACAGTTGCTTCCAGAGGAATGTTATCACCAATGATTTGTACTGTAAATGTATTGCCATTCCTGTTTTACGCTGTTTCTCTATCGTGTAAGTACACGATTACGTTGTAGTAATTTGTGTTGATTTTGTAATGTGGTTAATGACATAATGTAATGGTTAATTGCCACACGTTCTTGTTGATTCAGACTTGATTCTCGTCCATAGTCGGCATTGACACATGAATTCAGTCTTTGACTCGACGAGCAGTAATATAAAAATGTATGCCTGTGGTTATTGTATGTCCCGCAAGAAGCTGTAAAAAGTAGAGAACATAATTTTTGATTTCACATTCATCCTTGTCAGAGACCTATTCTACTAAAACTCAGATGTATCATGCTTCGTAAAAAGTAAAAACGCCTCAATAGATTTTGTTTACAGTTTCACAGGCCTGTAAGAAAGCACCATCTGATCGTAATTGGCTGGAGTACCAGCTCTCTGTCTGACAGAGCTGGGTGCATTAGATAAATCAACCATTTCCTATGGCTATGACATACAAATCTGTTTTATTATTTTTTTCGAAGTTTGCGCAGATCGATGCTCATGTTGTCGATCACTGGAGTGTCTGGTACAGACTCAATTATTTACATACCGGCGCCACATAGCTGGAATATTACTGAGTGCGGCTTAAAAGTAAACTCACTCACTCATTAAGTCACCACACGAATATATAACCAAAGAATTAAGAGTCTGTAGGTTAAAATGTCATCGTAAATCGATTAAACCTTGATGTTGTCACTGGCGCCCAACCGTGTTCACAGACTAAATGATGTCCCTTTGCAGAGTTCAGTTTGAACCCTTATAGTGCGGATTGTGACCGAATGTGAGGTAAACAATCATCTATAGCTCCTGGGCTACCTTAGCCGTCTTGACGACTAATCACAATTCTAAGCGTTATTTCATTTCCATTTTCTAAATGACTAATGGACTTATATGTTCTATTCGCTATCTGGGCTGATATTGACCGTAAAATGGTCAAGGGCCTTATGTTCACTACAGGTCATACCAAGCCGACTTCAACCGAACCCTGTTTTGTTGTCTTCAGGCTTATGCTCCAACTGGAATCGTTTTTGATCGTGCAAGGACGACTTGTGTTTTCATCGTCACGCCAGATTCTCTCAAGTTCTGTTGCAAGGTTAATAACGTTATCTGGTGGATGAGGAAGATGGCGTAGATGTCGATCCATCTCGTTTCCAAACATGCTCTATTGGGGAGAGATCAACGTTGTGGTGTTGCACGAGATCCACAGGAACCCTTGCCGTATGATGGCGGGCATTGTTGGGATATTAACCCAAGGCCATGACGTTGCAGGAAAGGAACTGTCACAGGTCGAAACATCTAATATCTGTGCCCACACCAGCTAAGCTGTCCTGGACAATCACCAAAGGACTTCTTTGGCGTGCAGTCATTCTACTCCAAATCACCATGGAACCACCACCAAAGCGAATCCTCTCAAAGACACAGGTCTCTGCATAACGTTCTCCCAAGTGTCTATATTCATGTTGACTTCCATCATTATGGGAAATGTTAATCCTGGACTTATCTGTGAAAACAACATTTCTCCACCAAGACAAGGGTCTGCTGACATTATTTTGGCACCGCATTTGGCGAGCTTGTCGATGACGTGTCAGGATAGGTCGTATGGCGGGACGTTGTAATGACGTAACGTGGTCGACCTGTGTTGGGGTGAATACGGCGACGTTCTGTGATCGTCCGGGCAGTCATCACTGCAGTCTGAAACCCGTGGCGAAGATGGGTCACCCTGATCCATCTGTCCTGTCTTGGCGTTGTTACACGTGGACGTCCAGAACGTGGCCGATGGATGACGTTATTTGTGTTCTGGTACTGTCTCACCAGTGCAGAAATGGTATTCCGGTGGCAGAGGAAATGCGCAGCCACTTGTCGTTGAGACATTCCCCACGGACCATCCCAATGGCCTCATGACGTTGTGCAGACGACAGCATTGGTATGATATGTGCTTCAATAGCCGTTTCATTTTTTTAAAGATCGCAAGGGCAGGGTTTGAGCTTTCCAAAGTGAAAATATTGTTGGGCATCCATTTGCTATATTTCTCGTTCCCGGAATGCACGTGCAACAACGTATTGGACGTCTCAATGACGAAACCACTGACGTCAAGGAACCTCATACGTGCATGCATTTGGATACATGTCATTAATCTCTGAGTTTAAATCCTTATGTGTCTAGACAGGTTTGATAAATTCCGATTTTACATTTACGCATGCACAGTTTCTTTATGTGTCTAGTATATGATATAAGTTATAGAAGAACAACAGACATATCACGCGGGGTACTGCGGCATTGGATAAACAAAACACGTGCCTATGGTGAGACGGACTGTGCCACGTGCCCTTCCTTGTGAGCAGGACTGTAGTCCTCAGAACTCTCAGGAATCGTCTCTGTGGTTCAGCTGCTAGAACACGTTTGTCGGTGGTTTTCATGTACCTTTCTTCGGTGCGTTTCATGTCTGGTATTTGATTCCGAAGACAGGCATGGATTTACACTTTCCTTAGCCTTTGACATTACATACAGCATATCTTTTCTCCAGCAGAAATCTACTTATCAAATGATAATCGATTGATGTTCATAGTAATCTGTCTTTGAAGAACTTCCTTGCCCATACACATTTTGAATGTTACCATTCAAGGGTGAGTCACAGTTCCGTAACCAGCCTACCAGACATGTGTAATTAAATCTGTGGCAAGGGTACAGCAAATTCAACTCAGCTGTCTTGTTGGGAATAAAAAACAGGCATCCAAGATGATGTACTGTTGACCAACATCCCATGCAGACAAATTGTATAAGGCTCATTCAAATGACCTGTCGATTTGTTTGAGATTCTGTGGTTGGTTACAGTACCGTTAAAGGAATGCATCTCTTTGTTCGTTTTCTCATTTACTTGATCGCATGTCATTCTGTGCATTATCAGCTGGCTCATCCTGAGGGGAACACTGAGTATCATACAAATAAGACAGTGTTGTATAAATACGCCACTGAGTCGTATGTGTTTGTAATTAATCAAGGTAAGGACATACCTAGACGCTGTGGATTCCATGAGCAGCGGTCTACAGTTTTGGTAGACGATGTCTCACTTTGTCAAATCTTTTCTCAGTTTAAACAGTTTTCGCAACAACATTTTAGTGCTCAGTGAAGTTAGTAATTAGAGACACAAGGTTTTGAATAAAGGTAGATACCTGATCGTCAAATGAAAAATAATGGTTTGTCATGATTTCCGTCTGGTCACTACTCGTCTTGGTTATATGTTGTTTTAATTTCGACATTCAGGTAGGTGCATGACACAGCTAATCATAGCCAAATCCCTAGGACGAGGTTCCCATTTCGTTACCCATAGACCTATTACTCTGTGCTTTGAGATCTCTGATTTTCGTGATCTCTTTCTCTCTGTGTCTGTCCTGCACGAGATACTAAACAGATACGCAAGTGGGGCATTGCTTTGCCTCCGACACCCAAATACCCTGCGGGAAATACGAAACATGTGATTACAGCTGTGACAGGAGTCATACTGATAACTTCCAAATCATGTCATAGTTTTTTTTCAGCGAAGGTGACTACGACAACGGGTAAGCATGGTTCTGTCTTTACAAGTGGCAAGATGTCGCAGCGCACGTTGAGTCGGGAACCTGACCGGAAGTGATAAGTTGGACCGTCGCTTATATCGTTTAATGATAAGGAGAGTTATCGCCCCACGCAACTAAAAGATCGCCCATTCATGACATATACCTATGTGAACAGCCATAGTGAACTTACAGGCAACTAGCGTAGTGAAACACGTAGCACCTCCTTGAGTTAAAACGCGATGAAATATATCTATCTAACATTCAACATTTACAAGCGATATGTTATGAATGTCAGCTTCCTAAACATGAATTTCAGATATTTAGTTCAAAACTAAATATCAAACTCCAAAAGGTTCTGTAATTGGATTTAATGTTTATAATCTAAATAATTAGTGTATGCAATGTACTACTTTAATTTAAATGTGCTACTTTCCTCATATATATTCTTTCCATCCCTGTACATACAGTTTGTTTCACATTTGCATGTAAGTACTCTATATAGGAGAGGGTTTCACTAAGTTGGCATCTTGTCGCTTCCTTAGAGACCGATTGTTGGTGGACAAGACATTAGCTGCTTCCTAAATGATGGTGTGGTTTTGTTCCTGGTGACGGTTTAGTATCATTTGGGGTTGAGTCTACAGTCTTCAGTGTCGCATATTGCATGTACACACTATGTCACCGTTTCCATGGATAAAGATTCCACTTGATAATTCATGGGGGCTCTACACTATCCAAAATATTACTTAACCTCATGGCCGATGATCTGCGCAGCGAATCGGGGGGCTTTAACGATGGAGCCATATCTCCCTGTTATTTGACATGAGGGATACCTCCGGTAGTTCCGTCTAACCGTTTCTCAAGAGAGAGCGGTGTTTCAACAGCAGTGAAATGTTTCCTTTCAAAGAAATATGCCTTAGTGTACTTCTCTCTGTTTACGGTGCAGCACTTTACAGATTAAATCTTTTTTTTAAATTACAGGATTTAATGTGCAGTCATTTAAAGCTATGTCGTTAGGGATTGAAAACGAGTATTTCCATAAAATGTTTGAGCTTTGGGGGTATAAATAATGTCATAATTTGTTTTTAATTCTTTTACCAGATACAAAGCAATAGTGAAGTCTCAAAAACGAATAACTGTGCTGAGTGAGCATTAATCCAAATGGATCGTGCAACAGGATCATTGCATTTAGATCTTTTTACCATTTTATTGTAAATATTTGAGTACATGTTTCGAGATCAAAGCATACTCACATGACGGTTCCTCTCCCTGGTGGTATGACAGAGTAATATAACTGAGGGGATTGAATATAACATAAATATTATCCATAATTATTCAGATGCATGTCAGTGTCCGTATAACGTGTATAGCGTTTCACATCACACATATTATGGAGAGCAATTATATCATATATCTATGCCTGTCGTTTATTACTTGTTATTGGCATCGATATAAGTAGTATTCATTACAGGCATGTTACAAAACGAGAGCTGGTAACAATGATGGGCTGTTTTAAAAATTACAAACATTTTGTTCCTCCAATAAATGCATTTCATTGTGCATGTTCCCAAGAGTGGCGATCGGAACTGAATATGACAATCATCTCCTCCCATAGTTCTGTTCCTGACTTAATGCCACGGAAGATAATAACACTCACGAGATTGGTCTTTCTGGGATACCATAGTATAGACCAGTCTTAAGACATGGGGAGCCCAGCATATATTTGATGCAACCATAACAACACTAATTTGTAGAGATGCTACACATCATGGTTTCCAGACAGTGATCCTTGCAAGTTAAGACTCATTTGGCACATCTGCTGCCGTTCATCAGGTGGTAAATGCAAATAGACAGCTGATATGATACTGCGGATTTACTATAAAACACCATTTAAACATTAACCAATTTGAAAAGTATTTTTGAGAAGTTGGGTCTTCAGATGAGGACAAACTTTATGGATGAAAACGTGTTTTGAGGGGATAGGGATTCGTGTATCGTTGCCAGGCAGGTATAAAAATCTGTATAGAAAAGGCGATTCACCTGAATAAAGAAGTTGTAAATCCATAAAGTTAGTCCTTATTCGCACTTAAGCCATGTGTTTGACGATAACAGGAAAAGGTAAATGGACCTTATAGCTTAAACGTTTTACATGATTCGTAGTATGCTCCGGGATTCCAATGTGCATTGTGCTGCTGTTCGCTCGACTTTGTTGGTTATCGATTCTTACTTGTGTTTGCATATGGTTCTCTGCGAACTAGGCCACATGGATATTGAGCAATAAACGTTTTCAGTTATCACTTGGAAACTGACATGAAACGGCATTGGCATTATAACACATTGCTTCTTGTCGCCCAAAATACTTCAATGATTCAGCTCGACTTGGCGCTAGGAAAAAAACAACATTTTCCTGAAAGAACAGTTGTCAAGTTAACCACACATACCTTGCATATTGGCCATACTATTGAAAGGGACTACTTCACAGAGGACAGTGGACAGAGGAATGCCGTGATTTATGAGTAAAATAACAAACTGAAACAGCGCTGTTGATGCAACCGATCATCTCAGGGACCATTGACCATTCTATTCGTATAAAACATGTTGTTCGTTAAGACGTCAAGATCAGCTTGTATATGACTATCATGTTCAATACTGAAACAATGAAAGTTGGTGAAACTCTTTGTCGATAGCGTTTCATTGTTCCTCGACGAAATGGATCATTTCTAAAAACAACATCATTATCCGTCACTGGATTATCTGATAGAGACGCGTGACTACTTTTTGCACAAACAGCATGCGATCGGAAAGAAAAGATTACGGCCAGGCAGCAAATTCGAGTATCAATATATGTATCCAGAAGCGGTTATATGAGTACTGGTAGTGGGTTACCAATCGACATGTATCAAATCTGTTTTAGCAAAATATTTGGTTTGATATCAAACCTAAACAACGCTGGTATTAGTTTTGATAGTTTTCTAATCTAAAATGAAATTTATTTCACACAAGTTCTGCTCGTCTCTTTGCAAAAAAGCTGTTTCATTTATCAATGCCCTCTGAAAATTGTCCGGATAGCATACATACGATATGCGTTTTTAATTGAACATGATTGTCCTTGTAGTTGCCACGGCTGTTAAATGTTTTCGTCGAAAAAATATAGATACCAGAGGCACCCAATTTACATGGTTTTGTGTGTGTCCATGTATTTGTAAGAGGACCAAATAACAATCATATTGATATAATCATCTCCTTTCAAGTACAGATTTATTAATAATTCTAAAGAATTCTTTTTGTACCATGTCTGACAGGACCACTTACGTAAGTTCACAGAAAATAGAATGCAGACTTGAATATATTAGACTTCTTTTTACCCATTCTAGCATATTTGAATCGATCTGCATGAAGATTGTGCTCTGGTTTGTTTCATGTATATATTTCAACATGAATTACAATTCAAAACATGGGTTATATTTTTGTTCTAATTCCTCTTGCAAGACAATCCGCTTCTCTGCCTACAACCCAAAGGAATTTGGGGGCTTCTGGTTCAAGGGAACATCATCCGTTCAGGCGTCCCTTGTTTGGTGTTGTTGTGCATGGGGAAGGCGCTTGAGTAATGCTTGTGTGCACACATATTAGACAGGTGTCTCTTCATTCTTCAGAAAGTCACATTGTACTAACATCTGCTAAATATACGAAATCCCTGTTTTCTAGATGACGCCTGTGTAACAGGAAGTGATGTCAATTGAGACATACCAGATTTTATATGGAGAATATGTTGATGTTTATACTGATTTTGTCACATGTTGCAGGATGGGTTTTGTTGGTGGAATCCATGTGGATTCGTAACTGATTCGAGAAATAAAACGTCCTCACCCCTGCCAGCGTCGGCTGTCATATAAAGAGCTGTTCACACCTGCACAACATAAGCCCTACTGATACTGTTGTACGGTGTCAGCTCTGGGTCCCATGCCGTCCACCGAAGATGTGAATCACGACTTATCTTTCCGTCTTTGGTTTATCGGCACCAGATCTGATCATGCATTGGTATCCATGATGTATGCTCAAGGTACCATGCCGTCCACCGAAGATGTGAATCACGGCTTATCGTTCCGTCTTTGGTTTATCGGCACCAGACCTGATCATGCATTGGTATCAATGATGTAATTTCGCCTATGTTGTGTTTAACGTTCATCAATGTGTGTTTCGTTGTGTACCTGGTAGGTAAACGACCCTGCTTCAAACCCAGTATTCACTAAACGTGTACGCCTAAGCAGCTGACGAGGCTAGTCAGACGGTTCCTGTTTTGCAGACTGTTCAACCTCATACGGTTAAGTTGTAATTTTACATGGATACAGAAATATAAGAATTGGTCTAGTACTAAGTTTATCATGCGTTCTCTTACAGGAATGAGCATCTTCGCTTGTGACATAAAGAGGAGACACACTTGGATGAAAGGGAAACATCGTGATACATTTCAAAATAATTCAATATTTTGAAGAGAGACAGGGCAGTTTTCATCTATCAGCCGAACGCTTTCACTGCGATATTTTTCAAATATCTTCGGTCATACATGAACAAAATTATATTTCAGATCTCTGTCTCTAACTGTTCTGTGGTGTAATACTGATAATGATCAGGAATGTATATTTGAACTGGCTTTTTATTCAATCATGATGAAGATTTTGCTTGTGAAGTTTCTGGCAAGATCATATTCTAAGAGAATAACATGTTTGGAGGCCGAATCGAGACCAGTCTCTGCGTCATCAACAAATCACAGTCTAAAGAGCGATTGAATATACTCAATATACACGATTTAAATATGGTTTAAATATGAACTAAGTCTTTTCAACTTTTAACGACAATCTATCACATATTTGTTTCCAGCCGACATCAGCAAATGATCTTCACAGTAAAATGTGTACGAATGAGAACTCAGCACTACTAGTAGTTTACGCTTTTGATATATAACAACTTCATTTGATGACAAGCAACCTATATATGTAGCACGTGACTGTATTTTCTGGTGTATGTTTCAGATAATGTATCACGCTGCCACGCTCCGTGGTGTAGTGGCTAGGACGCCCATGTCAGGGGTTTAATCCCCTGTTTGTATCACTGTAATCAACGTATCGGATGTGGGTACCTTGCTTGGGGCAAGGCAAGAGCATCCACAAGGACGAGTCCAGTCGAAGTGACACAGTATTATTGTTGTTAGTTCATTTGTTAGTACCTTACGCACATTTGTATGTAAAAGCTCCATTCCTATTAAGTCTGTTGTTTGCGAGTACACTTATTTTTTTTGTAAATACTCAATGAATTTGTTCACACATGTGCACGGCAAAAGAGTCAAATCTCAGCGGTAACTTGTCACCAAACGACCGACGATAAATTAAATATATTGAGAGGTTCTATTTCAGCACATGAACTAATCAACTTGCAGTATTTCTTATTGTTTCACATGTTACAGATTATATGTAAATAGTATTTAAATAAACCAGCATTTAAACTGTATTTTCCTACATTCAATGGAAATTGGCAAAGTACGCAATTTGGCTTTCGCTTAGGTCGGTACAATGTATTTAATTTGCTGAAGGGAAAATTATGACACCCAGCTGAAATGAACACAAATGAGTATATAACTCAGTGACTCAAAACGTTACCTGAACCTCTGATGTCGTACGCAATAAAAGTAATCGATTGTTGCGCTAGAGAATCAGAAAGTCTCTAACAAAGAATGAACATACAAGAGACGATGACAAAATTCTGCCTTAGCTAAACGGTGAACAATTACAGAAGAGGGAGACAGTGTGGTCACTAGAACTGGATTAGGTTGGGTTCATAGATTCAATTTCGAGATGCTCAATGTACAAGGGACTTTGAAACAATTGAAAAGTTGTGAGCAGACTGTAAGCCATCTTCATCAATTAAGCGTCACAATATCGTAATCTGTAGTCATGAAGTTTAAGTCTTCAAATAATCAAACATCCAGACAGTCCTCCTCTTGTAGACAGATTAATTTTATCTTCACTTACACAATACAAAACCCATGTCACATGAAAGGACCTACGAAATTAATTAATGAGGTTCTCGTCTCCTGATAGTGTTCTTAGATACAATAACGATTTGGGGTTCAGCTTTACAAGTGTAGATACATGAAAGCGACAAACCTTTTCTATGGCCACAAGAAATCGCTGTTGAGAGTACAGTCAAGTGTACGATTCCGACATCAGAAAATCAAACAGTGAACGCATGACAAATGTTTAATTAGAAAGGTTAGAGCATCCTGCCCATAGGACACTGTTACTTTAGCTACTCTCACCTATTCGCATTAAGCTGGTAGTGACACTAACTGATGCTGGCTCTAAAATGTTTAAATTCCTTTATGGGGGGAAATAGTTTGTTAATTGATCAGACAGTATATGGCAATGACAAAGGCTATGGTCTTACCTGAAGGAGCGGCAACATATTTCCGGCACAGAATCGACGGGCGTATGATATGAAGCAAAACAATGACAACTCAAAATTGCCTTCATAATTGTAGTTATTGCAGTTGCACCCTTTGCTGCATGTTTACTTAAAAATCAGATGCGTTTTTAACGTTGTAAAATATGTAAGAATGTCACTTAGATAGCAATTGTGAACAATTACAATTCAAAGTATGTGGTACCGATTGTACGTTGAACAGAAAAAAAATAATCCACACGTCAAATACATGTGATATGTAAAAGGACATCTAATCCATAAGCAGCACGATGGACAGAAGGCTGCAATCCGTGAATCGGCACATAAGTATTTAGATTAAGAAAATACATGACTTGGTGATACATGAAAAGGCATTAGATAAATGGATCGAATTTCTCGATGTGGGCAAAGCCAGGATATTAGACCTTGGCGGGCACCGAAAATAATTCCCGATATTCATGCCTACTTGTAACGTTTGGATTTAGTTCTAATCAGATGAAAAAGATAATAACATTCGCGACGCGTTGAAGTTGCTGAAGCTTATTGACAGATGCATCCCCAGAGAAAAGAAATACGTACTTCGGAAGCTCATGACATGTAACACTTAATCATTGCATTCCCAAATGGCATTAATCGTACCGGGGTGTTTCCTTCTCACAATATTCTAGCAGCATGGTCTTGGGACGGGATTTATTATAATACATGTTGAACCCTATGAATTTTAAAGCCACAATGTCACACACTTTTCGACAATATTTTGACCTAAATGTTATATATTGGGGGCATATGCTCTCACACTAGCTTCATAAATAAAAGATTTATCATACCTTACGAGTTGTCTGAAATCGATAACTGAAACTTCGAGCCGAACAGCTTCCAAACAGAGAATGCTTGCGGTGTAAGGTATGTAAACAATTACTCTGTTCATCAAAACTTGTTGCACGTGTTTTTGTCGGTGATAAGCGGACTGGTTTCAAACACACGTTATGCGTAGGATATTCGTAAGTCTGTGGAGGTCGCTTGAAGTAATGGTCGCCTAGTAAAGGGCGGAGAATTGATTTAACTCAACGTTGCATTAATTCATTCTAACATTGTAAGTTAATATTGTAATCTAAATACATATGGTTTAAAAAATTAATTTAAAGGTAGCTTCCCTGAGAACTGATAGTATTAGTGGGAGAAACTCATCATGTATATTTAGACATGTGGTGTGAGATTGTGCCTTTAAGTATCACATTCCATCCAAAGAATAAGAGAGAGCAAATATTGGAGTATTTGATTCCCAGTGTGGTTTAATTTCTGTTTGTAATGGTTAATGTGGTAATGGTTAGCAAGTTTTTCTTCTATTAAATAGAAAGCCTTCCTTTCGTGCAAACTCCTTGTCCCGGGGTACAATAGGCCCATGCTTGCAATCAAAAAGTGACTCTGCTTGTCGTAAGAGACGACTAATGCGATCAGGTGGTCAGGCTCGCTGACTTGTTTGACACATGTCATCGGTTCCCAATTGCGCAGATCGATGCTCACGTTGTTGGTCACTGGATTGTCTGATTGTATAGACCACCGCCATTTAGCTGGAATGCGGCGTAAAACTAAACTCACTCACTCACTCACTCACTATTTGTGTAAAAGTGTTGATTTTTTAAACAGATTGTTGGAGCTGGAATTTCATGTTGGACGCATACTTCAAACAATATAACAAGTCATGATGAATCCACGGGTCTGATCTGGCAAACCAGCTCTGCCAAACATGATACCGTCAGTTCAATTGGTTGACGGACACCGTGTCCCATGCTGACAGTCTAAGGCAATAGGCTGTTGTTGCTGAACTGCTTGTTGCATGCCCAGATTTCGTTGTTGTAGATCGATACTCAAAAATGTCACTCTCTGGACTGTGTTGAAACTGTCTTCACATTGTTGTCAAGCAGTATGCATTGTTCAACGTGTGTCGGTTGTTATTTTTTGTACTCGTGGATACTGAAGTGGGCGCTGGTAAGCAATGTTCTGATCCTTGCTCTATTTATGTTTCCATCGAGTTCTAACTCACATAGTACAGCGATATAATAAAAAGACTATAGGGACCACATTTCAGAATCAGCTTCCCGAGAGGGGCATACATACACATGCACAAAAATTAAGCGACACCCATTATTTTTGTCATCTGCTACTTTGGATACTCAGTGGTAACTATCATAACGAGATCTGTGCCTGTTATTGACATCAGTAGTTTGATCATGTTTGGCAACGAAACGGGTGGTGACGACCCATTTGCCTCGCAATGGCCGATCTGCCATCTCTCAGCGGTAGTTAAGTTTGTCCTCAACTCGACTGATTTTGTAACTGTAAAGTGAAAGGGGAATCTAACAACAGACCGGTTAAACCAAGTGTGTGAAACTTGGCGTTGCACGTGTAGAACGTTTTCTTTGTCATATCTTGACAATCTTAGGTCCAATCTATGGAAGCCTAATTCAGTCATAAACATTTAGAGTTTGTATTTCAGATATTTAGTGGTGAAATCAAGACATTATGAAAATAGTGGCGCTTAACTTTTGTGCATGTGTATATACGGACATATGCGTATTGATGCGTGAGCGTATTTCATTTAGGTATCATGGTAAGTGCAGCTCATTTCTTTGCTGCTTGTTGGTTTCACAATAAAAACATTTACGGACTCCTCTCTGTTCTTTAGTTTCAACTTTGATTTCAACACGTAACAATATAGCTGGGTACAGATAATAAACAAACAAACCATCCACCACTGCCATACAGTTGTGAGTACTGATATTAAGGCGTTACATATACACCATGTTGTATTATCCATGCGCAATTCTGTCACAGCATTACACTATTAGGTAAATTTGACCCTTAGTACTGAATCTACACATATCGTTGATCCATGTTGTGTTTCAATAATACTTATTTGTCGCTATTAACGTTAATATCGTGCTAATGTCATATTTGATATCGATCTTCAAAGCCACAAAACAAGGTATTTTTACTTTCTCCCGTATGAATGCATATGCAAGAAAGAAATATTTTTTCTTTGTTCCAAACTACTCAAAATGGTTCTGTTTCAGCTATAATAAGGTGCACTGACCTATTTCGTTCTGAAGTTCCTGCACAAAGTGTATTGGTAAAATCAGATACTGAACCTGTGTTCGGATGGTCAAAAAGTATTATTGAGATAGGGAGAAAGGAGAAGATGACATTATAAGTTGTTCACTGGTCTCAGGGGCCAAGGGCTCATGTACCCCCTGCGGGCTCGAGGAACATACACAAACCTCGATTGTACATGAGTCCATGGCCCCCGAGGGACCAGTGAACAACGTATTTATCTTACCGAACACCTGAATTTTAATTTTGAACTGCTTGAAGCACTTCTATTGAATGTGAGACGAATCGACATTTTGCAGACGACACAAGGTAAACAGATTTAGAGATATCTCCCTTCCATCGATTTTCAATCGCAAAACATCAGCAATTTCCGTGCTTCATGCGTGACTCAATTTTATTCGAGACAACGTAGTACTACCATGAAGCACCAGAGGAGTTCGGCTTTCCCAGCGGGGTACATTAAAAATAATACATCGCCTGTAAGCGGGTTACATTGAAAATAATAGAATACGGGATTGGGTGGTCAGACTCACTGACTTGGTTGATATATGTCAGTGTATCCCATTTGTGTAGATCGATGCTCATGCTGTTGATGCCTGGATTGTCTAGTCCAGACTCGATTATTACAGACCGTTGGAATATTGCTGAGTGCAAAATTTAAAAACTAACTACACCAGCTACACCTGACGGTCCCTATTGTCGTGATCAGCCTTCAGTTGCTGGAGATCTGTAATTCGCTTGTATATTGTCTCTTGACTATCGTGATGTATTTCATGACAGCGTACTCGTTTTAAATTAAACGCTGTGATAATGTAGCATTTTACTGCACTACGATGGCACATTTTACGATCTAAAGTTATTGAATATTAAATTGTTTTCATCATAATATGGCTGCGCAATTGTCGACCCAGTTAGTCTACACATACCCACACTATATCCTCTTGTCTCTCACCCTTGCAAATGAATCCGTGAGTTTGTGAAAAGTATGCAAAAATGTCATGGCATACTCTTTGTTATGATTATGATGACCATGCTCATAAGATACTTATGCCTGTTATCCGTCAAAACGGTGTAGTTGGGATCACCTCTTCGCAAATTCAAAATAACAAAGTTACTTGATAATGGATCACACAAAGAAAAGGGCAGGGCGCTGAATGAAAAGGGCAGGGCGCAGCGCCCTGCTAAATATGCCTAGGGGAAACACTAAAATTTACTGTCACACGGTTACATTTCGGAATGTTAAGTCACCTGGTCACTGGGTTTACTGTGAGTGAGTGAGTGGGAGGCTAAGTGACTGAGTGTGGTGTTATGGCGCTTCTAGCAATATTCATGCACTTTTACCTCGTGAACATCAAGTTTTACGCATTCATGTAAGGAATCATACCCGTGTCGTCGGCGTGACGAGCGAAAGTTTTAACCACATGACTACCCAAACGCCCCAGATTTCCTATGATTGTGGCTGTTGTTGCTTTTGGATAAATTGTATACCATGACATTGTAAAAAATATTTCTCTTTTCAGAAATAATAGAATCTTGGCTCACCGAAACATTCACGCAATACCGTATATTTGACGAACACAATATAATAAATCTGATCACGATAGTGGCTGTGAATGCCAAAAGGGGTTTAACCACGACGACCAGAAATGAATCTCTTAATGAAATCAAACACAGAAATGTATATCTTCACATTATAATCTGTTTGATGTGAAGTATAATCAAATCATGCACACATGAAGATATACATGAATAATTTATGATGTTTTAGCACATAAATGCGTAACTCACAAACACGAAACCATTTTAGTTGACCGGATCCCTTTTGCCCTCTGATATTCTGTACAACGTGCCACAAGAGAGATGTTCCATCATTTGTGTATGCTTTGATCACGGAACCAGTTCTCAAATGTTAACATTAACATTTGGAAAACACTAATTATTTTAAATGCAGTGAAACCGTCACTGGATCCACTTGGATTAAGGTCTTCTGAACACATTCTGTGGTGTTGGCATAAGCAATGTAACTTCAGATCTTGTAAGAGATATAACAAGTAAAGGGATATAAATTCCCCAAAGGCTCTGAGATTATGTGAGGCAATACGGGTTTCCAAGTCATTTCAATAAAAAGGCAATGATTTCAAATAACTGTACGTTAAAGCCTTCAATTTCTTTAAGATGCAAGAATGTAAAATGAAATAAGTACATGTCAGGAAGGATGACAATATATGGATGAACAACTTCTTTATTGCTGTGAGAGCGACGTTTCCGTGTAGGTTCTAACATCCTTATCAATTAAGTGATGAACTGTATGAGGAAGTGGAGCATATATACAAGTTATAGGATATATTTGTATAGTTTGATTTGGATAGGAAGCCAGACACAATGTTACGGTTAATAATATGCTGTGACAAAAGGTGTAAGAAATCCTCTCAGAACCGAGTCTAAAATATTTAATATTTTGTGTTGAACAGAAAGCAAAGGCAAGATACCAAAATTCACAATATGAACTTGAGCTTTCATGTGCAATGCAATTGAATCAAATCTTAAGTAATGGGTCACAAATATAATGTCATCTCACTAAAGTCTTGGTTTGGGAGTGAGAAACAGCTATACTGAATGAAACACTGCGAGCGGTCAGGCAGTGGTTATATAAGTCAAGCGTTGACGAAAATTGATGGTGGCCCAATGATGTACTTTAGTTAATCAATATTCGAGCACAATACGACGGCCATCGCCATTAACTTAGAATCTTCTCGTAGTCTCCTGGAAGTACGCACAACTAATCAAAACACATACTCAAATTGAGATATCTCTAAAGCGCTACCTTAAAGCCTGCTGCCAAAGTACGAAAAGCACTGAACATTAATGATCCGAAATGTGACCCATAATGACAATCACTCATAACTCTGACCCAATAATAATTATAACTTAATGAACTATAATATATGGCTGAGATATTACCGATGTGACGTTAAATATTAACTCACTCATTCACTCACTTAATCAATAATACAGTTTACAGAAAAAAAACACACACTCTCATAACAACTATAACGACACATAGGCTTTGATAAGAGCGCAACAAGTGAAACTTGCAAAATACCCAAAGCAGTAGTGAAGCCAGTGGTGTACATAAGCGGAGGATCGTCAGTAATGAGGATCTTTAATGAATTGATAGTATGCAGTAGGTCGTTAATTAACCTGGCGAAGTTGCCTTCCTACGACCATGGATCTTGATTATGTGTTTGATACATGGCGACTATCAGGATCGGGTGGTCAGGCTCTCTGACACATGTCATCGGCTCCCAATTGCGCAGATCGATGCTCATGTTGTTGGTCACTGGAATGTCTGGTCCAGGCGCGATTATTGACAGACCGGCGCCCTGTACCTGGATTGTTGCTGAATGTGGCGTAAAACTAAACTCACCCACTCTTCCCAATAACATAGCATTTCCATGAGTCAGAATTTTGAGTGCCAAGATGTAATGTCGTGTTGAAGAGAGCTGCATCGTACAAATACCAATGCCACTCAACATTCCTATCACTGAATATCCGAGTTTCATCCGCCAAATCCAGAGGACCATCCCATCGCCAAGGAGCAACCTTAGTCAAGTCATTCGGCATCGATACTGCAGCTTTAAAAGTGTCAGTTGAAGATATCTGCTTCATCTCCCGGTAATCCTGTCTAGTCATACTGCTTTGGGTATGTCAGTCACCTCCATTACTTTATCAAATTCGAAAATGAGATCATCTAATAGCTCAATGGCAAAAGGATTTCACTCACCACAAGCAACCTAATTTTGCTGTCACGTCGGTAAACGTCCTTGACCGAGAATGAAGACAACTGGGGAATTCGAGATTCACAAAACGAATTCAAATGACAAACTGTGAAAGAAAATGTAAATCACAAACAAAGAGGCGCTTTGAGCAATATTCACAGACAGCATAATTAAGTAGGAAGACCTATCCGAACCTTGACGCTCGTCCCTAGAGACAGAAATGTGTTACCCAATGACTGAGTGGATGGTGTAAATCCAGGTAGGTTCCATGCAGGTAGCAAAAGTAATGTAGGTCCCCATGGTCCCTAGATTGGTGATCTACCTTCAGTTGTTGGCATTCTATAGCCCATTTTATATAATAATTTGTATTGATCTCTCTAGCATGACTGTTTTAGAAGTAATTAGTGTTTTAAAAGATGTTTTAAATACATATCTGTGATATACTATTGGCTTTACTGTTCTTCGTCAACAGGGTTTTAGTTTCTAATTTTCTTCACATAAAATGTAATTATTACTTGTTCTCGTCACGATATGGCTGCAATATTTCCGATGTGACAATAAATATTAACTCACTCACTCACAATTATGTTACGGGGACTAAATCAATCGTCAGAGTATCCATTACATGGTGGACATTTGGTGAAAATGACACTAGCTTGTCACCGAAATATAATCCATACCACTTTGCGTCTTAATCAAAGTAAATCTTCATTTTCCCCGTTTTGTTTGGTGGCAATGTCTTCGATTTCGGGTATTAGACTTATGAACAATTCAAACAATAAATAACGTTATATGCATTCTATTCGCTTACTCTAATTGCCATTCGATGAAAAACAAAGTCAGTATTATACTAATGTTTATTTGAAATGATACCTGTTATTCGATATGGCATTATTTCTTTGAGAGACAATTTAGAAGGTGTACAGATGAAGGAAAAACTATGGATAGTCAACTTCTTTATGGCAGTGAATGCGACGTTTTGGCGTAGGTACTAACGCCGTTATCAAGCAAGTGAAACAGGACAATTTGAGTCCTGTCGATCTTCGGGTGGTCATAAGCATTCAGTGCGCTGGCTGAGTTAAGCTTTTCTATGGGTTTCAGGTATCATACTTTCATATCTGAACATACACTTTATGAAAGAAAGACACGTTAGTTGTTAATCAATAGACGAGACATATTCAACAGTCAACACACATGAAAATGCACAAAATATGTTTCAGATGACCTCTTGTGCCTGTAGGCAGCACATTCACTTTCTGTCAGCTGAGTCAACGGTCTGTCGTCATACGTGACTAAGCGACCTAATTGCGCTCTATCGTCAGATCGGTTGTTTTCAGCAGCTGTTCGTATATTTTCTTAGTTTTGAAAGACATATGATCGTTGTAGTTGTGCAAAATTTTTTAGGGATACGTAGTAACAGCCTAAAAGCAGTTGGTTTTTTGTTTTTTTAAAAAAAAAAACAAATTCTATATCTGAAAGTACTTTAGGTATTCTTTTATCTGACATTTTGTCTTTAATTGAGGCACCCGTGGTGAGCCACCTCCTCGTGGTTGGGTGCTGGGTAACGCCAAGAGCTCGCCGACACCCCCGTAGTGGACCCGGGGGGATATTTGGTCTACCAATCCGTTTGCCGTGGGTTGCGACCCTGTGTCGGCGGAGAAAGGAATCCTGGTAGTTGAGAGCAATAGGGGCCTGTAACCGTGTTCCTGTTGCTCAATACACCACTTCGCCTAGACGGGTGGTTGAATGGGCCCGGTTCAACCAATCGGCTGGTCATGCCAAGCCCTGACTATGTATACTCTGATGCAAAAAGTTTATCAGATGTCTTGGCTAAATCATTATATATTTGAATTTCGAATGAGTCACTTCAATTTTGTACTTTGCCTAGAGTCTTATGCCCAGAAGGCGGTGGCTCATGGGCCAATCTGGTTCATCCTCCGGATTAACTGGAGTATCTCTCTTCTGTAACCCTTAGGTGTCAGTTTGCTGGAACACCGCTTACATATGACATCGCCCTTGTTGGCGCTCCATGGTGGGCAGGGAACAGATTTGATGAACCAATCTACAATTCACTATGGGTAAGCAAAATAAATAAAAAAATGGCAACTTTCAGAATCTGATTCTGAGCTTGACTCTGATGAAGATGATATTGTTACTTAATTGTTATATTCTGAACGGGATACTTGGCCACGCGTTCTTGTTCTGAAAGCAAAGGGTGAACGAGCCCGTTCTTCTTACTCACCATTTTCGTTAGAAAAGGGATTGCAGGGCATAGCTGGTGAGTTGAAAAATGTTACCAAGTTGCGGTCTGGAGGTCTTTTGGTTGAATGTTTCAGGAAAGTTCCAAGCCATTAATCTTATGACGCCAACCAAATTAGCTGATATTCCAGTTACATGTTCAGCACACAAGACCCTTAACTTTTCAAAAAAACTAATCCGTGACAGAGACAGAAGTCTTGCAGATGAATCTGTTGAAGACATTGTATCTCAGCTTCGAAGTCAAGGTGTCATTGAGGCCAAACGATTTACATATCGTAAGGATGATCGTGTGTTCCCATCTAACACATATCTGTTGACTTCTGACACCCCGGTTTTACCACATTCTATTAAGGTTGGATGTTTTTCCATGACAGTTGATCTCTTTATCCCACGCCCTACTCGTTGTTTTAACTGTCAGAAGTTTGGCCACGGGCAAAATTCCTATAGGAACAAGTTAGCTTGCTTCCTATGTGGAGAACCTGATCATGATGGGAAATATGTACAAACACCATCAAGTGTTTCCATTGCAAAGGTGACAACATGGCATCCTCTATAGACTGTCCTGTGTGGAAATGTGAGGCCACGGTACAGAAACTAAAAAGTGAGAAAAGTCTCAGTTACTCCGATGCCAGGAAACAAGCCAGACATCTTACACCTGCTTTAGCACGTCCATCGTATGTATCAACGGTCAAAAAGGTAACTACATCTATTCTTTGTCAGACAGACCTTACTTGGTTAAAATCTGAACATCCAAAATCCCTCTCAGAAACTGCACTAAATACCAAAAGTTCCAAATCGGCCACAGATCCAGATCAGTCACCAGTAAAACAAAGAGGAACATGTACACAAACAGAGTCACATCAAATCAATTTGTCAAAATCTACCAGAGTGGATATAAAGAAGAAACAAATTCAGCCTGACAGATTGCCAAAAGCATTGAAAAATACAGTGCAGTTCCATGATAAATATGGATTGCTTGAAGACAGGGATACAGAAGTATCCCCCGTGTGAGCACTGGTGGCCATACAAGTGGTCACTCTCCAAAAAAGAAAGGTAAAGCAGTGTCTCCTAATACCGCTCCTTAGATAATTATAACACCATGAGTCATTCACCCAGTCTAGTACAATGGAACTGCAGAGGACTCAAGAATAACTTTAATGAACTACAGTTGTTAGTTCAAGACTTTAAACCGTCAGCAGTATATCTCCAAGAGACTTATCTCAAGTATACTGATACATTCAATTTACGGCAGTACACTTGTTATCACTCTTTTTCTCCTCCAGGGGATAACGCGACTGTGGGTTCAACTATATTAGTTAGACGTAACATCATTCACAGCGATATTCATTTAAATACCAATCTCCAACTCGTAGCTATTCGCCTCAGCCTGCACATTGCGTTTACTCTGTGCTCTTCGTACATTGCACCTCCATCTGTTCTCCGACAAACTGATCTCCAAATTCTCTATGATCAGTTACCAAAGCCCTGTATCATCATGGGCGATTTGAATGGGCACAACCCTCTATAAGGAAGTACAAATACAAACCATGAAGGCCAGATTGTTGAGGATTTTATGTCTGATAACAGCTTGTGTGTTTTTAATGATGAATCATACACCTATTTACATCCTTGAACTGGAACCTATTCTATACTTGATCTGTCTCTCGCTGATTCGAATGTTTACAACAAATTTGACTGGTCTGTTCTTCCTTTGCGGAAGTGACCACTTCCCAACTGTCCTAAAAGCTATCAAACCTGATGATGATCCACCATCGTCACGGTGGAATTTTAATAAGGCCAATTGGTCTTTATATGAAATGTTGTGTATGGAAGCAATAATACCGGAAAACTTTATGAATGTATCAGATCCGATAGAGTTGTTTTCAGCTGTGTTGAATGAAATCGCTGACCAATCAATTCCTAAGTCCTCTGCAATTCCTCAACTTCGCAAATCATGGTTCAGCAATGAATGTAAACAAGCAAGAAAGTGTAGGAAGAAAGCAGAAAAATACTTTGCAGACATCCTACAGTTCATAACTTAAATAGTGTTAAAATCACGAGTGCCAAGGCACGACGAACTTATAAACAAAATAAGCGTCAGACTTGGAGAAAATACGTTTCCAACATAAATTCGCACACACCAATGTCTATTATGTGGAATATGGTCCAAAGAATAAAAGGCAAAGGTTCCAAACCCTCTGTTAAACATCTTAAAGAAGGTGATACATTGATAACTGGTAAGGGTGATATTGCCAATAAAATCGGTGAAACTCTTTCCAGAAATTCATCATCATCAAATTATATACTTGAATTTCAGAAATATAAAAATCGACAAGAAAAACAAAGAATTAATTTTGACTCTAATAACGGCGAAGATTATAATGAAGTATTTTCATTACATGAGCTACATACTGCTCTCGAGCAAGCTCATGACACTGCCGCTGGTGATGATAACATTCATTACCAATTATTGAAACATTTAACTGAGAAATGTCTTCTGATACTTCTGGAAATGTTTGACCATATTTGGATTTCAGGAAACTTTCCTCAATCGTGGCACAATGCCATTGTAATCCCCATACCAAAGCCTGGTCGGGATCATACGGATCCATCAAATTACCGGCCTATATCGTTAACCAGTTGCGTTTGTAAAACCATGGAACGAATGGTAAACAAAAGATTAGTCAGGTATTTGGAAACGAATAATCTTATCACAGATATTCAATGTGGTTTCCGGAAAAACCGAAGTACTATTGATCATTTGGTACGATTAGAACCCTATGTTAAGAATGCTGTTGTAAATAAACAACACGCTGTATCAATTTTCTTCGATCTGGAGAAAGCATATGATACTACATGGAAGTATGGCATTTTGAAGGATCTACATGAGGTCGTTTACCTCATTTCCTCTCACATTTTTTTAAAAGACAGGAAATTTCAAGTCCGAGTGGGTTCAACTCTGTCTGACCATTACGATCAGGATCAGGGTGTCCCACAAGGGAATATTTTGTGTGTTACTTTATATGGTATTAAAATAAATAGTCTTTCTAAAGTTTTAAATGGATGGATCACCTTTTCTGGATGATTTTAATGTTTCTTGTCGTGGTAAAAATATGCATACCATGGAGAGGCAGTTACAATTATGCCTAAATAAAATCCATAAATGGTGTCTTGAAACCGGTTTTAAATATCCAAGTCCAAAACAAACTGTATACATTTCTGCAGAAAATGTAAACCGCATAGAGACCCAGAATTATGTTTAAATGGCACACCCATCAAAGTTGTAAAGGAAGCCAAGTTCTTGGGACTTATTTTTGATTTGACTTCTGACTTTCCTAACACACATTAAGTACTTAAAAAATATATGCCTGAATTCACTTGACTGAAAGTAGTTTCGAATTCTAAGTGGGGAGGAGAACAAACTACCCTCTTACACTTATACAGATCTCTCGTCCGCTCGAAACTTCCTTATGGCTCCATTGTATATGTTTGAGCATGTATACGTAACTGCAATCTCAAACTATTAGATGTTGTCCACCACCAAGGTCTGAGACTTTGTCTTGGAACTTTCATAACTTCCCCAATTGACAGTCTCTATGTCGAGGCCGATGAGCCATCTCTTAACCAACGACGTATCAAATTATCTTTACAGTATCTCACTAAACTATATTCCAAGAAGTCCAACCCTGCATTTAACTGTGTTTTTAATCCTCTTTTTGAGGCTCTATACAATACAGAGTCTTCTCTTGTTCCGCCTCTTGGTATAAGAGTGAAACCTTTCCTCTCTGCTGCTGGAATTGAGCTAGAAAATATATCTCCCTCCCGTCTGATTTCGTCTCCTCCTTGGCCGTTAGTGCGACCAGATGTTGACCTAACACTGACAGCATTTAAAAAATCGGAAACAAATGATTTGCAATATAAACAAGAATATAATCAATCAAAGAGTAAATATTCCAGTTACAAATCCTTATTTACTAATGGGTCCAATCATGGTGGCGCCGTAGCTTGTGCCACCGTCATTGGATCCAGAATACTATCTTCCCGATTACCCGATAATAGCTCTATTTTTACTGCAGAAGCAAACGCAATACTAACTTCTCTAAAATATATTCAAAGACAACCTAAGCATCAACAATATATAATCTATTGAGACTCTCTTTCTTGCCCTCAGGCGATTAAAAACGTGTCATGTAAACATCCACTTTTAATAGAAATTATTGAGTTATATAATGATCTTGCTACTGGCCAGTACGACATCGTCTTTTGTTGGTTACCTAGCCACGTTGGTATTACTGGGAACACAATGGCCGATCGTGCTGCAAAGGCATCGCTGAACAAATCTGTGACACCACTTCTTATTCCCTACTCTGATTATCATATCTTACATCGGGGATATAATGCAGAAGAGGTGGGACACTCAAGTAGGTATCAATTAAGTACATGAAATAACACTCAATATTGGGTACACCTACTTGGGTTGTCAGTCCAGATTTGAGGAGGTCGTCTTACGACGATGCCGTATTGGCCACACAAGGTATACACATCAATATCTATTGAAAGGTGAAGATCCTCCGTTTTGTATCCCTTGTGATGCACGAATCACAGTCAAGCATGTCTTGCTTGACTGTGTAGAATATTCCATCACAAGGGATAAATAATATAATTCACGAACTTTGAAGGATCTTTTTATAAATAATAGTTCTCATTTAATTATTGCTTTTTTAAAAAAATTCGATTTGTTGTCTGAGCTGTAAATAGGTAAATATTTTACGAGTGGAAGTTTCAATTAGTAACTGAGATTGTTAGTGGCAGTATCCTCAAGGGGGGTGGGGGGGCGGGTTAAAGTACAATAAAATTATTGTCCTCCTGAGAGGATACGTAAGTGCCATAGCATTCTAAGTAAATTAAAGCTCTCCACTGTTTTACTCGTAGCATGCGTGTAGTTTTAATATATGGTTAGATATGACGAAATTGCTAACGGCTAAAGGGATGATGTAAATCCAACTAGGGTCCATGCAGGTAGCGAAAGTACTGTAAGTCCCCATGGTCCCTAGTATAGTGATCTACCTTCTGTTGTCGGGAATCTATAGCCCGTTTTTATATTGTATTGGCCTCAGTAATGAAACTGTTTTAAATATCATTACTAGTTTTAAATGAATGTCTGTGATATACTAGTGGTTTTGCTGTTCTTTGCCAACAGTTATTTGATTGTTTCAAGTATTATTGATATATGTCATGGATTTTTTGTATTGTTTTCGTCACGATATGGCTGCGATATTGCCGATGTGACGATACATATTAACTCACTCACTCACTATTTTTAATTGACATGCCCACAAGACTCAGCACAAGCTCTGTAGCATGTTTTTTATGTGACGAGTCAACTACATAACGGCGCTTCAAATAATTAAGTATTTACAAAAGTTAACGGTAAATGTATAGGTATTGAGTTTTCAGATAAACATTTGCGTATTAGATGCGCAGCTTTTTGATACCTCTGAGTATTGTAAATATATCGGGTTACATTGTGTGCTTAAATATTCTATCCCGAGCTTTTTTAAGTGAACATCTGCTGTCTCAGATCATATTACGAGGTTAACGTGTTAGCACTTTTATATATGCTTGTGGGGACGACAGGCTACAATGGTAACCCAACCAGTGGCTTATTTTGTCAGGATGGCGATCAAGCTTGTGGGATTTATTCAAGGCGAGTCAGGTTCCTCGTAAACGTGGACCGTTTCTCACAGCATTAAGTCCCATCACTTGATTATCTGATCCAGACGCGACGGTACTTTGTGCAGTGAACAACTATTTGTGATTGTCAAATCCCCTTCATGTACTCGATAATGAGGAAACTAGCATGCGACTAAAATACCATGAGTTCCAATGTATATACAAAATGTTGCTTATAGCCATTGGCCAGAAATGATACCAGTTTACAATCACACTCTGAAATCTATCACTCTTAACACTAAACAATCTGCACGTGATTGTTATGGTTGTTAACGTATGAATACGTCGACCGATTGGTGGTCGCTCCAAGATACCAACACGTATCCTGAAACCTATTTCTCAACATATCCAGTAAGTTACGTATGTAGGTGGCGAAGATATTCTTGCACTATCCGTAACGATATTGCTCAGATATTGCCGATGTGACGTTAAATATTAACTCACTCACTCACGCACTCTCATGTTTCCAGAGCATGTTTTGTTCGGAACCATGTAGAAAATCATCTTCCAAATGAAAGCCACAATTTCAAGAGCATTTAAATATGATGTAGATATCAACCAAGAGCCATTTCAAGTTCACATTCAGAAAAGATGTGTCTTATTTTTCTCCTTCTCAGGTAGGCTATTGAACTCAGTACAATGTCTGCTATTCGGCTTAACGCTTTAGATATACGTAGATTCCTGGTTATTCATTATTCGTCACAATATCCTGGTATAATTTCGACATTCAGACACATGAAATAGTCGCTGTATATTTTCATCTGAGTCGTGTTTCCTATTTCGTTACCCACATATCTAATAATAACCTGGAAGGTTAGACAATCATCGAAGCAGGTGAGCTGATGATAGAACAAGGACCTTTCGCAGATGCTGTAGTTCATGGATGCACAGTGTCTGAACGGAATGATATGATGAATTGTAAAATCGTAAGCATCGTATTTGTTATGACACCCATTCTGTATCAGCTTAATGCTCATCGTCACTGCAATGATCACACTTCATAGTTAAAAACCCGTAAGCTGTCACAATGTCATGCGATACGATTCGGCATGCATCATATTGACGTTCCTCATCAAGTTGACAATTCAGGGTGTATGTTGAAAGAACTTACCATTCTCGTTCGTTGTAAGAACACTGGAAAATACCAGTTATTGGCATTATACATAGACGAGGCGGTGCAGCAAAATAAGTTTATTCTGCTGAGCGAAATGTTCCCCTTAACACTTACGAGGATAAATGTATTTCTTAAGCGACACGTTTGTAGCTGAGGTATCGATGGCGACAGGCTTTTGCCTGAAGCTCAACTTCTATGGTGTGGTTCAGGCTGTGCGCCTTGGACGATCTGTAGATACAAACTTCTAATATTCGTATCTAATACTTGTCCCAGCTATCAACAATTTAACAAACAATATAACCAGCTATAATCTTTCTGTTAATAATATTCGAGAGCTCTTTCGCGGCGTGAATTCATTCTCTCTCTCTCTCTCTCTCTCTCTCTCTCTCTCTCTCTCTCTCTCTCTCTGCGGGGAAACACAATAAAGTATATATTTGCATTGTTAGAAGCAACATTCATACATGTACTTAACATGACATGTATATTTCGCATTTGCATACTTTGCGCATGTCGAAACCCTTTCAGCTATGATGTTATGCTTAGCATATGTTTCCTTAAAATGCATTGAATTTCATTGCAGAAACTTTTGAGATCATGGATGATCACTACGCGCACAAAATATGTCTTTCTGCGACAGTTTAACACATAATCCAGTCTTACGATAGGATGACCCCAGCATATATATAATGCAACTCTCCCACCACCACTTTGTACTGATGCTTCACATGCCTCCGAGTTAATGACTATTGCAGCAAGTTAAAAACTCGCACTAGCTCACTGTCATTCAACATCTGCCATATGTATCTCGACAGCCGGTCATACACTGCGATTTTGCAGTAAAAACATAATCCCAACGTTATTCATGTTGGGGACGTTTACTGAGAGGATGCAGCTTGCAATGCAAAGGTAATTGTGTTAGCAATCCTTTGTTACTGTACATGGATAACATCGTGAAATTTACATGGATGTGAGCTGTGATGCCTCATACGTTCTCCCTAAGAAGCAATATATATGATGCAACTCTCACTGCATTATTTTCATTTCACTAACGATTTGTAGTGATGCTTTACATGCGTTTGAGTCATCGATCATTACTTAAGAATCTTTGCTTGCCAGATTGTGTTAGATCTATCTCGATACAGCAATGCTGTACCCAGAACAAAAAGAAATAAAGTGATAAAAAAAGGATCTATCTCGACAGCTGATCCGACACAGAGGTTTTACAATAAAATGTTATCGCAGGTACATCATTCACTCATTTGGCATGTAGGGAAAATATTTACTGAGGAGATGTAATGTGTAATGCAATTGGAAAAAATGTAATTCTCATAGCAATCATTTCTTGCAGCACTTGGATAACGTTGTTGTGAAGTAGCACAGATGGACGTGATCTCTACTTACAAAGCAACACCCAAATGAATACCAGGATTTTTGGAACATTTGCATGGCTCGCGTTGTGCGCAAAAACTCTTGCAGCGATCCTAAATGAACGATTTCAGAATGAGAAATACTTTTATCAGTATCAGTGAATTCTGTGGGATTTGTAGTGAGCGACTCTCCAAGTGTTAAGTGTTATGAATTGCAGCGATCTGAAACGTTTTCGGTATCGGTTATATGGAAAATGGGAAATATTATCACAGCATGTGCATCACACTGCATGTTTGACGATAACTGGTAAAAGTAAAATGTAGCATTATATACCTTTCGAGTTTAAATGTTTTACATGCGTGGCAATGGGAAGTAAGCTCAGTGATAGGTGTTTTTGTAGCCATGTGCTGCTCGCTCGGTTTTGTTGGTTATCGATTCTGACTTGTGTTGGCATACAGTTTGCCTGCGAACTGAGTCAACATGAATATTGGGCAATAAAATGTTTACAGTTATCACCTGAGAACTGACATGAAAAGGAACTGGCATTGTAATATGCGGTTTCTCGTCGCCACAAATATTTGATTGTTGAGCTCGGCGTGGCAGTAGAAATAGCATTTTCTGTAAGCACAGTTTTCAAGTTATTGGATATTGGCCATACAAGTGAAATGAACAACTTAATCTTGTGGTGGCAGAGAGATGCCGCGATATATGAGTGAAATATCAACCCTAAAACAGCAGATGCAAATGATCATCTCAGGGAGGCTCTTTCGTTTGTCACAATTCAGAATTGCATTTCCGAAGTACTTCTGCATAGGCATGTCGCCATTCTATCCAAATAAAATATGTTGTTCTCGATTTGACAGCAAAACGCAAAACTCGGCTGGTATATGGCTGTCATTTTCAGTATTGAAAAATCGCAAGTGCAATGAAACCATTTAGATCTTGGATATTAGTTCAGCAATATTGCGTCACACTTCCATCGAGTCATCATCAAGATGGTATGGCTGTTTCATTAGTAGAAAAAATATGCTTCAATATTCTGTCCTACGCATATTTGGAGATTGACATCTGCCTTCTGAAGGCATATCGAATCACAAATGTGAGATATATTGTCAGTATATCATTGTTATTATCTGCATGTGGCATATGTGATTTGTAGCGTTTTCATACCTGCCTTTTAGGGCTGCAAGCGATTGTTGAAATCGAGGAACCAGGAACCTCTACTGATTTCAAGAAGTGACATAATAGGTCAGGTGGTCTGTCTCTTTGCTGATAGCGTGTCATCGTCCCTCTTCGGCGCCGATCGTTTCTCACATCATTATCCATCACTGGATTATCTGATAGAGACGCAAGACAACCTCGTACACAAACAGCACGAGATTGAAAAACCAGATCACCGTTTTAAAGAGGATCCAATAACAATCGCATTGATGTGGTCACCTCGTCTAAATTACAGAGCTGTTCATAAAGTTGTATTGTTTGGCTTTGTTTGTGCAACTTACAGAATTCCACAGAAAAAAAGTCTATTGGATTGTTGACCATTCAGCCATTCTAGCATATTTGAACCAATGTGCTTGAAGATTGTGCTCTGGTATGGGTACGGTGAATTTTCACATAATCATTTCAACATAAATTACAATTTGTACCTACTATAATATAGACCTAATTCGTCTTGCAAGGCAGTCCGATTATCTACGTACAAATAAGAAGGACTTAGCCGCCTGCTGTTTTTTGGGAACGTCATCCGTTCATACGTTCTTGTCTAGCGAAACTGCACATGTAGGTAGTTCTTGATTAACGCTCATGTGTACACACATCAAACAGGTTTTTCTCCATTCTTTACACAATCAGATTGTGCTAAACTCCTGTATAGATATCAAGTATGTAGTTTCAAGTTTAATAACTAAGCAAACTAAACAGCAAAGGTAATCTCCCCTGAATTGTGTTTAAAGTTCATTAACTTATAATATTAACATTGCCTGTGGTTTGTCGTATATAAGTTCGGTAGAAAGACCCAGCTTCAACCTCAGTATTCACAAATGAACATGTACCTATTGAAGATGAACTATGACTCACAGCTGACAAGATCAGTCAGACGGTACCCAGTGTGTGTGTGTTGAGGGGCACTGATCAACCTTAAATGGTTACCTTACTATTTTACATACATATATGACTATGAACTTAGACCTATATTTCATTCCAATACAGATTTGTCTCCAATATCACTATTGATCTTCTCACTAAAATGTGAGTTTTCAGATCTACTGATTCAGTTTGTCGCTTAAGATATATGACATGCTAGATACATGGCATGCACCATATGTCACTAGCACATGACTATGCTCTGATGTAGGTTTAAGTAATGAATCATACTGCCAACAGTATCCGTGATGTGGTTGCTAGAACGCATATGTCAAAAGTTTAGTCCCCGGTTCGTATCACTGTAAACCAACGTTTAGGATTTGGGTACCTTCGTTGGTTCAAGACCCCAAGAGCATAAACAAGGACTTGTCCGCTCGCACTGTACGTGAGACATCATTCTTAGTACTTTTAATATGGGCATGCAATATCAGTAATAATTTTATGGATGCAGATGAACAGTCTCTCACATTCATGCATTCGATATCGATTCCAGAATCGGATCATGAAAAGTTTCGTCTTTATTTTTTTTTAAAAAATGTTTACATCATCAATTTGATCTTTAGGACAGAGGTGAATGTGTAGACTTTCATTAACACTTGGCATTTAAGTAAACACCCATACAATACACATTTTGTTCCACCTGACGTCAGCGTTCCTTGATCTTCACAGTAACATGTCTGTGCAAAACGTATTTGTACACACTCATTTTGCGTCACACACGGTACCAGTCTAAGATGGGCAACAGTTCCGTAAAGGGCTCGGCAGACGTGTACTCATATCTGTGGTTAAATCTTTGATAAGGTCGTGCGAATCGATCTTGATATGAATGACAAATATGCCTCCGAGATGAAACACTGTTGACAAAATTCCCATGGAGACAAGTTGTTCTAGACTCTTGCAAATGACCTGTCGCATTGTTTGAGATTCTATTGTTTGTAACAAGTGATAAATCTCTTTGTTCGTTTTCTCGTTGTCTTGAAAGACATTGACCCCGAGTTTATTGATTAATTATTAAGTTTATTTACCTTTAATAAGTAAATATTTTAGTGTTGAGAAACGTGGACGACCTTTCGAACAGAGTAACTGATCTGAGTTTATACGCCATGCCAAGTGACAAAATGCATCTAATTTCACCAAGCTCAGTTTTAGCTAAAGTCGATAGTATTATTCATATCGTTCATGAAGTAATCCTTCAGATGCGTATCAAGGTTGACGGGCCTTACGAAAGATAATGTGCAACATATTCATTCACATCTAGCTAATCTTTGTTACATTATTGTTCATCAGTATGGTTATAAGAAACGTCTGTGTTTATTTTAGTACTAAGTAAGCAACCGTTAATATGTTCGTGTCGTAAACTACACGGATTTTATGAGGATACTAAAATGTTCAGGTAGATGTAGGACTAATCTCATATCGTATAACATGTATCAATTCGTTTTTGAAATATTAATATAATATGATTCCATCGCAAGACAACAATTATTGTACGAGAATGGAATGTAAATAATGTTGCTTAAATTGTTCATAGGTTTAGGAACCTAAAATGGAAAAGTTGAAACAACACAAAGCAGGGACAATGAAAGATTACTTTTGCACAAGACGCAATGAGGTATGGGCTATATTTCGGTTACTAGTCCGTATTATTTACACCAAGTGTCTCTCATCAAAACTAACAATGTGTATAGTTTGTCCCAGTGTCCCATACTGGTGTCCCAAGAGGCGGATATCAAAGATCAGGTAGTCATACGGACGTGGTGCTGATTGCATGCCATTTTAAGCTGACGGCAGAGGAATATGCTTGTAATATCGAGGACAAGGTTTCACTAAACGGAACTGAACTTGCTGAGAACATTGTCAGACCAATCGCCTTAGTGCTGCAGGGCAAATATTCAGAGTAATTCTATGTGTCACTTAACGCTCCCATGTTCAAATAATTTCTTAGAAACAATGAAATATAAATTCATGAAAACCAACGTGCGAACATTGAGGACATATCTACGACAACCAGACTGACTTTAACAATAGTATCATTATTTCAGCAATTCAAATGATTTCAATAAACATGTATAATTTTGTTTCTTATATTTCAAGAATTACAATTTCAGTTAATGTATATATTTCCTGAGTGAATCAGGCATTGTACATACTTACTGAAATGTTTATCAATAATACATATTTACTGATTATACATATTTCCTGTAACAGATATACCTCAGGAATTTAGGAATGCAAGTGTTTTTCTTCTCACTCTAGTTCGTTTTAACGATCTCATGGAACAGATTTCAAAGTCAAAATGAATCCACACCACTCAAGACCCATCACTTCGACCTTACTTCTACATAATGCTGACCATCCATGATATATTGTGTGATATGCTGACCATCCGTGATATATTGTGTGATATGCTGACCATACAGGATAGATTGTGCGAGTCAGGTTTAAGAGATTAACATCTTTAGCACGCAGTTCTAATTCCTCTTTCACCACTGGCATCTTCTGGTTCCTTTCCTGAAATACGTACGTAATTCTCTGACCGTCATGCCTAATAGAATATTGCTCAAAATGCCTCTCTGTTTGTCGCCTATATCTTTATGCATTATATCATTTTATATTTCTTATGGGAATTTCGAATTCCCGTGCTGTCATTCTCGGTCAAGGACTTACCGATGTGATGCAGTGCAGCAAAATTAGTTTTAGTATTCTTCTGTTAAGTGACACCTTTCCTCCATTGATTAATAGCCAAGAGGGTAATTTACATGATCTTATTCTGGAATCTGATAAAGTAATCGAGGTCTCTGACATACCCAGTTGCGATACGATGACGTTGGTCTACCAAGTCAGCGAGGGTAAATACTTTAGTGAAGCACGCCGCATGAGTATGGGGCTAACGAGCAAACATGATCGAGGTTCATGATCTCTAGTTTCTGGCACGCCCAAGGGACTCAACTCCACAAAGCACTTGGACATATAGATTTGGTGTTTAGATTAGTAAGTGATATTGTTAGTGGCTGTACCGTCAAATGGGGTTGACGTATTATAAAATTATTTATCCCAAAACATTTGGAATAAATTTAACTTACCAGGGGTTTCAGACATAGTATTCCTATATTTTAATTATTGCTAACATCTCCCACAATCGCTAGCAGCTGAAGCGATGGTGTAAATCCAACTAGGGTCCATGCACGTAGCAAAGGTACTGCAAGTCCCCATGGTCCCTGGGCTGGTGATCTGCCTTCTGTTGTTGGCGATCTATAGTCTGTTGTTATGTTGTATTATCCAAATAGTAATATTAGTTTTAACTTTCCACGCTAGTATTAATTCTAAATGTGCTATTATATTTGTTTTACTCTCCTTCGTCGACAGGATTCAAAAATATACATGTATTCCATTTCAGTGTTAAATGTCCTCGTCACGATATAGCTGAAATATTGCTAATGTAACGTTAAATATTAACTCACTCACTAGAAAGATATTTGTTTGAGGGAACACACTGAACAGTAGCGTGTTTGACAGAGATGTTTTGCTTGATCAAACCTGTAGAACCATCATGTGTTTCATCAAACATAATGTGTTTCATCAAACATAATGTGTTTCATCAAACATAATGTGTTTCATCAGATGTATTGCTGGTAGTGTGCCTACTAATTATGGGTATCCGTCAAAGTCAACAATCTTCTGGTACAATGGCAAGCGATTTGGACGAAATGAAGACTTTAATATAACACGGAACAGAAATGAAACAACATTGCGCATCCAAAACAACATTGCGCATCCAAAACAACATTGCGCATCCAATACTCTTAACATTTTTCACTCTCTCGTTCTTTTGACAGAAGGCGATGCTTAACTTTCACAGCCTTCAATTCGATATGTGGGCACAATCTGTAAATCTCGTCCCACGAGCACACTGGGATATTGTGAAAAGCAAACACCCTGGTAAAAGTAATACCATTTGGGAATGCAATCATTAAGTGCTACATGTCATGAGTTTAAGTTTAAGGAGTATGGATTTCTTCGTTTCTCAAGGGATGCATCTGTCAATACGTTTTAGTGACTTTAACCCGTCGCAAATGTTATTGTCTTTATCATCTAAGTAGAACTAAGTCTAAACGTTACATGTAGGCACGGATATCAAAGATAAGGTTTGTTGTCCGCTAAGGTCTAAAATCTCTTGTACGCGCGCATCGAGGAAGTTGAGCCATTTATCTAAAATGTGTCGAACATAATGCCCTTTCATGTATTACATGTTTTTACGTACATGTCAAGCATGTTATGGATTTGATTCCATTATACACATCACATGTATTTGATTTATGAATTCATATTTCATTTTCCAACGAACAGACAGTACCGCAAAAGTGGAAAGGTGGTGGTGCTTTCTCCGTGACTTCTTGAGCTTTTACAACTTTCATACAACGAATTTGATATTGAGATATATGGAACGCTACAAACATGAAAAGTAGAAAACGTAAACAATGTACCAGAGCCGGCAAAGAAAAGGTTCAAGTTGTAAACACCAGGATGACAAGTCACTAACTCAACATTCTTCCACTTATTGCATACAGAAGACTAATAGGATCGAGGGGTCAGGCTCGCTGACTTCGTTACGTGTCATTGTATCCCAGTTGCATAAATCGACGCTGTTGATCACTGGATTGTCTGGCTCTGATTCCATTATATACTCTGTGTTAGAACTCTTTTATTATTTACTGCCTCCACGTTGCTGAACTATTGCTGAGGGCGGCGTAAATCTACACTCACTGACCCTAACAAACTAACTACTTTCTACATTGTCATCAGCGGGCCCAAAACGCACGTCGCACAGAGATATTTTTTCTCAACAATCAGTTCACCATTATATTGTCTTAAAAATGTCGTTCCTTTCTAAATATTTTCAAGACTTACTGTGAGCTAAAAGCAAGCAGTGTACAGCAGTATATATGTACGTATATGTCCGAAGACACTGTGTCGGCAATAACATTTACTTGTGTGCTTTCTATTGGGAAGACATAAAATGTATTCATAAACTCTTAACCATCCTTTTAATTATTTCAGCATGAGCAGTAGTTATATTGTATGCGTTTTTCAGAAGTCATTATATCTAAAACAAGGTGGAGAACTGCCCCAACATTCATTGCATCATGTGCAACTGGCAGGACTAGCAAACAATAATGACATGTAACTAAGATGACTTTGGTATTGATATACCGAGTGTTCATGTGTTTCACGAACATGTATCGTCTATACAAACTATGTTAGAATTGTTATAAAGGATTAATTGATACAGGACGGTACCCACACCGTGTATGACCATGTTCTTTCCAGTCCAGTTTTGAACTATTTTAAAATAGTGAATGTCACAAGCTGAATTTTAACGAATTTGCAGCAGAAACATTGGAGTTCAGTTGAATAGTATACTGTCAGTATTGAATTTGTTCGATGGCTGACATGCATTTTTCTATTTGAGAAGGCGTTATATGATGATTAATTTTCTTCGAAAAAGGATAATTTCTGTATTTGTTCTTATCCTTTGTAAGCCAGGAAATGACATACTTTAATCATTATCAACAAACGGATCCAAGGATGGTCGAGCAGAATCCCTGTCTTGGGATACAGAACAATACATTCTCTAGTACCAGATAACAGCTCTGTAGGAAGAGCAGCATCCATATTTGCAGCGCTTAAACATGCATGTATCACACAGAAAAATATGTAATACGACGAGATATTATTAGATTGGTGTATGCTGTATAAAGCAGTACCGGAGAAACTATACAGTTGATCGTTGTATGGAATACCACCACCGTTTGAAAGAATAAGGAACGGCTGTTTGTTTCAGGTGTGTATCTAGCTGGATTTACACCATCCTTCAGCTGCTGGCGATTTTATACAAACTTAGCCACAAATTAAAATGACAAAAATGCTACAGGTGAAGAAGTGGAAGATTAAATTGACTTCAAATGTTTTGGGGCTTATGTAGCCTCTCCGAAGGACAATAATTTTACGGTCCATGATGTAAGCGAAACAGGTAAACAGTTAGCTGACATACCTGTCTTACAGATAGATATTACATTGCACGTGTCCAGATCAATGTGTCTACTCCAAGAATAACGACGATGATATTGAAGGTGATACCTTAATATACATTTGCCGCCTATTTGCTTGTAGTATCCGGTCATCTTGTAGTAGCTCTAATGGGCTGTGTTGTTCCTTCATCATTTGTTTTTGTAAAGAAATATATCCTATTTCATTATGAACACGTAGATTTCAGAACTTGAGAATCGACAACATCTATAGCTTTGCTTTTGTAACGGTCCACAAATTCATTTGGCATATTTGATTCCTCTGTGGCGAAAGAACGAAATAGAATGCACCTGAGCCTATTATTACACAACAACACGATATCTATCACCTTGTGTACTCACTAGCACATTTACTTTCGCATAACATATTTCTCAGGCTTGAGGCTTTTGACTTCTTTATAGAATGAGACCTGAACTCGAACCTTAATGAGAGGAAGATATTTTCAGCGGTCTTATCACTGTCTTATATGTGAACTACTGCTCAATCTTGGGTAGGAGGTGGGCGGGTGTGACACGTATTACTTTATTTTGCTGACTCTACAATATTTATTCAACTTGTACGTAACTTATGTACGGAAGACTCTCTAGTGGTGTTTGTGTATGTGACCCCCAGTCACTGACTGATGTTTGTAAGTGGATAAGACTGATATTGATAATTTTGTGTGTCTCAATTGCACAAAAGATATATTCTCCACTGATAGAAATATTAATTCTTATGTACATACATACCGCCGAGGGTTCGTCCTATTATGACCACATCCAATTAAAATATAACCTTCATAAAGTTTATAACTTTCTCTTTTCTGATCTGGCGCAATTATGTGATTCGCATACATTGTTGTGTGGTGACAAGAACGCTTGAACAAGTGAGAGCAATAACTTACGCGTTCCTGTCAATGGTGACAGAAATGTCAATATTGGTGTGTCTGAAGACAATGATGACAGCAATGTCAACATTGGTGTGTCTGAAGATGATGATATTACAGTTGATAATCGAAATTCACGATATATTGCCATTACGTTTCGACAAAACTTGATAAACCTTTGTTATGCGTTTCAGCTATTTATTGTTAATGACAGAGTGTTCAGAGTCGAACGGATTTACTTTCAAGGGACAACAAGGCAATACTGTTAATGGCCATGTCACGTCCTCCCCTGACGTTTTCTTAATATATCAGCAAGGAAAATCTTAAACCGATTTATTCTCGTGGATTCGAATTCCAGACACATGTAGATAAACCTGACATTAGTGTTGGTGACGCAATTGATGGTTATATATGCATGATTGTAGAGTCTGCTATTTGCATGAAGAAATGCATAATGTAACCTCTGACGATGACACCGCTAAACTCCGAGTGTAAAATCGCACAAAAGTTTGCAAGAAAATCACATTGGAAATTTAGAAAACATCATAGGGACGTAAACACGAGCCTTTCCTTTAAGCAAAGAACTAGACACAAAACCATTTGTAGAAGGTATAATTCAGACTGGCTTAACGAAATATAGAAAAACAATGCGAATCACGTGGTTCACCAACTGCGTCTACGAAGCAAATACGAAAAGTCGTAGACCAGTCATTGGCAACAGTATTAAGACATCATGGCTGGCTCATTTTAACGGACTTTTTAGATATGATTCCCTTTTTAATGATTTTTTTAACAACCGCTGATATGCAAGATGATGCAATAAGCATGACATTTGAATATGGTTCAGACCCAAAACCGTTGTGAGGCGTTGTGGTTTGGACCACGTTGTTATGAAGATGTTGATTAGGGCGTTGGGGGTTAGCCGAATGGTTCAGTCGTTCGCAAGACCCGGATTCGATTCCCCAAATGGACTCAATGTATGTAGCCAATTTCTGGTGTCCCCACAGTGATATTGTTGGAATATTGTTAAAAGCGACGTAAAAACTAAACTCACTTACTCGCTCATTAATGTACTGTCTCGAATTTGTACTTTGAGGAAGTTCAAGATGTCAAGTTTTGTTCTTCCAGTAAAGTTCACATACGTTTCTTTTCTCTTTGAAGACAGGTATGTTCATTTGTACGCACATCTCTGGCTACAAATACCATCGATGAAGGTTTCGCTGTGTGCTTTTCTTTCACGAAACGATAACGTTTTGACAGGCATGCCCCTCTTTTTCTGACATTACCAAACACTGAGCAAACCGTTTAGGCGATCACATATAAACAATGGCATACCTTCTGTAAACATGAAGAAAAATCTTCCTTTATTGTAGCTAATGTTATCTGCAGGAAACCATGATGGTAAATGTCTGGTATATAATACTTCACAGAGCTTTCAAACGCCATGCATCAATGTATTTGTGAAATATAAGCTAACATAGCACAGCGTCTCCAGAAAATAAATCGCTATAAATAAATAAACTCTTTGACTTATGTGTTTAACTTCAAAGAGAAAGTAATACTCCTTGGCCAAAATTGACTGATTAAATTCTGTCTGTATACCACGAATGGATCACTCAAAATCAGTTATGACACTGCGTTTCGGGGGAATGGGTAAGTATCTCGCCATCGGAAACACACACCCGTGATATAATTATATTCACAAGAGTACAAGTGGGCTGCCTGATGCCGCTCTGCACTACTGTCTTTCGGAGGCGGCCTACAAACAGCCATGTGCAGTCAATCCAGTAACACCATTCATTTCGAAGGCTTGATTGAACATCGTTAATATACCTTTCTCTCCAGTAGCCACAGTCAGTGTTTGAAACCGACTACTGTCGCGTCTGTTGGTTCAGCCATTGTTCACTGTCCATTGATCTTGGGTTGGTGTTCACCTTGCCATTATGCAAGACTGCTTAATCTCCACTATTTCCAAATCAACATAAAGACGTGTCAACTGGATATCGCGATTTGCTGTCTAGTAAACAATGTTTTCAGTCATTTTTCCTCGTACAATTTGACATTTATGCAGGGACACAAGCGTATGTCAAATTGAACCTCCCGTTTGGGAATCAATATCGAGGCTTTGAAAATATCTTGTTCACTATGACAGGAATTGGGTCACACGTTGTTCTATCATGTTTACATTTTAAGTCTCAGTAAAGCTTTCATGTGGCTGGAACATTGCTGAGTGCGCCGCAAAACTAAACTGACTCACTCACTCACAACAATATGTTCCGATACGAGTGTACTATACAATTTGCATTGTCGACACTTTTCAGCCGAGCGACATTTTGATAAAGATTGTAAGTGTTTGGTCAAAGACCTTGCAAATATATACTGTACTTACTGCTAGCAGTTTACAAACGTATTTTCTTTACATTTCTAGTGTGTCCGTGTCAGTGAAGGTTAATTGTCACCTAACATACTACCTTCGGAAAGTGATATTTCCTGATTTGGAAAATGTCATTTTACCAGCTGTTTCTATGTAATTTTCATAGCTTTATAGTCAAGATACCTGATCACAAACCATCAGCATCCGACTTGATTCATTTGCATGTCGGTGTGCGAAACAAACTTGGCACTCCAAATGACCTAATCTATGGTGAGGTACCTGTTTGTATGGCAGCAATATGCACAAATCACCTTAGATATAAGTTCACTTCGCACAGCAGCATCCTGCTATCTAAAACTGCGTCTCGGTCATGACTTGACTTGCTTGACAACGACATTATAATCTGTGTCGGAACGCTCCCTTTCATAGAAAAAAGAAGTTGCATATGCATAAAATTATTAGCATTCTTCATCTTGGTCCCGGTCCAAAATATTGTATTCATATACGTGTAGTCTGGGCCTAACATATATCAGGATAATAAAAATCTCAACTGCGATAGTGTCATGGTTGCCTATGCACAAGCGAATGTGTTGTAATGTTTGAATATTTCATTTATGAACATGTCCACAAGTTTTGAATACAATGACTATTTCTGTTTTAGCGATACCACACAGCAATAAGCAGATTAATTTGAGAAATGACCTTTCCAACCCTGTTGAAAGTCATACTGCAGACGATATCTGTGATAGGTCCGCCCATAGGTTTGTTAATACAAGATTACCGAACGACTCGAGATTTCTGAAATCCTTGAAAACTGTTAATACATTGATGTCTTATAGTTAACTTTTTTTCTAATGGCACATGATAAGAGAAACCATCCAATAGCGCCAATCCACGAAATAGTTAAAACACGTAAATAACATCTACTTCATTTGAGAATGCACAACTGAAAATGGAAATGGAAATATACACTGTTACGTATAATCCTGACCTCTGTGTAATCAAATGCTATTTCTGACATGCCATTAAGTATGAACACGATCTAACAGTTCTGCCTTGTGACCCTCTGAAAATAAACGGAAGGTTATTGGCGTCCTCACGCAAGGAAAGACTACACAACCCATGCTAAGGGAAGAAAACCACTTATTCAACTAGGAATGATTTATATTAATTTAAATCATACTAATCCTATCAATTTAATAACTAACTTCCAGGAATCGTTTCCGATGAATTCGGGAGAACTTTCGGGAGTCATTTTGTCAGTGCCGATGTTACGTCGAACGGATTGTTGATCTACTCATATTGCTGTCGTATGGATGACAGTGTGCATACCTGTCACTGTTTGGTAAAGACGGCTTATGTGGGAGCGGGTATATTTATCCTTTGCAAAACGTTCATTTGATTTTCCGGTATTCTTGTGATTGGCGAGTGAAAGTATGACCACTCATCCACGTAAACCATTACCGCAATGCTGAACGTGTAACTGCCCATGTGAAATAATCTAATCTATGAAAGGAACGCAAAATGCATTCTAATCTAAACTTTACTATGTCGTTTCAGTGACTCAATCTCGGCGAGAGCAATCGAATACACGCCAAGACAACGCAACGCCCGTTAATGGAAGACTTCTTCATCCGATACGATATCTCTTACCTTACAGTCAGATGACGATGCCCATGAGGGTGTGTACTGGCTGTGAACTGTAGGTTGTAGGTAGAAGTGCTAATGGGACATTTCAGTTTTCCACATGGCGAAGCTGAGAGTTAATCGAACACTTCGAAGGGTCTTTTTCTGTTATTAATTTATATGATGCAGTGCCATTCTTGTCATAAAGAAATCTGGCGTTATCTCTCAATAAATGATAAAAGAGTTAATGTGCTATGACATACAGACGCTTCCCCGATAATATGATTTACTTTCTAGCAGTATTCCTAGTGCATGCACACACACACATCAGTCAAAAAGATCATTGATATTGTTATAGCAAAACTATTCACATCACCATAGTCTCCACACGTTGGGTGCTTTTTTTATTTGTTCCTTGTTTAACGCTGGACTCTCCGCAGTACTCAACCTGTATGGAGATACTCTGGAATCGGGTCTGAACCAGACTGCACATACGCTGACAACATCTTCATGGATCTATGCATTTAGGAAACCATGGCATGGATCCACCAAGTGGACGATCCCATTGGTATTGAAGTCAAGGTATTACTAAGCTACTGTAAATTATGGTTTTATGTTATATAGCTCGCAGTTAATACCATAGACAAACACAAATATTATAAGGTGCGTTATAAGTTGAGTGACAATGTTGTAACTGTGATTTATTGTACCTGTATATTCAGTATGGGGTAGCGGTGTTCTTCATGGAGACATAATGACGCATGATGCAAATTCCTTGAAGGCAGTCATTTGCTAAAATGTAAGTGTACTTATAGCACATCCCCTGCATCCTTGTAATTCAAAAGCTATGAAACCTTTGTCTATAATGTCAATGATAACCTGTCGTCACATCCCCTGTGTGCTGGTCATGAGTGCTGGTCATGAGTCAAATACAATCGACATATTATGTACATGGCGGTGTATTATAACAGCAGCCTGAAGCCAGTGGTCTGTGGTTAATGTATGATACACGTCATGTGTCATTACTCTGGGAGTCGTTGTACAAAGCTATCATAGTGCTTAGGTGATCGTAACCCCATTACCTGAACAGAGACGTACAACTGGCATAGAGCTAAAGTTGCCACGTACAACGGCACCCTGGAGGATTATATTTTCCAGTGAATAGCATTCCAAACGACTTCAGAACTTTTGTCATCTACCAAAACACGCATCATCCTCTTCGACACTCATAGTGTTCAACCTAAAAGTAATCGGACATCGACATCAGTCAAACATCAGTCAAAGACTAAAACTCATAATTCCCTAATATGTTCTTGAAGATGTCATAGGGAAATAATAAGGAGGGGTTTGATATTCCGTCACAATGTATAGAATACTACAATCTCTGTTTATTACACTAAGTAGTCTTTTCAATTATGATAATTATTTCCTTATCACATATCTATTCATTCAAGTGAATATCACATTTGTAAATGAAACGTCTCCTTTTCATTGGTGATCATGACGACAATGTGATTGTAAGGATCGTTTTTATCGTAAAATTATATTTCAAAACAGAGTTAACAGAGAGTGGTATTACTGAAGGCCATCATATCCACTTAGTTGTGCCATGTGCGGACATATAGACCAGCTGCCAAGAAAAATACACATCTGCAGGTATCGAAAAAAACAAAACAACGGCAAATAGCACATTTTTTGCCATCGATTCCTGTCTTCGAAAGCAGCCGCGGCAAAATTCGCCTGTTGTGTCGCTTGTTTGCTGCGAGGTTTACAACGATAATTGCATGTATGTTCTACCAGTTTCTTTGAAACTGTGATCACCACTGACAACAGCTCTGGACAAATCAACCAACATACATCCATTAATTGAAATAGCTGTATTTCACCACCATATAAGTCATCATTTGCCTTCAAATGAGAATGGTCTTCAAAAGTGCTAAACTTCGAATTGTCTACGATCGGGTACAGGATTTCACATGTTAATGAGGGTCTGGATATGTGCTGGGCAATAAGTCTAATCTGTTTTGGGCTGACGCTATGGCTGATTTCTAGTAAGCAATTAACCTTTTTCAGCAGCCTGGCTGCTGGATAATTTGACAGTCCAGTCAAGGGAATATATTATTCTCAGGAGCCTGATAGGGACTCGGCAATCAGACTATGTGCACATATGTGGAGAGTTCTATTGACAGTCGTCAGAGTATGAACCATACATTTAAAGTAAAACCGACTGTTTTAATGTGTTCAACCTGCTGACAGTCTCAGACAGACTCATTAACGGAGGAGGAGTACAGATCAAACTGGGAAATTTGCAACAACCAAAGAGCCTATGCTTAAATTTATAGGACGTTTCATTCCAGCAACTCCAGACATCGGTGTCTATATTTCACAACCGTCTCGGGTACAATCACGCATATTGCATCTATGAATTTCCAAAGAACGTCCTATAATTCTGCTGAAAAAGATCACGGGAACAGGATTCAATGCCTTAGTATAGTTGCATCCATCTGATAGTACAGGTATTTGAGCTCGTAAAGTCAGGTTTCAGCATAGTGAGTCCTGTTGCCACTTGTTACTTAGCTATTAAAACAATTATTTTGATTAACAAGGTTAATTACATAACCAATGTCTCAAAGATTTCGAATTTTCTGTAAACCTTATTTCCCTTGGCAATGCCAGTGTCCGCACTGAGTGATAATATATTCCAGTTCCAAGATATGACTATAACTATTAAAGTTAGTGGTATCTGTCAGATCCAGTGTTCAAAGGCGTTTCAGCACTAGAACCAAACTTGTAAGTTACACTTCTAACGTAGTTCCAGCAAGCAAGAGGTATCAAACAGGACCGTTGACTTTTTTGTTAAATCAGTATTCAACACACAGTTGAAAAGCCGTATTTGAAGAGTCAAATATGCTAAGCCAAATACCTTTTCCTTTTAAATGTTTTTGCATGGCCTATGTATGTGCAAATGGAGTAGTTTGTATTTGTTGACTTCAAGAAATACACAACTGCTACAGCATCCCATGTGTCAGGGAGATAAAGGAGGTTGTTTCCTTAAAACTGTCTGTTGCAGTGAATCGACTGACTGGATGCAGAACACTCGAAACAGACTTAGAGAAAAGGTGTAGAATGACGTATTTGCCTTGTGCTTGTGGATGACCCTTACTTTACAGTTGAGTGATTACAATCCCAAGAAGGTATATACACGAAACAGACTCTCTTATCGAGTGTTCGGAATAAGACCATGCAGAAACGTTGTGACGTTCTAAATAACAAGGTTCAGAAGTATCGACCACTTTCAAGTTCCCGCCAATATTTCGACAGCAACCTGTTCTCCGTAAGACAAAGTACCAGTTTTGACAATTCAGACATGACGGATGGAATTAACTTATCGTAGCATCACTTTTGGCACCATTTCAACAATGAACATTAAAATGTTGGTATTATGTTAATCGAAAATTAAATTTGAAATCGAAGTTCAAGAGACGCAATGTGCCCACCGAAATTGACGGCGTTTGTCTTGCCTACACCGCTACTTACTGCATTTGCTTTTTCTATTCAATTCTTCGTTCAGTAATAATCAAGCCGTGTGAGGTAATTCTTTAGTGATAGTAAAGTTTATGTTCATCTCAGAAACCAAATTAAACAATGGCATAGCCTTTCATTTTGTGAAGGTGACAGTTTTTGCCATGTAGACGATACTTCCATACATCTCCTATGTATAAATTGCCATGCTACAACTCTATGTATCACCTTCACGATAACGGTGTTAGTACCTTCACCGAAACGTCGCAACCATTGCAGTAAAGAAGCTGATTAGAAGTTGACTTAGAACTTCGTTTTCCTTCATCTGCACAACTTCTAAAATATCTTTCAAAGAAGCAGAGAGAAATTGCTTAGCATTTTCATGCCCAACACATCTACATATGTAATACTGCCTTGGTAAGAAGTATGAGAGAATTTTAAAACATAGGCCGCATGAAAATATAATACAAAGAAAGAATAAGGAATACACTTTTACCAGTTCACACCCGGTGCCATTGTACAATTAATGAGGGACAGAAGAGACACTGTATGGCTTCAAGTGGTGTGTTAGGCCGGATACAACGCCCTGTTTCAATTTTGAGTGGAAGAGTGCCGCATCTCAGTCGTGAAAGGGGTTTCCTTTCATAGGAACGAAAAGATAATATTTCTGAAATTTTGTGCTTTTCAAATTTTCTATATGTTCTCACTTGTTTTCATTGGTGTTGTTCTTATCATTCCAGAGACTTTGAAACCAGTTTACATCATCTAATATTGCACATTTATACTTTACACTCTCCAAGAAATTTGAAACAGAAGTACTGATGGCTGTGTCCCTGTTTCACACCGTTCTCTGTATTAAACATTGGGCTCATACGACCATTAACCCGCTCTCAACATTTTACATCTTCATACAGTGATCTGATTAATCAAAAGATTTTCCCACTGATTCCAGTTTGACATAACTTAAACCATAAACGGTCACGGTTCACATTACCAAAAGCCTTTTTCAGGTCAATGAGACATGAAAAGTGCTTTGTTTTGCTATCTTTTTGTCTTTGACGACTGTGTACAGTGAATGTATGTGCTCAAGACAGCTCCTATTCTTCCGGAATCCTATCCTCACTGCCTACAGAGTAGGCGTGAGTCATCATAAGTATCTTCCAATGGTTCATTAAACAATTTGCCATAATCATTATTCGGCTGGTTCATAAGGCCTATTCTACCCCGGGACCTTCACGGGTAGTCCTGCTACTGTTTGAGGAAGTGGTATGTTGAGTATGTTAATAATCTCTGACATCGGTTCCACACTGAAATTGCGGAATAGTGGTAATTGCTCATGAGGCATATAGTCTATCAAAGAATTGCCCTGTGGTGTTATATAAGTGACTGCCAGTGGTACCGTTGTAGTTCATGTAGTTTGTGCAAACCTGTAGATGATTTATTCAAATGTCTGGGAGCACTAAACACTGTTGTATATGTTTATGAATAGTAAATCTAAGTACCACCTACTTAGAATTCGTTTACGTGCGTAAGGGATAAATAAGTTGCTGAATTGCGACCGCGGTGCCTAACATATTCAAAACAGATATCTTCTATTAGCAGGATCACGTGTACAGTTGCATCTAAATCATCTGCTTTAGAATGACCATATAATATTAATGCTGACGATGAATACGAATTATGTGCAACAAATATTTACATTTGCAGTTAATTCGTCAGTTTTCCTTTAGGACACCTAGGATACACATAAAATCAAACAAACTGGAGTAGTACTAGACATCACTTTATAAATAAAAGCGAGCTTTTCTGTGTGATTAATAACTGTCAAATGATTTCTGGCTGTAATGAATAGTTAAGTTTAAGGCATTTCAGATATTCACGCTAACGCTTTCTTCAGTTTAGCAAATGGCTTTTTATTTATTTTTGCGCTGTTTTAACTGTAACAGCCTGAGATCTGCATGGTCGTAATTGCATAGGCGTGACAGCGGTTTGACCAGATAACTTTCCTGTAACAAGTGTCTGTCTCGTTAGAATGCTGTGACCAGTCACGAGACAAGAGCAGGATCCTTTTTAACAATGTTGTAGCTCAAAGCGCACGATCACACTTACAGTGTTTTTTAAGGGTTCTTTGCAAGTGTAAACAGCCAAATGCTGAAATAAGAGGGTGTGTTATCGTGGTTTATTCAAATCACAATTCATGTTTATTCGATGAAAGGAATATATCCTCAGCTTATTCAAGTCAACATTGTACAGTGAGCCAACTAACGACAAAATAGCTTCGTCTTTTTTCATGCCCATTGCTGACACAGTATGTACATCATCAATTGCCAATCAGACAAAAGTACTGCCAGGATTATCACCATTTATATCAATACAACGTTTCCATCCCAATTTAATCGGTTCCTACGGCAAGATAACGTTTGACCTAAATCTGTCACCGAAAGTGAGTCTACAGTTGTATACTGCATGCCCTAACAATTTATTGTAAATTAATCAGCCTCCTATTGCATACTTAATTAGTGACAATATTTGAAAACAGAGTAATCACAAACAGCTAGTAAGTCACACCCCTGACCTAATGAAACAAGTGTCTATTCCCAGACAAATTTGTTACCAGAGTAAATGATCTACCTTCACATCTGATCAATAAAACTCACCCACGTGTTTCTAGCCTCGTGATATCGTTGGCAACGTGAGCCAGACTAAATCTTTGAAGTCACTAAAGACATTTGTGCAATATCAGATGTTCCGTGTTTACAATAGTGAGTCAAGGCGGCTCTCACAATGGAACGAGACATGACACCAATGTCTACATAAATAATGGAAAAAAGCTGCAGCATAATTCACACGTCCTTTGGTTTGCCCTTCTTAAATTCAATAAAATATATTTTACGACCCTTACAAATGCATTTTTAAATACAAATGACTACAGACATCACCTGGTCTTCCTGCATTTTGACTTTCAGAGTTATGCCGAGAACATAACTTGATGTTAGTGGACAGAATTGTAATCCTCGTGTGTGTTTTATGTGAATGTTTCAACCATAAACAAATGACGTATGCATCGTGTAAAAGTATGCCAGAAAGAGTTTGCTCGGTAGTACTGAAAAACTGCGAAGATGTAGACACTAGTTTGGAGCTACTGCAATAAAGGACACACAGACAGATTGAAAGTAAGTCATTTCTCTTGTCACACAGTCTGTCCCATTTTTGTTTGGTCTTTGAGAATCGTTATGCATAGTTGTTTTAATATGAAACAGGCGGAGTGTTAGTGTCCTCGTTCTCTTGTGCTCATTCGTATAGGTCATCCAGCTAAAGGATAATGCCTATTTGGCCGTAACGGGGCACCAAACAGTTAACAACAATGATGTCCAGACTTGTTTATAATGCAGGATACTGTACGGAACAGGAATTGGAAGGAGCTTCACTCCCTCTTTCTCCGAGTAAATGAGTTCATATTTAACGCCATAGCAGCAATATTTCAGCTATGCCATAACGTGAACATATTTTACATAAAATCAGAAGATGTGTATACTATAAAAAAAACTGTCAACAAAGGACATTAAACAACTAGAAAAATAACAGTTTAAAATGAAACTAGTGACGAAAGTTAAAACTAATAGAAGTATTTCGACTAAACAAAACAAAAACAGGTTATAGATCGCCAGCAACTGAAAGAAGATCATCATATAAGGGTCCAAGGGTACTTTTGCTACCAGCAGGGACCTAGCTGGATTTACACCATCTCTTCAACTACTGGCGAGTTTAGCCAATATTAAAATAACAAATGTACTGCTATTAAAATTATGTAACAGCTAAGTTGAGTTGGAATGGCAAATAATTCTACAGTAATTAATCCCCCTTTGAGGATACAGCCACTAACAGATTAATCTAACTTACTAATCTACACTACCAATCATTAAAAAGACATCTTTCTGAAAGACATATTTATCATAACTCATAATGAAATCAGTTTTCTTTTTTAATGAGAACTAACCTTGTTAAAAGGATCCTTAACAGTTTTGACTTTGAAATATTCATCCCTTATGATGAAGAATTCAACACAATAAAGCAAGATATGCTTGACGTGACTCTCTCATCACAAAGGTTTCAGAACGGAGGATCCTCACCTTTCAACAAGTATACATGGGTATTAGTCGTATGACCAATACGGCATCGTAGCATGATGACCTCTTCATATCTGGACTGACAACCCAAGTAAGTATAACCAATGTAAGTTTTTATTGCATGTTATTTATTTATACCCACTTGGGTGTCCCACTTCTTTTGTAAGATCTAATTGAAGGTTTATAATCTGAGTATGGAATATGAACTTGTGTCACAGCTTTGTTGAGTGCTGCCTTAGCAGCAAAATCGGCCATTGTGTTACTAACCAACAAAATACGATGTCGAAATATCCAGCAGCAAGACCATTATGCAATTCAATAATTTCTATCAAAAGTGGATGTTAACAGGATAGGTTGTCTAAAGAGGGTCAGAACAGATAATATATTGTTTTTGTGTAGGGTGGTTTTGAATATACTGAAGAGCTGTTAATATGGCGTTTGCTTCAGTTATAAAAATATAACTGCTATCCCGTAATCTAGAAGATATTGTTCTGGGTCGAATGACAATGGCACAAGCTACTGCACCACCGTCTTTGGACCCATCTGTAAATAAGGATTTGCAATTGCTATATTCTTGTTTATATTGTAATTCTTTAGTTTCAGTTGTTTTCTCCGGCTCAATGGCAATAGCTTTAACTGTCAATCCAAGAGGCGGACCAAGAGAAAACTTCTCATTAAACAATTCCTCATAAAGAGGACCAAAGACGCAGTTCAAAACAGGATTGGACTTGTTAGAACATAATTTTGTAATATATTGTGAAGATAGTTTTTCGGTATGTTTCTGTCAAGCATAAGGTTTAATTGCAAAGAACTTGCGTGCAGTGAACATATTGATTTGGTAACACCGTCTGCATGCCGTATTTGGCCATAAATTCTGTTTTTATCATGGAAAAGGTGCTGCAATGCAACGTCAGGCTGAATATGTATCCTTAGTATTTCCTAGACACCAATTAAAACTGAAAGTATTGCACATTTTGAACTTAACGGTGCATTGTTTCGTGAATTGTCGGTTCTGTTTTGCCTGTATCGTGTCATGTGACAAACACATGAGAATGAATACCCTGAAAATGTCGCATTTATCATAGAAGGGACACTTCGATACAATTTCTTTTAAAATTGTGAAATAGAGAAATTGCTCACCCATAAAGTTTGTTCATGTGTGGTATGGATCGAAGTCATATACTAGGTAGCCCTTTTTGTCATGACGCACAAAGATGCTGGTGGTTGTGGTTTTGTCGTTTACTCTTCTGCAAGTTTTTTTTTCTGAGTGCTTCAGCTTTGCTAAACTAAGGAAGGATCAGTTTTCTTTTACTTACATGATGCACTGTATATCGGCTTTCATCACAGTAACAATAGAAATAGCGTCATGACGCATCTAGAGATATCAACAAACGAGCAATGACATAAAATTAATATATTTCATACTCACAGTGTAGCAATACAATATTCATACATCAGCCATGCCAGTCATTTAATTTTGTTTATGGTCTTTTACAAATTGCTCTTCCCATTGTCTGATCCTTATCTGGACTTGAATCACTTGATCACCTTGTCATTTCATCGCCGTTGGTATTCTATCCAGCAATCCTTTATGAAGTTCTAATGATCCCCACTCATATCATTTTCTGACGCCAGTTTTTCTGTCATGCATTGAACTTCTTTCCAGTCAGTAACATCATCTATTTATCTATTTATTTATTTAACCTATGCTATTTATCTCATAATTAATATCTATCAGTTTACATTGTCCTATGATTATTCCAGTTCCATGTGATATTTTGATGCAGATTGTAATAACAAACAAAAGAAGAAGGGGGAAAGTAAAGTAAGAGTCCCTGGTTACGCAGGATCAACCGGCCCCTCCATAGTGGAGTATATATATTATAGCCATAGTATATATATTATAGCTTTATTTAAAACTACATTCCAAATGCTCATATATGAAGAGTCAGCAAAATACATCTTGCGCGTGTGTTTATCTAACAGAAAATCTGTGAATGACATTTCTATCATCGTATTCATTAGGGCATCATTTTCTTCATTGCTTGACCGATAGTTTTATTTCTTTCAACTCTCATTCAATTGTTTCCTTACTGCCTTAGCACCGGGATACATGCAGCATGGTGGAGACAGGGGTAAGTTAACAAGAAACCAAGGTGCTAGGTACTAACATTCCTCCATTTCATTTGTAAATATAATGTTATGTATAATTAAATAAAGTACCTTGCATGGCCGATGTTTTTAAGTTCAAGAACGTGACGTCCTTTTCAATCGATATCTGTTTTGACGTTCTCTATTGCTTTTCTTTGATGTTCCTTGCTCTAATTGCTCGCAAGGCATTTTGTTTTAACAGGTGTGAAAACAAATCTTGCTGTGTATAGTTCCCATAACCTCTAATGAAAAGAAACAATAAACCAGAATCAAACTTATGGATGTTTTGCCATCTCTTCCGGTGTATATATGAACTATCCAGAGCTTCATTTTTCACTCAAGATTATTATGTAAAATATATAAACAAAACTGCTCCCCCAAGCCGTCTCATGACACGACTTTGGAATGAAATGGAACGACGGAACTACCTAAAGAAACCGATATCGGACAAGAAACAACAATGTGGCTCCTGTGGTTACATGCTGTATTGTTAATGCAAGTGTTGAAGGTACCATGGCATGGCACAATTACCCACATTATTAGTCATAGAACCCAAACCTTTGTCTTTGTACTGCTTTTTCCATGATGACGATAACATTCAATCATATAAATGCGCCTAGCCCAGACATGTCACTGTCATTCATTGGTTTGACACTGCTCTATGTGTAATTTAGCCTTCGTTTTCCATGAACATAACAAGTTTCGATACCTGCTTTAAAAGAGATTTGATTACAATGGGCTTAGAGGCAATATGATCATCGATTGGGATACGATGACATATGGCAGCCAAGCTAGTTTCTGTCTTCGGTCGACATGTTCTTAAAGATTAATTTATTTAGCCATGAATTTATAAATTGTTTTATTCACGATATGGCTGAAATACTGCAAATATGACAAAGTTTAAATCAGTCTTATCTCTTGGACTATGTAGGGCGTTTCACAAGGATGAGATGACGGTTATTATCACATCCATATTGACGGTAATAATAAACCGAACGATATACATAAGCGTGTTTATGTAATTCTACTGATGTGTGCCATGGCTTCTCCTCGAAGGAACATTAACTGATGTCAAAGATAACGGACAGCTCGTCATACTTTGTCCAACATAGAGAAATTGCGTGACAAATCATATCATGAGTCAGTAACTCTTGCTAGTCACGTTTCCGGTTACGATGCATTTCATAATAAAAGATTTACAGACCACTTCCTTACCTCACATTCATCTCATTGTCAAAAGATATTTGCACATAAAGAGATCCACAATTTAGTGACAAAACATTAATTCCTCTCATACAATTTTTAACTGAATCTTCAGAGTGTGATTACAGTTGTATAAATATATGGAACCGTAATTACTGCCTTGAAATAAAGTTAAAACACGTAGGAGGAAAATTTGTGTTGGGCCATTATGTCTTTCACTTGTAAAACAGGTGATAAAGTTTCGTACCTTAGGCAAGAGCATATAATATTGAGATAATGATTCCGAGGGGAATGTTACTTATTTACTCTGAAAGAAAAATAATGTGTGGGCGGACGTAGGAGACAGTTTTGTCATTTCCGTTGAAACATTGTTTATGTGTCCTCGCATCCGCATTTCTGTGAACGTTATAAACAGTTTATACCAGTCGATAATTCAAAACGCTGTAACTTTGCCCCTATTCATTGTAATGAGAGTGTACAAAATCTAAACATTTAAGTCAGAAATGCGATTTTACATATCAATAATGTACATGACCTGGGCCATACGACTAGGCAAAAGGCCACACCACGTTATCATTTAAAGATCTCATCGCTTTTTTAATTACCCTATCAATCATATCAACTCCTCATCCGATATCCCATCCATAACGTCACTGCTTTCTTTAGAATTCAACACGTGATGCAATCTTACCCATGCATTAATAATACTTTCAAATGGATGAATACCAATGTCATATTGAGAACAACGTAAGGCGTCCCTTTTGAACATACAGCCCCCTTGTTCACATAGTTCAACAGTACGGGTCGCATTAATTGTTTGGCTTTGAACCTAAATTCAAGTTTTGAATTTCACTTTAGTTGTAATAAGCTAGGTATTTTTTATCAGAATTCGATTGAAGCTTTCCTTCGATTGCGTTTCATACCAACGCAGCTGAAACCAATCTATATGTGTTGATGAGAGCTTATGTTAACAGTGTGAATGCAACATCAAATTGACAGTTCCCTCAATCTCAAATATTATGTGCATTTGTTTCAGTAGCTATGTTTTACCAACGTATACATGCAATAATTGAGCAGTTTATGTATTCCTAGGTTCTCTGGCCTTACACTGCGTCTTCCCAAATTAACTGTAACAAATCGCCTGCAAAAAATGATTTGTCAATCTTTCTTCGTTTCGATTTGGAGGGAATACTTCGGAAGGTATACCTTGAGTCTCAACAGAGACTTACTGCCATTGACGTACTTTATTAAAGGTGCAAGATCGAATTTCCGTGTGTTCGAATACTTCATATGGCATAATTTATGAAACTATGATAAGTCAGTAGCAACACAATGTCCTCTGTCGTTAGGTAGTTGCTGGGTTATCGACTGTACCTAAGCTTAGGTTTCTGTCATCTCTGTACGCACTGTCATTCTCTAAACCCAGCGATGGTGGGACGTTTTAGTATTTGTGGACTATACCAAGCCTGTTTTGAAAAGAGACTACAGCAACATTCGGTTGAATCACTGCGAACGGCAGTCACGCTACATGAAGAGTGGTGTTGGAACTCTCGACTCATTTTAGGATCGTACATGTATTTATGGTGTCTCAGTGTTATGATGTAAGATACTTTACAATGGGTTTAACACTTTCATTCATTTGCATCCTCAAGAAAATGAGCATAATTGCCGTCCATGAGTCACTTTTTCTCGCCCATGGCCTCCGTCCGCCAATGAACACATTGTGTTTTGTTCAATCTTTACACACGAGTTTTCAAAATTAATTTGTGATGTGTTCTATGAAGACTCTTTCAACAGAGACACCATAACAATAGCCCCGTTAGATCCCTGTTCGAGGGAAGGTCAAAAACTGGTCTCTCGAAACTTTGTGAATACGTTGCATGGGGTGGAGACTTGAACTGCCACCATCATGAGCAGTCATTCAGGAAACAAACATGCATGTCCCTTGTTTCAGGTAATGGAGCTCGAATGTAGACTACTTGAAGATATGTCTTAGTTTAATTCCTTGATCAGAAAACAGTCTTGATCAGAAAATCTGCAGTCTGAAATACAAATAATGCTCATTTGCAGTGTACATCCCTCATGAGAGAGTGCTGTCCATTATCACCGAGGTTTTAGCAAAGAAGGTATTAGGTGCCTCAGATCCAAAGACTGTAACATTTAAACAAAATGAAACCAGGCACTTGCCTCGTGACGACCTCCAAAGAAAGATGGGCTGTGCCATCGGCTAGACATGTTATGGTGACCGTGACCTGCAATACAGTTATGGCATCACAGTGGGCTCATTTCAAAAGGTCAGACATTCAATGCATTTGTTGGACTGCTGAGGCTGTTGCGTGATGTAATTAAAGAGAAACGAAGAAAGCATACAATTGTCAAGCTCCTCCATCGGTACAACGCACCAGTCATGTTCATGTCTACTATAAGAGTGTGTGTTTTGGAGTCCGCGAAAACAGAACTGCCAACAATATCGGTAGCAGTTGCCCAACAGCTAAATGAGCACCTGTATGTAACTAGTCCATTGGTACAAAATAACACCCAAACCGCTGCTGTGTGGAATGGGATGATTTGAAATGCATCGCGTATTTATAGCGCCAGTGAGTGAGTGAGTGAGTCTACCCTTTTAGCTATATTCCAGCAACATCGCAGCGGGGGAAACCAGAAATGGGCTTCACATATTCTACCCACATGGTGAATCGGAAACGGGTTTTAGGCCGCCCTTCTGTCGCCAGTCTTTTACGTGAAGTCAAAATAATCTGCAACGGAAGTCTTTTTAACACCACCACGAAGAGCGTATATCAGCGTCACTGATATTGTAATAGAGAGGTAATTAATAAGTAATTACTTATTTCGTAAGTCAACCATATGCCATAAGGAGACGATTGTATTCTATATGAACAACCATTAGAAACAACAGTTTTAATCATTGCTGGTAGATAATTTTAGCCAAAATGTCATTTGCTCGCAGATGCAAAGTTTGGGTTGTTACAACATTCTCTGAACACGTAGCGTGGAGTTTGAGAAGATACGCTAACTGGAATACCGATGACCGAAATATCTGAAGTAAGTTGAAACTTTCCACTGTTTTTAAGCGTAGAATGTATGCGTAATGTATGGCTAGATGTGTCTAAATTCCTAACGACAGAAGAGATGGTGTAAATCCAGCTAGGACCTGTGCAGGAAGCAAATGTACAGTAAGTCCCCATGGTCCCTAGTGTGGTGATCATCCTTCGGTTGCTAGCAATCTATAGCCCATTTATATTGTATTGTCCTTTATAGTTAAGCTGCTTTAGATCTAATTACTCGTTTTACATTGTTCTCTGTGACATTCTAGTTAAATTTACCGTCTTTCGTTTACAGGTTTTTACAACTTGCCATTACTCAATACGTGTTTTTTGTAATTAATCGTAATTTGTAATTCTCGTTACGATATGGCTGAAACATTGCCGGTGTGACGATAAATTTCAACTAATACACTCGCTCACCCACTGTTGCAATACAAAATTCAACGTTTACCGTCCACGGATATATTCTGCAATTCAACTGCTTTGATCCAGAAACTTTAAGACCTCTACGTCAAGTAGCAAGTGACATAGGGTAAGTGGTTACTCTCATCAGCATGTTTGTTTCATTTTACATTTGACATTGTGTAATTCCCTTTGTAAGCACATTATTTTCTACGGTATTTCACACTGGGCACTTGAATAATGTTCTCAAGTTGACAAGTTGTAATTGTTTTAACCAATATCGTGTACCTTTAAGTAGTAGATGCTTCTTTTACGGGCAAAAGAGTCAGAACACGCTACTCAATTTTACATTTTTATATGTCCAGGGTTCCATTAAATGTGAAAAGTGAGTGAAAAAGTAGAACGGACGGGCTGCTGTACTAATTCCTAACAATATCAAATCTCGGACATATTTAAAGGACCAGGAAAAGGATTATCAGCGAGCATGGCTGTTGCCCATGAGAAAAGATAATTCTTCACTAACGTATCATGACCATACGTCACATATGTGTTATGAGATAGGAGGTCCTACATTCCTCATATGTTTTTTTCTGAGATGACATTTGCTGTCATTGCTCAGCGGATTTGTAATGCATATTTTACTGCAAAGTCATCAATACGCTGTGTCCGTTGATTACAACAGGATTATGCCCAAGGATACTGTCCACTAAGTATTAAATGAACTTACAGTGTCCATGATAAGTAATTAGCCATTCTGAATAATTAGTATCCGCAAATAGACACGTACTGCCTGAGGGAGCTGAGCCGGACATTGTACTGAGCTGGCAGGAGGAGCTCCTTACACTGCAATCGTCTCCAGGAGATGGATTTATGTTATGGCACTCCGTTAGAACGTAGATCCAATTTGCTGTCAGTTTAGACTTTTCTCTCATCTTGATCTCCTTGACTGGTACTACTAGGAAGCGTAAAGTTCAGTTAGTGAGATAATATTCTATCCCAGACAAAAAACGCACAGGTGTTTTGTATTTTCTATCAACAAATATATCAAATTACCTATTGTGTTCAAACAATCTTCGAAATATGTAACAAAAGTTTTGATAACATGATTCTACACACAAAAAATGTTGATTTAGATGAGATTAATTACAAGGGTTAAAAATGTTGATTTAGATGAGATTTCTTACAAGGATTAAAAAAAGCATCGCCTCAAAGCAACAGTAATCACCTTGCTGTTGAACTTGTGTAGCAAAGAGCTGCAAATTACGTTCGGAACCTGACATTCGATTTGAAGGAGTTTCAAGGTCAAATCAGAACGCCATGTCTTGACTGCGACACGGAACATCGCCAGTGAAAGAATGCACGCTGGAGATTACCAGTCTTCTGTTGCCAAGCGTCTGAATGTTATTCTGCGCAAGGTATCATTTGGCATGCAGCTAGTTGCAATCAAACATATATAATAAATGGCCGGTCCGCACAGGCAGACCTCGAGTTACTACTGCTGAAGAAAATCGGTACATCCGGGTAATACAGATGCGCGGTGAGAAGCTAGGAGCCAGGTTACCTTTACTTCGGAAGATATCTCAAGTCCCCATGGTCCCTAATATGGCGATCTACCTTCAGCCGCTGGCGATATATAGCCCGAGTTTTATATTGTATTGTCTGCATAAATTACTAGAATGTTTTACCTTTCCATGCTTGTTTTATACCCATATCAGTGATACACTAGTATTTTTACTATCCATCGTGACAGGATTCGTTCTTCAAAATGTTTTCATTTGTCTCAAACAACTTGTTTTCGTCACGATATGGGTGAGATATGGAGGTTGTGACGTTAAATTTTAACTCGCTCTCACTCACTCGGAGGATATCCCGTCAGACTGTAGGGAACACTGGTCAGTATGCCAGGAGACCCGACGTCGGGGCCGTTCTACATCACCACCATGGCGACCAGCGTCACCATTATCTAAAATATCCACTTGGTTATATTGGCATGACCTTCTTCTAAACTAGTGCATCACGCACCTAAGTCTATTTGTCGACGAGTTGTACACGGTTGAAAATACAACATTTTCGCCAAAGATTTTCGGTCTATGTGTTACTTTGCTTTTTTTTAGGATAGTCGATGAAATAGATCCTGTCAGAGCCATTGTTAAAACATGCATGCTGTAACATAATCATATACACATTTGAAACTTTGGGATGTCTCTTGGGATAAGGCTATTTATATTATCAATATTGTAATTGATGCCAGGAGATTAAACAACAATGAACACTGGGGTGCCCATGTCCGGTGAATAACTTCTGCAACTAACATTAACAATTTAAGTTGTGTTTCCTTTCCATTGCCTTAGAGAGAACTCTTTTGCTGTTTGTTTCCCAGTATGCAACTTATGTAAGTGCTGGCGTGCATGACTGCATGAGATGGCAATGCATCAGGGATATTCACACCAATGCTTTTTGTAACATAACGTGCAGAAAGTCAACCACAAGCGACAAATTACAAACCCACTGCATGGAAAATGAGCAAAAACCCATTCTGAGCAAGAACTACAATCCTGACAGTGCACAGCATATACATTCTCCAGATCAGTTCATGAAATCCCTTGGGATAACTGTAAAATGAATAACCAGTTTTGATTATCCGCCTCAGCAGATTCCATTGAGAGACGATAGGAGGTATGGATCACTGAAAATCAGTGATGACACCACTTGCCACTCACCAACTAAATGTCACGTACGATTTTCATTTGGCCAACGATTTGTTATTGTAGGACAATGTTCCAGCAGCTGAAGCCTTTGTCTGTAGTGGAGGAAAAACCGAAGGTGCTCTTGCTTTAAACACCGCTGTGCTCTTTCTGTTATATACGCAAGGCTTGTCTTGTTATGATCTTGGTGGCATTTTGATAGAACATGTCTGTGTTCTCATTTGATTTTTCAGGCAAATAGAGAGTGAGTTTAGTTTAACGCCCCTTTCAGCAATATTCCAGCACTACCATGCCGGGGGACACCAGAATGTGCCTCAGACTTTACCCCATGTGGAGAATCGAACCCTTGTCGTCAAGCAAATAGAATCTGGACACCTGATACGTTATTTCCGATCCACAGCTACGGGAGTAAACTACAAAGCAGTGTTCCACAAATCAAGAATAAAGACAAGAGTGAGTGAGTTTAGTTTTACGCCGCAGTAATATTCCAGATATTATGGCGGCGGTCCGTAAATACTCGAGTCTGGACCAGACAATCCAGTGATCAACAACATGAGTAACGATCTGCAGAACTGGGAACCGATGAGATGTGTCAACCAAGTCAGCTAGTGTGTCCACCCTACCCCGTTAGTCGCCTCTTACGACAAGCATAGTCGCCTTTTATGAAAAGCTTGGGTTGCTGAAGGTCTGTTCTTCCCCGGGACCTTTACTGGTCAATAAAGACAAGAGCTTCGGGTATGGATTTTACGGAAGATCCCAGTCAATTCTTTTGCAAAAGCACAGCTGGGCCTAATACTCGATGTTAAATATTAATTAATAATTTTTACATACTTGCTTGTTGTGATTTTCTTCTTGCATAATAATCATGTTTTTTTCAACGCTGCTACTGGGTTTATGAGAAAGGTTCTTGGAACATTTATGACTATGGATGAATCGTATATGGAGCCAAGCACAATAAGAAGAATATTGGCATTCAACATCACTGAAGGTAATGACTAGGTCCTAAAGGTTATTGAGCTTGGGGTACCAAGATTGTCATGAGGTTCTATTACTGAAAAGGCCAGACAATACACAAAGCATAATAATAAGCTGCACTTTGGAGCAACTACAAAAAGAAGTTAATACCAAGGACGTGAAAAGTTGTGAAGATGTGTTTCTTCCATTAGAACAATGCATCAGTGCACACGACAGGCAACAGTCCACGAGTGTGCATTTAAAAGATTTCAGTAAATCAAATCACGTTTTTCTCCGGACCTGGCTCCGCCAGACTTTCATCTGCAGCCAAAGATGACAGAGCTAAGGATCAGACAGTTCCAATCTAGTGATCATGTAATAGCAGTTGCATTGTGTATAGTCAATAAAAGACCTTGCAAGCAAACTTCTAAGAATACAGGAGCGTAAAATCTTTAAATGCCTGCAGGACATGCCCTTCTATGTGAGGAACAGACCTTTCTTTAGCAAAATCTGGTTACAATAGCACTTGGGCTTTTTCAGAGTTGTATATAAAAGGACACTGACTACAATAAACACAACCTGCGAAAGGCGCCTGGGTACCATGAGCCGTAGCTGTTATCTTAACATTACCAAGAGACAGGTACATCGGACTGAACTGTCTGTTCTGGCAGATGTTTGGGCATTACATTGACTGTGAGTAAAGATCTACACCTAACCTTGTTTAATGAAAGCTATCGGGAAAGGTTCCAAGAACAATATTCCTTCAACGCGTCTGTGTCATTTAAAGATATTGTGTATTGGTTGTTTGAAGCCTTAGTCTCGGCACAATAGCTTAGACTGATGCAACTGTATTCACGAACATGCAACACATTTTTATGTTATAATCAAAACTGTTTTTCTCTTGCTTTGACGGTATATATTTTACATAGGTGCAAATACCACACAGTAGTATTTGTTGTCATCTGAAGAGACATTTACGAAAATGGATGTCACCTCTCTCTGCCAATGAATCATTCCGATCAATGTAGGAGTGCCAAGTATTGTAGTGATTTATGATTAGTGTTGCCACTGATATGCTCGATGCTGACATTTAAAAATGAGTGAGTGACTGACTTTAGTTTTACGCCGCAAGCAGCAATATTCCAGTGTATGGTGGCGTTCAGGACCAGTCAATCCAGTGATCAACATCATGAGCATCCCTCTGTGCAATTGGGAACTGATTACATGCATCAACCAAGTCAGCGAGTCTGACCACACAGTCCCGTTAGTCCCCTCTTACGACAAGAATAGTCGCCTTTTGTGGCAAGCATGGATTGCTGAAGGCCTGTACTACCCCGGAGTGAGTGAGTTAATAGTTAACATCACATCTGCAATATTTCAGCCCTATTGTGACGAGAATATTTAACACTGAAATAGAATATATGTATATCACAAAAAAAACAACTGTCGACTAAAGACAGTAAAACAACTAGCATATCACAAATAGATTAAAAGCTAGGGTAGAAAGAAACAGGCATCACTGTTTGGACAATACAATATAAAACCTGGCTACAACAACAGAAGGCAGATCAACAGACAAGGGTCCTTGGGGATGTACAGTACCTTTGCGACCTACATGGACCCTGGTTGGATTTACATCATCCCTTCGGCTGCTGGCGGTTGTAGGAGCTGCTAGCCACAATTAAATTTAAAGTTTAAAGTTCAAATTTACTTCGAAAGTTTTAGGACTTATGTACCCTCTCCGAAGGACACTAATTTTACAATACTTCAACCCCCCTGGAGGGTGCAGCCACTACCAATCTCGGGTACTAATCTAAACTACCAATAGTAAAATATTTACTTATTTACAAGTCATTTAACAAATCTTTTTCCTTTTAAAAGGCAGAAATCAAATGATAACTGATATTATTAAAACGAACCGTCATTTTTCGTGATTTAAATTGATTTTCTTATCCCTTGTGATGGAATATTCAACACAGTCAAGCACGACAAGCTTGACCGTGACTTTCAAGACAAGGGATACAAAAAAGAGAATCCTCACCTTTGAACCAGTATTCATAAGAATACCGTGTATGCCCATTGCGACCCCTTCAAATCTAGACTGACAACCCAAGTAGGTGTAACCAATATATGAATTTAATTGCACATAAAATACTGATACCTACTTGAGTGTCCAAATTCTACATCAGATCATGGATATAAAATCTAACTGCAGCTTTATAGTCTGAGTATGAAATACGGGTAACTGACAAGAGACGATGTCGTAGTGGCCAGTAGCATTATCATTATACAATTCAATAATTTCTATTAAAAGTGGATATTTACGTGATAGGTATTTAATTGCCTGAAGGCAAAAAATATTGTCTTAATAGATTATATTTTTTGTTATGTTTAGGATGTCTCCCAGTATACATTTAAAAGCCATTAATATGGCGTTTGCGTCAGCGGTGAAAATAGAGCTGTTATCTGGTAATCCAGGAGGTATTGTTCTGGATCCAATGACAGTGACACAACCTACTACGCCATCGCCCTTCGACCTGTCTGTAAATAAGAATTTGTAATTGCTATATTTCTCATTTAATTGATTATATTTTTGTTTACATTGTAAGTCATTGGTTTCTGATTTTTCCTGACTGAAGTTAATGTTAGGCCAACTTGTGGCTTAACCAACTGAGATATATTTTCCAGCTCAAGTAAAAAGAAAGACAGAAGGAAGAAATGGTTCAATTTTGTGCCTTAGAGGTGGAGCAAGAGAAGATGTTTTGTTGTATAGATCCTCAAAAAGGAGATTGAAGACACAGTTATAGGTAGGTTTAATTCAATAGAGTATAATCTGGTATTGTAAAGACAATTTTATACGGTGTTGTGTAAGAGATCGTCCATGGGCCTCAACATAGAGACTGCAAACAGGAGAGGTTCTAAAGAACCCAAGAAAAGTCTTAGACTTTGGTGGTGGACAGAATGTGACAGCTTTGGGTTGCTGGTGCAGGCTCCACCACAGACGATGGAGCAATAATCAAGTTTTGAACAGACCAGTGATCGATATAGACGGAGGAGGGTAGCTTGATCGCCTCCCCATTCAGAATTAGAAACCACTTTCAACAAGTCAAGTACCTTCAGTTTAAAGGGATTGAATATGAGGCAGAAACATTAAGTCTGAGTCAAAAAATAATCCCAGGAACTTAGCCTCCTTGAATACTTCGATGGGAGTGCCATTTAGAGATAGTTCAGAGTCTTTATTTTGTGGTTCATATTTACAAGAATGTATGCTGTTAGCTTTCTATTTAGAAAATATAAAATCATTTTCAAGACACCATTTATTTATCTTGTTTAAACACAACTGCAGTGGTATAAACAATGGGAGTATGGGACCACCCCATATAACCTATGGGTTACAGATAAGAATTTACCATGACAAAACTATGTAAGAGATCCCCTGTGAACCAGCAAAACAGAACAAAGACAAGTCGTAAACGTCCAACTTATGTATTATCTCTCTGAAATTTTACCTTTTCCCCTAAAAGGTTAGTAAGTGGAAATACAACATCTGAGAAGTTTTGATAAAACTTTCTGTAATAGCCAGCCATAATCTAGAATCTCATGAGTTCTCTCTTAGATTGAGGTACTGGAAAATGTACAATTGCCTCAACTTTAGTATGAACTGGTTGTACCTGGCCGTGCCCTACAACATGCCCTAAACATTCCACTTGTGCCTTCCCGAATTCACATTTGGTGAGATTCACAGTTAACTTTGCCTCAGACAGTCTTTCGAAGAAAGCACGAGTCCTTTTAAGATGGTCATCCCACTCCATGTCGTAATCGATGACATCATCCATGTAAGCCTCGACACGATCAAGGCCTGATGTGACATTGTTGACGAGTCTATGGAACATCACTGGAGCGTTCTTCAGACCAAACAGCATCACCTTGTATTGATACAGTCCATCTGGTGTAGCGAATGCCAATATTTTCTTTGCATAGTCAGTGAGTGGAATCTGCCAGAAGCCCTTCAGTAAGTCAAACTTCCTTATGTACTTAGCATGACCAATGCAGTCAATGCAATCGTCCACTCTTGGAAGAGGATACGAATCAGTTTCGTGAGAGTGCACTGAGAGCTTTCATGTCAGCACAGCAGCACCTAACACCTCCACTCTTCAGCACAAGAACACATGGTGAACTCAACAGACTGTCATTGGGTTCAATAATGTCATTGTCCATCATATATAAAACAATACTTATCTGTTTTCCTTTTAATTTCTTCACCAACTACTCCAAAATCTCTTAAAGCAGGTTATTGTAAATCAATGTTGACACATACATTCTGAACCTTCTAAGGTGATTCTCAGTGGTTGGTGGAGAGCTCAGATGATGGAATCTAACTAACTCAACATGGTTGACGATACCCCTCAAAAGAACACCAAGCATCAACTTGACACTGATCCAGTTGAAACTAACCACAGAGTGCTCAACTGAATTCATTATTTGCCACGTTTTCTTGTCCTTGAGACTATTGACAAGACACATTTGAAGGTGATTCTTTTTCCACTAGCTAAAGGCATACCCATTGATGTTGCAAACATTAGGTGATTACGTTCAGGTGCTCTGGTTGAGTGTGCAAAAAAGGGCAGCAAGCCACCAACCTTATGAGTACTAAATCTTTTGTCGGCATTCCAGTCATGGCCTCAGATCACAAAACACAGCATGAGGATAGAAAGTGTCGGCCATCGTGAACGATAGTTTGCTGAAATGTCAGAACTTGACATCATCTCGGAGATGAAGGATCAAGGCGTGCTTCATGTAAAACATTTTACAACACGAAAACAATAAAAAGATGCTACTGTAAAAACAAATACATGTTTGCTTTCTCTCTCTGCTGCAAATGTTCCCAAATCACTAAAATCAGGAGACTGCAGCATCAACTTTCCAAGCCCTATTAGATGCTTCAGATGCCAAAGGTATGTCAATACTTGTACATTGTCTGTTGTATGTGGTCACTGTGATGAAAAGACACATAAAACAGAAGATTGTGACAGTACTGTAAAAAACATGTACGAACTGTGCAGGCGATCACTCCTCCTACTCTAAATCTTTCCTGTTTCGAAACATTAAATGGAGATGAATAACATCACCATAAACATTAGTTTTGCAGTTGCCAAAAAGCTAGTTCAAAGCTCAGAACATAAGGACAAGAACAACACCAGAATACCGTCAGAAGCAGATACCACTGAAATAATCAGGTCATCTGTATGCTGTCAGACAAACCTGACCTGGATTAAAACTGAATCTCATCTGATATTCTTACCTGCAATATCTACCTACAGAACAGAATCAGTTCCTAGTACGTCTAAAAGCCAGTGTAAACATCCTCTGATCTTGAGGCATCATCTCACTCTACATCAAGGTCTACACAGTTCCTAAAGGCAAAGGTACGAGGCCAGATTCTTTGAAAACAATTAGTGGCAGAGCCCTGAAAGGGTCAGACACTAAAATGAAATCATACAAGAAATGTAGATTCCCTTAGGCATGGTTGGGACTGAAAACGTGTGCTCCAGGGCTGGAAGATCTTCAATAAATCCTCCCAAAGAGATATCTTGTCATAATCCAGTTATACAGCGGAATTGTAGAGGAGGACTAATTTCCATGAATTACAACTTATAATCCTGGATTTATCACCTTCATCACCTTTTTCACCTCAACATGACAAGCCACTTTAGGATCGTCCATCCCAGTCACACCAAACGTTATTGATAGCTCTCGTGTAAATACACTTACTACTAAATTTCAGGCTGTTGTAGTGCAACTGACTTTGCACGTTGCGTTTATATTATGCTCTCTCTACATCTCTCCATGTTCAACGTTTCACAAATCCAATCTTCAAACTCTGTATGATCAACTCCCGAAGCCCTGTATGGTTTATGTATTTGTAATGATGGTTCCAACACACATTTACATCCTGCTACAGAAACACATTCTGTTCCCGACTGATCAGTCTCCAATTCAGAACTACTAAGTGAATTTGAATGGTTAGTTCACAATGACCTCTGTGGAAGTGACCATTTTCCTACTAAACTAAATCCTGTAACGCAATCTGATGTTCCTCCATCATCAAGGTGGAATTTCAAAAGGGCTAACTGGGCTTTATATGAAACACTGTGTGCTGCAAAACTTAAACCTGATTGCTTTATTGACATTCTTGATGCTATTAAATGTTTTTTTTTGTTTTTTTCTGATGAATTGAATTCAATAGCTGATGAGTGTATACCAAAGTCCTTTCTGGTTCCACATATCCAGAAACCATGGTTCAGTGATGAGTGCAAACAAGCTAGGAAGGCAAGGGGGAAAAAAGCAGAACATTATTTCCGTAGCCATCCTTTGGTGCATAATTTAAATAAATTATAAATTTTAAATACAACCTTCAAACAGAATAAACACCAATCTTGGCAAAATTATGTATATAAAATAAATTCTGGGACACCTATGTCTAAGGTATGGAACAAGGTCCAGAAAATTACAAGTAAACGTACTAAATCTAGGGTCCATCATCTTAAACATGGAGATCAATTACTGACCGATGTATCAGATATTGCGAATAAACTGGGTGAAACTCTCTTTTAATTATCTGCCTAAATTCCAACAATATCAAGAAAAAAAATAGCGTGAAAAGATGAAACATATTAATTTCAATTCAGATATTGAGGAAGATTATAATTAAACATTTTCTATTCATGAACTCCATACTGATCTTCATCAAGCTCATTATACTGCTACAACAGCTCATAACAAATGATATTTTGACCTCATGGAAATTTCCTTCTTCATGGCTTGTGACACTAAAATAGTGCCCATACCCAAACCAGGAGTGATCGTATGGATCCGTCTATTTAACGACTGATTTCACTAACTAGTTGTGTTTGCAAAGCCATGAAATGCATAAAAAATACTCAACTTGTTGGGTACTTGGAAACTAATAACCTTAAAACAGACATACAGTCTGGTTTCCGTACAAAACAGACATACTGTCGACCGCTTACTGCATTTGGAATCATTTGTCAAAACGCTCTAATTAACAAACAACACGCTGTGTCTATCTTTTTTATCTTGAAAAAGCATATGGCAAGCCTGAAAATATGATTCACAGATTTGGATTGCGAAGCCATTCGCCTCAATTTACAGCCAATTTTATAGCTCTGTCAGATCATTACAATCAGGATCAGGGTGTTCCACAAGGCAGTATTTCGTCTTTCACACTTGTTAGTATGAAGATAAATAGTTTAATCATATAAAACGATTGAAACGATTCAATTGATGGATCATTATTTTTGGATGATTTTAATATTTACTGTTGTGGTAAAAATATGCATACTACTGAACGTCAACTGCAGTAGTAGTATAAACAATGGGGTTACGGGGCGTCCCCCACTTAACCCATAGAATAAAAAACTATGCTTCTGTCATTCATATTAATTTATTAATCCCATAACACGACTACTTTTCATTCCCCCTTGTAAAAAAGTGTAAACAGTTTTTCTACTGAGATGAAAACTGTAGGGGTATGGAACTAGTTTACATAAGACAGGGAATCAGTTTGTAATTATATCAATTTATAACACTGATTTCAGTGATCCTCTTCTTTTTCATCATTTATTAAATCATCTAAAGTATATCTATATTTACCTTCAGTCTTTTCTACAATTGCAGTTAATTTAACACCAAGTAAAGCACCAATAATACCAATACATAAAGAACTAACATCAACAACACCTGAATATTTTGATCTTCTTATAAGAAGTCTATGAATATTATTCTGATCAGGTTCTCTCCCATTTTTCATTGAAGGATGATAACCAGATATTTTTCCATTTATTATTATAAGTTTACTTTTATCGTATAGGTTCACCAACAAATTGAGAAGAATAAGGTAATTCATCTATGTTAATTTGGAAAATAGGATCATCTAAAGGGTACCATATTTAACATTTTTTATGGTTGTTTGAATTTGTAAAAAAAATTGGGTATTAGAAACTTCAATTCCATTTCCAGGTATATCCTAATATTTTTTATTGTGTAGTAAATGTAAAGTTTTATCTCTAAATTATTTTGCAACTTCTTTTTTAACTGCTTGAGAAAGATATGACATAGCTTTAAATAATGAAGACTTTCGTGGAGTTTCATCTGAATCTGGAATTGTGTATGTCTTTGTTATTAAAGTAGTTAAACCATAAGGTCTGTCTTCTTTCTGCATAATTCTGTTTGGTTGAATTTAATCTTCTAAGTAGTTTCTTTTTAAGATAAATTTTTACATAACTTGTTTTGTTATTGCTTTATCCCAATCGAACATTATCAAATCATGACAAGTTTTTTTTCCAACTGCTTTTTCACAAGTGGTAACAAAATCGTCTGCATGGGTTGTCATGGTAAACTAATTTTAAAAAATGTTTAAATGTGAATAAAAAATTATTACTGATAAATTTATCCATCTTCATGATTTAATGAGTAAATATGGAAAATAAATTAATTTCATGTCATATATAAGCTGGTCCCATACACCCAATGTTTAAACTACAGAATGCACAGTTGCACAACTGTACACAATAAGCCCGCACCTTAACTGATTGAGCTACTCAGGACTGAGAGCCATATTCTCAGTTTAATACGTATATTCTGAGATTACACAATCCTATATCTATGACATACTTTTGGAGAATTGTTTCACATATAGTATAAACTCTGTGTGTAGAACATGATTACAGTACATGAATTGAAAAAGCAAGCATGTGAACGTGGCCCTCAAGGTTATTCTCGTATGAGGAAATCTGAGTTATTAGATTTGTTAGGTTTAAAGTATCAAAAAACACCTACTGTGAAAGAGCTTACAAAACACGCTTGTGAACATGGAATGTAAGTTATTCTCGTATGAGGAAATCTGAGCTCACTGAATTACTAAAAGAACAAAAACCTAGAAACATAAAATTACAATTCATGCCTACTGAGCATTCTGTAGGTAAATATTTGAGAGGTTGGAAGATGGAAGTTCAAAGAAACATAGACGTTGAAGATATAAAACAATTGGTATTTGATACATTAAATAAAGAGCTGAAAGATTTAAGATGTATTAAATTTCAACTCACGTTAAAGATGGCAAAAGAGAAACAACAGGCGAATGGAGCAACTGAATACACAAATGTTTACTTCAGAGATAATCAAGAAGTTACAACACAACCAGATACTACCAATTCTTCTATAGACAGATCCTTAGAAAAAATTCGAGAAACACTAGAATGTTACACTACTATGGGGTCTGGTTGGGTTGTTGATAAGATTAACATGGTCTACCAGGATATAGCAAACTATGTACCGTTGAGAGGAGGAGGATCGCATTTACCCCTGTCTGAGTATTTTACAAAAAAAGAAGCCATGGTTAACGTTAAAAAACGTGGTAACAGTTGTATGAGGACAGCAATAAGATATGCTATATTTCCAGCAGAAAAAAATAGGACAGACTTTTTGTTATTCAGATGAATAAATTGGGAAGGTATAGATGAACCCGCCCCTATCTCTCAATATTCAGAAAATAGAAAAACAAAGTCCACACTTAGCCATAGATATGCCGTGAGAAAAAACCCAATATCTTGAAATTTATCAACAACAAAAATCGAATGCCAGTACCATATATTATCTACGTCGAAGCTATCATTAAACCAATCGATACAGTAGCTCAATCCACTGATAAAAGTTTCACACAAAAAATACTAGAGCATGAAGCATGTGGGTTAGGGTATGTGGTCATTTGTTGTGATGGCCAAAGCAACCCTCCCTTTATTTACAGAGGCCCAGATGCGGCTGAGAAAATTCTGAAGTGTTTACAAAACAAAGAGAAAAAGATTAAGAAAAAAATGTACAACAAAACACCAATGCATATGGCACAAGAAGATCAGAAAACCCACAACACAAGCACACATTGTCATGTATACTGTAAACCTCTGAATGGTGATTCATTTAGAGATCACTGTCACATTACTGGTAAATACAGACATGCGGCTCACAATGAATCTAGCGTGGCATTTCACAGTCTTCACAGATATGATTCACACTTGATAATGCAAGCTATTTCAAAGATAAAAGGTAACGTATCCTGTATCCCAAATAATATGGAAAGATATATATCCTTTTCACTACATGGGTTGAGATTCATAGATAGTGTTCAGTTTCTGTTGTCATTTCTAGGCAACTTGGTAAAGGCTAATAACCCAAACGACTTACCTGTGACTAATTGTTACACAGAAAAGAAAACTAGAGCTTTGCTGCTATGTAAGGGTATCTACCCATATGAATATATGGATGACTGGTCTAAGTTTAATGAGACACAATTACCTCCCATTGACCGCTTCTATAGCAAGCTGTCGTGTCTATCGCACAAGACAATTATGAACACATGAAAAACGTATGGGAAAAACTAGGCTGTAAGTATTTAGGTGATTACCATGATGAATATTTGAAAACAGACGTGTTATTGCTGGCTGAGATATTCAGGAAAACGTATGAAACAATACGGGTTGGACCTGTCATGGTATTATTCAAGTCCTGGGCTCTCTTGGGATGCCCTACTGAAGAAAAGTGGTTTGAAATTAGAATTATTCACTGATTACACTATGCATCTGTTTATCAAGAAAGGGTTACACGGTGGTATTTCTCTATGGTATCAAACCGTTATGCCAAAGCTAACAACAACTATGTGAAAGGCTACAACCCTAAGAAACCTCCAAACCATCTACTCTACCTCGATGCCAACAAACTGTATGGCTGGGCCATGAGCCAATATCTACCCACAGGTGGATTCGAATTGGTGCCTGACCAACAGGTTTCCCTTCCAGAGGACATCATGAGCATAGCGCCGGATTCGAATATTATATACTCCATGGGTTAACCAAGACTGGATGTCTGAGTACCAACATAGCTTGCTAGATGGGCCGCTGGCAAACGTTGAAAAACCTGTACAAACAACTCTGATGTATGATTTTTTACTAAGAATGAGTTTAAGAAGCAGTACGGCAACAGGTGTGAAGTGTTGTACACTGATAGGGATTCACTACTGATGGAGATTCAAACTGAGGACGTGTGCAAGGAAATGAAAAACAATATACACCAGTACAATACCAGCGATTACCCAAAAGACCACCCCATGCATAACAAGTCAACAAAAGGTGTTAGGTAAGATGAAGGATGAAACACCAAGCACTGAATACGTTGGATTGAGACCTAAGATGTATTCTATCAAAAAAGCAGACAACGCTGAAGTAAGAAAGGCTAAAGGTGTAAAAAAGAACATGGTGAAGCGACATATTAAACATACCCTCTACAAACATTCACTATTCAAGAAAAAACCGTTTGTACACCTGATGATGAACACACTTCGTAGTGACGGGGATAAGATATACAGGTTGACTATAAATATGAAGTCTCTATCGCCAATAATGACCTTTAACTCCTATACTGCACACCGAACACGTATAGTCAGTACAACCTTTATGCTGAAAACAACAATAACCACCAATGTTGCTTCCTTTACCACAAATTTCAGTTTTCCCCATGAGTACCCATTTCCAAGTATATGGTGCTGACCTCATTTTTCATATAATATTTTATGTAATTAGTCTAATTCTTTAACAATTAATACTGCGCTGCTAAACCAAGTGCCATGAAGGCCAACTCACGAATGTAATACTGAGAAATCGCATTTCCTAATGGTTCTAGTTGTTTACCTGTTAACACGTAGTATTCTTTCACAGCTTCATCGACGTTCTTGAAAGTTCTAACAGAATGATTTTGGCGTTGGTTTTGATTATTGATAAAATCTAGCCTCTTCATGCATCTCTTAGCGTATTCAGCCTGTGCGGCTTGTGTTTTTTCTACAGCCATATTGTGTCATTTTCGTTCCACTTCTACCTCAGCCCCGTTTGACTTTCTTAATTGAGAAAATAGAAAGTTACTCCCAGAAAATACTATGGCATTCACAATAGCACCACCAACCATCATTGCTATCGTGACCATATTATATACATTACTTTAAAATATTTTCAGGTATGACACATTGCATTACCAGTACGTCCTTGGTGGCTATCGCCATACCAATGTTCATAGTAAGCCTACAAATATCTTGCAGGTCGAAGTCGAGTTTTATAGTCGGTTGCTTTATAATCAGTTTAGTCAACCGAGCATATCATATTCCTAATCTGAAAACCACTAAGGCTTGGTATGCATCGTTAACGAATGTTTTTTCCCTCAGACATAATATATATTTATGGAAATATAGCTTTAATCATAACATAATATGAGGGTCGATCTCCTGTGGGGGTGTTGGTGATGGCTGTGGTTGTGGTCGTTTTGGTTTAAATAACATACATAATGAAACAACAGCAGTGAAACAACAACACCACCTATGGTCACCAACAGTGTGTAATTATTTTCATTGTGCCTGGTTAAGGCATTTTTTCTACCAGCTTCAACTCTTTTTTTGGTTCTTCTTGGTCGAATGCGTCACTCACTTCAGTTTTGATGTTTCTTCCTCTGGAATCTTGCTCATCTCTCCCTGGGCAGCATCCATCTTGTATAATATTATTATTATATTTTCTTTTAATCAAATTTAGAATGCTTTGCCTTGATAATCGCTGCTGTCATTGGGGGTAGATACATATTACATTTTATAATTTATTTAAATTATGCACCAAAGGAAGGCTACAGAAATAATGTTCTGATTGTTTTCCCTTGCCTTCCGAGCTTGTTTGCACTCATTACTGAACCATGGTTTCTGGACATGTGGAACTGGAAAGGACTTTGGTATACACTCATCAGCTATTGAATTCAATTCATCAGAAAAAAACAACAACATTTAACAGCATCAAGAATGTCAATAAAACGGTCAGGTTTAAGTTTTGCAGCACACAGGGAGCAGAATGTGTTTCTGTAGCAGGATGTAAATATGTGTTGGAACCATCGTTATAAATACATAAACCATACAGGGCTTCGGGACTTGATCATACAGAGTTTGAAAATTTCGGGACTTGATCATACAGAGTTTGAAAATTGGGTTTGTGAAACGTTGAAGAGATGTAGAGAGAGCATAATGTAAATGCAACGTGCAAAGTCAGTCGCACTGCAACAGCCTGAAGTTTAGTAGTAAGTGTAAGAGAGCTATCAATAACGTTCGGTGTGACTGGGATGGACGAAACAGTGAGGTGAAAAAGTCAAGAGCATGTCTGTTTTAAATGTCTCTTACAGAACGCCGACGATGATTAATCCAGGATTAAAAGTTGTAATTCATGGAAATTAGTCCTCCTCTACAATTCCGCTGTATAACTGGATTATGATTAGATATCTTTTTGGGAATATTTATTCCCCGTTCTTCTTTTTTGGTTGGCGACAAGGTGTCAGCCCTGGGGCACACGTTTTCAGTCCCTCCATGTTCTCAAGGGATCCATGTTTATTGTATGATTTCATTTTAGTGTTTGACCCTTTCGGGGCTCTGCCACTAAGTGTTTTCAAAGAATTTGGCCTCGTACCTTTGCCTTCAGGAACCGTGTAGACCTTGATGTAGAGTGAGATGATGCCTCAAGATCAGACGATGTTTACACTGGCTTTAAGACATACTAGGAACTGATTCTGTTCTGTAGGTAGATATTGCAGGTAAGAATATCAGATGAGATTCAGTTTTAGTCCAGGTCAGGTTTGTCTGACAGCATACAGATGACCTTATTATTTCAGTGGTAGCTGCTTCTGACGGTATTCTGGTGTTGTTCTTGTCCATATGTTCAGAGCTTTGTACTAGCTTTTTGGCAACTGCAAAACTAATGTTTACGGTGATGTTATTCATCTCCATTTAATGTTTCCAAACAGGAAAGATTTAGAGTAGGCGGAGTGATCGCCTGCACAGTTTGTACATGTTTTTTACATTACTGTCACAATCTTCTGTTGTATGTGTCTTTTCATCACAGTGACAACAGACACATACAACAGACAATGTGCAAGTATTGACATACTTTTGGCATCTGAAGCATCTAATAGGGTTTGAAAAGTACATTTCAACGTTGATGCTGCAGTGTCCCGATTTTAGTGATTTGGGAACATTTGCAGCATAGAGAGAAAACAAACAGGTATTTGTTTTTACAGTAGCATCTTTTTATTGTTTTCGTGTTGTAAGATGTTTTACATGAAGCACGCCTTGATCCTTCATCTCCGAGACGATGTCAAGTTCTGACATTTCAGCAAACAATCGTTCACGATGGCTGACAATTTCTAACCTCATGCTGTGTGTTTTGTGATCTGAGGCCATGACTGGCATGCCGACAAAAGATTTAGTACTCATAAGGTTGGTGGCTTGCTGCCCTTTTTTGCACACTCAACCAGAGCACCTGAACGTAATCACCTGATGTTTGTAACATCAACGGGTATGCCTTTTATGCCTTTAGCTACTGCAAAAGGAATCACCTTCAAATGTGTCTTGTCAATAGTCTCAAGGACAAGAAAACGTGGCAAGTAATGAATTCAGTTGAGCACTCTGTGGTTAGTTTCAACTGGATCAGTGTCAAGTTGACGCTTGGTGTTCTTTTGAGGGGTATCGTCAACCATGTTGAGTCAGTTAGATTCCATCATCTGAGCTCCCCACCCACCACTGAGAATCACCTTAGAAGGTTCAGAATGTACGTGTCAGCATTGATATACAATAACCTGCTTTAAGAGACTTTGGAGTAGTTGGTGAAGAAATTAAAAGGAAAACAGATAAGTATTGTTTTATATACAGAAAGCTTTTAACATAGAGAACGCCTTGATACTCCATCTCAGAGACGATGTCAAGTTCCGTCATATCTGCAAACGATTGATCACAGTCTCTGATGAGTCCTCTGCTCTTGTTTAGTGTTTTAACCGTAACCTAGATATAACTGTGACCGCCGTATACCCTTAGACATAGCAAAAGGTTCAACTTAAATGGACTCTTGTCAACAGTATCACCTGCATGACATCGTGGCCAGTATTCAATGGAGGTGGCCAATCTTTGGCCAGTATCAATTGGATCAGTGTCTAGTTGTCGTTTGTTTGTTTTGTTGTTTTTGTTTTTTGTTTGATTTTTTCTTGTTTTTTTTTTTCATAAGCCACGGCTAATTTCAATAGTTTGTCATTCGAGCTGCCCATCCACCACGGAGTATCACAAGGACAATGCTAAGAAGAAGCGGGTCTCCAGCTGGCAGTACCAAGGATACCCGGATGGTACTGTAGCAAAAAAAATTAAAAGATCAATGATTCCACCTGATTGGCCCATGAGCCATGCCTTCTGGAATACAACCGTAGGCAAAAATATATATAAAATTGTGTATGGAACTTCTGAGTTCAAAAACTTCACAAAGACTTTAAAAATATCATGTTATAATTTTCAAATTTTGGTGCAAAAAGACATAGATGTAGCACAGGGCTTGACGTGACAAGCCGATTGGTTGAACCGGGCCCATTCAAGCCCATTCAACCACCCGTCTTGGGCACAGTTGTGTGTTTTTGCAATAGGATCATTGTGATACCCCGTGTCCACACGGAGGTTGGTGAGCCTGATGTTTAACCCCCTATATATGCTTCGGACATTACTTCAAAGTTGTGTCTCCATCATCAGCCCCTAGGCTCTGGGTGGAGTCTTACAGGCGTTGCAGAGACAATGACAGAACATTCCACAACTGCAACTTTATAAAGGCTCCTCTGGTAAGTGCAAAGACGAGTAGAAGCTTGCATTCGTGCTCATGATGTTTCTGTACACTGCTTCACTGTATAAAGCTGACTTGAATTTTATTGTTAACATCTTGTTCCATCAAAGCAGCACATATTGAATCACTATTTCATAGGTATATGCTTTTAAAGATTTTCAAGTCTTTTTCAATTTCATTAATTTCATTTTTGTTAACAGTGTGTGCATATGCTTCAATCTTGCTGTTGTATCAATCCATGATTCGCAATTTTCATAAATGAAAATGTAAAATGTGTTGCTTAACATTTTTGCTATGAGTATATAAACAATTTCCTTCATCTCTGTTGCTATCAGATAATTGTTCCAAATCATACATATATGACAGTCCTTTTTTGCTTTCATAAACGCCCGTATGCCCTCTCCAGTGCGTTTAAACATCAAACCATACTAATTGTAGAGAGTACGACACAAACAAAAAACAAGCGCCACTAACGGACAATATGGATCGATCGAACTGGAAGAAATTTTTGTACTTAATTTAACACATGCCACATGTCAGATTGACATTACTGTTCTGTTTCTCTGAGTATCGTAATGACATTTTCAGCACTAACGAACACATATTCCTGTGCATACTGAATGCATAGACAGACGCAAAAATAATGTCATTATAATTCTTTACAGGAAAAAACATCAGTCAGTTTGTATAGTCATTGGTTTTCTGAAGCTCAGGCAGGACAGGTTGGCATCGATTGATGCAGACAGTAACGTCAGTTATTTGTCAATGTCTGTTTGTTTTTGCTCAACATGTCCAATCAAATAGGCTTACAATGACTAAAAAACCCACTACAATTGGAAAGTAATTGCAGCACAATAGGCGATGTGTAACAAAGTAATCCCAATTATTATGTCAGAGCCCCAAAAATGTTACCACAAGTTTGTTAGTGGTTATAGGTTAATGAGACACTCTCCTCAGTTCTCCATCGGTATGAAGTTGGTCCGGAATCAAGTCTGGACGAGACATCTCTTGCATCTATCTATGCATGTGGGAAACGATGACATGCATCCAGCGTGTCAGCGATTCTATATTATTTACTAAGGTATGATGTTATATGTCGCGTGCAGATACTATCAAAGACGAACCCATACAACTGTTTTGATGCATTGCTATACAACAATGTTTATTTGTGATACATTATACCTGTACATTCAGCAAGTGTTCTCCGTCGAGATGTTATAAGAAAACATATTATTGCTTAAAAAGAGTCAATAAACTAGAGATTCTAAGACATCCGTTAGTGGCTGTACCCTCAAAGGAGGTTATTGTCCTCCCGAGAGGTTGCCTATGTCCCAAAATTTTGAAGTAAATTTGAACTTACCAGGATTTTTAGACGTAGCATTCTTGTATTTTAATTGTGGCTAACATTTCCTACAATCGACAGCAGCTGAAGGGATGATGTAAATCCAATTAGGGTCCATACAGGTAGCAAAGGTACTCTAAATCCCCATGGTGCCTAGTAAGCTGACCTATCTTCATTTGTTGGCGATCTGTAGCTAGGTTTTATATTGTACTGTCCAAATAGTAACTTTCCACGCTAGTTTTAATTCTAATTGTGATATTCTTTACTGTCCATTGTCGACGCGTTTTTGTGTTATACATATATTCACTCACTCACTCCAAGACATCCCATTCATCTTTGTGATTTAGTACCAATGGTCACTTGTCGCCATATCCCTAGTCTGTGATTAGTGTGTCATCGTTCCTGCTCCACCTGCATACATCTATTAGCCGCTTACTGGTGTCATGGAGTTATGAAGTCAATGGTAAATATGTGACATATACTTGTCACTTCTCTGAGAGATTATATCACTCTGTAATTAGTGTGTCATCGTTCCAGCTCCGGCTGTATTCATCTATTATGCGCATACTGGTGTCATGGAGTTATGCAGTCAATGGTAAATATGTGACATATACTTGTTACTTCTCTGAGAGATTATATCACTCTGTGATTATCATTGAAACAATTTAAGAAGCTTTTGTCATCAAAACGAACAGTACATTTACTCTCTTCGGTATTCACAATTATCAGCCTAAAGGAAATAGCACACATTCACAAGATCTTCACTCACGAACTCAGATGACACTAATTATGCAACCTCCTACAATCCCTCAATATAACCGGTAGACCTCAAACATGTCATAATATGTTTTAGACGCTCTCGCACTCACATGAACGCGCGTTTGTCGCGACGTTTGTAATGGTAAGTGTGCTCTATCGATCCTTTGAAAATGTTATCACCATTGAGTTACTACTGACAAATCAAACAATATCCATATAGTCGTGACGTTAAATATTAACTCACTCGCTAACTCCTTATAGTCCTGAAAGGAAACAGCTGTAGCTACCACTATTATCATTTGTCTTTGTCATCAATTTTATCAAAAAAGCATGATCTTCAAAAGTTTTAAACTTCACGATGTCCTCGATAACTTCAACAAGTTGAAGCGTATTTGACACCAGTGAGGACTGGTTTCATCATTCTGTCTTTGCATAATTGTCTAGACGCTAAGATCAGGCACAACATTTCACATGATAATGAGGGTCTGGATATTTGCTAGGCAATAAATCTCAATTACTCATTTGTAGTAAGGAATTAACCTTCTTCAGCAGCCGACTGTTGGATAATTTGACGGGCCAGTTTTTACACTTCACGATTCAGTATGTATCATTCGTAGGAGTGTGATAGGGATTGGCAATCGGTATGCATATATGTATATGTGGAGACGTAACACTGACACTCATAACAGTATGAACCATACACTTACAGTAACGTAGAAAGTTTTTAATGCCTATGCCAGTCTCAGATGTACGTGCCGATGAAGGAAAAACAAAGATTACCCTTGGAAGTGCAACAACCAAAAACCTATATGTTAAAGTTTATAGCAGAGCATTTATTTTTATTTCAACTCTTCCAGACATTGGTGTCTGTAGCGTCTCAGGTACAATCATGCACATTCTATGTTCTTTCTTTCTTTCTTTACATATATTTAAACTTATGAACAAAAGTGCGTCGTTTCGCTGTACGACTTAACAAAGGCCGCCCGTATTTTTGTTTGTTTCTCATCTCACGACCGACCCAAAGTTTCCTTCCGACGGAGCGAAACAAGAAATACTGTACAAAATGTCGCCGACAGCAATATTTTCAGCTCGATCAAACGAGAAATGTGTCTTAAAAGTCAACATTAAAATATGTCGCTCAAGCATATAAAAGGGCGATCTTATTAATTTATCATTCCTTCACTAATCCGCCAGGGGCGCTGATACGGGCGGTCCAACCATAATAACAGACAGCGCACGCGTTGTACGCTAAGGAGGCTGTATGTGTTACTGAACACTTCAGAGACTGTCAACCTGTGGGGCATTCACCATCACCGTTACGTTCACGCTTGATGAAATGTACTGTTATTTTTTTGACCGTTCATTTATATCAAGTGTTATGTCCTGAAGTGTTTGTTTCGTAATTCCATGGCACACCGGGGATGGCCACGATAGCTTCTGCTGCAATAATAAATCGCGAAATGACAAGTATTCGAAGCGAAGCTGTGGAATCAGCTGACCGTTTTCGGGTTTTGTCTAGTCGATTTGTTGACGTTTTGAAAACGGTAATTTAAGTCTGGCAATTGATGTCTGAATATTATACTTTTAAGCCTGCAGTGTATTGCCATTGTATATGCACTTAAATCTTTATCATATCACGCCGACTAGGTTATATTCATGTAATTCAGCACGGCCGGGAGCTGATGCGGTGGATGATATATGAAAGCATTCTTATGTAAAGTGTCAATTTCGTCGTGATAATAATACATTATACATGCATGACTTTATTCATTTTACGGGAGCAAAATGTTCCACAATGGTTGATAACGTAAGCAAGCGATATCAAACGAGGACCGTTGACTTTGAGATAAATCATTATTTGGCGAGGCGAAGGTCCTCATATGAAGGATTAGATATATTAAACCCCAAAAGTCCATTTACGCGGTCATCATATATACGCGTTTATTATCCATACAGTGAAACATTATTATCCATACATAACAATCATATGTTGCACACGTGTAATAAACCCTAAAACGAATTTCATTGGTCAGGTATCCGACCATGACGTCCATGGCTCCATTGGAAAGTGGAACTACTTTTTTCACTTATAACTTTTTACTACAGATTTACCACGAATGTTTAGTCTCACTACTACGAGAACAAACCAATGAAATACTATCAAATACAAAACGTTACAAACAAGCAATTTTTCACACACCGTGTTTATTGATATGCAATTTCAAGAAAAGGTAAAAATAAATTCTGCTCGATAGAGACAAGTGGAGCACACGTCACCGGCGGCAAACGGCTAACTAATCACAGTGCCCGCAATCATATGATTCAGAAGTTGCATGACAATAACGTAGCTTCAATGCAAATCATGCAAGTGTCTGGACATACAAATGTACAGAGTGTGAACAATTATTCACGCCTTTCTGATGCACAACAGGGAAGTGGGAAATCTGTTGTCTTCGACCGGAAATCAGCCTGCCATGTTTCCATGCTCGCGCAGCGTGTCTTCAATTGTTCCACATCATGTTTATGGCAGTAAGTGAGACCGAGCCGTTACAAACCGTCGCCGTGTTGCTCACTCTCCTCTCATTGACTCTACTGACGACGAAAAACTTTCCCATAACAATGTTCCCTGTAATACAATTCTTACAATTACTTAAGTTGATAAAGATTAAATTTCAATTCAAAATATGTATTTTTGTCTTCGTGCAAGAGTAGCTTGTCAATATGTCGTGCTCTTTTCTTAGTAGCACTACACAGGGAGTTAACGTCCATAGTGCCGTATCACTGTATTCTTACGCGACCTTGACCTTTACGTCAAGCGACAACAGCTGATTTCGTTTTACGTGGAGTTGTTTAGAAATAAAACGTTAGATACAAATGGATAATAAAGAAATTAACACACTCGCGAGTGTGTCGTATTGTTTTTACGAAACTCGTGTCAGAAAAATCCATACAATATGTACTTTTTTGACACTCGTTTCGTAAAAACATGTATGTGTTCTCGTTTAATTATTGCATTTTTTAAGAATTCGATTTCTTAACTGATTTGTAAATGGACATTTTTCTTATTATTGGTAGTTTAGACTAGTCACTAAGATTGTTTGTGGCTGTACCCTCAAAGAGGGAAAAATTATTGTCCTGAGAGGGTACGTAAGTCCAAAAATATTCACAGTAAATTCAAACCATTCAATGTAAATTTAGTTATGCCAAACTGTTAATCGTAGTATATTCTTCGTTTTTAATAATGGCTAAGATTAGTACAATCGCCAGCGGCTGAAGGGATGGTGTAAATTCATCTAGAGTTCACGCAAGTAGCAAAGGTAATGTAAGTTCCCATGGACCCTAGTATGGTGATCTACCTTCAGTTGTTGACGATCGATAGCCCATGTTTTACATCGTCTTGTCGTTTTCATGCTAGTTTTATGTCCATATCTGTGATATTCCAGTAATTTTACTGATATATATTATCTGAATTGTTTTCGTCAAGATATGGCTAAGGTAGTGCTGAAGTGACTCACTCACTGAAGTGACTACATTAACTCACTCACTCCTTTCGCAATGTTATTTATGTTCATTTAGACTGGCGTGTATTTGTTTATTCAATAAATACACAACTTCTACAGCGTATACGAACGTTCAACATCTCAAGCCTGAAACTCCCCAAGATAAAAGAGAATGTTCCGATGAATCGATCAACTGAAAGCAGAACATTCGAAATTAGACAATATAGACAATGGGTAGCAATTTTAGACAATGTGCACAGGGACTGAGTGAATAAGGCAATGTACATACTGCCTGATTGTAGACATTGACCGTAACATATTTAAATTTACATGTGGTTCATGCAAACTTATGTCAGATGTTTGGGACCGTACTGGGCGTTCATGTTGACTTGGCCTGTTCACAACTTCTAACTGCCAGTCTTAAAGTCTAATAGTATATTCTGCTTAAAATCTAAGTTTAATCTATTTAGTATTGGCTTATAAATAATAATAAATAACAATAAATGATTTGCTAAATCGTCATAGTAATGCCTAACATATTCCAAAAAGTACTATTCTGAAAGCAGACTCTCCTTGCACAGTTGCGACAAAAGTCATTGGAAATCTGCTTACGAATGAATACATTTTACTACTAACGATATTTGCGTGCAATGTGCAACAGAAACTTATCCTTCAGTTTTACTTTAGGACATTTAGGATACACAGGCAATCAAACAAACTGTGGTAGCATTAGACACACTTTACAAATGAAAGCAAGGCTTTTTGTGTGATTTATAACAGTCCAATGATTGCTAGCTAGAATGGATTGCATTCAGTACTGCAATGGTTTTAAAGAATACATTTCGTGCAAACTGCTTTCTTCTGTAACCTTTTATACACACACTCATAAATATGAATGACGGGTGTATTTGTCACAGGTGAAGGGGCTTTCAGACACGACGATTGTTAAGTTGAATTTAGACATTTCAGTTATTCAGCCTAACGCATTAAGGCCGTCAGTTTGTATAAACGACACGTCATACGTTTTCTTCAGTTTAACAGATGACTTTAATTTCTGTGTGCTTTGTTTTAACTAACGGCGTGAGCTGAATGGATTTAATTGCATAAGCGTGACATCGGTTTGGCCAGAAAATGTTCCTGTACCAAGTAAATATGTACTGTGACCCGAAATGTCTGTCTTTAAAATGCAGTGACCTTCCAAGAGGCACGCCTTTGGCAGATGCGTATCAATTTTTAATTATTATATAGTGTTTATACTGTAAACTATATCATACACTTGTTTGAGGGTGAAGTCGTAGAACACACAGACCTTCCCCAATAGTCTCGTGGGAGAACTATGTAACCATGCAACTGACGCTAAGAAAATAGGACATGAAAATATATATGCTTTCATAAAAAAGTCTCCAGTAATTTAAAGAAATACATAAATATGTATTTCTCATGAAGATTGGAAAACCTACAATGGGTCAACAAAAAGCAACATATGCATATTTTCTTAATGTCTGAGCAAATCATAATTGGTCGATGAAGCGTAGACTGAGTGAGTGAATAATAGTTTACGCCTCTTTCAGCAATATTCTAGTGATATCACGGCGGGGGACACCGAACATGGGTTTCACATAGTGTATACATGTAAGAGGTCGAACCCGGGTCTTCAGCGTGAAGTGTGGAAGTTTTAAACATTAGGATACTCCAACACCATTCCTGAACTGAAGGTATTACATTGCGAACAATACGTCTCATGTGTACCGGCTGACACCAACCATACGTAAGTTCAAAGCATACATGTAAAGTGTTTTTGAAATTTATGGGCACCGTGAAAATTCCGGGTTAGAATAGGTCTTCAGCAACCCATAAAACGCAACTAACAGGATTGGGTGCACGTGGTCACTCGCTGACATGATCAACACAGGTCATCTGTTTCCAATTGCGCAGATCGATGCTCATGCTGTTGATCACTGGATTGTCTGGTCCAGACTCGATTATTTACAGACCGCCACTACATAGCTGGAATATTGCTGAGTGCGTCTTAAAAGTAAACTCACTCACTGAAATCCATGGTATCGGTGCACCAGAGGATTATTGACAGTCATGTTTACCCGTATGTTAGAAATGCATTCACCCACAATGTATGTGTGTTACATTTAAGACAGTTACTGTAAGGGAGTGTGGTGATATGGTGTGAGGTCAGTAACTTGTAATTGAAAGATATATCTTTCTATTTCCTAGAAAGATGACTTCGTAGAACATATATTTTCGTAGATACTGTTTAAATATTTGTTCTGAAACATCTGAATATCTGAGTATTCAGACATCTGAATATTATCATGATTACTGAGCACTCAGCAGTATACACTGTTTGTGTATCATGGAAACTTGTCATGGAGTTTACTGTGTTCATAAATGTATACCAGAGGTGTAAATTAGCTCAGATTTATTTGGTGGCACTTTCATATGAAACAACAACAACAAAATATGTTAGATATTTTCTAGAACAGTAGAAATTCCCTTAATGGTTTCCATCACTAAACATTATTGACTGCAAAGTATCTCTCTTATATCACTTTGCGATGCGCTAACAGAACACATGCCAACTGCAGCAACGTCGTCACACACACACAGAGAGAGAGAGAGAGAGAGAGAGAGAGAGAGAATATTGAAGAAAGCAAAAGATTGCGGAGAAATCACTTTTAAGAATATGCCTTGAGGTCTACATTAAAATTATGTTAGAAGACTCCGCATTTAGTCATTGTTCATTTAAACCATTCGTATAATATACATTGTTAAATGTACATCGAAAAAAGCTCCAAATAGCATGTATAAGCTGGACTTTAGTTTTACGAAGTAGGCTTCCTGGTCACGGTCAACGTACTATGTATGTATGTTTTGTGGTATTAGGGTATTGTATGATTTGACTCTTTATGTATTTAATATTTGGAATGAAGCTTTTCTCTCTTAAGTTGTATATAATATTCTTGACCATAATAAGTGTCGCCTTTAGTGCATGGTTATGTTTTCCTTTTATCCCAAATATTACCTGGGAATTTGTGAATCTACGTCTGCAGTTCTGAGCAATATTTTCCATAAGGTGTGAGATTTCTTGCTAACCAGATGTTCATTAAGTGCTTTATTTGTGGGGACGTTATAATTCATTTGGCTTACGCTATCCGTATCAATATCGAAATTTATTCCTAACCAGTTGAAGTGAGTCTGAGACCTGTCCAATTTCCACTCCCTACATAGTTTGATAGTTTTATCTTATCCATTAATCCTGTTTTCTCTGTATTAACCTTTGGACAAGAAAAATGTGCGAAAAATTGCATGGTTTAATAAACTGCTTAAAAACATTGGGTCATTATTGTATCATCAGCATGCTGAGACAATACATACTTCATATTTCTTATGTGTAGGCCCTTTTTCCTGGTATTATTCCTAATGAGAATACCACAATCTCAACAGAGAGAATAAATAAGGCGCTACAGGATCACCTTGGCGACAACCACTTTCAGTTTTGAAAAGGGATGAAGGGAATCACCAAGACTTTTGATTTCAAAGTCGTTATATAAAGTAGTAATCCAATTTATGATGCTTGAGTCAAAATTGAAAAATGTTAGAACGCTACAAAAATAGTTTCTGTCAATAGAATCAAATATTTTTTTTTCCAAAATCAGTAAATTAAATAGTAAACCAGGAACTTGGAAAGTTTCAGGGTGGTCCATAATATCAAAAATGTGTCTAGTTATTCCCCCTATATATTTATCTTTTACAAAACATTTTCATCTTCATGAATTACAACGGAAGAATGCCTTTCATTCGGTTTGCGATAGTCGCTGGTCCAATTTTATAGGATGACTACAGAAGTGAACTAGGGCACCAGTTGTTTACATATCTTGGGGGTTTGTTTCCCTGAGAGATACAAGTTATGAAACCTTGCTTTTGAGAAACTGAAAGTGTTCCCCTTTCGTCGCCATCATTTAATGAATTAAGTAGAATAATGCCCATATCTTTCCAAAAGAATTTGTAGGATTACGATGTAAAACAATCAGGACCAGGACTCGTTTCGTTTTTCATTCCTTTAAGCGCGTTTGTTACTTCGGCTAGGGTCAATTTTCCTTCTAAATTTGTTTTTGAGTTTTGATTTAATTTAGGTAAATTTTAACTTTCACAGACTTTGTTTAAATCAATTGGGAGAACACCTTCGGATTGGTAACGTTTTCTATAGAAATTTCTAGTTTCATTTACAGTATCTCCATTATCTGTAAGCCGAGATCCGTCTGCTTTTTGCCATTTTGTAAAGGAGTTATTTATAAAGTTCCTCGATTCTAGTTTCAAGCAGTATGTTGTCGTATTTTTTATTTTTTCAATCCACTTAGCTTTTTAACTTGTAAGAATTCCGAGTATTTTACTATTTCTAATCTCATCTAACCTTAATTTCATATCATTGATAGTATCCAATAAGCTACCCTTATTTGTTTTGCTATTTTATCTAGGTTTGTTTCTAAATCACTTAGTTGTTTTTCAAGATCAAGTTCCGTTTTATTTTGTATTTTCTTATTTAAGGAAGAGAAATAAATTCTCTTGCCCCTGATCATAAGTAAAAACGTTTCAAGTAGTAGTTGATATATCTAGTGAATGTGAAATGTTGCTATTTTCGTTGATTTCATATTGCCTCGGTGTAGCCTCTATGGTTTCTATAATCATATCCACATATTTTTATCGTACAATAATGAATTGTTGAATTTCTTAAACCCACAACTACGTGATAGTTCATAAGACTTTAGTATTAACTCAACAACAGGATGATCGGAATTAATGCCAGATGTTATTTCAGATTTATCCACAGATAAAAATAAATTGTGTGATAAGAGGATGAAATCAAGCCGGGTATATTGTAACACACCTAAGCATGCAAATATAAATAATTGATTTGTTATTATTATGTTTAACAGATTCAGATAGATATGCATCAGAGAGGGTTCGGGTGATCCTGGCACAGTCAGGCTGTAAAGGCTCATCATCAGCTCAGTTCTCTCGCCCCCTCTACACGCAGCCCAGACAGCAAATGGGACTTCTCCCAGGAAACACTGCCTTGTGGTCCCGGTGGAGAACCCGGGCACTCTCCTCATCTGCCCCAAGAGTTCAGGAGGTACCAAACAATGGGCACCAAGAACAATGGAGAGCCTGACGGCAGTGTCCTTGGGATGCAAACGAGACATTTCAAAGGCGAGGTCCGCAGAAAATTCAATGATATAAAGTTTTTCATTGGATTTATCAAAAAGGACAAGATCAGGTTTGTTAGCTGGAATTCGTTTCAGCCTGTATATTGGCCTATCCCAGAGAAGTTTGAAAGCATCATTTTCCAGAACGCCCTGGACATGTTCAGGGTTGTACCATGAATGGACCTCGGGGCCAAAGCCACAGGCATGGCGGAGACGATAGTAAAAGCAGCGAGCCATGCCATCATGTCTTTTAAGGTATGCCGTTTGTGCCAAGGAAGGGCATCCACTGACAAGGTGTTGGGCAGTTACTGTGAAGACGACATTTCATGTTCACATTTTGATTAAGAATCACATTTTGACGATTGCGAGTGGGAAGTGACTGGTCCTGAGCAGCAAAAAGGAAGCCCTCATTTTCACATTTGAGACCAGCCGACTTCATCCAGGCGAAGGAGTCGGTTGGATTGCTGTTCTGTTCCACACACTGCATGTACACACGATGTAGTGGCTTCTCAGACAGCCTCTCCACAACTGACCGACTCTGGGCAGACATGGTAAAGGACTTCACCTGGTTTACTCCTATCACTGCACCGGCCAGCAGTATATAGCCTTCAACAAAATCAACGCACATCAACAAGTTTTCATATGAGAAAAAATGCATCCATGAAATGTATAGTCAAATGTATGCACCGCATATCGCTGTACGAAATGTTTTATAGTGGGTTCGAATCCCATTTGACCTGATTACGTATAGGTGTTAGTTTTCAGCACAAACAGGCTCATGGCAAAGACCTGCATAATTTAATCATGATAAAAACTGCCCCCTATGGCACCAGGATCATTTTAACAGTGTTTAGCTCAGAGCACATGGTAAGTTATCTAGGGTTTTTTCTGCAAGTATTAACAGCCACGTGCTGAAATAAACAGGTTTGTTATTTTGTTTTATTCAAATCATAACTCTTAAACAATTCATCTTTATTCGAAGAAACTAAAAATATCCTCAGCTTATCTAGGTCAACACTATACAATGAGCCAATATGTATCAACAAATAAATTAGTTAAGTACTTTGTTTTCACACAGAGGTACAGACGTTTGGTCTATTTTCATGACCGTTGCTGACACTGTGTGTACATCATCATTTGACAATGAGACATTTGTAACTGATCCGTCTAGATCATCACCATTCATACACTACGTTTCCATCCCAACTTAATCGGTTCTTACAACGAGACAATGTTTGATTTGTTTGTCACCCAAAGACGTGTATTCAAATATACTAAATATACCTCTTTGTGTCACCGAATGTGCGTCTACAATTGTATATTGCCTGCATGCCCAAGAATCTATTGTAAATTAATCAGCGATCTATTGTACACTTAATCAGCGACAATATTTGCAAACAGAGTAAACGCAAACAGCCTGTAAGTCACACCCTGACCTTATGAAACAAATATCTATTCCCCGACAGATTTGTTACAAGGGTAAAGGATCTACCTTCACATTTGATCAATAAAACTCAACCACGTGTTTCTAGCCTCGTGATATCCTTGGCTACATGAGCCAAAATTAATCTTTCAAGTCACTGAAGACGAACTATTTGTGCAATATCAGAATCCTGTTAAAATAATGGGGCGATGCGGCTCTAATAAAGGAGACATGACACCAATATCTACATAAATAATGGAAAAAGCTGCTGCATAACTCAAACGCCCGATATATCTACGTACAAATGTTAGGTTGTCCTCAAGTTTAATAAAATATATTTACAGACTTTAAGAAATGCATTTTTCAATACAAATGACTACAGACATCTCATGATCCTCATGTATTAGATTCATATGTTGACTTGCATAATTATGCCGGGAACATAACTTGATGTTAGTAGACAGAACTGCATTCCTCGTGTGTGTTTTATGTGAATGTTTTAACCATAACTAAATGACGTATGAATCGTGTAAAAATATGCCAGAATGAGTTTGCTCGGTAGTACAAAAATGATGTAGACACTAGTTATGAGCTGTTAAAGGATACACGGACAGTTGGAAGCCATTTCTCTTGTCAAGCAGTCTGGTCCAAGTCTTTTGTTCTCTGGGAATCTTTACGCATAGTTTTGTTGTTTGTTTTTTATTTGTTCGCTTGTTTGTATTAGTATGAATATGAAACAGGAGGAGTGTTAAGTCCTCGTCCTTTTATTCTTATACGTCAACCAGCCAAAGGGAAATTCCTATTTGGCCATAACGGGGTACCAAACAGTTCACAACAATGATGCCCATTCTTGTTAATAATGCAGGATACTGCACGGAACAGGAACTGGAAGGAGCTTTGGTCGAACCACTCCCTCTTTCTCTGAAGTTTGAGCATTAAAAAATCGGTATGTTTCTGTCAAGCATAAGGTTTAATGTGAAAAGAACTTAAGAGCAGCGAACATATTGATTTGGAAACACCATCTCCATGCAGAACATATTTGGCCATAAATTCTGTTTTATCGTAGAAAAGGTGCTGCAATGCAACGTCAGGCTGAACAGGTATGCTTAGTGTTCCCTGGATGCCGACTGAAACTGAAAGTGTTGTACGTTTTGAACTTAGTGGTGCGGTTCTTTTGTAAAATGTCGGTTCTAGTTTGCTTGCACCATGTCATGTGACAAATATAGGAGAATGAATAGAGTGAAGAACTGACATCTATCATAGTCACTTGACTAAAAACTGACAACCGTGGCGAAGATAATGTGACAAAATGTGATATGGATCGATTTGCAAAAAAAATGTCAGTTAGCCTTTTTATCATGATTCACAAAGATGCTGGTGTCTTGTGGTTTTGTCCTTTCTACTTCTGCAAATGTTCTTTTCGGGTGCTTTAGCTTTGCTCCAGGATTACAAAGTAAGATAGGATCTCTTTCCCTTTACTCACAAGATACAATGTGTATTAGCTATCATGCCAGTAACAATAAGAATAGGGTGACGGCGCATCGAGGGATATCAATATACAAGCAATGACACAATATAAATATACTTCAGATTAACAATGAAGCAATATAATATTCAAACATCAACCATGTCAATTATGAATTTCGATTTAATGGTTTGCACTGCTTTTACCAATTGCTCTTCCCTTTGTCTGATCCCTACCTGAGCTTGGATCACTTGACCACCCTTTCTTTTCATTCTATCCAGCAAAACTTTATGAAGTTCTAATGTTCCAGACTCATATCATCCTCTGATGCCATTTTCAGTTATGCATTGGCAGTCTTTCCTGCTAACGTAATTCTAGTATGGCATACTTTCTCATATCTTAGTTTACTCTTTCCGATAATTATTTCACTTCCACACACTATTTTGACGCAGATTACAATAAGAAATAGACGAAGAAAGGCAAAACGTAAAGTAAGATCCAACTGACGAAGCAGACTGATATGAAAAGTGAATCATCTTCTATCTTTCGATCCTGTCTAAAAATGAAAGCGTACCTTTTGTTTGCTGTCAGGAGCACAGTCCTTCTGACAACGAGGGTGTTGCAGCTTGCTGCAGTGATTGTTAGCCTTCACTTTCTGGGGAAAGTTATTGATGTTTTCGAGTCAGCAGAGTAGAGGGAACGAGGGCCTGGTGTGGTGATGGCGTTATTATGCCAGGATTAACTCACACCTCCCTCGTGCCTTTTAATATGATCTAGATGACATGTTAATACTTTGTATCTTACCTATGGCTTACACCTAAATGTCAATTTCTGTTTGGCTAAGCGCTCTTATATTATTTTCAGTGTACCCCAATTACAAACGAGGTAGATTGAAAAGTACTCTGTTGCCAATGGCAACTCAATCGCTACTTCATGGTAGTACTTCTTTATCTTGAATAACATTAAATCACGCAAGATGCACGGGAATTACCGACGTTTTGCGAATGCAAATTGATGGAAGGGAGATAACTCTAAATTTTTCTTGTGTCGTCTGTAAAATCAAGCGATGGCTACGGAAAGGTTTGCCTTGCATTCCAATGAATAAATTTTGAAAAACGTTCAAATGAAGTCCCAGTGAATATTATGAAAGGGACTTATACCGTGGCGATTTTACTATGATAACCTGCGGGAAAAACCGATTCGAATCCTTTGATTCACACAGGCTGGCTGAAATGCACGATCCAATACCCATACTTCAATCAGCTCAAAATTAACATTTAGCTGATCGGTAAGAAAAGTATATTGTTCATTTGCCCCTCGGAGCCCTTGGGCTGATGCACCCTTGATGTTTTGTTTATCGAGGGTACATCAAACATCGAAGGTACATCAACCCATGCCCCCTACCCAAATCTCGTCTCGTGACCAATGGACATCTTATAATATCCTGCTGTATTCTCAGTTGCTGCATTCTCAGTCCGTATATATGAAGAGTCAACAGAACACATCTTGAACATGTGTTTACTTAACACACAATCTGTGAATGACACTTCTAACATCGAACCCAATTCATGGCAGTGCAGATGTGAAAAATATTAATGCTTGCGTTCAGATGCTTTGTTAATAAAATGTAGCAAACGACAGCAAGCACTCAACCTCCTTTCCATTGTAGCATTTGATTGGTATGCCCGTTTCCGTTTCTGCACACCAAAGGGTTAGATCCCCTAAGGACCAATTTTTTTTTTTTTTTTTTTTTTATTATTATTATCCATTCAACTCAGTAGACAGATACACAAATAAATGATGCAACAGCACAAGTACATAATAAGACAAAAGTTCATATGGATAAAAGTTATACATACTGGATATATGGCAGCAGTGGTGACCATTTTCTGTCAAATGGTAATATTTTATTATTCTTAGTAGCAATAAACGTTTCAGTTTTGAAAATATCACCCAGTATTTTTAGAAATGCATCCAGTGATAACTTGGTGTTTTTAATACTTGATACATGAATGTATTTTTTACCAGCAAGAAGTATATGGTTCATTAAGTCAGGACCAATTTTAATGATTCTACTACTAGTCCAGGTTTTTGCTCTCTCAGCCTTCTGTCTGCAGGAAACCTATCTTAAGCAAACATATCTTGCTTGACTGTGTTGAATAATTCATCACAAGGGATAAGTATTTCAGATCACAAATTATGAAGGATCTTTATAATAATGTAAGTTCTCTTATATTTATTGCATTATAAAACGAAGTAGATTTGGTGACTGATTTGTAAATATATAAACAGTTTATGATTTGAAGATTAAGTTAGTATGTTAGTGGCGTTATCCTAAATGGAGCTAGAAGTACAGTAAAGTCATTGTCCTCCTGAGAAGTCCTAAAACAATCGAAGTCAAATTCAGTCATCCACATGTTTTGTTAAATTATTGTCATCATAATTTGTGGCTAAACTGGACAATCGCCAGCAGCTGATAGGACGGTGTAGTGAGTGAGTGAGTTTATTTTTACGCCGCACAATCAGTAATATTCCAGCTATATAGCGGCGGTCTGTAAATAATCGAGTCTGGACCAGACAGTCCAGTGACCAACAACATGAGCATCGATCTGGGCAATTGGGAACCGATGAAATGTGTCAACCAAGTCAGCGAGTCCGACCACTCGATCCCTATGCTTACCTTTTACGACAAGCATAGTCGCCTTTTATGGTACGCATGGGTTGCTGAAAGCCTACTCTACTCCGGGACCTTCGCGGGTCGATAGGATGGTGTAAATCAATCTAGGGTTCAAGCAGGTAGCAAAGGCACCGTAAGTCCCCATGGTCCCTAGTATGGTGACCTTCCTTCAGTTCTTGCTGATCAAAAGCCCATTTTTACATGATAGTGTCTCAAATAGTTTCCTGCCTTAAAATGCATGCTATGTAGTATTATTGTGATACTCAGGTTATTTTACAGTCCGTCAATGACGGGTTCTTTGACTGCTTATATTTATTATGTATCTACATTTCTCGTCACAATATGTAAATACACAAAAAATATAAGTAGTTAAAGAACCAGTCAGCGAGGGACTGTAAAATAAAGTATCACAAAAAGAGCTGAAACTAGCTAGTATGTATTTTTAAAGGAGGAAACATCTGAGACAATACCATGCAAAACGGGCTATTATATTGATCACCAAAAACAGAAGGTAGATCACCATACTAGGGGCCACATCCTTGGTGAGTGAGTGAGAGTGATTTAAAATTTTACGTCACAACATACTGAGATACAAAGGTCTTCGTAGAGTCCAGCAACAGCTGACTAAGAACAAACTAACGTTTTCTAACTTACAATTATGATATCCTGGTCAGAATATATGAATGTGTTATATTACAAGTTAAATGTTATCAATATCTGATGTTAATCAGCATTTACTTCAGCATCAGAATATGAATATGGCTCTCAAAGTCCACACACGTTGGTTCTAAAATAATGAATGTCTACGCAACAACCCAAACGACTGTTATGTCAAATCGCTGAATCCATTAATTATATGATTGAAAGATTTCTTTGATAGACATTTTAGAAGTTGAGTTGATGAAGTTCTTTTGTTCTGTGGAGGCGGCGTTACGAAATAGATTCTGATGTCGTGATCTCCTGCTTGATATCAATGTTTGAATCTGTGCCGAAACGCCGCATTAATAGAATATAAGAAGTTTTATATCAATAAACATTGATATCACACGATATAAAGATTGTGTTAAATGTTACGGGTTTTGTATTACTTAGAACGAGTGATGTTACCAGGTGATTGCATCACCTTTTTTGCATACTACGTCTTATTGAAATAATATGGCGGGCATTCATCAGTTTGCTACCTTTGAAGTGACTGGAATTTCTTTTATGGCAGGTTGTGTCTGGGTACTTTGCTGACTGTCAGTGAAGACATACATGTAATCAAGCTTTGCAGAAACCACTGAAGGATGCGCCATTCGTAATAATCTAAAGGTATATTCGCTTCAGTGTTACATTGGCATATCAGTTACGAAGAATGACATCCTTTTATAAATTCGCATCTTCCGTGCTTTTTCCATGATGAAGATAACACACAATCATATAAATGCGTCTAGACCAGACATGTCACTGTCCTTCATTGGTGTGATATGACACTGCTCCATGTATATAACTAAGCCAACATTTGCTATGATATAGATATAAACAGTCAATTCAATCAAGTTTTGAGTTCCCGACAGAACAGATTTTTTTCAACTGGCCCTGGAGCATATGAGTATCGATTGTGATGATATGATAAAATCAGCCACTCTGACCACCAAAGCTCTTTAATCGCCTCTTGCAACAAGCATGGGCTACTGAAGGCCAAGGTGATACTTATGACCACCTATTTATCTTTGGATGAAAACTAGTGTGACACGTTTACTCTCCCTTCCATTGTATCCCGGAGAGGTATTCATATAATCTATTCTCGTTTGCCAAACCGGTTCCTTTGATTGGAAATAAATATGTTTGAAACATGAGAGTGTACAAATCAAAACAGTTACGGCAGAAGTACCATTTTATGTACTAATAACTTGCTGACTGCCATGGTGTGGGTCATACAGCTAAGCAAAAGGCCATCGGCAGATACCTATCATTTCAGTTCTCCATCACACCAACTTCTCATTTAAATAATCAATCATCAATTAGTTGAATTACCCCATCAGTCATATCAATTTCTCACCTGATATCATCACCATAATTCAACAGTTTTCAACAGCATTCAACACTTGATGCAGTATTATCCATGCATATATATTTCAAATGAATGAATTCCAATCTCATGTTGAATAGAACGTAAGTCGTCCCTTTTGAATATACAGCTCATTGTTCACACTTCTACGGTACCTGGGTGACTAAACCGAAATGTCGCATCAGATGTAATAACGAAGTTATTAGACCACATCTTCGTTCATCAAACCAAAAATGTAACTGACACTCAAGGATGTTACCAATTGAAGTATATTTGTCTTCAGTATGTTCAAAAGTAGCAGGCGAGCCCAAGCTACATGTGCTGGTGAGAGATGTTTTGTCATGAACATCGTGCATGCGAAGCCAAATTGACAGCTTTCCATTTCAAATTTAATGCGCAATGTTCGTCCACAGTTACTATCTTTTATTAACGTACACTTGCAATAATTGCTTAGCTGTTTTATCCCTTCGGTTCTCTGCCTTAACTTTGCGTCTTCCCCAATAAACTGTAACAAATGGATTGCTTGTCGAGCTTTCTTCGTTTCAAACTGTGCAATTTATCACAGTATAGGGGAGTCTTCAGAAGGTAGATCTCGAGCCTCTAAAGATAAGGTCATGTTGATTAAATCATCACTGCATTTAGCGCGATTCAATTAAGGCCAAAGATTGAATTTCCATGAGATTTGATTACCTGTTTCTAAAAGCGCTAGCAAAACAGTATCCTATGGCGTTTCGCAGTTGTTTGGGTATTGGGTGTATCTATGCTTTAGCGTTCTGCCGTCTCTACAGCATTGTGATTAATTAAATCTAGCGATATCGGGACTTTACAATAACTGTGGGCTATACAGACATAACGGCGGTGATGTATTGTAACAAGCAGTTTTATATATTTCGCTTTTATTACGTCGCATGGAAGTTTTGAATGGAGACAACAGCAACTTTGGGATTATTCACTGCGGACAGTAATACTACTTCATCAAGAACTGTTCTGGAACTCTTGACATCTTACTGATCTATTTATGTAGTTTCAGTGTTTCAAGATGCAAAATATCAAAAAATGAGTTTAACGCTTTTGATTCATTTGCAACATCCAAAACATGTGTACATTCTCGCCCATAAGCCAAGTTAATTTTGCCCACTGGGCTCATTGAAGTTTGTTACATTCTTTAGCAGAAAATGGCCACAATGTGAGCCGTTTCTGTAAAAATGATATTTCAAAATTAAATTGTTATGTGTTCCATCAATATATAGCCCCACTTTTTTCGCGTGTCTGATCCCTCTTCTGGGGAAGGTAAAAAAATAATCTGCCCAAAGGCATCCATACTATTGTTGAGGCCATACTATTGTGAAGTCATTAAAAGGTAAGAGACTCGACTCCCCATCTTCATGAAGCTGCCATTTAGGAAACAAACATGCTCGTACTGTGATTTCCCAGTTGATGTAATCCAAATGTAGATTATGAAGTTATTCTTATTTTTATTTCGGGCAGAACGCTTTAGCCTAAGGCGTCATGAAGCATGCTTACACTAGATCTGTACGAATTTCTCCCTCCTCAAATGGCGAAGTGATTTTGATACGTCAGCCATATCGTGTGGGAAAATAGCCTATAAATATTTAATTACAAAATTACACCTGATGTGCGATGCCTCTTCCTGAAACTTGATCAGTCGTTTCAATTTCAGTGTTTCAGTCTAATGGCCAAAATAATGCTCATTTGCAGTGTGCATCTCCCATGGGAGAGTACATTACATTATCGCCGAGATGTTTGCAAAAAGGAAGATATTGGTGACTGACATCCACATACTATGACATGTAGACAAAAATAAACCACGCACTCAACAAAGAAGGTAAAGCTTGTGCCATGAGACAGGTTATGGTCACCGTGACTGAATATGCATGCCATCATGGTGGGCTGTATTAGAAAAGGTGAGACAATATGTTGCACTGTCGAAGTCATAGCGTGATGTAACTAAAACAAAGATACAACAAGACAAAGAATACACATAATTACTAAGCTCTTCCAACGATTTGGAACAACGCACCAATTATGTTCATGACAACAATCGGAACGTTACTTTTGGAATCCTTGAAATCTCACCTTCTTCTCAGAGCTGACTTGGGCAGAATCCATTATGCCTTCAGAACAATTGTCCTAAAGAGGCGCATATACATGACATAACTCCCAAACCATTATCATACGCTGGTTAATGTGAGAAGATATCATGTTTAAAATAGTTTTAAATATTTCTAGCTCCAGAGAAGAGGGAAAATTCACCATTGACCACTCATGTTTGAATAGGCAGTTCCATCAACTACGTACCTGACACAGAAGTGTGTTCCTTTTTTATTTTTTAAAAGCACCATGAAGCGTTTAACAGTTATTGCTGACAATAGAATCGCCAATCATTGCTTAAATAGTACAATATGATGTATATAGACTTTAGTATTTTGTGTACAGGACTATCAGAAACAAGTCACTGTTGGCAGATATTTTGAACCACGTGGCATGAAATTTCGACAAGAGAGAGTGAGTGAGTTAATGTTACTTGCCGTCCAATCGGTAGTATCTCAGCCATACATGATGAAAACAAGTCATACAATGAAAAATGAAAACATTTTAAAGTGTAAAACCTTTCGACGATTGACAGTGAAACACTTGGGTATGGCAGATTTGAATATAAGACTAATATGGAAAACTAAAACCGTTTAAATTGAAACAGACAATACTATGTAAAACACGGGCTATATAGATCGCCAGAAATTGAAGGTAAATCACCATACATGGGGACGAATATATTACTTGTAAATATAGGTATCAGTTTCCAGAAAACATTGTGAGTTCAGTTTCAGATCCATTGTGTATGCACGTGTGTATCCAACAGTATAGGGTTATATTCTCACATATAATATATCTCATATTCGAAATTAATCTCATATATTCGTCCTGCATATATAATAGTAGACTTACATGTATCATTGCCGTTATACATTTCAGCGTTTGATATCCTCGGATATGTTCCCTGCACATTATTTCATATAAGTATAATATGAAGTAGTAACTGACATTGTGTAATTGGTTTATCGTCTCCGTCGTTATCGCAGTTTGAGACGTTTGATCAGTTTAAGCACCTTTTATACGTTACTTGACACTGCATGCTTGATTCTAGACTGAAGCATCCTATACTAAGTCAAAAAAGAAACTTCACAAAATGTAATTTTAAAAAATAATGAATATTTTTTCTCTGATGATACATCTATGTATCCCCAAGACAGTCGACGAGGACGTGATGAATGATGCGGCGCGGCCAGACACAATATTGATCTTTCGAAATTTTGTTCTTGTGACTTGAGATTCTGTATACCAATGTTTTGAACGGCGATGTAGCCTAATGGAAACGATTGTGGCACTGTCAGTGTATCGACTACATCACAGAGATCTCAGCAATGAAAGAAAATGAAGTTTCTTTTTTTGACTCAGTATAGTTTGTCTTCAAATTGACAATATGTAATTGTTTTAGCACTGCCATGTACTTTAAGTAGTAGATGCTTGTTTAACGGACAAAACAGCAAGAACATGCCACTCATTCACATTGGCTGATTTTATATTTTATGTGTCCAGGCTTCCATGAAAGTGAAGTAGAATCAGTGGCCTCCTGTAACTTTCATTCACGTGGGTAAAAGATCAGAATCGACAACACCAAATCACGGATATATACTTGAATCTATTTGGCAATTTCCTAGCTAGTCTGTGACAACATTCCGATTTGCATGAATAAGGAAAGAGATCATCAGGAAGGGAAACGTGACTTGACTTGTTTCTCATGACTATATGTCACACATATGTTAGCTGTTATGAGATCCTGCATCTCATATGTTGGTTTCGCAGATGCTATTTGGTTCCATTGTGTGTGACCCGTGAAGGTCCCAGGTAGAATAGGTCTTCAGCAACCCATTCCTGCCATAAAAGGCGACTATGCTTCTCGTAAGAGGCAACTAACGGGATTGGATGGTCAGGCTCACTGACTTGGTTGACGCATGTCATCAGTTCCCAGTTGTGCACATTGATGCTCATGTTGTTGATCACTGGATTGTCTGGTCCAGACTCGTTTATTTAACTAAACTCACTCACTCCATTGTGTGTCTACGTCAGTGTCTAAAGGCTTTTTTCTGCACATCACTACCGAGTGAGTTAATATTTATCGTCCCATCGGCAGTATTGCAGTCATATCGTGAGGAGATTACTTAAGCATTACATTGTATATCAAGAAAATTAGAAACTAAATCCTGTTGACGAAGAACAGTAAAACCACTAGTGTATCAGATATAAAATGGGCTATAGATTGCCATCAACTGAAGGTAGATCACCATACAATGGAGACTTACAGTACATTTGCTTCCAACATGGGTCCAAGCTGGATTTACTCCATTCCTGAAGTTGTCAACAATTTAAACTCTTCTAGCCATAAATGTAAAATACACATACGTTATGATTAAAAAGTGGAATGTTTAAATTTACTGTGAGTGTTTCGGGACTTACGTACTCTCAGGAGGTCACATCACTACCGACATGAGTATTGATGGTTGAATAAAAGTGGTGTTATTTACTAATAACATATCCATAAGAAGTTTTTTTCTGCAATATATTAGCGACAATTAGCTGGAAAGTATAATGTCGTGATTATCGTCATGTCCACAGTAAGTGGCTCATATTATTTACGAGTACTTATTTCCACAAGTTAGGTTTTGTTTGTTGTTCAATCCTGCACTGGTCAATCGTACTGTTTTATCATAGAGTCAGCGTTGTGGATACGATAAACTGCAGCTAAAAGGATGATAACGATAATTCATACATCGCACTAACAGCTATGTGTTTTTCACCAGAGATAGTTTTATGCTCTAATATACGGAAGCGTATTAAGGCCACAGTGAAAATAGTTTAGTCTCATTATCTCTTACGTAGGATTTACTACGTAGTATCTCCTACTTAAGACTTAGTACTTAGTACGTAGGACTTAGTATCTCGTACGTAGGACGTATTATAACCTACGTGGGACTTAGTATCTCCTACGTAGGACTTACTATCTCCTGTCGGAGAAGCTCGATATATGTTAATATACATTAATCCGAAATGGTCAATTTAGTTCCCCTAGACATGGAAACCATTTCCAAATCATCCTCGTTGTAACCATGTATATATACAACATATAGTGGGTGTTTTAAGTGAGTCTAGACTTTTGATGGGTAGTATACTCGTTGCATATTACTTTCATGTGTGGGAACGACTGTTGTACTTTTCTACCTCGCGTTCAGTTTGCCCTATTGGTTTGCAGTTAGTTGACTATTACATATTGCACTTCGTTACATTTTTCTATTGTGCGCTGGATATTTCAGAGGTCGTTGCACATTAGTCTTAATCTGCGTGAACAGACGTGTCTATCAGTGGCAGTCTATGCGTATTTACATCCTTATACTTATACAAACAAGTATAATAACAATCTTTTCCCTTTTTAATTCCGTATTTCTTTATGCCGCATTCAACACTTTTCCATCCGAGTCAAGTCAACTTGTAAACAATTACGAAAGAACAAACCGCAAATGAGCGTTATATCTGATCCAACTTAGCCTCATATGAAGACAAGCAAAACTTTCGGAGGTCGTGTCATAAAGAAAATTTCATATCAGAAACTTTTCCCCCTCCTGCTCTGTGTGTGCGTGTGTGAGTGCTTGTGTGCATCTGTGTGTGACAGAGAATACCAAAATACTAATAACTGCTATTAGATCAAGGTCCACGTCACCCATATGTAACACACACACACACACACACACACTAACACACACACACACTAACACTAACACTAACACTGTGTAGTAACATTGCGTTAGTGTCATAAATATGCATTGATGTGCATTTATACTGTCTAATGTCCTGCATAACCAAACATTTCTCAGTTTAACAACCACACTTCACCGAACCTTTAAAAGGATATATTAAGTACTAAGTGGCAGTTAGTATGTAGTAAATTTGCAAGGTGTGTATATTCGAACATTAAGTAATTATAGCATCAGTCAGTTACGTGTACGCACATATGATATTTACAAAGATGTTTCCACAGCACGTATATTTACGTCAATGGTAGTTCAGAAGCTATACGTCAAAGAATCCTGGGAAGAAACATATACTTCGAAAAATGTAGTACGACGGTTGACCTTGATGTTTTAACAAAGGCCATGGATGTTAAGTTTTGTACCACAAAAGAGTACAAGGTTATCTTCATCATCAAGCACTTTAATCAATACATCTGCATCTACATCCAGCAGGTCGTGTAATGTCATATAAAAATTATTTCGTTCGCTCATTACAGATTCACAATGTAAAATGAGGTGGGCATTGTGGTCATAAGCGTACTTCTTACAAAGCATAAATTCCTTTGAGAATGTGGCTTCAGAACCGACCAGTAAACTAAGCTGTATATGGGCTTTATATTCAGGATACATTAGAGATTGTTTGGTGGACTACAGCATATCTGGACATATGGTCTCTTATGGAGAGACTCAATTTCCCTTTAGCTTCTTTATCAGAGACGTCAGACCTTACAAGCATTCAATGCCAATCCGAAAAATTCCAGCACATACGTTAATGCATATTTCAGCAGATTATACTTTCGTGCAATACATAACAAAAGTTAAAGTGTTTCAAGTACTGCGTGAGTTAATATTAAGATGAACAGTGAGTGATAAGAATGACAGAACAGAGTTTTCGTTGATGGATTACAAGTGCTGTTACATAATCTTCAAAGGAATAATAGTCTACACGTGTCAATGCGTGCAAGCATTGTCCGTCCCTAGTGTGGTGATCTACCTTCAGTTGTTGGCAATTTAGAGCCTGTTTTTATATAATTGTATTGTCCGAATAGCGATATTAGTTTTAATTCTTCTGGTGATATTCTAGTTGTTTACTGTCCTTCGTCGACAGGTTTTTATGATATACATACATTCCATTTCAGTGTTAAATGTTCTGGTCACGATATGGCTGAAATATTGCCGATGTGACGTTAAATATTAACTAACACACTCACTTCAACCATTGTCCAGACATCTATGTTGGCACATGCAGACTGCTGACATACGTATGTTGTACCTTTGGGTACATATCGTTGGGTATTTCCCATCAAATCACTGACTGCTTTGACATAACGCGAAGGCATGGTTTCACAACCACTGAAAAACTTGTAGGTAAAAACATTCTTTTCCATATATTAACACATGTAACTGGATGTAAATCAGCAAGACCCAGTGGTCGTAAAGTATTTATGGTTTGCCCAGGCCTTTGACAAGTAGCGAAAACGAACATTTTTACAATACAGGTGAGAGTAATTTTATCATCATAATTTACTGATGGACACCGAGGTGTCTCAAAAGGGGAATGAGAGCTCAGGACCAGATTGTTTCCCTTTCCCAAAGACTACAACAGTTCTTTCAGATGCGTTGTATGTTAAAAGCCATCGGGAAGCATATTCGAAGACAATATGTAGTGAATTCTGCAGCCCAGACGGGGTGACACATAACAATTTCGTATCATCGGCTAACAGGACTGATGGTACATCAATACCATATTCACATATACCATTGTTACTAAGTCTTAATTCAGATAATAAATCATTAATAACGACAAGGAAGAAACATGCAGACAAGACTCTACCTTGCCCTACACTTTACTTACTTATGAGCTATTTCCGTTGTACATTACGAAAGAAGAGCTGCAGGTGTAGGTGTGATAAAGCAGACACATTTTACTGGTTATACCCAAATTGTGGAGTCTGGACAATAGCCCGCCATGCCAAATGCAAGCAAGGTGTAATTTCTCGTCGGTTGGGACTGCTTTTCTCATCACAATGGCTATATTGCTCGTAACACTGGAGACGATTTATTAAATGTCGTTGACCCACTGACAACTTTAACTATAAACAAATTACAGGTTTGCGTGTATAATGAATTCTATCAACAGTTTTGCTTGCATCGATTCTGTTTGTGATGTGAGGCAGCGTGTAAAACAGTTATGAAGTGATTGCCATAAATGGAATCCTAAAAAGTGAGATCGTAACGCTTTAGAAACAAATAGTCATAAACAACACATTTTGATCAACATTGCACCATATGTCACTACTTGAATGTCAGCCGCAGCGTTCGAAATAACCAATAGCCCGGGAGCCCCATTCTACGTAAAACATCACCCTGCTAATAAAAATAGAATGACGGTAGCCTGGTTTGCTGGAGTAAATTTTCAGTCTGTGAAAAATTCACATGCGCAAATGGCACCATGGTGCCGTCTCCATCCTGATTGACTTGCAGATTGCTTAACTGGACAGTCACTGTCTGAATAGTTACAAACTTGAAATTTGTGCTGAATCATCTGGTCCTGACAATTTGTAACGTTGATGTTTAACTTTGATTTTTATGAAAGCAATAACAAGTAACTCCTTTTGAGAGTCTTGTATCTTTCTTTAGTTTGGATGGTAACTTTTAAAACTTTTCTAAGCCCGGTTTACTAGTGATCCTGAAAGAAATATTTTATACACTGGTCAGTCGTAACTAGAAAGGTGTGACTCCATTTATATTTAAACATTGAGTAAGAACATTTATCTATACGGACGTCGACGCCGATTTCACTCGACCATTAATAGTCGGCTGTTAGTTGTTGGTGACTATTCATGTATTTGGAATAGGTCAAATAGCCTGTGGAAATGTCCTTCACTTCTTCTTAACTTCTGCAACAGCACTCCGAATGATACATGTCCACAGTGTGCGCAATCAGGCATGTGTTACTGGTCAATGCTACATTTGAGGTGGCCAATGTAGGGAAGAGGCGGGGAGGTGATCTTTAGGCTGCAATTACATTCAATAGATGGATTGATGCTATGTCACTTCCGATAGCGCTTGGATACAGCTTGCTGACAGTTTAGACATTTTTTTTCGTCTTGATCTCCCTGGCTAGTACTACTTGGAAGCTACAGTTCAGTTAGTGAAATAATATATGTCGATCAAACACATCCTATCAGGGGTCTATTTTCAACATGCATGTGAAAACATAATCATGTATAAATTTTTGTATAAAACTTTGCTATGTGTCTGGGAATAACGCAACGTATCTTATCAAATATATTCATTGGTGCTAAGAGAAAAGAACGCTTTTTTTAAATACTGGGGTGCCTATGTCCGGTGAACTTCTGCAACTAACAGTCACATTTCAAGTTGTGTTTTGCTTCCATTGCCTGAGAGAGAACTCTTCTGCTGTTTGTTTCCTTTTTTGCAACTTGTGCTAGCGTGCAGGACGACATGAGATGGCAATGCATCAGGGATATTCACACCAATGCTTTTTGAGACATAACCCGAACAATGCAAACCAGAAGCGACAAATTACAAACCCACTGCATGCAAAATGAGCAAAAACTACAGTAAAAAAACTACCAAAAAAAATCCTGACAGTCTTCTGCATATACATTCTTCATGTCGGTTTATGGCGTCCCTTGGGATAATTATTAAATGAATATCCGGTTTTGATTCTCCGCCTCCATCGAGAGAAGATAGGAGGAAAATCAGTGATGACACCACTTGCCACTTACGAACTATAAGTCGTTTTTTTTTGCAAGGCGGAATGACAACAGGGACGATTTTCATGTGGTCAACGGTTCGTTTTTGTAGAGCAGTATTCCAGCAGCTCATACCTTTGTCGACGATTTCGTACTGCTGAAGAACAATCGAACATGCTCTTACTTTAAACAACAGTGGTTCCGATACACAAACGATATTGTTTTGATCTCAGTACCATTACAATAGACCTTGCCTTCCGTGTTCTCATTTGTGGCAATGCATGACCAATAAACAGTGTTCCACAAGCCAGGAAAAAGGACAATACTTTCGAATATACATTTTACAAAAGATTCCATTCAGTTCTTTTGCAATATTACAACTGGAACCTAAACTAAAAATCCTGTTTGTTTTGTTGTTGATGTTGTTTGTTATCTTTTCTTTATTATCATGATTTTTCACTACTCAACGCTAATGCAAGGGTTTTTGAGAAAGGTGTATGGAACGTCTGTGACTATGGATGAATCCTGGAAGACATCAAGCACAATCAGAAGCATGGAAGCATTCGACATCACGGAAGGCTGTGATTTGGTCCAAAAGGTTTTGGTGTCTGGGATGCCGAGTACATCATCATGATGGCCAGACAGTACACAATGCATAGTGAACTGCACTTTTCAGACAACTACGGAAAGAAAGATCAAGGGACGTGGGAATGCACCTGTGAATACAACAATACACGAGTGTGCATTTAGAGATAAAAAAAAAACCAGGCTGTGGCACTAGGACGCTTCCGTACATTTACGCTATTTCAATAGCCACGTTTAATCTGCTGCCAACCTGGACAGAAGTTGGGAGCAGGCAGTTCCAACCGAATGATCATGCCATAGCTGTTGCACTGTGAAATAGTCAGCATAAGCGAGTTTGTATCAATGCAGGAGCGTATAATCTTGAAATATCATTTTCATTCCTGCAGCGCAAGTCCTTCTATGTGATGTTCAGAACCTATCAATCATTACTTTTACACAATAATCAGGTTACAACAGCACTTGAACATTAGACTAATCATAAACATATAAGAAAGTGTATTCCTGTTTGTACCCCACCGGTCCATGTACATAGGTATTTACAACTGATATATACATATACATGGCAGCTGACAGGTTTGTGTGTATTGCTATTTAACTAAAGCGGATGTATTTTTCAGAGCTTCCTTAATAAACTTTGTACATTTAATCAGAACACTCACTTCATGCGAGGTCAAGAATTTATGGAATTTACAAATATTTGGTAAAAATTCCCATGATTTACAAACTATCATAAACACAAACTGCAAAAGCCGTTTTGGTAACATGTTGGTCAATATTGTTATGTTGACTTTACCAAGAAACCGCTACGTACTATGTACTGGCAGATCTTGTCTGGATGTTACAATGACTGTCAGTACAGACGTATAGGTAATCTTGTTTGCTATTGGAGACGGTTCCAGGAGCAATATTCAAACATCGCGTCTGTGTAATTGTGAAGAAAGTAACGCATTTGGTTTTTTATGTATATTGGTTGTTTGAAGTCTTCATCTTGGCAGTATAACTTAGACTGATGCAATTGTTTTGATGAACATGCAATATGATGTTATGCAAAAAGGAAACTGGTTATACTCTAGCTTTGATGTTTTATATTTAACAAACGTGAAGATAGTATCAGTGGTCATCACAAGTGGCATTTAAGAAAAATGGATGTCAGCTCTATCGTTCAATGAGCCGTTCCGGTAAATCTTCGAGTACCAAGCATTGTATTGATTTATGATTAGTTTTGCCACTGATAAGCTCGATACTGGCATGTGAATGTGTAGAATTTCTAATCATCTCTAGGGGGCTTTTTCAGATAAATGGTCAAACATACGACAGTCATTATTTGCATTCTTAAACACCCCTGTACCCTTGCAAATGGTTTTAAACATAAAAACATACTAATTATAGAAAGATTGTCACAAAGAAAACAAGGAAACGTGCGCTATTGACGGACAATACAGATCGATCGAATTGGAAGAACTTGTCCTTACTCTAACCAGGAAATGTCACTTGTCAAACTGACATTACTGTTTTGTCTGTTCGAATTTCGTAATGACACTGATACTAATGACAGACACATACCCCTTTAAACATATATACACGTAAACGGAACGTTGCAAGAAAAATGCAGAAATAGTGCCCTCATAAACCTAAGCAATGATGAGTCAGTTGTTATAGTAATTTGTACGCTGACGCCCAAACTAGACATCGATTGATCCATATATTAAACATACAATTATTTCTCAATGTCTGTTTGTTTTTGTAGTGGTGCATTAAGTGAGTGAGTTAATATTTAATGTCACATCGGCAATGTCTCAGCCATATTGTGACGAGAACATTTCATACTGAAAAGAAATATATGTATAGTATAAAAACCTCTCAACGAAGGACAGCAAAACAACTAGAATATCACAAATGGGATTACAACTAGCGTGGAAAGTTCAAACTAATATCACTATTCGGACAATACAATATAAAATCAGGCTATAGATTGCCAACAGCTGAAGGTAGATCACCATACTAGGGACCATGGGGACTTACAGTACCTTTACTACCTGCATGGACCCTAGTTGGATTTACATCATCCCCTCAGCTGTTAGCAATTTAGGCACATCTAGCCAAAACTTAAAAATGCACATATGCTACGACTAAGAACAGTGGAAAGTTTAAATTTACTGTGTATGTTTTTGGACTTACGTACCCTCCCAGGAAGACAATAATTTTACAATACTTCAACCCCCTTTCAGGGTACAGGCACCAACAATTCAAGTTACTAATCCAAACTTCCAATAATTAAAATACATCTATTTACACAACATATTATCCAAAATTCAACTAAAAATCAATTTCTTTTAAGAAACCAATAATTAAATGAGACCTAACGCTGGTAAAAAAGATCCATAATTGTTTAAACTGTAAAATACTTATCCCTTGTGACTTGACTGTGACTTATCACAAGGGATACAATTCGGAGGATCCTCACCTTTTAAAAAGTTATGAATGTCATTGAGTATATCTAGTATGGTCAATACGACATCGTCGTAAAATAACCTCCTCAAATCTGGACTGACAGCCCAAGTAGGTGTAACTAATATACGGTTTTATTTCATGTATTTTATTTGTACCTACTTGGGTGTCCCACTTCTCCTGCATCAGATCACGGATGTACGTTCTAATGCTAGCTTTGTGATCAGTGTATGGAATAAGAAGTGGTGTCACAGATCTGCTGAGAGCTGCCTTAGCAGCAAGATCGGCCATTGCGTTAGCGGAAATACCCACGTGGCTGGGTAACCAACAGAAGACGATGTCGTATTGGCCAGTAGCAAGATTATTATACTATTCAATAATGTCAATTAAAAGTGGTTGTTTACAAGAAATGTTTTTAATAGCCTAAGGCAGAAATAGGGTCGGAATATATTACATGCTGTTTATGTTTTGGGTGTCTTTGAATATATTTAAGATCCGCTAGTTTGGCGCTAGCTTCAGCTGTACAAATAGAGCTGTTGTCCGGTAATCTAGAAGACATTGTTCTGGATCCAATGACAGTGGCACAGGACACTGCACCACCGTCCTTGGACCTATCTGTACATAAGGATTTATAATTGCTATATTTATGTTTTAATTGATTATGTTCTCGTCTATATTGAAATTCATTCGTTTCTGATTTTTCAAATGTAGTTAAAGTTAGGTCCACTTGGGACCTAACCATTTGCCAAGGAGGAGAAGAAAGAAGTCTGGAAGGAGCTATATTATCCAGCTCAATGCTAGAAGCAGCAAGAAATGGCATAATTCTGAGCCCAAGAGGCGGAACAAGGAAAGAATTTTTGTTATACAAATCCTCATAAAGAGGATTAAAGACACAATCAAATGCGGGTTTAGACGCATTAGAAGCTAATTTTGTAATGTATTGTATAGATAGTTTTATACGGCGTTGGTTGAGAGAAGGCTTATCGGCTTCGACGTAAAGACTGTGGATAGGAGAGGTTGTAAAAGAACCAAGACAAAGTCTTAGGCCTTGGTGGTGGACAGAATCAAGTAGTTTTTAGGTTGCTTTGACAGGCTCCACCACATACGATGGAGCCGTAATCAAGCTTAGATCGCACCAGTGAAGAAGGGTAGTTTGATCCCCTCCCCATTTTGAATTAGAAACAACCTTTAATAAATCGAGTGTCTTTACGCATTTGGCTTTAAGGGATTTAATATGTGGAAAAAGTTCAAACGTGAATCGAAAATATGTCCCAAGAACTTGGCCTCCTTGACCACTTTGATTGGGGTACCACTTAGAAATAGTTCTGGGTCCTTATGAGGCTTGTATTTACGACAGAAGTGTATGCAATTGGTTTTTGATTTGGAAAATTTGAAGCCGTTTTCAAGACATCATTTATCAATTTTGTTTAAACGCAACTGTAGTTGCCGTTCAATAGTATGTATATTTTTCCCACAAGAAATATTAAAATCATCCACAAATAACAATCCATCTATTAAATCGTTTAAACCTTTAGATAAACTGTTGATCTTGATGCTAAATGGAGTGACAGACAAAATACTGCCTTGCGGACCACCCTGATCCTGATTGTAATGATCAGACAGGGTAGAACCCACACGGACCTCGAATTGTCTGTCATTTAAATAGTTGGCTATAAATTCAGGCAAACGACCACGCAAGCCGAAGCCAAATCTCGTAAAATGATTACTGATTAGTGCGTTTTTCACAAATGATTCTAAACGCACTAAGTGATCGACAGTACTTCTATTTTTACGGAAACCACATTGTGTATCTGTGATAAGGTTATTTGTTTCCAAGTACCAAAAAGTCGATTATTTATCATGGTTTTGCAAACACAGCTAGTTAGTGAAATAGGTCGATAATTGGACGGATCAGTGTGATCACGTCCAGGTGTAGGTATTGGTACTATTATGGCGCCATGAGGGAGGAAAGTTACCCGATGTCCAAATATTATCCAATATATTTAGAAAAGTTTCTAGGCGGGATTCTGGTAAATCCTTCAGGAGTTGATAATGTATGTTATCAGCTCCTGTAGCAGTATCATGAGCTTGATCAAGAGCAGTATGGAGTTCATGAATGAGTGAGTTAATATTTAACGTCACATCGGCAATATTGCAGCCATATCGTGACGAGAACGATTTATTATAAAATACAAAATTTAATGAATTACTGGCACATACATTGTAAAACCCTGTCAACGAAGGACAGTAAAACTAACTAGAATGTCACAGAGTAGAATTTAAAACTAGTGAACAGCACTAAAACAATGTATCTATAGAGGACAGTACAATATAAAAATGAGCTATAAGTTGCCAACAACTGAAGGTAAATCACCATTCTAATGACCTTGGGACTTACAGTACATTTGCTTCCTTGGAGTTCATGAAAAGAAAAAGTTGCATTATAATCTTCCCCATTATCTAAAATGAAATTGTTGTTGTTTTTTTATACTGCTGGAATTTAGGTACATAATTAGAGGAGGAAGAGTGTTTAGCGAGGGTTTCACCCAGTTTACTTGCAATATCTGATTTATCCGTAAATAATTGATCTCCATGTTTAAGATGATGGACACTAGATTTAGTACCTTTACCTTTAATTTTCTGGACCATGTTCCATACCTTGGACATGGGTGTCCGAGAATTTGTTTTGGATACATAATTTTGCCAAGATGGGCGTTTATTTCTGTTTACAACCGCGCTTTAGCATTTAAAATTTTTTTTTTCAAATTATGCACCATAGGACGGCGACGGAAATAATGTTCTGCTTTTACCCTTGCCTTGCTAGCTTGTTTGCAGTCGTCGTTCAACCATGGTTTTCGAATATGTGGTACTGCAGAGGAATGTGGTATACACTCATCAACTATGGAGTTCAATTCATCAGAGAAGCATTTAATAGCATCAGGAACGTCAATAAAACGTTCAGGTTTAAGGTTTTCAGCACACAGTTTTTCATATAAAGTTCACTTAGCCTTTTTGAAATTCCGCCTTGATGGTGGAGGAACCTGAGATGGCGTTACAGTATAATAGGAAAATGGTCACTTCCACAGAGGTCATCATGGACTGACCATTCAAATTGATTAAGTATTTACAAGTGACAAGTCGAGAGCAGAATAGGTCCCTGTACCAGGGTGTAAATATGTGCTGGAACCATCATAATAAATACATAAATCATTGTCAGAACAAAAGTCCTGCAACGCTTTAGCTTTAACGTTTGTAGATACACTACTCCAGAGTGGATTGTCCCCATTTAAATCTCCCATTAGAATACAGGGCTTCAGAAGTTGGCCATATAGAGCTTGAAAATCAGTTTGGGTAAAAGTCGAAGACGGCGAAATATAAAGCGAGCATAGTGTAAACGCTACATGTAAAGTAATTCTCACTGCAACAGCCTGCATATTAGTAATAAGTGATACAGGGCTTTGAATAACGTTTTGTCTGACTAGAATGGATGATCTGCAAGTGGCCCTATCATTCATAGGTGAAAAACAATGATATGCATTAAAATGACGAAGGTCAAATGTATCTGTTTGTTTTAAATATGTCTCTTGGTGACATATCGCTGAAGGTGTGAAATCTTGGACTAATAGCTGTAATTCATGTAAATTGGTCCTCAATCTTCTGCAGTTTCACTGTGCAATATTACTGGAATAAACTATCCTTTGGGGGCATTTATTGGGGATCTACCCCGCACCCTTTTGGAGGGCGACAAGCTATGTGCCCTAGAATGGACGTTTTCAGATACGTCAATGTCTTCAAGAGATCCATATTTGTTGAACAACTGAATACTATTTTGTGACCCCTTTGGGGCTCTGCCACTTTGTTTCTTTGAAGCATCAGACTTAGGTTTGGGTTTAGTTTTAACAATTTGTTGTCTATCAGCTGTTGAATGAGACTCGGAGCGTGCCTATGAAGATGATTTATGATCAGAAGATTTTGATGTACTAGGAAGTGATTCCTCAGTCTGGGATGATACAGCAGGGTATAAAACCTGTAGGAGTCGGAACTGACCCAAGGCAAAGTAGTTTGGCATCCTGTGGATGATTTTGTTTTTTTAGAGCTGGATTCGGATGATGATTTTGCTACTGTAGCATAACTTTCTGGAAGGTCAGTTCTCTTCACCAGTTTCTTTGCCTCAGAAAAAGAGATATTTTGGGTAAACTTTATTCTTTTAATCGCCATTTGCTCTTTCCAAATTGGACGAAGAAGAAGAATGGTCGCCTGAGCAGTCGGTGCATTTTTTAAAAATCACTGTCACATCTTAACAAGGAAAACGTGGCCAATACTCAATGGATAGAGACGGTTTGTGGTCAGTATCAACAGGATCAATTTCAAGTGGATGTTTTGTTGTTTGGGGGTATTTCGTACGCCATGGCTGGTGTCATATGGTTCATCATCCGAGCTCCCCACAAGTGGGTCTCCGACTTGCAGCACCAAGGATACCCGGATGATATACTCCAATAGAAGAATTACGAATAATTAATCCACCAGATTGGCCTATGAGCCATCGGCTTCTGGGCATAAGACTCTAGGCAAAGTTCAAAACATCAAAATGCAAACTCAAACATGTTTTAGACAATAAAACCAAGACCAAAATTACATAAACTCAAAATCATACCCCCAGACTCCCGTCCTCCACCGACACGGGCCGTAACCCACGGCAAACGGGTTGGTGGACCAAATATGCCCCCGGGTCCACAACGGGGGTATTGGTGAGCTCTTGGCGTTACCCAGCACCCACCACGAGGAGGTGGCTCGCCACGGGTGCAATTTTTGTGGTACATGTACATGTTCAATCAAATAGGCGGACAGTACAACCAGAACTGTACAATGGATAAGTAGTTCACGCTTCATATATCAAAGTAATCCCAAACGCTGTTACCATGTAAAAAGTTAAAACCAAGAACGGTAAGTCTCGGTGCTTAAATGATTGCTTTGAACGAAAAATGCGAAAGAGCGGCAAGCTTCATATTAAAGGATCACTATATATCTGCCATTATCTTACCTCACACATGAACGTCGCTTTCTGGTTGGCTAAGCGCTATACTATTATTTTCAATTTACCCCACTTACAGGCGATGTATTTGTTTTATGTACACCGCTGTCAATTCCGAACTCTTCATGGTAGTACTTTTTTACCTCTAATAACATTGAATCACGCATCAAGCACGGAAATTACCGATGTTTTGCGATCTGTTTACCTTGTGTCGTCTGCCAAATGGCGATCCGGCTCGCATTCAACAAAAGTGCTTCAAACAGTTCAAAATTAAAATTCAGGTGTTCGGTAAGATAAATACGTTGTTCACTGGTCCCTCGGCTCCATGGGCTCATGTACCCTCGAGATTTCTTTATGTTGGACCCCACGCGACCAGTGAGCAACTTATATTACACCAGGCAATGGAAGACGGGATACATAGCAGCAAGTTAGTAATGTTTTATTTATGACCAGTACACTATGTTCACACTGAATGTACAAATTACTGGACAGGCAGTTCTGGTTACATCATTACTCAGAAAGGCAAAAATACTTCCTTTTGTAATAATAATACTCCTCCTTCATCTTCCCGTCTTTATAAAGGGAAAATAAGACTATGAACTGATATAACACAGACTGTAAAGTTGCAGTCATTGGGCGCCATAAAATAAGTTGAAATATGTTACATTCGTAACAGAACCAGGGTCCTCCTGTGACCAGCGTGCAATTTCCAGATAATGACCACTAGAGACAATGCGATTACTTTGATCCACACAAATGTGTGTATGCAGCAGCTACGGAGGACTGAACGGTATGATCTAATCACAAATCGATACTAGGTACTCTCATCCAACACGACCTGAAAGTACGTAAAAAAGCAAACAAAACAAATTGAGCTTTAAACACAGGTATTAATTGAGGTATAAAACACGTAAGGTTCAAACTGTAATTGTGGTCTGTAGTTGCATCTTGCGGGAAGTTCATGTTTTGGATTATACAATTATACGTTGGCAAGTAGAATGTTAAAGACTTTAAGGTGCTATCGTATTGTGACGTGTTTCACTAACGCAGGTCAACCCAACCTCCACGAGCTTAGTGCAGTATCCTTCTTGAACGATGAACTTAGGATGCAAATCCAACGCTATTTCCATTCCAATTCTTACTTGTAATTGTGCCTGTAACTGTGCATGTAGTGCAACAAATCACTTGTTACAAAACAATTTAACATAGCTCTCGAATTCTCTTGCTCGACTAAGTTCCAAACAAACTAGAGGTCAAGTCGTGTGTAACTTATTCGCAGTATAAAGGATTATAAAGTTCATATCATGAGTCTGTACAGATAGTGTTATATTCTGGATACACTGCACTCTAGATGTAAGAGTTAAGAATTACGTAGGCATTAACTGAACCAACGTTTATACATATCACGTCATGTAACAAAGCAGTGTTGAGAGTCCTACATGCACAAGCGCATAATCTAGCAATGAAACGTTAAAAGAAGGCTTCCTACTCACTGTATTGGAGTTAATGATTGATGTATAGTAACTGGTTTTTAACGTATCATAATGTAAGCCCACGTCAATTTTGAGATTCCCCATGTCTAATTTCAGACATCTTCAAATGCAGTATAACGAGAGACCATGTTATTTAGTTCTTGATGAATGAGCACAATCGACCCGATGACAAGTTCAACACTTATGTAACCAAATGTTTTCTGATATTAGTCTGTATTAGGTATTAGCAGAAATGTAGTTGTATACTTACACGAAACTATCTTTCGTGTATACAGCCTGGTTATCCCATGTAAAAAGGTCATCTGAGCAAATGTCTGGCCAGAGGGCGGAAACACTGAAATTAGCCATAAATTCGTTTAGTCTAGAACTTCTCAAGTTTGACGGACTTAGATTTTCTAAATTAGCTTGCTATTCTTGGGAAACATTTGAAAAGACACAACACATGACATGAACAAACCTCGGATGGAGACGTTATTTATTAATGGTTACGCTAACTTTGATTTGTAATCTTTGTATAATGACCGATATTAACAACGTCTCTCTGTCCGCCATGTTTAAGTTTATTGTAGACGACTGATCTAATTGTCATGTTGTAGTCTGCATGATGGGGTCCTATGAAAGTTCTGAAGATATATAGTGCTTGTGTTGTTGTCTATCTTTTAAAATCTAATGTATCATTGTTTACACGTCTCATGTCGTTACCGATCCACTGATTTCCACTATGTGAAAATATGTGAGGCAAAAACCTCCATGATAATGTTGGAACGGTGCCAGGACCCCAATAGATCGAGCCGGTAACATTGTTCGTTTGGGCTACACTTTCGTTGACATGTACAGAAACGTTCCTCTAAACACTTTCCACGATCCCACAACAAAATCAGTATCAATTACTTACTTAGTTTCTTTGTAAGAACATACTCTACCTTCCAAATAAACCCGTGGCAGTTCGTGTTTATACACAGTTATATAAAGTTGAAACAGTTTACATTTATTTGTTAACTCAGCCCGTAGTGAACTGAGGCGTGCATGTACTGACCTGAAGCAAGTCTACTACAACATTGCACTGTCATGGCTGATGCAAAGTGTCTTCACTCTGAGGTTAAAGATTAGTCTTACTATTGCCAATTTCAAATTGCCAGATTTCGGTCCTTGCAGACATCTTAACAAGCCCTATGTTCAATATAAGAATGAATACTTTGTATATTCCAACCAAAGACGGACAAGGTATTGTGACTCGGACATCAACGAACCAATGCGAAGTAGAAAGTAAGAAAGAGAAACCCGTCGTGTTTGCCATTACTACATAGTTGGGGGGTCGGCTTGGCTCCCACGCTTGTTGGGACTGGAGACGTTGTCTGGCTGGATTCAATGAATTCCCACTCGTGTACAGCCCACCCGGTATAATCCCCCATCTTTAAAATGTGTCATGTTAATAAGCCGCGCACACTTTACGTCAGGACGTCAACAAGTCCGATACTGATTTGTCGTGTCCTTGCCGTGAAATCATTTCCACTTGCAGTCTCATTCTTCTTGGCGCAAGAACTAACACTATACGTTAACTGTACCCTGAAGCTATGTATATAAAAAGCATCATCTGATGTAGAGCACAGATACTGTAAACTTAGACCAAATGGAAGTTAGTGCAAGACGTGCCTTGCTGTGAAAATATATATCACGCACCAGAGATCACGTGCGCTAATACTTTACCTGTCCGGCACCATGGGTCATCAGCTACAACGATGGCATGTTTGCTTTGGACTGCTTGATATCTCCGTGATTAACAGATATATCGACCACATGGGGGCCTCTGTGGATAAGACATCTCACCTGTGAACTTATTCGTGCTGAACGATAACATTCATCCACGATGGTTGTCTTAAACGCCCGAGCAGACATATTAAAACTTGTCGAGGCAAATATCACAGACAGTAATTTTTTAACATATCATGCATCATTAATGTATAAATATATTACCATCATTTACAAATGATCGCAAAGTTCTGATGCTGATTATGACTACTTCCAACCTTTGCTGGAGACAACGCCTAAAGACTGTTGGCAATCCTGATATCTTATTTAAGTTCTCAGGCGATCTTTTATCAAGTTCCACATTCAAAATTTAGTGGGGCCAGCGGATTTACTAAATGAATTTCAAACACGTATATGCAATTATTTCAACAGATTACACAAGATTCAGTATCGAAAGGTTGTTTTCTTTTCTGTAAAGCAAGTGGATTTTATATTGTTTAGGCACCCGTGGCAATCACCTCCTCGAGTTGGATGCTGGGTAACGCTAAGAGCTCGCCAAGCCCAAGATGCTGGTGCCAGACGGCGATGGCTCATGCCCCAACCAAGTAGACTGATTACTTGTCTTAATACTTCTGCTGGAGTATATCATCCCAGCATCACTGATGCTTCAAGTCGGAGATCCACTTGTATATAGCATTGACTTTATGATACTCCGTGGTGGGTGGGGAGCTGGGAGATGGATCTTTTATATTACAACATGGCCCTTGACCCCGTGAAAAAAGTGTTAAGTTGACAATGATCATGATGCTAATGAAGACTGTCTACCTCTTAAACAAGTTGAGTACTGGGCGAGATTTCTGATTATAGAATATCCGGACAAACAACCGATCAAATTCAATCCATTTGCGATTTCAAAAGAAGTGTTTGGTGTAGCAGGAGATGTTAAACTATCAAGCTTATGTTTTCTGGATGGTGTGCTCGCGGTTCTAGCTGATGTGGTCAGAAACAGCAGATTTGAGGTCAAGTTTGTTCCCGGATGTTGGACCCAACCATCTCATGGGAAGCCACCAACACCCTATCTGTCAACAACAACAACTGGCGGCAATGGAAATTGCAAGAGGCTATAGACATCAGAAGATGTCGACCAGCTATCAACCGTGCCCAAGGAACATATCTCCCTAGCGCTTGGGACTTATTAATATTGGGACAGTTTCATTATATTTGCTGCCCACTTCATCCTTGTACGTACTACCAATAAGGCCCACTCCCACCTGTTACCACATCAGCCACTCCTGGATTAACACTCCCTGGCTTCCACATGTCCATTATACCCCGCCCCATCTGACTTCCTAGTGTTTATCTTCCTGTTGTTTATTAACCGCCAATTTATCATACCAATCATTCCTGGGATAACAACCCCCTGACTTCCACTCATGTCCATCTACCAATTAACTACCGGCTTCCTTTGTCATACTGCTGTTACTACATGTACAGATATAGCTGGCTGTACTCGATTGTTTCATTCACCTGATGAAGAAGTAAGAACTCTTGTCTTTAGGTGTATCAGTTCTACATGCCCTTCAAAGACTCTACTCAACATGATCTTTGCCCTACAAACCGAACATTGTCGCACTGCATTATGGCTGTGATATGTCTCGCTCGTCAGACATAAATGCAATCTGGTTTAAAGAACTATTTATTCAAAATGTAAGTTAGATGACAAAAGAACACATTTCAACTTCCGAGTTTATATTTGCACATTGGTCAGTAAGTGAGTGAAGGAGTATCTCCAGTCTAATCGGTAGTATTTCTGCCATATCGCGACTAAAACAAGTCATGCATACATGACACATTAACACTATGAAAACCTGGGTAAAGGACAGGAAAACAGTTAGAATGTCGCATATATAGAATCTAAATTTGGCATATAACTACGGACAAATTAATACAGTATGTAGCCAGTTTCAGGTAAAAAGGGTAAACATCAAGTACTCATTTCTTACTAGAGCTTCGACTAAACTCCCATATCATTTACTTAAGGTAAGCTGCACTTTAATCAGAATGGCGCTGTAAACATCCAGCGGAGTTAGCTTGATCTAGGACAGTGGATGGTCTGTGATGCGACCTCCTGGAGCGACATAACATAAGACCTGAAAGATAGCAATTCTCTAAAGACCCAAACTCGGCCGCCATGCAGCACAAATGCACATGCATGGCAATGCAAAAGTACATTAATTTTGAACGTGACATTAACCGCCAATTTATCCTTTAAAGTGATGAATTTCGAAAAAGGACTCAAAATATTACACTGAATGGTTCCAGGATATTGAGTGTAATGCAGTGATGATGTAATTACACAAGAATTTATCGAGCACATCTCGACTCGGTACATCCTTATAACATTTACAGGAGAGGCGACCAACAAAACACGTACTTTTAGAACCCCTCTAATATAATTATCAGAAACAAGGTACATATAAAAGATATTTGTTTCACCTAAGACCTCCATTTCCTATTAAGCGATACCTGGCTTTCGTCAAACATCACGTAGTTAATATTGTGAAGACAGGCTGCTCGTTATCTGCATCCCATAGGTATTATCTGAAAGATATACGGAAAGTCAAAAGACATCATCTTATACACTGTTCCATAACACATTGTTTTTGTGTTGAGTGAATACACTGATGTAGTGAAATACCCTGTTATATATCAAGCTGCTTGTCTTGGGAGTTGTCAGGGTAATTATATTAACACCAGTCCCTGGGACGCTTAGAACGAAAAGGATGATTTTAACAAAGGAAGCTCCCCCATTTGTACTCCTTTTGATAGATTTGATAAGAATTATTTCCTCTGAGGCCATGTAGAAGAAAGCAATGGCGTGACAAATCAAATATACATTCTTCTCAACGCGTATGTGAGATTAAATAGCCTGAATGTGATTAAATAACCATTTGAGTGCCTAATCATTTTCAGCTTTGTAACGAGTGGAACATTTTATGGGAATAGGTGACTTAATATTTAAAGTCACATTGACAGTATAATATATATATATTTTACATTTTATATCGACATATTATATATTCTACACGTCTTACGTACATAATGAAACACATAGTTAATATAAGGTCCTGTCATCGAGTAAAATAAATAATCATCACCAAAAAGTAACAAGTGTTCGCCACTAACATGGCAATGTCCACCGCCGCTAAAAAAGAATGAAGCATACATAACTCTCTCAAGGTCAACAAAACATTTAACACGGATTTCCTTATGTGGCAAAGCAACGTCCGTATGCCTTTGTGCAGATGTCAGATCCATAAACCTGTCATCCTTTCGAAGTTGTGTAGATCGATGCTCATGCTATTCATCACAGGATTGTCTAGATCTGGTCCTGACTCCATTATTTACAGGCAGCCGCAATACAGCTGAGTATTGGCTTAACAAACAAACCTTCCAAGCTTATATTGTAAACTTCTCTATTTGAATACGTGAATCAAATTATGTAAATGCGACTGAAGAGTACCACACTCTCCTTCTTTCACTTGTCCTATGCCTGGGTATGCTACATCCAAGGACTCACATGTGTGCGGCATCCTTAAATGGAGTAGGTCCTGACACGAAGGGGGATTGGAGAAATCGTTACATGTTCCAAATCTCGGAATCTCATACCCGGAGGCATTTTGCGCGGATAGAGTAAGTGGATTTCTTGTTGCAGATTACTCAGAATAAATGGATGAGTTCTCCAACGAAATTTAAGGCCTTAAAACCTAGGCATCTTCTCCACACGCAACAGATGATGCTGCCAATAATTCTTTGCCACAGTTGCAGAAAATGCAAATAGTTGTAGGTTTTCCTGCCGTTTTCTACTTTGATCGTAAATAGACGTGCATTTCGCGTGTGACTTGCAATTTGTTTCCTCTGAAAACTGACGTGTCTGTTCCTGCAACTGGCAGAATAGGAATTGTTTGTGTGTTTGTGTCATGGTAAAAAAGTTAACTGGGTAATTGTATTGTGTTGTAGGAGGCGGGTTCTGATTGATGTCGCTTTTAACAAAATGGTATTAATTAATTAAGGAGTGTCAGAGGACAAATTGTGAGTGAGTTAATATTTGACGTCACATCAGCAATATTTCAGTCACATCGTAATGAGAACATATTTGACACTGAAATGGAAGAGGTATATAATAAAATATAAATTAAATATAATATACAAATATCCTTCTTAGTTCGTGACTTGAAAGAGGCATCCGTTGTGATGGGATATTTAAAACTGTCAAGCTGGAGATGCTTGACCGTGATTTTTTTTATCACAAGGGATACAGAACAGAGGATCGTCGCCGTTAAATAACTATTCGTAAGTATATCTCCTATGGTCAATACGACATCGCCGCATGATGACCTCCTCAAATCTGGACTGACAACCCAAGTAGGTGTAACTGATACAGAGTTTTATTGCGTGTAATTTATTGATACCTACTTGGGTATCCCAATTCGTCTGCATCATATCACGGATGTGAATTTTAATGCAAGCTGTGTAATCAGAGTATGGAATAAGAAGTGGCGTCACAGATGTCTTCAGTGCTGCCTTGGCAGCAAGATCGGCTATTTTATTCCCAGAAATGCCTACCTGGCTGGGTAACCAGCATAGGACGATGTCAAACTGTCCAGTAGCAAGATCATTGTACAAGTCAATAATTTCAATTAAAAGTGGATGTTTACAGGATAAATTTTTAATCGCCTGAATACAGGAAAGAGACACAGACAAATGATTATGTATTGTTTATGTTCAGGTTGTTTTTGAAAATATCGAAGTGCTGTTAATATGACGTTTACTTCGGCTGCAAAATAGAACCGCTATTCGGCAATCTAGAAGAAGGAAGAAAAGTCCACAATCACACACCATTTTGTACCTCTGATACTAGGTTATGCAACTTATCAGAGTTTCAGGTGTATTTAAGATGATGAACTGTTTTACCTGTACATTCAAACAAGCTTATTCTGTAAATTCGTTGCATCACCACATGTTTTATCTTCGGGTTTTAATTTATGTAATATAAGGGCTGATGAAACGTGAATTTAACCTGTGAGAATACAGACTGAAAAACAGAATTGGTAGAATAGTGTTTCTTATTGACAGCTCGGTGAGGATGTGATATACAAAAGATGTGATGGACAAGGGAATGCGATGCGATGTACTGTGATGTGATAGAAAAGGCGTGGTGTGATGTGATGGACAAAAGATGTGATGTGATATACAAAAGATATGATGTGATATACAAAAGATGCGATGAACAAGGGAATGCGATGCGATGTGACGTGATGGACAAGAGATGTGAAGTGATGGACAAGAGATGCGATGCCATGGACAAGACGTGATGTGATGGACAAGAGATGTGATGTGATGGGTAAGAGATATGGTCTGATGGACAAGAGATGTGGTGTGATGTGATGGACGAGAGATATGGCGTGATTGACAGTAGATGTGGTGTTATATGATGGACAAGAGATGTGGTGTGATGGACATGAGATGTCATACGATGGACAAGAGATGCAATGTGATGGACAAGAGATGTGGTATGATGTTATGGACAAAGGATACGATGTGATGTCGTGTAACTACAACAATGGTAGTGTGGGTTCCTCTCGGCATGGACCTATGTCATGCATAGCACTGAACCCCATCGAGCAGCGATGAGTGGTTCTTCTTCAACTATCGCCATTGCGTTATCGTTCCCGAGCAACCTTTCACGACCCCATTCGTCATATACAGAGCGTCACACAGGTTGCATAAACAACGCAGATAGTCAGTTTAACACTCAAGGAACACGCCAGTTTTTAGCAATTCCGTAGCTTGAGTACGTCAATATTTCACAAATCATTCTTTGGATCTATATCTGTCCATTTACACGACGCAATATACGAATATAAAAGATATGATAAATCACTGAGACATCTTTCTACTTATGATGCCCTCGACAGCAGCCTTACGTCACTATGCACGTCATAAGATATTGTTTATGTTTCAGGAATTCCATAGATGTGTCGTGCAAAGACACAACATGCCAGGGTGCTGTGATAGTCCTCGACTGTTGTAGGACTATCCACGGTCTAGTGCAAATATCACTGTTGAGAACTGGAGAGATAGTAAACCATTATGACTTTGAACAAAAAACAAACTATATACATGTTAGTTGAAGCATGCAGAAACTGAAAATTGTTTGTTTCTTTTTTTCTTTTCTTTTTTTTTTTCTTTTTTTTTTTTTTTTTGAAGAGGGCCCTAGTCTTTTGTTTGCATGTTATGTTGCTGTACACGAGACACTCTTTAAGTATTCTAGGATTTAATTACACAAATCCGTTGTGCATAATTTGAGATTTCCTTCATCTTTTCATTTGATCTGTTACTTCTCCCCATTTGCTATCCACACATTTATGAAATCATATAACAGCTTACTTATTTGTATAATGTACTGATAGACTACTGATATATCTACTATGTCTACAACAACCATGAGGCCAAGAGTCTACATTTTGAGGTAAGATCACCATGATGGAGGTGACTGTACATAGCGATCTTATCATGATTAACTGAAACATATTCTTCCATAAATGAAGTGGGTTGTCTAGACGTATCCGTGAGCAAACGGGGATTACTGGCCTCTGTGACAAGGAAGGGTTTACAGTGACTGGCCATATCATTAAAGTCAGGATCTAGGATCTCAGACTGTATTGTAAATCATCAGCTGTGAAGAACGGGCATCTTGACCCTGTAAATTGTGTTCAGGACAAACGCCAGAAGAACGTCTAACAACTGTTGGTATGTCTTCATATACGATGACCTCCACATATGTTTTCAGACTTGACATATCAATTTATTCCACAACTTAAAATTATGCATTATATCTGTTTTGTACTTACGTGTTCACTGAAACAAAAGTGTTCTGGTCCACCTGTAACACAATATCGCCAGCTTCTTTTCAAGTGCTGGATGACAGCAAATGTACGTAGTTAAATCTCTTGACACCAAATCAGAAGCAGTTCTGATTGGCACAAAGCAACAACTTGGCAAGGTGAAAAAAGGCTTCCAGTTGCTAAGGATTTTGGCGTCTATATCGACTCTTCCTTGACTGATGATGCTCATCTTGACCGTTGTACAGTGACTACCTTCACCTGAGATCCACCGGTAACATTCGGCAACGTCTGACAACTGCTGCAACTCAAGCCCTTGTTCGAGCACCTGTTACCCCGAGGCTTGGCTACTGTAACAGTATCCTCCCAGATCTTGGTTCTTACCACCTTGATAACCTTCAACGCCCGCCCGTATCATCAACAAGAGGTTTAACCATTCCCATAATACAGCAGTGTTGAAAAAACTGCTTTGGCTAGCGGCCAAGTCCAGAATCGACTTTATGATCCTCTGTCTGACATACAAGTGTCTCAATGATTTGACTCTCTCCTTGTCGGAGTTCCTACATCAGTATATCCCCGCACTTAACTCATGCTCGCATACAGAAAATCTACTGGAAATACCATCCTGCAAACTTAAATCTTTTAGACGTAAGATCGTTTTCTGAACTTCGGAACTCTCTCACTTCTGCTATTAAACACTGCTCCACAACTGACAATTTTAAAGTTCGCACCTAAAACCGACCTGTTGTAGCATGTTACTTACATTTTCAACGGTAAACACCCTATATTAAAAACAGATAGCTTTCTCCAGTGTTCAGAAGGGAATATGATCGGGAATTTCCCCTGCTGTGAAATACCAGCAGTGTTTGTGAAGTGTGACGAATTTGTGTTGTCCCACTATAACATCAATCGTACTTACTAAATGTTGTGATATAGCAAAGAGTCCAGTATTTCAGACAGGGCAAACTGAGGAAGGACCGAAAAAGGATATATGAGGCGTGACTTCTGTACCTGACTTGTAGGAGGACGCTGTAAGGATCCGTTAATATTTAGCCCTAAACCCTGAGGTCTGGGTTCACTGGTTTTCGTGCTGTGGTGAATGTCTGCAACCTAAGCCCTAGCTATTTTCTATCACAGACCTAGTCGTTTAGACAAACCCACGTGTTTAAGGCCATTTTCACATTGAAATCTCTATTTACAACATGTAATTCACATTTCAACTGCCCCGTGTCATGCCATTGCTAGGACTATTGCCCTGTCAATATTTGTACTTTCTGCAATACTGCTCATAAAGTTTAAACGAATTCAGTCAGGAGATGAAGATGTAGTTTCATGAGAATGCACTAAAACATCAATATACCAAAGGAAACTTTCGTCTTAGGCTGCGCCAATATACACAATAAGCGGGATTTGCATCTTGTATTATGCTTGAAGCCTCCGGAGCCGATAAATCCCAGTTCTTTGAATTCGTGAACGACCACAGACATAACAAGAAAAGGGTATATCCTGGATTACTAATGAAAATATCACAAAGTTATCCAAACGTTCTGAAACCCTATAATCGAAAGCCCTCAACACTACAAGGGTAACACATGCATCATTATTGAATAGCCCCTCGTTTGTTTCATTTATTTCACAAAGAACATTCGAAGTATAAGCTCCTATTTGCCTGGCCGAGAAGAAATTATTTTGAGGTCGTTGAAATGAAGCTGGCGTACTTTTCTCTCATGAACGTTCATAATCAACTCACAGGACACAGCCATACACATATAAGGTTGTACCTTCTGTATGTGTCTAATATATAAAATACGTTCTATAAATGGGACAAAGATGACCATGCACGCTGTTCATGAGCAATGCATCAAAGTATACTTTAATCTGTAAATAAATTACACAATGTTGGATTGCACTATCACAATTTAGTATGTTCAAAATGTTTTGGACAGAAGACAACCGTATTTATCAGAGTAGAGTAAATTTAGTCACATTGAACTAAACATGAAACAATCAAAATGTGAACCCTTTGATGTTGACGAAAATATTGCGTGAAGGGGCACGGCTTGGGGTCAGTGGAATAATTCTTCGATCTGATTAAATTTGGCTTGTTTGGTATTTAACGCCGCTATATGGCGGCTTGTCAAACTTCGATCTGGGCAACTGAGATGTGTTAACCACGTCAGCGAGCTTGACCATCTGATCCCGTTGGTAGCCTCTTTCGACATATGCTGCACAGTTTATCATTACAACATGCCATGTGTCCCGAAAGGGCGATCATGTGGCCTCTGTAACTGCGTTGACAACGGTTCGTTGTCTTCCAACATTTCAAAATTTACATAAGTTTCAACATCACGCAGATCAATCAGGGATAGAAAAAAAGTTATTTCGAACTAATATTCTTTTCAATGTATTACCACATGGTTGTCATAATCAAAAGCATGTTTGTTACGCAAACATTTTTGAGGCTTCAATTCGTGATGCAATTTTTCAAGCATAACTGCAACGCTGCTCTGTTCAAGATACAAAAAAAAATGTTAGGTTCGAAAGTATGCGTCAGTGATGCATGAACTCGCATGTAACGAGACAGTCCTGCATTATTAAGTGATGCTTTGTTACCTCATATTTGCTCTTCATATCCATGTTCTTGTTTGTTTACAATTAGTCTAGTCTGGTGATTTGGACGAAATGAACCACTCTTTTAATAATTATGTGAGTAGCCTCTAATATTGTATTTGCACAAGACAAACTGAAGACCTCCACATTTAGTTCATTTTCTGGGCGTAATAGCCGTAGGAGCACATAATGTGTGTTTCATGAGATTGTCAAAACTAGTGTTGTAAAAGATTGGTTACCAATGTAACCAATCATGTCCCACAATCCTAAGTTTGCACCAGTGGATTCAGACGGAGTTCTTTTATTTAGAGTGCGGGCACAGTACCGGTGTATTTTCTACAAAGTTACTGCCCTTTTATGTAAAAAAGTAGTTCACAGCCACAAAAAACTGGTTTTCAGAATCTTTCGTTGCCGTATCTGAACACTGAAAACTGGACGTAGGTCAGTGCCATTTAGTCCGAAGCATTTAATTGAATTAACATTCTGTTCTGCTTTCTGACAGCACTTTCCAATCCTAAATTTACAAGTTAAATCAAGACTTAAGAAGTATACCACCACAAATAGCGGAATCTGCTAATGCAATGTTTTCATAACCAAGAGTGTAGTTTACAGAGTTTTCTTTGCGTTTACTGTTATATAAGATGGTGACCGCACCTTAACAGGCTTTAAATGAGTCGAACTGAGTAGCGTTAACTGTTACAAACTGAGTTGAATTTTGTGTCAAGATACCTATACGCATACTTTAATCCATTCACAACCTCTGGAACGCAGTGGAGGCTGGCGAATGCGGAGCCAAATGAGAACAGAGCATAGTTTTATTCCCAAATATGAATAACACCAATACGCTCAAATATATTTACACATACCAACCACGACATTAGAAATGTCTTCAAACATGACACCATTCAAGTGTCCAAATAGGACACTATAAGAGTGTGTCGAAACACGACACTACAGCAGCACTAGTTTGTCCAAACACAACAGCACTAGTGTCCAAACAACACTACAACAATGCGTCCAAAATATGACACAACACAACAGATACACCAACAGTGAAATCGCCAACGTTTTCAACCACACGTCTACAAACTAGATCCACACACTCCAAAGCCACCCAATTATACATAGAGAGAGCCACCAAAGTGTGACTGCTCTCATTCCAGTAGAACACCGAAGTGAAAGCAGCCACGTGCCAATCTGCCTAAAAGGAAATTTGGTGTAAGAGGCAGGCATTTTAAAACATCTTCATGGGCTTTTCAGCTGATATTAATAATAACTGCATATTGAATTTTATCAAATCACTTTCAGACACTGGCCAGAGTACGGAGCGTTCCCGGACGTTTGGTGTTCCAGAATCATGCCGTGACGTAACTTCTTATCTGTTGGGTGCTGTTATTAATCGTAATGCTGTAATGCTCCTCTTATAGTTAAGTTGTAATCTTAACAGCCTGATAACGGTTATGTTCAACCAAAAATAACAGAAGGAACCTAATCCAATAGCACAGACGACAGTATAATTCCGATAACGACATCACTACGCACTGACGCTTACATACCACGGTATGTTTCTTCCTTAGCAATGTGCTTGTTGTATTTGTGTTTCATCGGTTTGCATCCGTGTATTTCCCCAAGACATTTTATCAGCGTAGCGACGTGCCCTTGTCATTTTGCATCCTATTGTTTTCGTAAGCACCCTGCACACAATTCTTGCAAAATTCGCGTCCAGGAAGAAAAGAAGATAAGAAACTGAATACAATTATTGATAGCAGCACTTGATAGTTTTAGGTGTGCTCCTTGTACTTTATGTTGAAGTTATGTGCAATATGTGTGTGTGTAAGAATCAGATGCATGGATAATTTGATATATGGAAATCTGTCATTGCATATCCCGTTTGGACTGAAGGTTTCCCTTTTCACAATTCTGTCGCCCTGCCATAATTTCATCCCGACACTGCAGAATTATTATGCGCCAAGGGCTGAGTAATTACCCAGTGCCAAATAGCTTAAAAGGACAATATAAAATGCATGCCAAACGGAATCAAGGTGAATGGCATCGTGATACCTTGGATCTTTGCACTATAGTTCGTTAGATATAACTGTTGCGTTTAGCAACATTCATTTTCATTACGCGGTCCAAACTCAGCTTAGGCCACGTGTGTCCTCCAAACAAGAAGTGGATTTTTTAGGTCGATAAAAGTGTCAAGGATGTTCGCTAACATACTGATATGGATACCCCAAGGTCGTTGACAGCCTTGGATATATATAATAAATTTATTATAATATATTTGATCTCCCTCTATGTCTAGTTATGGCGTCAGTGCATTGTGTTTCAACAAGCCGTCGACAGAAACAATTCCCTTTCACTGATTTACTTACCTGAATAAGAACTAAAGATTGTTATTTAAATCTGTTGGATATAGCTACAGAGTGAATAGTGCGTAATGTAAAAGCTCTTTATTGGAGACTAGTTTTTAACGCAGCCTTATTCCTGTCATTATACACTGCCATTTAGAAAGTGGTCAATGTTATGTGTTATAGTTGGATTTTTAAGTATAACCTAATATGATACGGCCTCATTTATAACAGGCATGTTTGTGTTGCTTGTTTGTCATGATGTAACATATATTTTCTAACAGAGATCATTCCTAAAATTACGAATTTCGTGTGGTATTCCTTGTTCATATCCAACTTACGTAATCGTATGTTTGACATTTCCTAAATTGATGTTTTGACATTTCAAAACGTAATAAGCAGGCTACAATGAGATGAAGTAACATCGCTCTTCAAGTATGTCTAACTTAATATCCCAGTACACGATTTTCGTCTTTTTCTTTCAAAAACAGTAAGTTGTGTCATCACAAAAAACATTGAATTTACATTCCTTTGCACAATATTTCCATTTCACCAACGGGCACCGTTAGCTAAACCATAGGAAACCACCGGTTCTATGCGTACTCTTTCAATAGAATCTGTCTAATGTTTGTTGGATGCTTCCGAGCTCACTGTATCAATTCCTACTTTGACAAGTAAATATGGTTGGAATGACTGGCTTGCAGGCCTGGGGGTTGACATGATAACTGAAAACGGCCTTATGAATAAGATGAGGTTGAGGTTTGCATTTTCTCAGTCAATATACATTTTTCGCATTAAAGAGTTAACCGTGAATACAACTTCCCAAATCTTCAGAGAAATCATTTGTCGTCCTTGGAAACACTCATACTGACAAACCATCGCAAATGAACATGCTTTAGAAAAGTGAAATATCATCTGCCCGAATGACAATTATTGGATTATTTTCAAAGCGGCTGTTAGCAATCTCCCTGCAAGTCAACATTAACCGACACGGCAGGCATGGTTGAAGGGTGCCAACGAGCACAGCTGCTTCTGTCACAGCCATCGTGTCAAATAGCAGGTGATGTTAGGGTCTGTTTGAGGTCTATTTGTCGAAAAGAATGCGTTCTATAAATTTCAGCCTATGAAGAGGCTTTAGAGGGGAAGGAAGTGGAATGGCGATGTGGTTCGTTTACGTGTCATGACCTCTAATTTCATGTGGCTGGCCGATTTATGTAACACGCCGCGGAGAAGTGTCAGAGATAGGTAATGAGAGAGAGCAAGGTGACGTGTGTTCGTGAAGAGGGAAGAGTGTATAGAGAGCGGCAGCTGGGTGACATCAGGTAAAGGAAACAGGGCCAGTGATACAGGAAACTGTTAACAATGGTCGCCAGAAGGTGTACTGTGTAGACTTGAACTGCATACATGTATTACCTTCAAGCGATCTGATGATGGCATGTTCACAGTATATTACACTTTCATTGATAGAGTTTCCCAAGCGTTGTATTTGATAGAAAATATAAAAAGAAGATTAATATAGTTGGCCATGACGATATTAAGTTTTTGACCAATTCAGTCTCTCCTGTCTTTGTGATGACTGATCCCTTGTACACTTTGTTCGTGGCATTTGACAATGCCAGTGTAATTTACCATTTTTCAAAGGGAAGTTAATGAGATAATTTCCTCAGAATCAAATCGATAAATTTGATCGATTGTGTTCTATCACTTTCGGTTCGGACTCTCAGTTTGCCCACAATCAATTGTTGCCTGTATGCACGGGACAAACCCAATTCAGATTCAAATGAGAAAGAGAAACGAAAAAATATAAACATATGCTTCCACAGAAAATTCGGTTTTCTGAAAAGTTAGATATAACAAGAAAAAAATATCTCCTTGATAGAAGTTTGTTTAACATTACGTTCCTTTGATAACTCAATGAATCAACTTGGAGTGAGTGACTTTAGTTTTACACAGCACTCAGCAATATTCCAGCTATATGGCGGCGGTTTGTAAATAGTCGGGTCTGGACCAGACAATCCCGTGATTAACAACATGAGCATCAATCTGCGCAATTGGGAACCGATGACATGTGTCTACCAAGTCAGCGAGCCTGACCACCCGATCCCGTTAGTCACCTTTTATGGCAAGCATGGGTTGCGGAAGGTCTATTCTACCCATGGACCTTCAGGGGTCGAATCAGCTTGGAAAAATAGAAACACAAAATAAAGTGCAAAGAAAAGAACACAAACATATTTAATAACATTCATGATTCTCTGAAGGTAGAGTTAAATATCTGGACCCCGTTCCTCTATGCGATCTTCGTTAAGATCAATCTTAATTAGTTATGCCAATTTTACAATCGTATTACTTAAAAGTCACACTCGTTTCACGAACCTATCTTAGGCCGATCGTAGCCTGTCCCGATCTTACGATCCGATCTTGAGATTGAGACTCTTTCGCGCGAGAGATAGAAAAATGCGAGGCACGAGTTATATCCATTGCAAGGTTAGGCAGACGATGGAAGTTGTAATAAATTCCAGAAATAACATATTAATGATCATGAAACCAGTGATGATAATTCTAGAAATTTGCCGATGAACCTTGAATCGGTTGGGATGTTTAGAAAAATACACTTACACCATACGTCTTTGCTTACACGAATGCCGACGTGCACTTTCCGCCATATTGGATAAGATTTACAAAATCTCGTTTCGCGAGTGCCGGTATTGAGATACCCGTTACATCAAGCATGTTTCATAGTCGGCTGCAGTAAATGCATCACTGAATCCCCATACATTTCACAATAATATTACAAGTGGTCTCTGCCACCAATACCAAATTTCTGGATAAAATGAAACGAAAGACATTGGTTGTGAAAACGAACGCTGTGTTCAGACTGCGCTTGTTTCAAATGTAACCAAAGAAAGCGTCTCAACATTCTGATTTTACACTGTGTAGCATTTACTGAATATTTCCGAATCCATCCGTCTATTCATTGTTTTGAATGGCTCAATACCTCTAGAATATGCATGGGAAGAGCATCGTAGCAAGATATGGGAAATTAAAAATAGACGCAATGCAACAGACACAATGCAATTCAAAATAAATTGTCAAAGTTTCCCCACATGACAGACGCAAAATCACGGAGAAACGATCCTTGAATCAATGGAAGGGTCCTCGCAAATCCCTGTTTACCTTTGTCAGCGAAGCCACCATTTTGTACGAAATCGATCATCGGTATTGATGTCGTACGTCAACATTGTTAACGTTGTACATATCAGGCAATTTCTGTCCGGTGAAGGTCGGTTGAACAATGGTAAACACAATGACCCTAATCCTTCCGATTACACTTTCACTATTATTTTGCAATTGTGGTGTATATTTTGCGTATCGTTCAGATATTATTTTTTAAATCTAATTCCAGCATCTGCATTTAACCTTGTTCAATATCATACCATACGTGAATATAGGGCATGCGCTTTCATTCTTTGAAAGTGTTTGAGTGTTTGAATAATACTTACAGAGGAAACTGGCATATTTAGTGTAATATATACTTGCTCGTCTTCTTCACGTATAATAATGAACGTCGCCATTTTTGTTTATCCACGATTGATTGTAGCGATCCTAAGTTGAATATGAACAACTTAGACTTTGGATCTTAACTTTACGTTTGACTTGCGCAAGACTGGTTAATGGAACAGTATGTCGATCGTAACGTAACGGTAAGATTGGGATTTTAGGGATTTACAATTGGCGTACAGCTAAGATCGGTGAGTGGAACGTGCCCCTGTACTGTAAAAAGACAAGATAGATAACAAAATTATTTTTTATAAAATCAAATGATCCGTTCCACACCGACCAAAAATAGTTTCTAAGTAATATAATGCAAGTAATGGCTCTGATTAGAAACGATCCACCATGGATGCTCTTGAACGGTTTTGGAAACAGTCGTGATCTAAACGCGACCTCGAACTCGAACATCGAGGAACCGTGAGTAGGGGAGTACAACAATAATTTGTTTGACAAAATACACGCATAGTCATCGTTATTATTATCCAAGCACTGTTACTGCACTGTTTCAATTCTCTCGTGGAGACAACAGATGTCTCTGTTCGGTTCTCTAATAGCAAGGGTCGAACAGTATTTTCCAAATGACAGTTTAGTTGACTGATCCCAAACATTTTGCCCGGTTACGTGTTTGAATGCACAGTGCAGGATATTTGCAATGTGCTGGAAATATCTCGTGTTGTTTACATGGTGCAGAAATGATATTGAAGGAGATTATGTTTTTTTAAGGATCACGTTTTGGTTTTAAAAATCTACCATCGCAATCTCTCCTGGCCCTGGATTGACAGAAAAGTTGATGATTTTGTACTTCACGAATTGATTTTGAGGTCAATAGACCTCACTCAGTGATTACTTGTTCTACTGGAGTATTTAATGAATTGCTGATCAACTCAACCTGAAATGTATTTGCAAAGGTTAACTGGTGACCTTAAAACCCATTTCCATTTGAAGGGAAATGTTCATTTAGCGATTTATTTAATCTTTAACTGTTCTGTCGGTCACTATCTCCGTTGAGATTTTTGCGTTGTGAAGGTTATCATCCCGGACCTCCCCTAACACGACTTACCTACCTCCTTTATATGGATGAATATGAACTGCTTGCAAACAGAATGCTCTCTAAAAATACAAACATAATATTTTCCTTGTCGAATCCTTTTCCAATAACATGGGCTGATCAAATATAACATTCTTCAACTGAAAGGTGAAGAGACTGAAGGAGGGTCAGTCAGTTTACTTTTGGGAGGAGGTATTAACCACTGAGTGGAAAGTCAGGTCTATGCGTACTTAGGGATTCGGGTTAGAGTCAAACGAATTCCCATATAAATGTATAAACTCTGGACAAGGTAACTCGTAACAAAGCCAAAACCATAAATGCATTAGGCTGCGCCTAGCCTGTACTCTCATGTTCTCTGGGTAATGATGAATGGACAAAGAAATGAAGAGTATTGACAGGAAGAATCTACCACCCCCGCTTTTCCTCCAAACGTAAATATTCATCAATACTAAGGCCACTTTCCATTAAAGTTGATGTTCTTCATGACAGGGTTGTATTGTACACGTTTGCACAGATCTTTGTCAGGTAATCCTTTGTGAAGATTCTGATGAAAATAAAGGAATTTTACAACTGCTGAAAGCGAGCCAAGGATATTGAACAGAACCATTGTGCAGAATGGACTGCCAGCCACGTGAAGTGCCGCATCATCTCAATTACAGAAATGGGGTCAACCAAATGAAGTGCATCAAATCACTGTTTCAAAGAAAGACTCTTTAAAGGACGGAGGTTAGGTGCACTGCGCTGTAGGGATGAGTCGCCTTCAGATTCCTTAGCTTGGGTGAAATGGGTTTGCCTGAAAAGTGAAGCATGAAGTTTCTTTTGTTTCCTCAGGACCAGTCACTTCCTAACTCGTAATTATCAATGTGTAGTGTACGTTCTATGAAATATCAATGGTGTAGTGAATTTTGTGAGATTGTCCAAGACCTTGCAAAGTGATACCCAGCGATGACGTATCAAGACGTCGATATAGATCTATTCTTCTATGACATGATGACGTTGCTCCGTCTTTCCATTACCTCCGTCGCCATGCGGGTGCTTTTGACTCTGACGGCCATCCATGGCACAACCCAGTACAGGTCATGGAAAATGTCAGCCTCAAACATACCCAAGACAACCAAAACGTATATATATATTTGAACTTTCTACCCCGTTTGACAGCCATGTGACTGAGTAAGAACATGGGAAGAAGGCAGACTTTGCCCATGAAATGCACTTAGTTTGGTGTCTGGTAAACTCTTGGCTTTCGGGTTCTCCACTTGAAATAAATCTCTTCTGACACTCTCTGTAAAGCAGGAGTCGCCAGTGTTGGGGAGTCTACACTTTTACCGGAATACGTTTGGTGGGTTCGGTCTAGAAAGCGCACCCTGAAGACGTCCCGTTCGCTGCCAGGGCTGCATGTAAGAGGGAGTGAGGGGACCAAATGAGCCACGACCACCCAACCTCTCTCTACTTATCTTAATCTGTAAAACATAATCATGAACTAGATGTTTGTGGCCGAAACGTATCTTTTGTATTGTATCATGGCCTGTTTCAAATAACATATTGTCCTCAGATGTTTCCTTCCATCAGTATCATATTGTACGCCTAAAGCGGAAAACGGGTTTTGAAATAAATTTGTAATTTGCGTCAATGCACGTATTGTTTTCAGAAACAAATCGTAGCCATTACTTTGCACAGCAATGCATCAAGCTGTGTCAAAAGACGAATTGTGGATAGGGCGTAGATATGCGTCTTTACTCCAAGGTCATATGCCCACATATATAAAGGGATCTGGTATCGTTCATGTTTAGTTTGCACATTTGTGTCGTGAGGATACATTGTAATTGGGTGTCCTTGTCGTCAGTGTCGGAATCACCAGATCAGTTACAGACAAATGGCAAAGTAAAGAATGATTTTGTTTCGACGCTCGAGTGTATTTCAAATTTACTCTGGTATTTAATGGAGACACCTCCCCGCTGCTTACATGAACATCTGTTCACGTATCTTCATCTGAAGGCCATGTCCTTTTAATATGTAACTGTCTGGGCATAGCGTTGTGTTTGTGAATACACTTCCGGTCAATTCCACATCGTGTAAATGAACACATCTTTTCATGCTTCATAGAACGGAAACTCGCACTGTCTCGGCGATGTTGTGTAACAGACGAGACTACCGCGACAAAACCATGGAGGACAAATACTTTAAAAGCGTTTATAGATTCAAATTCCTTTCAGTATGCACCAAGTATGATCATGGGGGACTTCAAACACACATAAGAATTCTTGCATATCTTATATCCCGAGGTTTGTGACGCGTTTAATTATTGCAGATAGTTTCACTGGAAAGTTAAATACCCCTGTGATTACCAGTTAGGAAATGACTGGTCCTGAGCAAAAAAAAACACAAAAGCTGTATTGTCCCCCGCTGCAATGCGGAAAGGGGAACTATGTATTCAGGAGCGTCCGTACGTACGCTGGTTGCAAAAGACATATTTGGTATAAAAGTTCATGAGTCCCAGTCCCAGTCACGTTTCTTGTTAACGCGTTACCACCGGTCTTTGACTACTCTTCAAACTCTTGTTAATGCGATATCTCAAGAACTGTTGTACCCAGTGTCTTCAAATTTTGTTAGAGCCTATATTGAGGAATTACGCTAGTCGCTTTTGATTACCTTGACCTTACGTCCAAGGTGCCCCCGACTCTTTGACCACTTCAAACTGTTGTTATCGCAGTATCTGATAAGGTGTTGTACCCAATGTACAAAATTGCATTATTAGTGCCATGGCAGTATGTATACAAGTTTCAGAGGGTTGGTCACCACTTTAGCCGGATCTCAGTCCGCACACGTTTGGAGAGAATAAATGTTTTGTAATATTTTTATCGAGGTTTGCACAAACTAGATTCGAATTTTTAACCTTCGAAGTCTGAATTAACCCCAACGTGTATTATGGTGGAAGACTATTTACGTCTATTTACGTTGTTAAGAATAACTTCTTACACATAATTTAAACTAAACTGACACCGTCATTCAATCGAAAGGAGACAACTATTTCTCAATTAAATATGGTAAATAAACCACATTGCACGAAGACCATAAAAGCGTCCCATTAGGACATGAATCAAACTGTAGGTCTTAAAAGACATTAAAAGCATGTAACTACTGTACATACATGTCATTGATCAGGTAGGATATCTTATCTTGTAGTTGTATGTTCCTCGACTAGTTATTCATACAGTATTTTCAGCACGTGTTGTGACTACAAACGGGACCAATCGATGACCCTTTAACATCTTTTTTTTTCAATATATGCGTGAAGAAGAGATGTTCATTTCACACCATAGAGCTTTGAAACTGTTGAATCCTGTTTCGCACAGTGTAAAGGAGAAGGTGAAAAAGGTAGAACCAGCTGCTGAACTCTCACACAGAATCCCATAAATCAATGTAATTTTGACAACGTTGTACAGAACAATATTATTTGAAAGTAGGTTTTCTCCTCCTTACCATTCTCCAAAATTCAGTCGCGATGAACGCTGCTCGAGACTCACTAACACTGTGTTGGCCAGAACAGATTAACTAGCACATGTATTCTTAGCACGTCACTTCTTTTCTGTTTTTCTTTCTTACCGAGACAAAAACCATGGCACTGGCCTTATTTGAGGACGTAAAGAATGTTCTCCACGGTGAAACCCTACCGTGTGTGACCGAAGGCAAGCTTCAACCTAAAACATGTGGTGTAAATGCTTACTTTAATTCCGATGGAATGTAATGTGTACGTTTTGATTAAATTCTAGAACTGTGCTATATTTTTGCTTTCATATATATATATCTTGTTGCAAGCAGGCTGAGAAACGAGTTTTTGACATGCACTTCCTCGTGGAGTACAGCGTCTTGATTTGTAGCTTCCTCTACCTTACACAGTTGCGTCCATAATGTTGTCTGCAGCGATGCAACTTAACTAGTTCCATACATTTGACAAAATTCTGTTTAATAAAATGTTGACAACAGAAAGCTAGAAACATTCGTCAGCGTTATGGACTTCACTGACAGATTTGTGAACCGCTGTCAATTTTCAAAGTAGAGTCATCGTTTTGAATTCGATTACCAAACAGTTCGTTGACATTAATTTAGGTTACACGTGGAAGTATAACCAAATAAACTGCCCCAAGATCTATTTCTTTCACAAATATTGACCCAGAACACTGAGTCAATTGATATTAAGCTAGCTTAATCACACTGCAGAGCTGCTGGGAAGGAAACTCGATCAATGGGTCATCGGCTGATATGTTATTTAAGAAGAACAAAATATAACCGTTGATATGTTCCCACATTTACGTATACCCTACGCGCGTAGCATTGAAACCTGATCAACATACACTACAGAACCTGCATCGTATAATTCAGAGATCACACTGCTAATATCTCACAGAACCCGCGCCACCTTTCACATCTCTAAATCCACATTTTTAAGCCCTCGGATCCTTTATTTCTCAGGTCTTGAATTTTGAATTTTACAGATCTCGCGGATCGGATTTTTTGTTTCACAGGATTTCGAATTCTCTATTTCACCAATGATGATAGCAGTATTTCATACATAAAGGATTCTATAGTGAACAAATCGATCAAGGATCGTGTGTATATAATATTATGTTTCTGTGTTTTGTATATGTAAAGTGAAGGCCTTGTCACGATCCCAAAGGAAATGTTCAAAAACGTAGCTCGGAATCAGCTTAACAAAGGATAAGAACACTTCATTGAACTGAACAGTAAGGCTTAACTGTTAAATCTGCCCGTGACGTCACAATGCTATGACAACATAATACAAGTGGAGGTGGATGTTATTGTTGGACAAACTTTGAAATGCTCAGATCCTTGTTATACAAAATTGTTGAGTTAGAAAAGTACAGAGACGTTTTTTTTCTTCTTTTTTTATTTATTGTATAAATGTATAGCATGTAAGTAATGTTAATAGCAGTACGTAGATAGAAATTGTTGTATGGGTGCTCTCGTCAGTTTTTACAATGAGGACAAGGGTATGTTTACATAGCAGAGTAGCAGAGTGGTTGTCCTGCATTATGCCTTTGAAGAATCACATTTTTCCGATATGTTATGTGTATGGTGGGTGATTTCCAAAGACCTGTTTTCCATGTTGTCATGAACACTGGTCTCTGAGTCTTAATTCTCCATAACCCATCCATGCATTTTTCACACCCAGTTTGGTTTTTACAAGTGAATCTCTTTCTGAGGATCGATGACTGAGGACCCTTTTTGCAAGGACAATAAATGGTTAAGAAGCATATTCATATACATACACATTTGCATACATATGCATTTTAATGCGGTTTTATATATTTTGAAGTATCCGTACACTCCGTTACAGCCACCTTGTCCAACTTGGTTTTACACTCATCAGGCCCATGAAGGTCCCGGGGTAAAATAGGCCTTCAGCCACCGATGCTTGCCATAAAAGGCGTCTATGCTTCTCGTAAGAGGCGACTAGCGGGATCGGGTGGTCAGGCTCGCTGACTTGGTTGACACATGTCATCGGTTCCCAATTGCGCAGATCGATGCTCATGTTGTTGATCACTGGATTGTCTGGTCCAGACTCGATTATTTACAGACCGCCGCCATATAGCTGGAATATTGCTGGTTGCGGCGTAAAACTAAACTCACTCACTCACTTTACACTCATCACACTGAATCGCCACAACTCCCCAAGAGGCCTATCAGACACGTATTCAGAGGAACGGTTCCTTAAAACAGTTTTCTGCAGCAGTAGACATATTAGTGCAAGAGTCATTGCTGACAAATGTATTTCGTACTGAATAAGACCAAATGCAGTCAGTGTTCTTTTGACCAATGCCCTTCCTTGATCCAGATGTAAAGATGCCACAACTGTATTCCAAAGTATTGACACTAGTGAAATTACAAAGCTTCAATCGGAGCACTTCATGCTATCTGACAGACAAGTAATCCGAATTATTAGATTCAAGACAACCCGCAGTAAAACGATCAGTAAGCATACGCCTCTGAGCTTGATGTAATAATACCCCCAATAACTGGCTTACGCTCTTGTAGGTAAATGAAAGACACTGAGAACCACGAACTGGTCAAGTGACATCATTCGGCACAGTTTCTTCGTACTAAACAAAGTGGCAAATGCTTAGTCGTTGTTTGAAGGGAGTATATTGGTTATCGAAAAATATGCTGTTTAGAGGAGATAGTAACGCGAATATGACACATAGTAGATGACTACAACCTGATCGAGGGCGATGATGCATCTTTGCTGATCTGTGACCGCAGTTATCGATTGGACGTTCTAATTTTTATCCGTGCATGTAAATGCCAGTATTTGTTGTCATCCATTAAATTAGTTCATTATTATTGTCCATTATTTAGTGTATATGGGTGGTGTGGGTATAGTTAAAAATCCATGTGGTTGCAGGAAGCTCTGCTTCTGAGCGAAACAACGAATATTCAAATCCTGTATTTCCCAGTTGTTTCAGAGATGAAAGAGCAAATGCATATACATACCGTTTACGGCAATGTGGCAGACAAGAGCATCTCACATGCAGACACTCATCTGAAAGTTCCTTTCGTGTAATGACATTTTGCCGTAGTTGGACATTTTAGTGCAAATAAAGATGGATTTCTCCCCTCAAAGTTCCCACAAAAAGGCTAAAGTCTTAAGTAGTAGGTGAATAATGCATAATGAGTGAAATGTGGTGAACCAGCCAGTCTTGCATTTACACCACGCAATTTGTTGACGTTGATTTTTTGTAATTCACCGTCTTTGAAATTTACAGGCGCTTACCGATGTGATCTAGATTACCTTGCATTCATCACGAGTTAAGCTATAAGCTATAAATGAGATAAAGTGACCAGTCACTTGATATACATCTACTGGGGTTGCGATAAGACAACATTGAAAAGGGAATGAAACATTGCGTGCAGCTTTTACAGCAAGCTTTATAACAGTAGCCGCCTCGTTCTGTAATGTTTGCAAAATCATGGTAAATGTCTACGAGATCATGTAGTAACACCATTGTCAGTGAAGGACTAATAGTAACAGTAATAAATACATCAAACTGACAAAAGATTATTACAAATGCAAGCGTTTGAAAGAACACCCGAAATATATATAGCCTTATAAAGTGATCTCGTGACAAACCAACAACAAAGGCACAGAATAACACCTATCAAAATAACATATGTGGACAGATTGAACAAACGTATTCATAGATGACCGTCAGAAAAAGACCGTAAAAACCGGCAAAAGAAATGAAGCACTAATTTATTAACATTTACACCTGGGAGCAAGAATTGACAGACGCACATGCAATATAACATATTTGTAAGGAACATTCATGCAACCCACTTATATGCTCACCATGAGGTCATGGCTGCGTTTTTTTCAAAACCGTCGTTGATCAGTAATGAAAAAATGGTTGTTCTCTGGAGTGGAATAAGTCAGTGAGTGATTAAATTTTGTTTTCACATACAATGGAAAGACACGGAAACAGAATGTCTTCAACATACAACAAGGGCTATTGCGTCGTCAGATTGTCAAGTCAGTTTTGTTTCTTTGTTCAACGAGACACTATATACTATATGGCTGCGGTCTGTCAATACTCGAGTCTGGACCAGAGAATCCAGACACTGAACAAACATTGCGATGACGCTCGAATGCAGGTAAAACCACCTCATCCCTGCCACTCTTGTTGGAGGCATTACAGACAAAACACAGATCTAGAATGGCTTCAAATTCCATTAAAGTTGCACACGTATTTTAACCTGTGTGACTAATTTAGGTTGTACCAAAGAAATTGGTGAATCATGTTTATAATGTTAAAGAGACAGGCGTCGGATTAATATATGTTTTAAAGCTTTGTTTAACCGTGTGTTACAGCAGAGATCTAGATGTCGTCAATGCACGCTGAATGAAATTCCGCAGAGATGCTTGTACGATTGAAGACAGACTAACATGGGAATGGCTGATATTGTACCCTTTTGAGACTGTTGAGGGATGGGAGAGACTTCAGAAAGTGAGCGAGTGAGTGAGTGAGTAAGGCTTTACGCCGTTTTTGACCAATTTTCCACGGCGGGAAACACCAGGGATGAAACTCACCTGATTCGTGGGTTCTTTTAAGCGCACACAGTTGTGTTCTGCACTCTAGGGGTTGTGACAACACAGGAAGAGTCTACACACAAAGTTGACTCCAAACCTTTTTCAACACCCGGTCACAGGGGGCTGTATTGCTAGCCTGGCGTATTAGACAGCTTGCCCCACCGCGCCCCCTTCCCTTTTACATATGCTTTATATAGCATTTTCAAAGACTATGCTTTCTGTGACATTAAACTCAAGATTGCTCAACAATTTCAACTTTTTATCCGCTTGTATCACCCACTTTAGCACAGATGGTCTCTAATATCACCCGACCGTTGACTCAACAGAAGCATTGAGTTCATTGATAGCTACCACCTTGCTGGCCATGTTTGTTGGGGAAAGCTGCCTTCACGGAAGATTTCTGAGAACGGTCTTCAAAATAATCCAAAAAGTATTGCTTACACAGAATATGTCCCATTTAATAGACCCACGTTTGCTTTCTTTGATTTTTCACTATGAATGTCTCCAAGGATAACAAACCATTACTCTTACATTGTAGCTTTGTTAGTCATGATGCATTTGTGCTCTGACTGAGAAAATACAAACGCTAACAATGGCAAATATCACATTTATACCCCAGCCCTCTGAATAAGTCGTTATCTCAACATTCGTCAGTCAAAATAGGAATCTTACTGCGTTGGCACTGATTCTGCACACAGATTACATTCAATGTAATGTTACAAAGTTTCAGCCAATGCCACTATAACGGGATGTAAAACTCATGATGACACGACTGAAAGATCCTGTGAATCCTAATGTGAAAAGAATGAGTGTTTGTAATGAACTTTTCGTGCAAACGTTTACTTCACCCACGGAATATCTTGCATATGATGTTTAGAAGTCTTACAGCAGTACTTGTTTTTGTGTCGTTGGTACTTTCGTTGCTGTTTTCGAAAGGTGGAATGTTATGATTACACGATGTCATTTAGAAAGTGGTCAAATGCAACATATGTCATATTTGGGATTTCACTTTCTTAGTAAAGTACAAATTCTAGTACTTTTTTCGGTTGAGTCCCATCCGGGATTCGAACCCGCACCCTCAGAGTCAGGCACCTAATCGCCAGCACACAAGAAAGTGAAATCCCAAATATGACATGTGTTGCATTTGACCACTTTCTAAATGGCATCGTGTAATCATAGCTTTCAGTCGTGGGAGCCGTGCCAATTTACACTCATCAGAGGGGTACACAAAGTACACAGTCTAGACTACCAGTTGTCCGACTTTCACTTTTGTGGAAGTCGCGGTGGCTGAGCGGGCTAGGCGGCTGACTTTGTGTGCTGGCGATTAGGTGCCTGACTCTGAGGGTGCGGGTTCGAATCCCGGATGGGACTCAACCGAAAACAGTACTAGAATTTGTACTTTACTAAGAAAGTGAAATCCCAAATATGACATATGTTGCAGGTGGAATGTTCTTGTAATGTGGTAAACTCGACAATGAAATCTTGTACACCTGCATTTGTACTCAATCGCACGCTTCACTGACAGAGACCAAACTTCGTTATCAGTTATCTGCATAAAGGAGAGTCCATTTAGGAGATAAACATCATGTGTTGGCCAATTTCCGGGTGTTATGCAGTATTTGAAGCACGGGAGTGCAATTGGAACCGACGGCGTCAGCACGGGAATGCATTTGGAACCGACGGCGTCAGCCGGAGGTTTCAAATGAAATATTCCCGTGCTTCAAATACTGCATAACACCCGGACATTGGCCAACACATGATGTTTATCGACATTGTAAACACAAAAGTAAACCAAAGGGGTTTTAGTGTCTGCACTCGTTTACATCGAATACGGACACAGCAGTGAAGTGTCATCAGCTGGCCGTTTCAGCTGGTTCTCATGGTAGCATCTGGAGTTGCTCATTTGTGACGTCATTCTAACTTTACGTCACAATATGATTTGAATGACGTCACCACTGTTGATGACACAACAAAACAATTGTTTGCGTGTCAATACGCGGTGAATAGTCTTTCAGTTTCCGGGAATCTAATACCATTTAATCATGTTTTTCAACCAATCAGATTAGAGAACACAGTAACTTTTGGTTTACAATGCACGATTTCTTAATTGCAACACTGCACTCTAAAGGATACTAACAGGTTATATAATGAAGAGTTCGGGTACTGTCCTTTGCTCGGTAAAGTAGACATGGACTGCTCTGTAACCACAATGATAATGAACGAATATTTAGTAAAATTAAATACGTTCTAACAAGTTGGCATGTGAATTGTCGATGAAACTACTCGGCAATAGTCTGAGAGGTTACAGACTGTAACTATCAGAGTCTAACTTTAGTGATTCACTCACGACAAACACTGTGAATGGAAACGTTACTGGTTACTATACCGAAAAACATGGAAAAGTATGGAGTAGGGATACTATCTTACAGCAAAATAAGTAATTAAATCTGGCAGGTAAGTCATTTTATAGAAATCATACATTGTATATTTACAGGGCCACGGGCAAAAATAAGTACATGTTCCTCTTATACAATGATAACAAGTGAATGGCTTTGGATACAGTTTTGGTGACAGTGAGTGCACGTGGAAATTTGGGAAAGAACACGTATCTCCTGCCCTCTGGTCAAATGTGAAACACCAGTAGTCCTACCATAGACTGAAGCCCTTAAAAATCTATTCTGAACCAGAAACCTCAGTGTTAGTGGACCACCTGATTCATTTTGTCAGCTTGCTCGTTCCTTAATAAACAACATCACGCACAGACTTATTCCACTCCCAAGGTCGTTCAGCTGCTTCATCGTTTCGATTGGTCCGTGTTTGGCAAAGGTTTCTGCCGCGCAGAAGGTATTCGAAACTTGTTATTCATATGACCATGCTATATGCTGTTTTGTGTTCACATAAAACCACTAAAACACCAATCCTCATGCGCAAACAGACTCATTAACTTTCGAATAAAATAGTTTTCCACCTTTCAAACATCCATGATGAGACGGCGTTCAACCATAAAACATGTGATACGCTTACCTGTGCATGCGCCATCTTGAGCTGTTGATAATATGTCATTATATTCACATAAATCTGATGCTTTAAGAAGATGTTACCTTTTGGCAACATAGTTGATTTTATTTATTCGACGATAGGTTTCTAAACTGTTGTAATAATGTATGTATATTTAATATCGATCATTACCTTGTTCCACGTATCTGCGCCTGTTTCCGTGATGTAATTAAACAACAGAACTCAAGTATATAATCATAAAATGCATAACACAAAATGTTAACAGAAATTGATAATTCTATCTTCGACGACCTTATCGAACTTCTGTTCTTCAGTTATTGCTTTTACAAATTCAATTCTGAAAATGAGATTAGATGTTTTTGTCCCTGTTGTAAACGACAACATAACTTTGGTTGGCGAAGGTTAAACCCTGAGATAATTCAAATTTGATGGCCTTGTGGATTTGTGTGGCATTTGTGTAACTGATAGTGCACTTAGAAACTAAACGTTCATACGAATTTCTGTACTGCACGTTATTAAACAATTCCTTGATCTAAAGGTTTACTGGCTACGAAACATCCAACAATTTACTGAAAACTCGCTTCTATCTATCGATAAATAAACAGATAATGCGTGTGTTACGGTTGTTAATTTGCCGTGACCAAAGGTACAAGAAATCCTCTCAGAACCAGCAAAAAATGACACTGACAAGTCTAAAGTATCCAATATCATGTACTGACCAAAGAGCAAGATACAAAGGTTTCTAGTTCAATGCGGGCGAATGACATCTAAAGTAATGGGTCATAAATATATTATCAACTCACCAACATCTTGGTTTGAGAGTGAGAAGTAGTTCTACTGAATTCTACAGTAGAGGCGAGAGGTCAGTATTGGATGTAGGTCGATGTTGACAATCAGACGAAGAGGCAGACAGATGTAGATAGTCCGAATGATAACTCCAGTAAATCCACGTGTGTGTGTGTGTGTGTGTGTGTGTGTGTGTGTGTCAAACCAAGAACCACAGTCACTGATTCTTGAGCATTCCAGCGTGGTATGGAACCTACGCGACCTGCAAAGGCAGAACACACCGAATGGAGGTAACCCTAAAGCGCTGCCTTAAAGGCGTGCCGCTTAAACACTATTACCGATGATACGAAATGTGACCCAAAACAACTATCATTCAAAACGCTAAACATTGTGACACATGAATTACAATACCTTAATCAATAAAAATACAAATTGCAGAAAATAGACTCTCGTAACACGGGTTACATTTTTTATACATCTCTATCGAGACTCAGAAATATATCTGAGTGCGGCGTTAAACAAACTACCAAGTGAACCAAACCAACCTTCATCACAGCGAGCCAGATCAACGTTGGAGAAAAGTTTCAGCCGTTCATTGCTTACTGAACCCTGGGATGAAACAAATAGAAACACGATCGCCACGTAGCCGGATTCAAGCCTACATATTAGTAACCTAATTATGCATATAACTCTCTAGTGCGAATTAATTTCTGAACCGATGATACGTGTAGCTCAGCTTGATTTATTGGGGGTACGAAAGGCATGGTGCTCTGTGAAAATGCAAAATGTCTGATGAATTATTTCACAAACTTCTTAATCTAAAAACACTTTCATCTCAGTTGGGTTGCATCCTCAGATGTGAGGTCGCTGTGGTTCAAGTGGAAATACAAACTGTATACACAGATTAACACGATATGAGACAGAAGAGGAATGTGATAAAACCCTAACGACAAAAGCACCTCGCATTCCTAATTGAAATGTATCTAATATAACTAGTACCACATCCAAATAGTGACTCAGTGGCCTTGAGGGCTTCATGTCAGGACAGATTATCTAGTGTACAAGACAGGTATCCGATTAGTCAATGTATATAACGTTTTAGGGAATTAGGTGATGCAGAAACATCTAGATGTCGCAACGGGATATTAATGTGTGACCTAGTAGCTCAACTCGTTGCAAACATGATGTGCCATAGGCGTTTGCGTAAGACGATAATGGGCATCCATTACACTTTAGAAATTGATATCGTTGAAGTGCATTGACGGGTTTTCTTCAAATTAGGATATGTTTCTTTCAAAATGTGTTCAAATTAATTTAAGATAAATTGCGTAGATATGGTTTATATTGTAATGTATTTGGGCCGAGACATCATTAAAGTCGCTGATCATCATCTGACTGATGGAACACAAAGAGCAAAAGAAAAGAACATGATTCTTGTAGATTTGACTTTGCTGGTGAGCTAAAGAATATCTCTGCTCTGGCACCGAACTTGCAATTAATATTTGATGGCCTTGTCGTGGATTTGTGTGGCACTTGTGTAACTGATAGTGCACTTAGAAAGTAAACATTCATACGACCTTCTGTAATGTACGTTATTAAACATTATAGATAAAATGGATAGAATTATTATTAAAACGACCGCACGTTATCAGAAATGAGCGGGCCACTGTAACTTGATAATGCCCGCAAAATGCTTGACGACGGGCCATTATCATGCCCGTTGTTAGGTGACGTCATAAGTAGCTCATCTGAAGTTCAGTCACCTACGGCTCGTATGAACTTGGGTTCATTATGACCTTATATCTGGCTCACATTCGTCACATGTGCCTGTGCCATTATACACTTTCCTGCCTGTGCCAACGATAACAATTGTACCATAAATGACGACATACAGTAATGAAAATATCGACTTGAAGTCTACCGTTGTTGATCACTGAAAACAATGGCGGCTGGTAGTATGAGCAAAGGTCAAGGTCGAATTTCGTCACTCTCAATAGTGACGTCATGTATGACGGGTCTATATTTGTAAAATGTGTGTCAGTGGCGTCCGTCGTTTTGTTGTTGACAGTAAATGCTTCTAAACCGATGCCGCTGTTTTTATTCTTATTTTATTACAAATTCTGTTCATTTTAGCCATAATAACGGTAACGCTATTTTTCAGGGCATTATCATTTGCAGAAGCCCTCGGTGTTTTCAACTGCCCTCCTTCGTCGGGCAGTTAATGAAAGACCTCGGGCATCTGCAAATGATAATGCCCTGAAAAATAGCGTTACTCTTATAATAACATTACCATATCATTGTTAGATTGTTGAATGTATTATCTTGTGACTGGATGTTTAGCAGCATATCGGGATTTTTTTCGTCCCGCAATCATGCCATGAAAGGCGACTATGCTTGTGTTCACTGACACGTCATCGGTTCCCAATTGCGCAGATCGATGCTCATGTTTTTGATAACTGGAATGTCTGGTCCAGACTCGATTATTTACAGACCGTCGCCATTGAGCTGGAATATTGCTAAATGCGGCGTACAATTAAACTCACTCACTCTTTTCGTCCCGTCTGTGCATTGTCAATCAGATCGTGCTTGGCAGTAGCATGTGCATTTTTCGCCATCTTCCGCTTTTATATCCGACTTTTACTTTCAGATCTATACTGAACGTTGTTTTAGTTCTCCATCAGCTTTCATATTGAAGTGATAACCAGTGCAATCTGCATAGTTCCTATTCGGTCAACTTGTATATTGTACATTGATGCAAAACGACATAAAACAGTAGCATAGCAACACACGCATTGGGCCCAGATCACCCATCACCTTTGAAGAGTAATTCAGTTAGAAAACTAGAGCTTATTGGATCGGTTTATTTTAACGAGAGCAACAAATCAACACCAATACATCAATGGACACAAAAGTGACAACCGACTACTCTTTACACTGATACCAACATCTGCCGTGTCGAAACTACGACAAACATGTGTACAACACAACGCTGTGTCAAGCGAAGATGCAAGATCTGAGTGAGTGAGTTAATATTTAACGTCACATCGGTAGTATTTCAGCGATAACGTGACGCGACCAATCTTTCAGGTAAATATCGATAAGTATATACTATATAAACCTGTCATCGAAGAACAGTGAAATACAAGAATATCATAGATTTGGTTTAAAACTTATATATTATAATAACATCTGTTACTGCAGAAAACAATGCGAAAAGGAAACAGGCTGCTGATCGCAAGCATCTAAGGTAGATCACTACACTAGCGACTGTGGAGACTTACAGTACATTTGCTTCCTGCATGGACCCCAACTGGATTTACACCATTTACAGGACTGGTGTTGGCGACAGTTTAGAAATTTAGCCGATCATTAAATGGACAAATAATCTGCTATTAAAACGACGGTGGATATAAACATTCTTGGAATGACATGGGACTTATGTATCTTCCTACGGGGACAATGGTTTTATGGTACTTTAACCCCCGTCAAGGGTACAGCCACAATCAATCTGTGTTAATAATCATATGCTAAAGAGTGTTAAAGAACATCACTTCGTACATCATAATTTATGGACAACATATACTTCTTTTGTAAAAATCCAAGAGTAAATGAGGATGAACGTCGTTAAAAAGATCCTTTAGTGTTTTGAGACAATGACTATAATATTATACACTGATGTGTGTTAGTGTTAGTGAGTTAATATTTAACGTCACATCGGCAGTATCTCAGCCATATCGTGACGAGAACATTTAACATTTAAATGGAATGTATGTATATTTTTAAAAAAACTGTCGACAAAGGACAGTGAAATAACTAGAATATCACAGATATATGCGTAAAACTTGTAATCAAGTATAAAGCATTTTAGCCAGAAAGGAAAACACAATATAAAAATATGCTATAGGTCGCCAACAACTGAAAGTAGATCACCACACAAGGGACATACAAGCCTTGACAGAAACGTGAACAGTCGATACATATATAAGGTGATTAAATAACAAAACAAAATCTGAAACAAACGTGGGCGTCTGAACGAAATCATTCACTACCTTTGCTCTCTGTCTGTAACTGATCTGCTGAATCCGACGGTAACGACTCGTACACCCAGCTACAATGCAGTTGCACCACACAAATTTGCACATATGACAATAAAAATGAAAATTAGGCTGAGACACGATTCCAGCTCACCACGTAAGTGGGCACATAACCTTTAACACACTATGCACCATGCGCCTTGTGTCAATGTTTAATGATGATAACAGTGTTATGTAAGATTTGGTATCTTTTATCGTGAGTATGTCTGCAAACTGTAGGTGCTAAAGTGCAGTATATTTCTGTACGGTAGCATATTCCTATTTTCGTAATGTAGGGAGAAATAAATATAAATATAAAAGCTACAACCAAGCATTAATACACAGATGTGTGTGGTATTTGGTGTTGAAACAGCAGGAGTGTTACGGCCAGTCCTTTGGCATCTCTAACCGTATCCTGTATCATGGACCTTTGTGCGATATGAGTAAATATATGTCTAATGGAAGTAGTCAGAACCTTTCTGATTCTGGTAATTCATTCACGTACTGGTAATAAAAATCTGTTCGCAAGTAAAATAGGTTATAGCTACCCTTGAATGCATTCATCTTCGAGAATTCTCGTTACCTGTGCAGCCTGACGTGGCATTGAACATAGTGAATGGATTAAAATACTCTTCACAGTTCGGCACTACTTAGTATTCAATTTACTGTATCTGCCCATGTATGATGTTTCACTTGGATTATAGTTATTACATGCAATTGAATCCAATCAATGTTTCGTCTACCATGGCTCAGTATAACAAGATCTGATCTGCAGTCTTATAACCCTTTTCACAGCCATCGGTGGACCTATGTTAATGTAAAAGAACTTACACGTAAATCTTATGAACACTATTCCTATGGAACTAATTTGATTTATTCAAAATTAACAGTTTAGATTGTTATTATCAACCTCGTTTATGTATAATGTGCATTAGCTATTGCGTTGGTGTTTATACCCGTCTAAGGGATCTAATGAAACTGACGATCATAGACATCTGACCCTCAAATCAGTAAAACGTCAATCTAACAGATAGTTCCCGTAACTTCAGCAGACTTAATGATTGCTTTTAAAGTTTCTGTAGTGACAAAAAGATGAATAGCTTGAAAGATTTGCCTCTGGGGATGCCAGGGATGCTAAGAGAGGTATTCTAACTGAAAACGTAACTGGCGTTCGTGAAGGTAACTCTTGTCAGGAGTGCTAAGGATTTGTATTGCAGTAGGGTAGCAATGTCCCCAGAAGATGTCAAGAGTACCCAGTCTTTACTATCAACAGAAATGGATTCCATTTGGTGTAACGAGCCACACAGCTGTGAAAATCAAATGAATGTACTAAAGTCACTACAATAATATCCACTGTATAGAAATGAGTACTCTATGCCACAAGAAGTCACGCTGGGACGCGATCTAATCATAAGGGACTGGTAGTTCCGAAATAGAGACGTTTATGTGACACACTATTCCTCATAATTAAGGTTTCTAAGGCAAACGATTATTACATTTCTCATACATATATATATATACATATTTGATTGGAATCAATTAACGAATGCTTATTAGACACGTACTACAAACAGCACAACACATGCATGGATATTATCATGGAAATGACCTTTTTGAAGTTAAAAGGCTTTAGGGGTGTCGTGGCCAGCTGATGGCTGACTTGACCGATCTGGTACTTTGTATATATGTTTATGATTATATATTAGAACTGAAACGATAGTCAGTATTTTTCAAAACAAACAATATGTATACTAAATTCATCCGTTTGATCTTTTTTGGGTGTGTTCCAACCTTCCACTGTTGCACCATAAACACGGGAGATATTTACAGTATCCTTTATCAGCCAATCCAAGATTCAAAACCTTATGTGTAGAGGGTACCAGTGGATGGATACACTTCACATTCAAATGTCTGGGTCGTGACTGGTGGAAAAACTAATTCCCATACGGAAGATGAACTGCTGAAACTTTCACAATCAAGACCAAATGAATATTAAACTAGACTCAATTCACTCTTGAGCGGTTTATGTGCGTTTTGCGTACTAGGAAATTGATTCACGGTTGCCTCTGATAATCCAGTATAAACCTGGCAAACCAATGAGATGACCAAACGCTACTGTTTGATTACAACGATAGAACTTTGACCCACAAGATATTCAGCCTAATCCATTTTATTGCTATTACAAACAAAGGGTCTGATCTACTCCTCGGGAGTTGCATGGCAGAAGGTCAAAGACCAGGGCACATGTCACTTCAGCACTTAAAAGTGTATACTAACATCAAAGCGACTTTGATCATTGCTGATATAGCTAGGGGCAATACCAAATACACTAGTATTGGTTTTATAAGGGAATAGAATGTTTAGAGTCCAGAGTGAAAGAGATGTGATGTTCAACGTTAAATTTGCAAAGTCTATGCTGCTTCACTTGGTCTGTTTGGGATCTGTTAGTGCGACCGTCAGATGTATTAATTCACACACTACTTAATGCTGATTGTGTCAAGGCTACTCTTCAAAGACTGAGATTGAATCAATCACACTTCATGAGCAAGTGGTCTCTCAGTTACGCTGCATCCCTGAGATATTTGGTCGTGGTAGGTCTGGAAGAACTACAGACTAAATACGCTGAGACAGAAGATGAGTGTGATAAAACTCATACACAGGCCAAAGTTGTTGATGGTCTAAAGTCCCCTTTTCATACATTTATAACGTGCTAATTTTAAATAAATAGTCATAATCCTGTATTTTTACTGTCCTTCGATGACAGAGTTTAATACTGATATAAATTACATCGTTCTTGTCACAATATGGCTGAAATACTGCCGATTTGACTCTAAATATTAACCCACTCATTCATTTGCTTACAAAGGTCAAAGAGTCTCATCTGTAAAGTATACATCTTGGAGGTTAAGCAGACAAAAATCCATCAAATCCAGAATACGTATCTCTAACCTATCCAGTACCAAATGAAATTAGCGAATCGATGTATTTGGGGCCTTTATGACAGCTGACATTATAAGCATAGAACTCTGTTGGGTGGTTGAGCAGACATCTGGATATCGCATTTGGGAGATGCAGTTCTACACAAGGAATATGCTTGTGCCACGTAATAACTTAAGCCGAAACTAAGAAGAGAGATATTCCGCAGCCGTCTGCAAAAGATGAAATTAATTTCCTTTCTGGGATGTCTTTAGATTCTAATATTGTTGGGACATACTAAAATGCGAGATTTTGTCAGGCAACTCATTACAAAAAATATTTCACTCAAAGATACGACTCCAACATTCCACCGAAGTCTTTGAAAATATTATCTGTCATTATGTATGTGGTTGTTCAAGCTTCAAGCATGGATCAAACTGATTTCAAATAAATAGGCAAACCGGTTGTTAGAAGTTTTGAAAGAAGAAGAAATGCTTTGTCTGACGCATTAAAACGTACCCCCTGGCAGAATATTATTAATGTATTCATTCCCCCTAATATACCTGTAAACAAAAGAGTCTCTGTCCGATTAATTTATTCAACTTACGACATCGTTGTTAGCAAATGTGCAATCCCGTGACAGTGAATATGGCAGTGTTCCAGTTAGAGCAAGGCATGCTTACCCGTTTCTCGAACACTTTGTCTTAATACAGAGTTTCGCAATCCATTCATAAAGCTGCCATTGATGTTTTGCGTTACAGAGGATCTTACACTTATTCCAGAACAGACAAATCTTCCCAGTCGCTTGCGCAGTTCAAGTACTCTAATTCATTCACTCACTCACTGCATTTATGCAGTGTCCAGTCTTATACATATTCTTGCCCCATGCAGCCTATATTTGTGGCATTTTGTGACATAAATGAAGATATTATCCAAATAAAAAACATTTATGTAAATTACGGGCAGGTAGGTCTTTTCAGAAGCATTTTTCATTACAATTGTACATCATCACAGTCTCAGATCTCCATAGCTTGTAATGATCGTATTTTGTTTTGTGGATATCAAGTCTGTTGTATACATTAACATGCAACATCAACGTTCAAATACGAGCTGTCGTTCTATGAAGCATGAAAGGAATATCTTTCCTTCAAAGATGTGGGATGGACCAGAAGCTGAAGATTATTCATAAACACCACCCTAGGACCAGTTAAATGCATAATTGGCCTTCGCAGAAAGCCGTCTTGAAAAACGCATGAGCAGCACGGGCATGTAAGCAGCGGAGAGATTTTTAACTTAGATGTCAAAAAAACATTGAAAGAAACGGGAGCGTCTAATCAAAATCATTCACTACCTTTGCTATTTGTCTGTAACTGATCTGCTGAATCCGACGTTAATGACAAGGATACCCAATTACGTCGGAGTCATAAGACACAAATGTGCACACAGAACATGAAAATTTAGATTTGTTTGAGAAACTCACCCAGCTCCCTTTACAAATGGCTATATGGCGTTGGAGTAAAGACGCATGCCTACGCACTATGAGCCATTGGTTTTTTGTCAGCGTCAGATACACTGCTTAGCAAACCGATAACTACTTGAAGATGTGTTGTTTTTATTCGCATTTATGAAAGCAATACGTCCGTCACTGCGTCCTTTCACTCGATGCAGCGGTCATTCAGAGAGTCTACAAATAAAACTGATAACAGTATGTATGCAAGTTTCAAGGGGTTTGGTTACCACCTAAGGCTCACTTTAGCTTCAGTGGATCTCAGTCCTCACAATCTTGGAGGGAATCAATGTTTTGGGATAAGTGTTTCACAAGAGACGCACATTCACACTAACTTCCTAGAGTGGGGTTAGAGTACTGTAAAGGTATTGTCCTAATGAGAGGGTACATGAGTCAAGAAACTTTCAAAGTACATCATAATATTTGTAGTTTTAAATTATGGCTAGATGTGTCTAAATTGCTAACAACTAAAGGGACGGTGTAGATCCACCTTGGGCCCATGCTGGAAGCAAATGTCCTCATGGTCCCTGATATGGAGATCTACCTTCAGTTGTCGGTGATCTATGGCACCATTTGTATACGGTCTTGTCTGAATTTGAAATCCATTTTTAGAGATATATGCTAGTTTTACTGCTAAAATATTATGACATTCTAGTTGGATTTAATGTCCTTCGTTGTCAGCTGTTATAATTTACGTGTATTTAGGGTGAATATACAACATGTTTCGTCTCCGTATGGGTGAAATACTGCCGATGTAATTTTAACTCACTCATTCACACATACTGGCATTGACCTTTTAACCTGCACGTTGAAATATTCCAGCTCGCATTTAGGTGGTATGTCTTCACTCGGATCAGACACTATCAGTTTGATAAGACACCATGTGAATACCGTATTGTGCTGAAGGGCGTCTATTTACATTGTTAAGGGTGCCATCTTGCATATCACTTGAAAATATAGTGACACAATCATTCAGTCCGAAATATAAAACTATTTCTCAAGCAAAGTATATTGATTATTATAGACTGCACGTAGGCCATAAAGGCATCCCATCCACTTATGTCATATCTGAAAATTCTCTAAAAGCTTGTAAGCACTACATGAACAATATTCCGCGTTCAACTATTCATTCAAACGTTTCAGCGAGTGTTTTCACTGAGACCGGGATCAGACTCTTATCAATCATTTATTAAGCAACATGGAAGTGAGACAGAAGTCTTGTATAATACAGTGGAACGGAAAAACGGCAAGTCTCACAATAAAAAAACGCAATTACTACATTCACTCACTGTCTCCCATAAATGAAAGGAATTTAGCAATCTGGTATAACGAAATATTATATCGTTGGGTTTTCTCAGGCGAATCTAACGTTTCATCAGAATGTAGTTGATTATGAGTCATTCTCATGGTGCTTCGAATGAACCAGCAATCAACAACACTATGCTGAGCATAGCTCATTAGTTCTATGCTGTGCGATCACTTATTCATTCATACAAACATTTCAACACATGTTCCCACTACGAACGGATATTAATCGATCATCATTAAACGATTTTTTCTCAACATACATGTATGCGTGAAAGGCAGATGCTCATTTCATTTCAAAGAACTGAGAGTGCTGCATATTGTTTCACACAGTATAAAGGAAAAGGGAAAACCTCACGATGAAAGGTAGAAACAGCTGCTGAACTCTCACAATGTATCCCCGAAACCAACGTACTTTCGACAAGGTTGTGAAGGAAACTATTCTATAAAAGTAGGTTTTCTCGAAAGCTAGCCCTACATCACAATGCAGTGCACCGGGATTCCTTCTTGGTGCTCTCCAAAAGTCAGTTGCGATGACACATGGTCAAAACTCAGTAACCCTACTTTGATCAGAAAATACAAGAGGACACTACTTCTGTCCTCTGTTACAGCCATGGCACTGACTTTGTTTGTGTGACTAAAGACAAGCTGTGTCTAAACACATGTGTAGAAGCTCATGAAATTCTGTTTGGAAGACTGTGCACGTTTGGATTAAATTGAGTTGATAGCTAAAAACGACCATAAAGCTTGATGAGGTTTATTTCAATCGTGTTGCTGCAATGCTTGTGCTTTTTGTTGAATGTGTTGTCGTTGTACAAGATAAACAGTTTTGTGCATGTATGTGACAATTGTAATCATTACCCAACTTTCATATATCTCAACGTACTGTCAGTGTTTGGATTGAATGACTATTAAACTTGTAAGGACTGAAGTTTTCTTGTCCTGACCAACTGAAATACCCAAACCCAATAAGACATAGAAACCCAACAGCCCACCGAGGCAAAGTATACCAAGTCATAACATGGATTCCAATTTTCACCCCATGAATACTGAATGGCAGTCTCTGCAATAAATGTAGATTATCAGACCATTCTGCAGTATCTATCGAGAAAAGATATGGTGTTGTGTTAACCAGGTTGTATACAGATTACCGTTGTGTGTTTAGTAAATGATTTACATTTTGTTTTCACGAATGGAAAAGAGTTTAAGAAAGGAATTGTTCAGGGAAGGTCTGAAATTTGTGAAAGGAGGCGCAGCATGTCAGCAGATCAGTTTGTTGAGAGAACTTGGGTGTAGGGGGCGGTTAAGAAACAGTCTGAGAAATGGTTTGGGTGTTAAAATTATAACGGCTCTTACTCGTGAAGGTTAGACTTGTTTTTAGCGACGCGCTGGTCGCTTGCTACCAACGAGAACGGATGGTCAATACAGACTGTCTTGGTTGACACGCCATCGTGTTCCATTGGGTAGGTCGATGACATGACCGTGCTCAGCCACAAAGAAAAAACACAACATGCAGCTGGAAATATGGGAGGGCGGAGTAGAGAAGTAATTGGCAGGTGCATGGTGTACCTGAGTGAGACAGTAATTATGAATTATCAAGAGGTTGTAGAAAGCAGGAGTGAAATCCACAAAATGTTCTTAACGTTATGACAAGTCGTAACTCAGTTGTATTTTATAGACTTACGAATGTCGTAGCGCTACGAACGCTTTGTGGATCGGGTCCCAGGGGAAGAGAGGAAACGGTAAAGGTTAAAAGGAGCGGGAAAACGAGTACTTTATTTTAAAGTCGCATGTGAGTGGATTGTCGCTCATAGTAGACTAATTATAAACTCATATTGCCTACTGGCAATAGCGTTAATCTTGTTTTGTTATGCGGCAATCCTCCCTAATCGACAGACTTGAGTGAGTGAGTTGTTTTACGCCGCACCCAGCAAAATTCAGCTATAGGGCGGCCTTGCGTTTTTGAAATGACGCAACATCTTACCATAATCTTGCATAGGGTTTTTTTACATCGTTTGTATACGCCCATTCGTTCATCATTTAGAAAGTGATATACTATGTTTCTCGAGCTGTCCTCAATTTTCACGTTCTGTGTTCATGTTTCGTGCCACTGCAATATAATCAGGAATCAATGGAATTTACATGTTAATAACAGACACATGATATCTATATGTAGAAACTCTGCCAAATGTTTGTCAGGACAACTTCCTCCAAAGGTCATGTCTTTTCAGGTAACGTATATCCGCTGGGAATAACAAAACCTGCACTCACGCAATCTCACAGGGATCAATTAAATACGCGGGTTTCATTGCTTAGAAAATGACAGGTGTTGATATCGGGACAAAGCTGTTTGTCAGTTTTGTATCCATTAAGGTATTGACATGATTAAGAAGTGCCGTTTGCTTTCATTAAATTAGACAAAGCTTTAAGTTGTTAATTAATTTGGTATTTCACGAGTACATGTTGCAATGCTTCTGTTTTGTGTTATTTAGCATGCAAAATATAATAGAGGTAATAAACACGATATTAAAAAATATGCACTTGCTACTTATGCTAAAGCTACTATATTCTCCCTTTTCTTCCTTTTTTATATGCATTTGGCAAGATAGAGACTTTTTGTCAACGATTTCATCTAACTTACCACCTGAAGCTCCACGCGGTACATGATTACGTATGAGACAACCTGACAAATGGTTACCTGCGTTCCGCCTTCCATGTATTATCTGTACACTTATATGTTATGATGATTCACTGTTATTACTATTGACTGTAATATTATTTATTGATATACGTACATGATTTTATTTTGCTTTCATTTAATTTTCACGTTTTGCTTGTTTGATCCAGTTAACCTGACGTCTCGCTATTTTGGGTGAAACCAAAACGTCCGGATAAACGGGGTTCGACTGTATTTGTATTAATATATATATGAATAGGGTTTCGTTCGCTAATAAAATATATTCGTTGCCAACACATTGGGTTTGTGGACATTTGAAATAGTTTAGCGCTTTTAACAACATATAACCCAATTAATCTTTCTACAGATTGTCAGCAGCTATCTTAGTCATAATTATTCGGGCACGTTTCAATATAAATAACAACTTACTATAATTAGTATTCGATCACATAACTCGTCGGTTGAGCGAAATATTCTCTGTTGTATATATTTCCACAGTATTCGACAATATTCGGCGGCGGTGGGGTTGCCTACTGGTCATCGCCTCCACCCGTCACGCTAACGACATGGCTTCCAGTCCCTACATGGGTACAGAGTGTTAAGTCAATCTCTGGTGTTCGTCATGAAATGCTGCGAAAAGGCGGCGTAAAACCATATTCACTCTCTCAGTGAAATCTCACTCATTCCTAGAACCACTGGCAAAAGGTTACAAGCCACCAGCCGTTCCCATGGTAGTGTCGCCCTAAGTTATGAGGTTACACAGGTATCTCTGTAGAATTGGTTTCATCTCCCAATGACGACATCTAGATGTCTGCTGTAACACGATTAAACAACGTATTATAAACATACATTTATCCGACGCCTGTCTCTTAAACGTTTAAGACACGGAACCCCCAGGGCCTACGCTAACTTCACCAGGTAAAATAATTAGACATACAACTTAAATTACGTGCACCACTTTAATAGACTCTTAAGCCACTCCATATCTTGGAATCGAGTTTATGTCCATGTTGCCTCCAAGGGATGACGATCCTTAGGGTTTCATTGAAATTCTTGTTCCGTCTCATGTCCCGTTTCTCAAAATATTCATTCTTACCTGTAGTTGCCCTAGAACTACCACGACCTCACATCTCAGGGATGCAGAGCAAATGAGACGAAGCGTGATACTTGAGTGTGAATGATTCAGTCTCAGCCTTTGACGAGTAACCGTGACGCTACAACCATTAAGTTGTTTGTGAATTAATACATCGGACAGTCAGTTAATCAGATCCCACACCGATGCAGAAACACACACTGTGAAAGTTTACTATCCAGTCTTCCTTTAACATGGACCGTTATCATTGTGTTACATTCTGAAACTGATCCTCGAATATTTTGCTCAGACCATGGCGTTTCCTTCGACGAACAAAGTTTCAGTGAGTGAGTGAGTTAATATTTAACGTCACATCGGCAATATCTCCGCCATATCGTGACAAGAAACAAAGTTTCAGCTATAGGCTTTGAAGTTCTGAATTTACAAATTAATCTTGTTAATATTTTCATCCCTTGCGATATATTAGCCCCAATGCAACAACATTTGATGAATATCATATGTGTACAAGCTACATAAATGTCCATACACGGCGTTCGTTCATCTCAGTGGTAGTTGTTTTACTGTCCTTCGTCGACAGGTTTTTATAGTAGACATATAATTTTTTAAATTTCATTTCAGTATTAAATGTTCTCGTCACGATATGGCTTGAGATATTGCCGATGTGACGTTAAGTATTAACTCACTCACTCCCTCATCTCAGTTCTCTGCTGAATGTACAGTCCACTGTGTGATCCAAACTATATCATAAGTACTTGTTTATTGCTTAATTAGGAACACCACTCAACGTGGTGTATGATATTGATACTCATGTTTGAGCGACCTTTTTTTTGTATGCACGTAAAAATTGCCATAATGAAATATTCTCCAAACATTGTTAACTAAAGTGACAAATGAGTACTATCGCTTTGCGTGAACTGTCTGCTAGATAGTTGGTGTTGCATAACGTGCGCATTTCTATGTGAGCATATTGCAGAGATACACTTTCTCGGTACACAAATTATTGCACCGATGCCACACAAATTAGAAACATACTGCCCTCCTGAGAGGGTGCGTGTCCCAAAACATTTCATGTAAATTTAAGTCTACGGAATTTTTAATCGTAATCTTCTTGTTATTTTCATTTTGGCTAACATTCTTTACACTCACCAGCGGCTGAAGGGATGGTGTAAATCCAACTAGGGTCCATGCAGGTAGCAAAGGTACCTAAGTCCCCATGGTCCCTCATTTGGTGATCTACCTTCAGTTGTTGGAGATCTATAGCCAGCATTTTATATTGTATTGTCTCTTTTAATTACTAGAATATTTCACTTTTCCATGCGAGTGTTATATCCGTATTCGTGATACCCTAGTAGTGCTACTGTCCATTGTGACAGGTTATATTCTTCACAATGTTTTCATTTTTCTCATATAAATTGTTTTCGTCCGAATATGGCTGTGATATTGCCAATGTGACGTTGAATATCAACTCACTCACTATTGACATACTTCACAAGATCTTTGAAAAGTGCATGATAAGTTTACTTTTAGTCACGAAATTCGTCAGAGACAAAAACATAAAAAACTTACAACAGAATGTTTGAATTGAAGCTATATATGACCACTTGGGTGTGATTATCAGTTTCCTACGTATTCAGTGATTAGATTTGTGTGTTCTTCTGTGTGATTACATCCTGCAGAAGGGTAATTTCCCCAAAGAGATGGGAAAAAATGACATCATGTAAAACATGCATATCCATAAGAATGATAATGACAGCTTAAAAACTTCTGCTGGAATACATCAAATTGTTTGCATCTCTTAAAAGCATTAGATAACCACATTAATGCGAGATGTTCGGTGCCAGCAGGCTTCTGAAAAGATCATAGGTCAAATCTATATTGCATATGTGTATGCCACGGGGGTTGTTTTGAAACATAGATAACATTTTTAGTTGGCATTTATTAGTTCAGTTTACCCTGGATTATAGCTTGAGCTTGAGTTTCTTAACATAATTTGTCAGAAACACCTTTAGACAAATCATGAAGCCGTTGTAAGTTCTTCTTCAAAACGATCTCTCAGGAGACGTTCTCTGCAAGGGGATAAGTCAGCGAATGACGGTTTTGCTTACACTGGGAAAACACGGAAACAGAATGTCCTTAAAGCTCGCCCAAATCGACCTATCTTTTCGTCGGATACCCGCGTTCATCATCACTTGATTGTTCGATCAGTTTTGTTTGTTTATTTGTCGCCTATCGATATTCGCAAATGGAATATATGAACACCAAGTCAGTGAATCTGACATGTATATGGATGTCAGACATGACATTGTATCACATATTATACCGTGATCTCCCTTTTAAGTAATACTGAACACTTTTGCTGAATGTCAACTGATGTGATTGTATTTGGATGGATGATGTTTTACAGTTAACCTGAAACGTATACAGTTTGTCGTGGTACAATGTTTACAATAATTATGAGCTATTTCACTGAAAATACAGTGTCATTTGATTGTCGGACGTTCTGTCGAGAAATTTACTAAAACGACAATAGTAATGCTTGAAAATAATGCATGGCATCTGAAAACTCTGTAAAAGCCGTGGTATTTACATCACTCCACTGGACGCGTCAAACTGCCATAAATCCAAATATGGTGAGCTCTGTCTACACGTGGGCTCATCCACACGACTACCACAAGGCCAGCTTTAAACAATATCCATTGCGGTGCAATGGATATTGAAAACTTCAGAAGTGTGTTGTTACATATCAGGCAAATATTGTCTCAAATAGGAACTCAAGTGTCCCATACATATGTGATGCCGTTTTGCTAAGCTGAAGTGAACGGTTCAACAAACCTTCGCAATGAAACTTACTAAGACCGGCAGTATGACCTAAGAATAAAATGTGTATTAAGGAAAATAATCCTGTCACGACTCTGTTGACTGCCATCTGTAACGGTTACAGGAATGCACAGAGAATTTCACTCGCTGTCCCTTTTGTTCGATTGAACAACCAGAGCTAGCACCTGTTTGAAAACTGGACGGAAGTGCTTTGACGTAAATCATGTTCCTTGACATAGACACGTCGGTTTCACAGATGTAATTTAAAAGTACCAGGTCGTTTTCATCCGCTTCAACAAACTCGGTAGAGTCACATTTGTTGCTCTGTATTTTCTGGCCCAATGACCACATGGGCTGTACCAGCACGTCTTCGTATGATAGTACTATTTATTGTACGATGTAGGAAGCGATACTGGCGACTCCCTGCAAAGTCGCTGGATGGTCTTTCCTACCAGTAGCAGGACATGCTAACCCTATGCGGAACTACCTGGTGTCATCAATACTTTTGAAATATTCGTTCATAGTACTTTCATACGTATTGTGACCTGTATGCCGACCGGAATCTTGTTATATCTTTCAGTGTATTTATATATTTCATGAGAGGTTTCTGCAGAGCAACCATGAACAAGTGCAGAAATACCGTAATCAGATCTGACAATTGGTGATCCTGTTCATGTCGCAGGTGACACCTATTTCCCAGTTTCAGACCTGTGAATATCCGGTTTACGATTCATCTGTAGCAACCATTTATTCTGCAACAGGCAACAAACGGAGTTTGCTTTTCATGCCCTCTGACTTGATTGATACCTGTGATCGTAACCATGCTCTGTGACAATCGATGTCAATCACTCGATTGTCTTGTGCAGACTGGATCATTGTTTCATACACTTCTCTCTGCGTCGTAAAACATCCAACTTCATTTCTAGGACATCATTATGATCTTTCACTGGTACTGATGTACTCCGAGTATGATGGACCTTACACATCTTGCAGACGACACAAGGTACACAGATTTAGAGTTATCTCCCTTTCATGGATTTTCAATCGCAAAACATCGGTAATTTCCTTGATTGATGCGTGATTGATGAGTTATTCGAGGTAAACAAAGTACTACCATGAAGCACCAGAAGAGTTCGGAATTCCCAGCGGTGTACATTGAAAATAGTAAATCGCCTGTAAGCTGGGGTACATTGAAAATAATAGAATAGCTCTTAGCCAATCAGAAGGGACATTTATGTGTGAGGTAAGATAAACATGTATATCACTTATTTCTTGTCCTTTAGTGTCCCTGTTGATTATTCAGTGATTCAGTTTCCTTTACTGAGTTTTTATTGTCTTCTTCTAAATCATTTATCAATACTTTTGTTCTTGCTGTCCATTACGTTTTTCATACGTGGAACTTTCATACGTCCGTTAATCACTAGTTCCCTTTGGATGTCACATATCATTTAGATGTTACTTGAAATTCTTTCATTTGTAATTGTGTTATTTCAATTTGATTTATTAATTATGATCACGCAGTCCTCCCTAACAATTGTCTTACATGATCTGATGGGCATTTGTCATAATGTTTTTCAGAGGCATGTAGAATAGGGTATTCAAGACTAATATTATGATACCAACTTCGCAACTGTATACACAGCATTTCTGAGCTATTCCTTGTCCATTCGTCAAGGTTGTGGACCATGGTGTTGTAGACATTACAGAATAATGCGGCTACTGTTATGGAGCTTTTTGTAAACGTTGCACGTAATGTTACTTCTCTTTTTCAGTCTTATCGTTGCATATGCATTACCCCAATAGATGTATATCAATTCCATGGTCACTTTATCTTCTTTATGGCTTATCTGAAGCTCATGATGAATGCATCTTAATCCAGATCACATAAGTAAATGCCTCCAAAACTTTCGAATTCGCTACATTTAAAAAATATCAGTGACAAATTACTTGGTGTTAATGCAAGACTGGCTGATTCAGCACACTTCCCTCATTATGCATTATTCACCTGCTACTTAAGACTTTCGCTTTTTTGTGGGAACTTTGAGTGCAGCCATCTATCTTTATTTGCACTAGACTGTCCAGCTCCCGGCAAAATGTCATTACAATTCCAAAACTTTCGGATGACTGTCTGCATTTGAGATGCTCTTGTCTGCCACATTGACGTAATTGGTATATATCAGTACCTTCTCATTCACCACTGACACAACATGCAAAAGCGGGAATTGAATATTCGTTGTTGTGCTTAAAAGTACAGCTTCCAGAAAGCAACTGCGTTGTGTAACAAACCACACGTGCCCTTATTGGAACACTAAATAACGGACAATAATAACAAGATCTACTTCAACCGTCGACAACACATACTGGAATTAGCGTATTCGGATCAAAGAAAATTGGATAGCGAAATTGTCCCCAGATAACTTAAGATATGTCATCACCTTACAACTACCAACAAGTCAGCTACCACGGGTCACGATGGTAGCTGCTTTAAATAACACACATCGTTGTCCATAGCCTACATAGACTACAAAAACGACGATAAATGCAACTTACCTTTTGGCGTCGATCTGCTTGTTATTTGTCACTATGTGTAGCAAGAAGGAACTAGGGTTTTCTTAATTGTGTCATCTGACCCGTTAGTGGTTGTCTTTCATTTATCTTCGAGAGCGTAAGTCAGTGATCGAGAGTATTATTACGTTAAGCACAGAGGCTTATGCTTACTGATCGTTTTATTGAGGGCTGGCCTGAATCTAATAATTTGGATTACTTGCCTCACAGATAGCATCAAATTCCCCGATTGATGCCTTATAATTTCACCAGTGTCAATGCTTGGGAATACATTTGTGGCATCTTTGTGGGATCAAGGAAGGGTCTTGGTTAAAAGAGCACTGATTGGATTTGGTCTCCATTCAGTGGCGGAAAACCAACATCGAAGGCTCGAGTAATCACACAACGTTAAGTAGCACGTCAACTTATTTTCCTGACCGAATGTAAGGAAACGAATGTCACTGACATCTATCATAGATCCTGAATCTCCTTGTGACTGTTCGAAATGCGTTTGTCAGCAATTCCTCTAGCATTAAGAGGTTTAACTTGTGCAGTAAACTGTTTAACGAACCATTTCTGTGACTACGTTCATGATTTGTGATTTATGGTGGGTCAGCGGGATAAGTAAAAATCTTGTTGGATAAGATGGTTAATACACAGAGAGAACATGCACTTGAGGTGATATAAAACCAAACAATGACGTTTTAAAGTATACATATATGCATGCGTGTAAATAGAAAAATGCTTGCGAAATATTTAATGTCGTAATGATTGCAAATTAAATAATGCCTGGTTACTTTTCATTAACCAGCTGAAGAGCCGTTGAACGGCGAAAGATCTTGTGGAAATATACTGAACATCATTGAAAACGCACCACCCCTAAAATTGTGGATTTCTAAGAGCAGAAGTGAGCAATCTATGTAAATTTTACATATTTGTGTAGACCAATGTTTGATAAAGAAAAGAAGCAAAAAACAATCAAGCAAAACAGTGAAGATTTAATGCAGCTGACAATGAAATAAAGACGGGGTCAAAATGGAAAGTCAGTAGCGTGTATGACCCCCGTTAGCAGCAACACAAGCTGTGCAACGTCTCCTCATTGAACGGATAAGTCTCTGAATAAAGTCCTGAGGCACTGCATTCCACTCTTGCTGCAAGGCATTGTCGAGTTCCCCAAGGTTGTTGATCTGCGGACGACGTGCGAGGCGTTGGCCGATGTAATCCCACAAGTGTTCGATGGGTGACAAATCTGGTGACAATGCAGGCCAATGAAGTAGAGGAATGCTGTTGTTAGCCAGATACTGTATCGAAACACGTGCTGTGTGGGCTCGTGCATTGTCATGTTGAAATGTGTGCAGATCTTGATGCTGGTGAAAGAAGGGAACGACGTTGTTCTGAAGAATGTTGTCACGGTAGTAAACGGCATTCACTCTGCCACGACAAACAATCAGAGCGGTTCTGTGGTGATAACTTATCCCTCCCCACACCATAATGCTGCCTTCACCCCACCGATCGGTTTGCACAACACAATCCTGATGATAACGTTCACCCCGTCGACGCCATACCCGTAGACGCCCGTCAGCATTTCGCAAGTGAAAACGCGACTCGTCGGAGAACACCACACCATGCCAACGTCGTAACAACCACACACGATGCTGTTCAGCCCATTGTCGGCGTTCACGGCGATGCCTGTCAGTCAGGATGGGTCCAACGTAAGGGCGTCGACAACGTAACCCTGCCGCACGGAGACGGCGTCGGACGGTGGAAGCGCTGATCAAACCACGTCGACCCTGGACAGCGTTGGCGGTTCTGGCAGCGGGCAAGGTTCGATCCCGAATATGGCGCCGTACAATGTCTCGATCTTGACGAGGGGTGGTAACACGTGCCTGACCTGGGCGTTGCCGGTCCCTGCTGGTTCCTGTTTGTTGGTATCTGTTAGCAAGCCTCAGAATGGTCGAATGATGACACCCAAATCGTCGTGCAATGTTTCTGCTTGAAGCGCCGACCTGCAACATACCCAAGGCCTGTTCTCGTTCCTCTGGTGACAATCTTGGCATGGCGAAAAAACTTTACTTACGAAAGTACTGCGAAAATGAGAACGGTTTTGTGCCGAAGGTCATTTATACCCCTGAACAGCATGCTTTCTGCATGCAGTTTGTGCCCTTCGTGTGTGATGTGCATGATTTGTTGTTTTCATGTGATGTGTTCGATGATGTGTTCGAACGATCCGTTTTTTACTGTAGAGCGTTATTTACGATCTAGTGTGTTATTATCAAAATTCCCACCATTAATTTTCCATTTCCAAAAGATTCTATTGCCTTATTTCAAAATTTACAGGTGGTGCGTTTTCAATGATGTTCAGTATATAAATAACTAGAAATATCTTGTGGAGTTTTGCAAGAACAAATATCTGGACTCTGGACTCATCATTTGTATATTTAATTTTTTTACACCTGCTGCAATCACCTATTTACACACACACGCGCACACACACACACACACACACACACACACACACACACACACACATATATATATACTCAGGTCCTAAAATTCATATTTATATATAAACTCAGCAAAAATAAATACTTGACACTCATTACTTTTCAAATATTGTTTTGAAACATTTCTTGAAAGAGTTCGTGTTGTGATTATGGTTAAATGCATTGTCAAGGGCATTTCGTCACACGTGCATTCTACTGGTCGGGCCTACGTAGCAAGGGGGAGAGCACTCCACGCTAAAATCACGTTTCCACGTGCCACAAGTCACGTGACTTATTGATACACGTGCAATTGATCTAACGGTAGCAGAGTAGAGTGTCATCTCCGAAAAACACGGTTTTATGGTAAATTATTCGTTAATTTGCAATGACACGACTGTCAAACATCCAGCATGAACGTGCCATTGGCATGCTGAATACGGGAACGTCCGTCACTGATGTTGCGAGGGTTATGGGATGCAGTCGACAGATCATCCATTATCTCCAGACACGTGACCATCAAACTGGCATCACAGCTGACCGCCCCCCTCCAGGTCGACCACGTGTGACGTCACACGCAGAAGACCGACAGATTGTAGTACGTCATTAGCGTAATCGGTTTGTCACTGCCACATCCTTTGGAAATGTATTGTTTGGCGATAGAGTGACTGCCCAAACCATTCGAAATAGCCTGCTCTCTGCTCGTCTTCATGCACGGTGACCATATCGTGGACCAATTCTAACCCGTTTCCATCAAAGCAAACGTCTTCTCTGGGCACGACGGCACCTGAGATGGACCCAGACTGGAATAGGGTTGTGTTTAGTGATGAATCAAGGTTGATATTAAGCTGTGCTGATGGAAGGGTTAGAATTTGGAGAAGACGAGGAGAACGCAATGCCCAGTGTTGCGTACAGGAAGTGAATCGATTTGGGGGCGGTGGCATTATGGTTTGGGGTGCTATCAAAGGTCATGCTCGATCCCGACTCATTGTCATCCAGGGAAACCTTAATATGGCAGCATACAGGGATCAGCTGCTCGTTCCAGAGCCTTTGCCATTCATGGCAGCTCATGGCCCAGGTCTGTCTTTTCAACAGGATAACGCCAGACATCATACGGCCAGTTCAAGAAAGAATTGGTGTCATGTTGGTACAAATATGGCGGTGTATTTCCCAAGCTGTGTTCAGACACGTCATCCAGTCCATGAGGAGACGTTGTATCGCAGTTGTGAACGCCCAAGAGGACACATCCGATATTGACATGATTTCATTAAGTTGTGACTCACAGTTTTTGCTCATGGACCTTGTAGTCGCATTTCCGATGGAACCGATTCCATGACAAAAATGATCTGTATGCTATAGCATCTTTAAGAGAATTGAATACAATCGTTATTTCAAACCCATTTGCCAAAATGTTCAAATTATTGACTTTGAAACGAGCGTAAGGTTTTTATTTTTGTTGCGTTTATTTGAATTATAGTACCTGAGTACTGTTGAAACGCTCTTCTAAGTACCCAAGGCATACAAGAAGATATCACCCGCTCTATTTTGTTCAACTCAACCATCTTATCTTCTGATGACTTTTGGCGCCCTGTTGATCGACTTTCCTTTCCAACAGTCCTACAATGCGGATAACCTGGCTTTGTATAAAGTAGCGCAGAGTCGTGTGTCAATATTTGTGGAGGGAATAGGTCTCGGGATAGTTTATATGATTACACTTCCACTTGTATCCTAAATTAATGTCAACAAACTGTTTGGTAAGCTAATTCAAAATCCTTACTGACATTTTAAAGTTGACAGCGGTGTAGCGTGAGTTGGTGAACTCCATGACGCTGCCTAATGTTTCTAATGTGAAGTTTTATTGATCCGTATTTTATCATGTCTACGGATCCAGTCAAAATGCAGTGTTCAAGACAACATTAGGCAGCGTTAGGCCATTGTGCAAGGTATACTGGTAGAGGAAGCTAGTATGATGAAACCGAACGCTTTACTACTCGGGGAAAATTACACATTCAGCTGAAAACGCCGTTTCCCAAAGTTAGAACTGCTCGCAACATAAGAAAGTGAAAATGTAGTTATTCAGCAACATCATTAAAATTCTACAAGTCTAGCTTTACTACCCTGCTCACAACTCATGAAATTTATCCCTTGCTTTCAAGCGAGTTTTCATATGCATGAGCCTTCACACCTCATATACTTAGTTGCAGCTTGCCTTCATTTTCATAGCTTTAATCACAAAGTGGGTTTTAGCCAAAAGGAATAGTAGTCACATCACCGTTCCTATTCTCGTGATCTACCTTTTTAGTTGTTGGTATTATTCAGCCTGTATATATTTTGTATTGTCCATAACAATTTAATCAGATTTCACAGTTCCATGCTAGTTTCAATTCTTCTTCTGTGATAATCTAGTTATTTTACTGCTCTTCGTTGGCAGTGTTTTACACTCACATTGCGTCTATTGTTAATGTGTAAGTTTCATGTCAGGACATGGCTGAAATGTTGGCAATGTGACTATAAATGTTAACTCACTCACTCAGTAGTCACGTCATCAAACAAAGCCAGTGCCATGCTGTTTACTGGATAGAGAAAAGAAGTGGTGTACTAAGTAGACGTCGTTTGATCTAGTTTCATCCTTTCTGGCCAACGCTGTGTCGGTTATTCTTGACCAGCGGAGAAATGTAAGGAGGAATCACAATGCATTGCAGTATGATGTAACCTGTGAAAACCGCGATCACAGTTCTGAAATGTTTGTGTGACTGATTACGTAATCGAGGAATATAGAGCTACACGTTTCCGAGAGCTACGGTGATCAGATGTGATCAGTAGCCTACGTATACAGTAGTTACATATGCATGCTTGTAAGTTCTTTTAAGGCCTGATGATCCACGGTTTCATTCGTGCACTAATGCGCCCCTTTAAATGTCCTCATGAAATGTGCTTTACTTGAGAAACTGTTTTCCCCTGCAGATTGAATGATAGTTTGAAATTCCTTCTATTGCAACGTATGTGCAAGGTGGCATCCTTGAAAAATTGTCCTTTACTGGCTCACGTCAGCGTTATGCAATCGATTATTTATTTAACGTCACATCGGCAATTTTTCAGCCATATCGTGACGAGAACATTTAACACTGAAATGGAATATATGCATATTATAACCTGTCGACAAAAGACAATAAACCAATTAGAATATCACAATTAGATTTAAAACTAGCATGAAGAGTTAAACTAATATCATTGTGTAGACACTACAGTGCTGTTGTTTCTCTATCTGTCTATTGTTGAATCTTTGCCTGTCCATTGTTGTTTAAAAGCAAACAGACCGCGAGCAGGATTATGCCGCTCGCAGGAAAGGCCCTGGGGTTTAGCTGGAAGTCCGCTCACTTCATTCATGTATGCTTATTTGTCATGTCTTGTGAAACCAACTAAAGAAGTTAGAACTAAACTATCTGTCAACGCATCATATACCACCCGTTGACACTACGTCAAATTTTAAATTTTCTTCAAAGGTTTTGGGACAAATAGATTAGTAAGCTGGAATCTACAGAAAGGTTAGACTGAGTGAATTTTGATGCGAATTTCCCATGTAACCGCCATCTATAGCTTTGTTTGTTTATTCAGATTCGGGATTCAAATGTCGAAACCCGAATATGAAGAAAAGTCTAACTTGAGGTTGAAATATGGAAAAACGTAGGTTTTTGTCTTTATGTTTTTAAGATTTGAATCCCGAATCTGAAAACAACATTCAAAGATACATATATAGATACATACATAGATAGATACATAGATATATGCACAGACGCATAGATACACAGATGCATGCGTAGATACATAGATATATACGTAGATACATACAGAAATATATACAGACATACATGCAGACATTCATACAGACATACATACAGACATGCATGCAGAGATACATGCAGAGATACATACAGACATACATCCAGACACACATACAGAGATACATAGACATACATACAGACGTACATACAGAGATACATACAGACATACATGCAAACATGCATGTATGCATGTGCACACACACACACACACACACACACACACACATACATACATACATACATACATGTGAACAGAAATTCAAATTCAGTATTTGAGTCCAGAGTGAGTGAGTGAGTTAATATTTAACGTCACATCGGCAATTTTTCAGCCATATCGTGACGAGAACATTTCTATATTGAAATGAAATATGTATACATTATAAACACCTGTCATCAAAGGACGGTAAAACAACTAGAATATCACAGTTACAATTAAAACTAGTGTGGAGAGTTAAAACAAATACCACTATTTGGACAATACAATATCAAATACGGGCTGTAGATCGCCAACAACTGAAGGTAGATCACCATACTAGGGACCATGGGGACTTACATTACTTTTGCTACCGGCATGGACCCTAGCTGGATTTACACCATCCCCTCAGCCGTTGGTGATTGTAGGAAAATGTAGCCGAAATTAAAAATGACAAAAATACTACGATTAAAAAATGGGTCAGTGTAGATTTCACTTTGAAAGTTTTGGGGCTTACGTATCCTCTCAGGGGTACAATAATTTTACGCTACTTTAACCCCCTTTGAAGGTACAGCCACTAACAATCACAGTTGACAATTCTTACCACCATGGTTAAAATATCAGCTTTCTATTTACAAAACATATTATTCAAAATTTATGTAATAATTCTATTTCCTTTAAAAATTCAATGATTAAATGATAATTAACATTAAAAAGATCCTTCATTGTTTTGACATTAAAATATTTCTCCCTTGTGATGGCAAAATCAATACAGTCAAGCAAGATATGCTTGACCGTGATTCTTTCATCACAAGGGATACAAAACGGAGGATCCTCACCTTTAAGTAAATATTCGTGAGTGTATCTAGTATGGCCAATGCAACATCGTCGCATAACAACCTCCTCCTGAGGGCTGTTAATATGGCGTTTGCTTCTGCTGTGAAAATAGAGCTGTTATCTGGTAGTCTATAAGATATTGTTCTGGAGCCAATGACAGTGGCACAAGTTACTGCGCCACCGGTCTTGGATCCATCTGTAAATAAGGATTTGTAATTGCTATATTTGTTTTTTAATTGATTGTATTCTTGTTTATATTGTAATTCATTAGTTTCTGATTTCTTAAATGAAGTTAATGTTAGGTCGACTTGTGGCCTAACCAACTGCCAAGGAGGAGAAGAAAGAAGACGGGAAGGAGCTATGTTTTCCAGCTCAATGCCGGCAGAAGAAAGAAATGGTTTAATTCTATGCCCTAGAGGTGGAACAAGATTTCTTGATGTATAAATCTTCATATAGGGGATTGAAGACACAATTAAACGCAGGGTTAGACTCATTGGAGTATAATTTAGTAATGTACTGTAAAGCTAATTTTATACGGCGCTGCTCAAGAGATGGTTCATCAGCCTCAACGTAGAGACTGTCGATAGGTGATGTTCTAAAAGACCCAAGACAAAGTCTTAAACCTTGGTGATGGACAGAATCAAGAAGTTTAAGGTTGCTTTTGCAAGCTCCACTATATACGATGGAGCCATAATCGAGTTTTGAACGGACAAGTGATCTGTATAGATTTAGGAGAGTTGCTTGATCGCCTCCCCACTTTGAGTTGGATACCACTTTCAGTAAATCGAGGGCCTTCAGGCATTTTGTTTTTCGTGATTTGATATGCGGCAAAAAGGTTAAGAGGGAATCGAAAATTAGACCCAAGAACTTGGCCTCCTTAACAACTTTGATGGGAGAGCCATTTAAAAACAGTTCTGGGTCCTTATGTGGCTTATATTTTCTACAAAAGTGTATACAACTAGTTTTTGACATAGAAAATTTAAAGCCGTTTTCTAGACACCATTTATTTATTTTGTGTAAACACAATTGCAATTGCCGTTCGATAGTATGCATATTTTTACCTCGACAAGAAATTTTAAAATCATCCACAAATAATGATCCATCGATTGAATCATTTAAAACCTTGGTTAAACTATTTATCTTGATACTAAAAAGTGTTACAGACAAAATACTGCCCTGTGGGATCCCCTGATCCTGATGATAATGGTCAGAGAGGGTTGAACCCACTCTGACTTGAAATTGCCTGTCACTTAAAAATTGTAATATAAAAAGAGGTAAACGACCCCTCAAACCAAAATCATGTAAATCTTTTAAAATACCATGTTTCCAGGTGGTATCGTACGCTTTCTCAAGATCAAAGAATATCGATACTGCATGTTGCTTATTTACTAGAGCATTTTTAACAAATGATTCTAGTCGTACCAAATGATCAGTTGTACTCCGGTTTTTCCTGAAACCACACTGGATATTTGTTATAAGATTATTGGTTTCAAGAAACCATGTTAATCTATTGTTTACCATTCGTTCCATGGTTTTGCAGACACAACTCGTTAAAGAGATTGGTCTGTAATTAGATGGATCAGTGTGATCCCGGCCAGGGTTTGGTATAGGGACAACAATGGCATTACGCCACGAAGATGGGAAATTCCCAGAAGTCAATATTTGATCAAACATGTCTAAAAGAATTTCTAAAGATGATTCGGGCAAATGCTTTAGGAGCTGATAGTGAATATTATCAGCTCCTGTTGCTGTATCATGAGCTTGCTCAAGGGCGGTATGGAGCTCATGTAATGAAAACAATTCATTATAGTCCTCACCATTGTCCGAGTTGAAATTGATGTTTTTCTTCTCCTGTTGTTTCTGGTACCTTTGAAACTCAGGGATATAATTTAATGAAGATGAATGCTTGGCTAAAGTTACACCAAGTTTATTTGCAATATCAGTTGTATTAGTTAATATATTATCACCGTCCTTCAGATGGTGGACAGTAGATTTGGGACCTTTGCCCTTTATTCTTTGCATCATATTCCACACCTTTGAGATGGGTGTACGTGAATTTATTTTGGAAACATAATTTCGCCAAGACTGACGCTTATTTAGCTTAAAGGTACGTCTTGCCTTGGCATTAGTAATTTTTACTTTGTCTAGGTTATGGACAGTAGGATGTTTTCGAAAATATTTTTCAGCCTTCTTCCTACATTTTCTGGCCTGTTTACATTCATTAGTAAACCATGGTTTACGATTATGGGGAATTGCAGAGGACTTAGGAATTGCTTTATCAGCAATGTCATTTAGTGTAACAACTGTATAGGATCTTCACTTTTCCTAAAAAGATCGTGCTTCAAGTGTTCAACACACAGAGTCTGATATAAAGACCAATCAGCCCTGGCAAAGTTCCTTCTTGATACAGGTGGATCATCACCAGGACTGATGTTTTTGAGAATGGTGGGGAAGTGACCACTCCCACATAGGTCATCATGGACCACCCATTCAAATTCATTATATAAGGTAGAATCAGTGAGTGTCAGATGCAGGGAAGAATATGTTCCCGTAGCTGGATGTAAATAAGTGGCTGAGTCGTCGTTTGAAATACATAAATCATTATTGGAAATAAATTCCTCGATGATTTTACCTTTATCATTAGTATGGGCACTTCCCCAAAGCGGATTATGCCCGTTGAGGTCCCCCATAATAACACATGGCTTTGGAAGCTGATCATAGAGATTCTGAAGATCCGATAGTCGAATAGAAGACGACGGAGGGATACATGAGCTGCACAGAGTTAATGCAATGTGGAGAGTTAAACGAACGGCAACAGTCTGAAGATTTGTATGGAGTGGGACACGGCTGTGAATAATACCCTGCCACACTAAAATAGAAGTGCCTCCAGTAGCTTTATCCCTAGGAGGGGAAAAGGAATGGTAATCGCTGTACCGACGTAAGTTAAAGGTATCGGAATGTTTGAAGTATATCTCCTGGAGACAAAATGCTGACGGCTGATGATCTTGTATTAGTAATTGTATTTCATTGAAGTTATTCTTCAGTCCTCTGCAATTCCACTGAAGCAAAGTGTAGTCTGTCATGAAACCGTTTACGGAGGTTCAACTGGAGATCGAGAACGGGAGGACGTCCTATTCCTACTGCCTGGGAGTGAGGGATTCACCTTCATCTCCAGAGGATCAAACATATTTTGAACCTCTACAGGGGATTGTGTTGGAGAAAGTTCCTCCAAGTGCTGGAGTGCCCTGGTCTTTCTCCTCATTTGCTTTTTTGATTTTCTAGATACATGAGCGTCACCCTGATTGGTATTTACATTTGCAGCCTCTCTATCTAATGATTTAGGATGAGTTGTGGATGGAAGGTCTGTTTGTGTGGCAGATGTTAATACTGATGTATTGCCATAGTTGCTCTGGTCATCACGTACCCAAGAGATGTCAGTTTTAGTTGATGTCGTTGACATTGGTGGAGTTCGACGCGTAGAAGACACAGCAGCTGAGAAAGTTTTAGTGTAAGGAGAAGACGCTGAGAGTAACCTTTTTGCTTCACTATAAGAGATGTTGTTGGTACATTTGAGTTGTAATATTTTTGTTTCGCGCTCAAAAGCTGGACAGGTCTTGGACGAGGACAAGTGCGGACCATCACAGTTGGCACACTGAATCTCATTCGTACACTCGGAACTCTCATGAGTTCCACTGCATCGGAAGCATCTTGTCGTTCCAGTGCAAAATCTGGCTCCATGGCCAAACCGTTGACACTTATAACAACGGAGTGGATTCGGGATGTAGGTCTCACTCCAATGTTAAAGTAACCAGCTTTTATTGATGTGGGAAGTTTTGATAATGAAAAGGTGAAAAGATATGCGTGAGTGTTCACAACATTTCCAGCTTCTGTTTTTCTAGTAAAGCGCTTTACGGCAGTTACACCTTGAGATGTCAGTTCATTTGCTATGTCCGACAGACAGCGAGCACGATCTCTCACTATGCCTTTGCAAGAATTGAGTGACTTATGCGCAGAAACAACAACTTTTAAGTTAACAAAATTCTCAATACTCAACAGATTAACAGACTGCTGTCGCCGATCACATTCCACTAGGATTGAGCCAGAACGAAGACGGGTGACGTTTTTCACTTCCCCACAGATACTTTGGATTCCCTTAGAAATTGCAAAGGGATTTAGTTTTAGGGGATTTCCATCAGCAGATGTAATAACTGTGAACCTTGGCCAAGACGTTGGAATTTGTGAACAGGCATCTTCATCAGCTGAAAGAGAATCTAAATGCTTACGTTTGTTAGTTTTCAACGAACCAGAGTGTGTAGGTTAGGTAAAGTCATGTTGTAAGAATAAGGTTCAGCATCCCTGCTCCCCACCCGCCATCGAGTGTCAACTAGGACGGTGCTGTAGTAGAAGCCAGGCTACGGCACCAGGGTTACAGGAATACCATACTCCAGAAATACGGACATGAAAAGCTGTTGTAAATAACAGGAGCAATGTCAGGCTGGTCCGGCCCGTGGCATTTTCCCGTAGAAACTCAGTAATCAGCGGTCCATATCACCAGATTGGCCCATGAGCCACCGCCTTCTGGCATAGGACTCTAGACAAACGTATATTATAGTATATAATTTGAAACACGAAAATTCAATATCAAAACATGTGCACAATACAATACGTGCATACAAATGTTGTCCATGCGCAGGGCATGGCGTGACCAGCCGATTGATAGAATCTGGCCGATTCTACCACCCGTCTAGGTGAAGTAAGGGTCGAAGTGGTGTGTTGAGCAACGGAAACACGGTTGCAGGCTCCCATTGCCCTCAACCACCAGACTACCGTCCTCCACCGACACGGGATGCAACCCACGGCAAACAGGTTGCCCAATTCGGCCGCTCCTTGCGACCAGCAATGGGGTGCTATGGACCATGCTGACCCGGGTCCACACGGGGTTGGCGAGCTCTCAGCGTTACCCAGCACCCACCACGAGGAGGTGGCTCGCCACGGGTACCATTTGAGTCCAGAATGTGAAGAAATAATTCAGATTCGGGATTCGAATCCCGAATCCGTTTCTAACTTCCAGCTGCTTTTCTGTGTTTCGGTATTAACGACTACAGACTCTTATGTGTTAACGTCTGTGTCTTACCGTGCTCCGGGATTTCTTGTCACCTTTCACGCCTAGGTATGGTGAAACAATGCCATACCTTGAAGGACATTTTAGCTGTTACTTTTCACTAAAAATCACTCTCATGATGACGAACACACACGACGATGCCACGGTAGCTTGTTTTGTTTCCATTTTCAGTACTACAATCCAATACTCGCCTTCCATAGATTCTATAGATTGCTATTCATCATATCCATTCATTATCCATTATTCACCATCTACTTAATGCATTGCCGATCTGTTTCTTAGTATCGTGCGAATGCACCGAGGTATACAAGCATAATCTGGTAAAAACCGTGTTACTAACAAACTCCATCTACAGAAGAATTTGTCCAGCTATAAGTTTATACGAATACCAGTGTTGTATCTGCTGAGTTTTACAGCTCACACAAAAACGCATTTTTACAGAATGTCCTATATTTCTTTCTGTATTGCCCATATTTCTTCAATAAACCAATATCCTATTTTCAACTACTAAACTATTTACCCTTCTCTGTTTATTGAAAATTGACGTTTTTTAAGATGTGTTTTTATTTCAGCTGCTTTACGCAGTAAACAGCGGTATTTTGCTGTAAAAGCAAATAAAGAAAAATCTAAAGAAAAACATCGACATTATCGATTTTACAACTCAACTATGAATCATATCTTTCATTTGGAGAATAATGGGTTATTAAACGCAGAAACATTGTCCTTTACTGGCTCATGTCAGCCTTATGCAACCGATTATTTGACTTAACTATAGCATAAAATATGGCTCTCATCTTTTGACGCAAGCTATAGTTATGAATGGGCATTTAATACGACCTTGGTTTATAAATGGCTGATGGTATTTCTTTTCAGCTCATGAAGCTTCACGTTGTCGGTTACAAGAGTTTCAGATTAAAACATAAATCAAATCCATTTATATTTGCCTGCACAGGATTCGCAATCTGTGATGTTGGCAAACAAATAAATAATGTAAAAGTGAATCTGTGAAACTGTAGTAAGGTTTATGGAGACTACAAAAGACTTTGACGATAGAATTTGTACCTTCTTATCTGAAGGCCGTTGACATGGCATTTGAATTCAGCCGATAGCAATTTCTTCCTATTTGTCTATAATCGGTGTGAGCATAATTGAGTCTGTAGGTTTCCAAGATTCTAACAGGGGACATGATAACTTTCGCTGAGGTAATCGGTGTTTTGAAATGGGGATATGGCATTGAGGAAAGACGTTTGTATCGCAATGTACAGAACCTTTTCCTTACTGATCTTTGTTATTGTGCATACAAATTAGGATTTTCTTTTTTGTCAAACTGCGAATTCCCATTCATTCAACTGAATTATCACCCTGAGGTTAAAAGAGCAGGCAGATCAGCGTAAATTCAAATCATTCTTCGAACAACTCATAGAACCAATCCTCATCTATGTCATGTATATACTTATTACACTATTCCCGAATTCCCTAACAGTATCTACACGTCAATACAACCGTCCAGGTCACACCACGGCCATGCAGAACTGACTCCCGTCCCATAGCGGAAGCAGAAAAAGAGGGGGTTACTTCAGAGTTTAGCTCCTCAGCTTACTCTGAACAAGCGAAGGCAAGTTCAAGTCACACTCAAATATTCGCGCTTCAAACATTTTTACCCATTACAACCAAACGTTAATCGATGCGACATTGACATTAACAAAACACAATCTCTTAACACTCTGCATACTTTCATATTTTAATATGCCAGAGCGTTTCAAGCAACTCTGTTCCGGGATGACATGGTTTCAATAGATTCTTGTCTGCGCAACAAAATCTGATCATCCGGCTTTGACTGATCTTTTCTATAATCTGTTTACGATGTCTGTTCCACAGAGAAGAAGAACACAGAGTTGTTCCAGTAAGAGACAAAGTATATAAGAGTTTTGGCCCGGTTTCACAAAACGGTCTTAGTATTATTATAGTGTTTTGACAGAAGTGCTAAGATTAATTAGTGTGCTCGCCGTGATCGGTACTCGGATATTGTAGCAAGGGGTGGAGTCATCCCCAAAAAATAAAGTCGGAAATTTTGATACTTCTTCAGCCCGCGCATCATGATTAAGGCATCATTTTTATCTGAAAGAAAATCTCATTATTTTGAGATAATGATGCCTACAAACAGAAATGGTTTCGTTTTAGTCAAACTCACGACAAATGTTTTTCAGCATTTGTTAATACTGTTCAAAGTATCAAATAATGGATTATTGAACATTTTGGCGGAAGTAATATATATGTTTGAATTTGACTTTCATTAAATCCATACAGACCATACATACTGATCATATCTTTGGTGTTGACTTTATATGGTCAACCTACCAGCTGGTAAACGTTACAGGTGGCGTTATCGGAAACTCTGATATAGTTACCACATCAATTATAGTCTCCAAATATATAGAGAATCTATTTTCAACAAAAAGTCTGTTCCAGATAATGTCATCCTTTCGTAATTGATTTTCGTACGAAAAAGATGCACATCCACAAATATCATTACATGATGAAAAAACATCTAGTTGAAGGACATGAAGCAGTTGCTCAAATTTTATGTATTGATTTTCAGGAACGGAATTCAGCCATAAATAATCGTGTTATTGTGGTTTTGTTAATCATTCTAAATGCTGGGGTCTCCACTGAACGAGACACGGGTCCACTGAACACAGGAAACTTCAACAGCATTTTGTTCAATATGCTATTTTGCTGTTATTCATAAAATGTCGTACATGTTCATTCAAGTACAAGTTATGAGAGCAATAATTGGATTTCCAGAACGAATGAGGCAGAATATATCGCACACCCTTTGGGACTGTCATTCAGTGTCAGGTACCACAATAACAGTCCTTCACGACCAATAGCTCCTTCTGTCCGTCATTTTAAACATTCCTTTGATGCTGAAATTTGACTTATCAGTATGTCACGTCTAAGTGGATATAATTGCTACGTCGGTTCAAGATCCATTATAACCATGATGATTGCCTGTTTCAAGGTAACGTTCTGTAATGTGCAAATGTCTGCACGAAATAAGATGTCCCACCTCGACCCCAGTGCATTTCGTATGAGCGGCTGTCGTCCCTACGCAGACAGTGGGAATAATGGACGTGCATCTTGTTATTTAAATTGTATCCATTTTTAAAGTCTTTGCCAAACTGTTTTCGTTAAAAACAGTACAGTTTCATCAATGTTCTGTGCAACAAAAGGTGACGATATTGTAAGTATTGCGTCCAAAGGCTGAACCCATGGGGACAATTACCAAACTACTCCACCACTCAATTAAAATGTAGTATCTACTGAATATCGATATTCTCTTCCCTTGCGTATATTTTTAGTTGCTTGGTTGGCTTGTTTGTTGGTTTGATTTCGTTTGTTGTGTTTTCTTGGTTTGTTTGCTTGCTTGCTTGTATATGATATGCAGCAAAGAACATGCACTATCTGGCAATGAAAATCCAGATTACTTTCGGAAACGTGCACACGTTTACCAGGAGTTTCAAGGTTAAATCACTACGTCGTGTCTTGACTCTGCGACAGGGAACATCGTCATTGAAAGAATGCACGCGGGGAATTACTAATCTTCTGTTGCCGCGCATCTAAATGGTAGTCTGAGCAAGATATCGTAGCTTGCAGCTCGTTGCAACCAAACAGGTATAACAAATGGCCGTCCCCATACGGACAAACCTCGCTTTACTACTGCAGCCGAAGATCGGTACATTCGGGTACTACATTTGTGTGATCGTACTGCCACTGGAGAAGAGCACAGCAGCCAGCGTGCGTTCACCTCGGAGGATATCTGTTCAAACTGCACGGAACAGGTTGAAAGAGATTGGTCTGAGGGCCAAGAGACCTGAAGTCGGGTCCTTGCTACGTCGTCACCATCGAGCTCAACGTCCCCGTTATCTAAATGTATCCACTTGGTTGTATAGACATTACCTTCTTTTAAACGGTGTAAAAATTCATGTACTAAAGTCTATTTTTGGACGATTTGTGCATGTTTGAACATACATTTTCTCAACAGATTTCTGACCTGTGCGTTTCTTTCTTTTTCGGATAGTATACATTATTAACATACATGTCAAGGAAAGAAACTAAATGCAACTAGAATATCACAGATATAGATATATAATTACTTTGAAAAACTAAAACTATTATTTATAGAACATGATGCAAGATACAATTAGGCTTTAGATTGCCAACAACTGAAGGTAGGTCACCACACTACGGACCATGTTGACTATACAATATGGTGTGAAATGAAAATATTTCTGCAAATTTCTCTATCAGGTATACATTAAACAAAGCTGTTTAAAGATGATCAGCTGAGTAAGATCCAGTTCTAAGTGACAACAAGCACAGACATGGTTGTATGAATGAATAAGTGATCACAGATGTCCTAATGGGATGCTTTCATGGTATTCATAGAAATGCTTCTTGTATTTGAAACCTTTCCTTAAGGAACTGATTTCGCAATGGGAAATCACGAATTGTGTAACCGTATTACAAATTACGTCCAAAATGACATCTTTAAAATTCTACGCAGACCTCATAAACCGTCACTTGATATGGATGTATTCACAATATGGTTTCTCACCCCACTTATTCCACTGATATAAAATCAGACGCATGTTTACAGTGTGAAAACATGAATGCAACACTTTCAAAGTCCACGTTAAAGGTTCACCGCCTGTTGATTTTTATTTCTCCCACTTGATAATGACATGACAAAGCATTGATTTTCTTCACATTTCTGAAGACTGATATCCATTAAGACTAAAATGGTCTAAAATCCATTAAGTGGTAACGAAACATATTCTGTGGTATTCTCGAAGTAAATTTGAAAGCATTAGAAAATTGAAGTGAGCTAACATGCTATTTAGCTGCAATCTACTTACAGTTAGAATGAGTGAATTGATGTGACTTTCACCTACAGCAAACAATACTGCAGTTGCTTCCTTACCGTTTGTCTGCCCCAGACAAAACACTAATCTATGGCATGAGCAAATAATCGGCTTGGATATGGATAGCAACAGCTAGAAACCCATTTTCTCAGAGAGAAGAATCCTTTCACAGCAGAAAATATAACCACATGGTTTCATCACAAAGCTCACTTCGAAGCAGTCACTTGAACTCAATATGATCTGTGAATAAGGGATGACTCCATTTAGAGTCCATTTATCACCCATGCGTGTTTAGCAAACGTTAATGACGCCACAAAAAGAGTCGTGTAGAAACGTCTGTGTTTCACATTGCTCCACGGTTTACTCCCATGATAAACTAGTCTTCTGCTGAAGCATGTTGGTACCACAAACAGGGTAAGCTGCATATCCATCTTTTAAAAACACACTCAAATATCATCTAAATTAACATGTGCGTAACAGATATTTGTAATTCGGAAACAATTAACTACTGTATGTTTCCTTTTTCTGAAATACTATTCAACTGTTGTGTATTAGGTATCTTTCTATTCAAATGGTGTACATGAAACGTGTTACAAGCAAGTCAGTAACAAATATGAAAGCACGCCTCTTTAAATCTGAAACAGTAAGGTTTATTTGGTTTTATCTATATTGCATTGTCAGCGTGATATATTCAAAACAATCAAACACATGATAAAACACAGAAGTCCAGTTGGCTGTCCCGGCGATTAGTGGGTTAATATTTGACGTCAGATCTGCAATATCTTAGCCATATCGTGACAAGAACATTTAACTGGAATATATGCATATTTTGAAAATCTGTCAACGAAGGACAGTAAAATAACTAGAATATCACAACTACCTTGGGCAGTTAAAACTAATATCGCCACTTAGACAATACAATATAGAAACAGGCTATAGATCACCAACAACAGAAGGTAGATCACCATACTATGGACCCCGGCGATTATGCATATCATGCAAATGATATACGAAATATATCACATACCAATGTGGATATGTGCTCTCTGACAAAAACGTAACTGACTTAACGTTTCTGCATGTGTTCATTTAAACCGTAACAGATGCCTATTTGATCTTACTTCTAAGTCATCTTACATTCCCTTTTTCATAGCTTAGAAAATACCATTGCAAAATATAACAGGTCATTGGAGGGACTGATATTGAAGGAATGCAAAAAAAGCCCGATAAATACGCAATATGGTATACGCGATACCAAGCCTGAACGTACTGTGCTAGACATTGATGTTGCATCAAGTCCCATGAAGCCTAATGTTTCATTTGTCAAACACGATCGATTCTCAGTCACCTGGTAATACCCAATAATCAATAACGCCAGGTTCACGACCGTTCAATAAATGATGTTGTTTGTTTTTGTTGTTAAAAGCCCAACGCTGCTTTTAGTTAACAACGTTTGAGTGAACGCATTCTAAACCTAAGCCCTACATAGGGTTGTATACAACTACGATCAGCTAAGGTTCTTGCTCTGTTTCATTAATGTATTCGGGATGTAACATTTCAGTGCCTCTTAGATATCTTTTTTTCTTATTTTTTTTGTGAAGACAATGGTTGTACATCAGGTTTACAAGTTATCCTGGTGTGACTTTGATGTCTTTATCTAAGAATCATCTCGGAAATCGTAATCACCATAATCCACACGTTTTCAGAATTTTCACAATTTGCGTACGGCAACTCCTTCCCGAGGGCGACACGATCTTTACAAGGTCCCTTTGTTGATAATACCATTTCACCAGCGGCCTCTGACATTGTCTCGTTAGTGTGTCTCTAAGAATGATTTCAAGTTTTTTTTAACTTAAGTGTTTCCTTTCATTTGTTTTACGATGATTATTGCAACGAGAAGAACACAGAGTTGCTTCTGTAAAATGACAACCACTGAATGTTCGTTCCACAACTTGATCTAAGCGGCAAGTAGCAAGTAGCAACAGCACAAAAGATGTTGTTCTAAGATGGGTTACTGACCCTGGGTTTTCAGCCGTATATGAATATGTTTGAGACATTATACGTTTCATCTGAAAGGAAAACCTTATCGCTGTATATACTGCAAGACATACCAAACAATTCAACTCATGTCACCATCCTTACAATGTATAGACCTTCCGTGTTCTGCGTGGGTGTCGACACATTGTCACATTAACAAGAGATAATTGGAATGTAACAGCGGGAAGTGTTCAGTTACCTGAGAGCCTTGTATTCTATGCATGGGGATTTTGTCAGGTGACTTTAATTTACATCTGAAAATCCTATATATTGTTTGTTTAACGATGGTACGATATTTTACAACTTATAACGTTTTCATCCTCTTGTGATGCGACTAATGCTGAAGTGTAATGTAACTTTTGTTTAAGTATATAACATCGTGTATTCTGTGATTGTACATAGACACGGACACGGAAGTGTTATCGATTCAGCCTCCACTGTTCAACGAACAAAACATCGTTTTGTTCTCTTGTACATGAGTGAGTGAGTTAATATTTAACGTCACATTGACAATACTTCAGCCATATCGTGACGAGAACATTTAACAATGAAAAGGACTATATGTATATTATAAAAGCTGTCAACGAAGGACAGTAAAACAACCAGAATATCACAAGTAGCATTAAAACTAGCATGGGAAGTTAAAACCCATATCACTATATGGACAGTACAATATATAAACAGGCTATAGATTGCCAACAGCTAAATGTAGATCACCATACTAGGGACCATGGCGACTTACAGTACCTTTCCTTCCTGCATGGACCCTAGCTGGGTTTACACAATCCCTTCAGATGTTAGCAATTTAGTCACATCTAGCCACAAATTATAAATACACATATAGTACGATTAAAAACAATGGAAAATCTAAAAGTACATGGGATGTGTTGGGACTTATGTCCTCTCAGGAGGACAATAATTTTACAATACTTCAACCCACTTTGAGGGTACAGCCACTAACAATTCGAGTTACTAATCTAAACTACCAATTGTTAAAATACATCTATCTACAGAACATATTACTCACAATTCAACAATGAAATCAATGTCCTTTAAAAAAAAACAATAATTAAATGAGCACTGACTGTGTTAAAAAGATCCTTAGCGTTTTTACAGTAAATCTGGACTGACAGCCCAAGTAGGTGTAACCAATATACGGTTTTATTTCATGTAATACATTTATACCTACTTGGGTGTCCCACTTCTTCTGCATCAAATCACGGATGCAGGTCCTAATGCTAGCTTTGTAATCAGAGTATGGAATAAAAAGTGGTGTCACAGATTTGTTGAGTACTGCCTTAGCAGCAAGATCCGCCATTGCGTTACCAGAAATGCCTACCTAGCTGGGTAACCATCAGAAGACGATGTGGTATTAGCCAGTAGAAAGATTATTATACAATTGAATAATTTCAATTAAAAGTTGATGTTTGCAAGAAATATTTTCAATAGCTTGAAGGCAAGAAAGAGAGTCTGAAAAGATTATATACTGTTTATGTTTAGGGTGTCTAGGAAATATATAATATAGGGGAATATATTTAAGAGCTGTTAATATGGCATTTGCTTCTGCAGTAAAAATGGAGCTGTTATCTTGAATTCTAGAAGATATTGTTCTCGATCTTATGACAGTGGCACAAGCTACTACACAACCGGCCTTGTTACCATCTGTAAATAAGGGTTTGCAATTGCTATATTTAGTTTTTAATTGATGATATTCTTGTTTGTATTGTAAGTCATTAGTTTCTGATTTTTTAAATGAAGTTAATGTTAGGGCGACTTGTGGCCTGACCAACTGCCATGGAGGAGAAGAAAGAAGACGGAAAGGAGCTATATATTCCAGCTCAATGCCGGCTGAAGAAAGAAATGGTTTAATTCTTACACCAAGAGGTGGAACAAGAGAAGATTTCTTTTTGTATAAATCCTCATACAGAGAACTGAAAACACAGTTATATGCAGGGTTTGACTCACTGGAATATAATTTTGTTACATACTGTAAAGCTAGTTTTATACGTCGCTGCTCAAGAGATGGCTCATCAGCCTCAACGTACAGGCTGTCAACAGGTGAAATTCGAAAGGAGCCAAGGCAAAGTCTTAGACCTTGATGGTGAACAGAATCTAAAAGTTTTAGGTTGCTTTTACAGGCTCCACCATAGACGATGGAGCCATAATCAAGTTTTGACCGGATCAGTGATCTATAAAGCTGCAGGAGGGTAGCTTGATCTCCTTCCCACTTAGAATTTGACACCTCTTTCAACAAGTCAAGTGCCTTCAGGCATTTAGTCTTGAGGGATTTCATATGTGGTAGAAACAAAGGAGCTATGTTTTCCAGCTCAATGCCGGCCGAAGAAAGAAAGGGTTGAATTCTGTGCCCTAGAGGTGGAGCAAGAGTAGACTTCTTGTCGTACAAATTCTCATAAAGTGGATTGAAAACACAGATATATGCAGGGTTAGATTCATTAGAGTATAATTTAGTAATGTATAGTAAGGATAATTGACGTTGTGTAAGAGATGGTTCATCGGCCTTAACGTAGAGACTGCTAATAGGTGAAGTTCGAAAAGACCCAAGACAAAGTCTTAAACTTTGGTGGTGCTTTTACAGGCTCCCCACGTCGAGTTGGATACCACTTTCAACAAATCTAGTGCCTTCAGGTATTTAGATGAAGGGATGTAATGTGCTGTAAGAAGGTTAAATGAGAATCGAATATTTAACCCAAGAACTTGACCTCATTTACAGCTTTGGTGGGAGTGTCATTTAAAGATAGTTCAGGTTCCATATGTGGCTTATATGTTCTACGAAAGTGTATACAATTGGGTTTGGACTTAGAAAATTTAAAGCCGTTTTCAAGACACCATTTGTATGTTTTATTTAAACACAACTGTAGTGCCCTTCAATAGTATGCATATTTTTACCGCGGCAAGAAATATTAAAATCATCCAGAAACAGTCATCCGTCTATGGAATCGTTTAAAACCTTTGATAAACTGTTGATCATAATGCTAAATAATGTGTCAGACAAAATACTGCCTTGTGGGACACCCTGATCCTGATTATAGTAGTCAGACAGCGGTGAACCCACTCAGACTTGAAATTGCCTATCGGTTAAAAACTGTGATATGAAAAGACCCCTTAAACCAAAATCATGTAAGTCCTTTAAAATGCCACGCTACCAAACAATATCGGTTGCTTTCTCCAAATCAAAGAATATCGATACTTCATGTAGTTTATTTACTATAGCATTTTTAACAATCTTGTACATGAATATGTTGGCCGGGGTGAAACGTGCGGAATACTATTAGCTATTATTTGTTTACTCAGGGTAATTTATGGAGTAATCTGTAGTTTTGTCATTGATTATGTCCAAGACCTCTTCTCTATAATTTTTATGGATTAGATCCTTTAATGAAATGATGTTTCAGTACAGATACACATACCACTCACAAGAAAGAATGAAGTAATATAGCACATTATAGACTATAACAATACGGCAGTAACCGGATATGACGGCAGACGTTCAGGTGAAGTGAGTGGCGCTTCACTGAAAGTCTGGAGCTTGCAGGATCGGTCAGTCGAGTTTGAAGTGGTGAGTGAACAGACAATCCAATCGACCTGGTGGAGAAAGGATTATGCAGTGGAAGGTGTCTAAAGTGACACTCATTAGGACAGAATAAATAGTCCTGTTTTGACAATGTGCTGGACTGTACAGCTGATGATAAATGTAAAACCATGGATGGCACTGAAATTTTATGCAATTTTATGTTGACAACTTGCCTAATTGGACAAATACCGGTTTTGACAGCTTCTACTGTTGTCAAATGCTGAACACAATGACTCTTGAACTCTTGAACAGTTTTGGCTTTGCTGGGTTCTTGTAGATTGTGTGTGTGTATTGGATGCTGATTGTTACTTGACAGGGGTGTAAGGATCCATACCAAAACGTCACTTCGTTATGGAATAAAGACGTCATCCATAAACGTATCTGACATTTGCTGTTTCTCATTAACTTTTATACTTTCGGTCCAGCAGATATTTAATCAGTTTGCTCAAAGTAAAATATGAATATGCATAAAATCTGTTTCTCCCAACAGAATGTGTCTCTTTGGATAATACAAAATGATTGTTTCTTTGGCGTTGACATTTTATAGCCAACCTACCAACTGGTTGTTCTCAGCAGCATGCGACGTTATCGATTTTCATTGTCGTCTAATATTATTAAGCCCATGACGCAAAGCCAGATAGTCCCTCAGAACATATTTTCACGGTGGATGAAACAAATAATTGCTTTACAGATTATGTTTCCTTTCATTATGGAAACGATTAAAAGGTAAATTGAAAGGTGCATACGCATACATTTTATAACTTGGAAAATTCATAAAATATTGGATAAAGGACATCAAGGGATTGCTCCAATTGCACATATTGATTTTAAGAAATGTATTTTGCAACCATAAATAATCAAGTAGTTTTGTTTTCTTTAATCATTGTAAATGTAGAAATCCCCATTTAACGAGTCAAAGGCTCAGTGAGCACATGATACTTCAGTGGCATTTTTAAGGAATTGTGTTGCTATTAACTGAATGTCGTACATGCTCATTCGCTGAAAAACTCTGAGAGCAGCTGGATTTTTAAAACAAATGTAAAAAATGTAATGCTCTCCCTTTGAGTTTATAACCTTCAAGGTCATAAAGCACAATAACCACCGTTGACGACCAATATCCCACTGAACCCGTGCTTTAAATTACTTACTTTAGTCCCTACGCCCTGATACATTCGTCCCAAATTTAAACAGATTACGGTTATGAGATCTTTGTGTCACTTTAATGCAAATGTGATTGTTATAGCGTTTCACAATGGTTCATTATAACCATGTTTTTTTTAATCTATGTCTCCACTTTGATGTGGTTCTACAATAACAGTTTCCTTTCAAATTAGACTGATTGGGTTGAAGCCTGAACATCCCACAGCTTCAAACATATGCTTGTCAGAAAGAAGCGACCTTTACTGTTATTTGAGATGCATTTGTGCCTGTATGGCAAACAGTCAATACTTGCCAATGTTTAGTGGAGGTTTTGCGGTAGAGTTGGAGTGTGTTCAGAATAACGTGAATATATGTTTTTCATATTCTTCAGAAGAGCTACCTCGTGACAGAAAACTAAACGTGAAGCGACTGTGCGATTTGACAGGACGAAATAATTTCTTTCATGTTGTCATAGAAATGGACGTACTGGATTTTGAAAATAAGTGGAATCTTCAAGGAAGCAATGTTTAACAATTTAATGTCGGATTTATGATTGCATTGTAAGCTTTCGACAGCTTTGTTTTAAAAAAAGATATTCGAGATCTCCGAAATTTAGATTCTTAGAAATGTCTGCTCTAATAATGCATCTGAGATATAAGAAATATACTATTCGAGGTCTGATTCCACAACATAATTCGTACATTATCTTCACCGCGAAACTCCGCGATATACCTAAAGTATTTCTGAAGAGTACGGATATGTATTGCTCAACGTCAACAACTATGAGCTGATTACTGACACCCTACTGACCGCGATTTGCTTCCCATTGGGTGGGCCCTTGTTAAACTTCATTTTAAAGATGCTAACTGCCATGTATCAATATTTGTCGAAGGTATGGACAAGAAATACTCCGAGCTAATGCATCGATTATCATTCGACTTGGGACCTAATTTAATTCTTATTTTCCTCGAATTGTTTGCTTAACTAATTTTACACAGATTTTTAAATCCCAGTTCACATCAGAGAACTTAACGAGGATGTTCACATGTTCATGCGTCCGTAAAGCTGGACATGCACAAATCCAATAAAGAAAGTAAAAGTATTGGACTAATATGGCATACCTGGTCTAGCTTTCCGTCTGCTGTAACTTTCTACCACTTGAGATAGACACTGGCCAATGCCATGGTATCGAACACTCGGATAGAAAGTACCGGACATTGACAATGCGGAGCACTCAAAGCATTGTTCTTTCGTTCTTTACTATCATCAGTTCATGCAACCGCCATAACACTGGATTCTACTAGCGGGTGAGTGAGTGAGTGAGTGAGTGAGTGAGTGAGTTGATATTTATCGTCACATCGGCAATATTGCAGCCATATCGTGACGAGAACAAGTAATAATGACAGTGTAGAATGAATGAATAAAATCCTGTTGACGAAGAACAGTAAAACCACTAGTAAATATCACAGATATCCATTTAAGACTAGTAATTAAATCTAAAACAGTTTAACTATAGAGGACAATACAATATAAAATGGGCTATAGATTACTAACAACTGAAGGTACATCACCATGAGGACTTACATTACTTTTGCTACCTGCACGGACCCTACCTGGATTTACACCATCCCCTCAGTCGCTAGCAATTTAGGCACATCTAGCCATGTATGTAAATGGACACATATACTACGATTTAAAAAAGCGAAGAGTTTGAATTTACTTTGAATGTTTGTGGACTTACGTACCCTCTCAGGAGGACAATAATTTTAGAGTACTTTAACCTCCCGCGAGGATACAGCCACTAACAATCTTAGTTATCAATTTAAACCTTCAATCATATAATATTCATCTATTTACAAGTCTGATATCAAATCTAATTGTTTTAAAAATGCAAGAATTAAACGAGAACTTATGTTACTGAAAAGATCCTTCATAGTTCGGGATTTGAAACATTTATCCCTTGTGATGGAATATTCGATAAAGTCAAGCAAGACATGCTTGACCGTGATGATTTCATCCCAAGGGATGCAGAATGGAGGATCCTCACCTTTCAATAAGTATTCATGAGTATATCTCGTATGGCCAATACGACATCGCCGCATGATGACCTCTTCAAATCTGGACTGACAACCCAAGGAGGTATAATCAATATAAGGTTTTATTGCATGTAATTTATTAATGCCCCCTTGGGTGTCCCATTTCTTCTGCATCAGATCACGGATGTAAGATTTAATGGTAGCTTTATAATCAGAGTATGGAATAAGAAGTGGTGTCACAGATTTGTTGAGTGGTGCCTTGGCAGCAAGATCGGCCAGTGTATTCCCAAAAATGCCTACGTGGCTGGGTAACCAACAACAGACGATGTCGTATTGGCCCGTAGCAAGATCATTATGCAACTCAATCATTTCTATTAAAAGTGGATGTTTGCAAGAAATACTTTTAATAGCCTGAAGGCAAGAAAGAGAGTCCGAATAGATTATATACTGTTTATGTTCGGGGTGTCTTTCAATATATTTAAGAGCCGTTAATATGGCGTTAGCTTCAGCTGTGAAAATAGAGCTGCAATCTGGTAATCTAGAAGATACTGTTCTGGATCAAATGACAGTGGCACAAGCTACTGCTCCACCGTCCTTGGACCCATCAGTAAATATGGGTTTGTAATTGCTATATTTACTTCTTAATTGATTATATTCTTGTTTATATTGTAATTGATTAGTTTCTGACTTCTTAAACTGTGTAAGAGTTAAATCAACTTGTGGCCGCACTAGTTGCCAAGGAGGAGAAGAAAACCAAGGCGAAGGAGTTATATTATCCAGCTCAATGTCAGCACCAAAAAGGAATGGTTTAACCATATGCCCATTCCCTTATGCCCTATTCCCTATTGTGGAACAAGAGAAGATTTCTTAGTATATAAATCCTCATAGAGGGGATTGAAGACACAGTTAAAAGACAGGATTAGACTTGTTAGAAAAAAGTTTTGTAATATATTGTACAGATAATTTTATACGGCGTTGTGAAAGAGATGGTTCATGTGCCTCGACATAAAGACTGTCCACGGGAGAGGTTCTAAAGGATCCGAGACAGAGTCTAAGACCTTGGTGGTGGACAGAATCTAATAGTTTTAAGTTGGTTTTACAGGCTCCCCCATATACGATGGACCCATAATCAAGCTTTGATCTATATTGGTGAAGTAGAGTAGCTTGATCACCTCCCCATTTTGAATTGGAAACAACTTTTAGTAAATCCAGAGCCTTCAAGCAATTATTTTTTAGGTATTTAATGTGTGGAAGAAAGTTAAATGGGAGTCGAAAATTATACACAAGAACTTGGCCTCCTTGACCACTTTGATGGGAGTGCCATTTAGAAACAGTTCTGGGTCCTTATGTGGCTTATATTTTCCACAGAAGTGTAGACAATTAGTCTTTGACTGAGAAAATTTAAATCCATTTTCGAGACACCATATATTTATTTTGTTTAAACACAACTGTAGTTGCCGTTCAATAGTATGCATATTTTCACCGCGATAAGAAATATTAAAATCATCCACGACAAGCGACTCATCAATTGAATCATTTAAAACCTTGGACAAACTGTTAATCTTAATGCTAAACAGTGTGACTGACAAAATACTGCCTTGTGGAACACCCTGATCCTGATTGTAATGATCAGACAGGGTTGAACCCACTCGGACTCTAAATTGTCGGTCATTTAAATAGTTGGATATAAATTGAGGTAAACGACCTCGTAATCCAAAGTCATGTAAATCTTTTAATATTCCATGTTTCCATGTTGTGTCATACGCTTTTTCTAAATCGAAAAAGATTGACACTGCATGTTGTTTATTAATTATGGCATTTTTCACAAAAGATTCTAAACGCACTAAATATGATCGATAGTACTTCTGTTTTTACGGAAACCGCATTGTATATCTGTTATTAGGTTATTGGCTTCCAAGTACCAAACAAGTCGATTATTTATCATGCGTTCCATGGTTATATAACCCATGGGCCTATAATTAGAAGGATTAGTGTGATCACGTCCAGGTTTAGGAATGGGAACAATAATAGCATCACTCCACGACGAAGGGAATTTTCCACTTGTCCAAATGTTATCAAAAATATATAACAGTGTCTCCAAACATGAGTCTGACAAGTGTTTCAGGAGTTGATAATGTATACCATCAGCTCCAGAAGCAGTATCGTGAGTCTGATCAAGAGCAGTGTGAAGTTCATGTATCGAAAATGTTTCATTGTAGTCTTCTCCATTATCTGAAGTGAAATTAACAGGTGTCTTTTCCTGCTGTTTTTGATATTTTTGGAATTCAGGTACATAATTAGAGAAGAAGAGTGTTTGGCCAACGTCTCACCCAGTTTATTTGCAATATCTGATTTACTAGTCAATAATTGGTTCCCATCTTTCAGATGATGGATACTAGATTTTGATCCCTTACCCTTGACTTTCTGGATCATATTCCACACCATTGATATCGGCTTGCGCGAATTAATTTTTGAGACATAGTTCTGCCAAGAGTGGCGTTTACTTTGCTTGAAAGTACGCCAAGCTTTGGCGTTCAATATTTTAAATTTATCTAAATTGTGGACCACAGGATGGCGACAAAAGTAATGTTCGGCTTTCTTCCGTGCCTTCCTAGCCTGTTTGCATTTATCTGTAAACCATGGTTTTCGTATGTGAGGAATTGAAGAGGACTTTGGGATACACTCGTCAGCTATAGTATTTAACTTATATGAGAAACATTTAATGGCATCAGGAATATCATTGAAAAGTTCAGGTTTAAGTTGTTCAGCACAGAGAATTTCATGCAGAGGCCAGTTAGCCTTTTAAAACTTCCATCTTGATGATGGAGGAACGTCAGATGGATTCACAGGTTTTAGTATTGTTGGGAAATGGTCACTTCCACAGAGGTCGTCATGGACTGACCATTCAAATTCATTCAATAGGTTGGAGTCAGTTAGTGACAAATCAAGAGCTGAATATGGTCCTGTGCCAGGATGTAAATACGTGTTTGAACCGTCATTATAAATGCATAAATCATTGTTTGAAATAAAATCCTCCAGCACTTTACCTTTGGTGTTTGTATTTGTGCTACCCCAGAGTGGGTTGTGGTTATTCAAATCACCCATGATTAAACATGGTTTAGGTAGCTGATCATAGAGAGACTGTAGATCAGTTAATTGAACAGTTGATGACGGCGGAATGTATAAGGAGCATAAAGTAAAAGCAACCTGTAATGTAAGTCGCACTGCAACGACTTGGAGATTTGTTTTAAGTGGAATTGGACTGTGGATAACATTGTTCCTCACCAGGATTGATGATCCACCAGAGGCTCTATCACCCGGAGGAGAAAAACAGTGATACGCATTGAACTGACGGAGGTCAAAATTATCGGTCTGTTTCAGATAAGTTTCCTGGATGCAGAATACTGACGGGTTAAAATCTTGGACTAATAACTGTAAATCGTTTAAATTAGTCTTAATTCCTCTACAGTTCCTTTGGATGATAGGTGAAGATATAATTTCTGCGGAGGGTGGACGGGAGATCTACCCCTCACCTTCCGTGAGGGCGACAAGCTATGTGTCCTACCATGTCTATGGTCAGGACATCCATGTCCTCAAGTGAGCCAAATTTATTGAACATCTGGATCTGGTTTTTTGCCCCGTTTGGGGCTTTATTGCTCTGATGCTTTTTACCCGTTTCACTGTTCGTTTTCGACTTGGCCTTTACTGGATGTTTCATACTTGAATCTTGTTGAGATAGTTGAGATGATGGTTTCTGTGAATTAGATGGATCCTGCTCAGATGATACCTTTGGTTGAACGACTGGTTTCGATTGAGATGTAGTTTATGCACTGGCGGTCTTTTGTGGTGGTTTCGCCTGGAGGTCAACAGGTAACAAAGTGGGCGCCGAAGTCTTTGTCCATGTGTAACTGGTCTGACACCCTACTGAACTGCATGAAACAGTGGGACGTTTGACAGGAAGTGAAGCAGAAACAGCGTTAGCATATGACAGGCCTGACTGTTCTTGTGCGAGAACAATTTGCTTTGCTTCAGCGAATGTAATATTGCGGTCATGCTTTATCCGTGATATCTTAGACTGAAGCTTCCAGGTTGGACATTCCTTAGAGGAAGAAGGATAACAACCAGAACAATTAACACATAGTGGAGGATTATCACAAAAGTTTGTGTTTTCACACGATCCTGCACACCGATGGCAAGCAGCTTGATTATGGCACGATTTAGAACCGTGGCCATATTTCTGACATCTGTAGCATCTTAAGGGATTAGGGATAAATGTATCCACCCTTAAGTTGCAGTACCCAGCTCTCAATGATTGTGGATGCACGGGGGGGGAGACCAGAAATAAATAGATAAGTGTTAGTGTTTGTAATTTGAGCATTCTTTTTGAAAGTGAAACGTTTAACACTAGTGACTCCTTGGGAATATAATTCTTTAACAATGTCAGCTTCTGTCATATCAGAAAGGCAACGCCCATTGTTACGGACGATGCCCTTAGAATTATTTAGTGATCTGTGAGGAGAAACTTCAACTGGAATATTGGCTAGAGATCTGGCTGAAAGCAGGATCTGTGATTGGATTTGTTTCCTGCACTCGATGAGCAGAGAAACAGATTGCAGTTTCTTAATTTCTTTTACCTCACCGACCAAACCTTCAATACCCTTAGTTACAGCAAAGGGGTTTAGCCGTAGAGGACCACCATCAGGTGCTGTCATGACAACGAAACGTGGCCAGTTTTCATTGGTGATGAGAGCTGTGGGAGTCTCATCCTCCGACGAGAACGAATCATCAGACTCGTGGGAACGTTTTTTGAGTGGGGGTGTCGTGTTAGAAATATTCACCCTCCTAGCTCCCCACGTCAACAAGGACGATGCCATATGTCTGTGGATCTCCAACAGACGACACCGGGGATGCTAGGAGGATATACTCAAGCAGGAATAATCTTGAAAAGATAGATCCTACCAGATTGGCCCATGAGCCACCGCCTTCTGGCATATGACTCTATGCAAATGAACAATTCAATAAGTTGTCGTATCATAAAGATAAATGGCCAAGGCCAGAGTATACATTCCAAAATTCCAAATATGTGCATAAATACTTACACTGCACAGGGCCTGGCGTGACCAGCCGATTGGTAGAATCGGGCCTATTCTACCACCCGTCTAGGTGAAGTCAGGGCCAAAGTGGTGTGTTGAGCAACAGGAACACGGTTACAGGCACCCATTGCCCTCAACCACCAGGATCCCCTCCTCCACCGACACAGGGTCGCAACCCACGGCAAACGAGTTGGTGGACCAAATATCCCCCCGGGTCCACTACATGGCTGTCGGCGAGCTCTTGGCATTACCCAGCACCCACCACGAGGAGGTGGCTCGCCACGGGTGCCTCTACTTCACGGCATGTCTCGTGTTGTATCAAGTTAAAATTCAAATCTACACCAAGAAGAACTGCACGTGATGATGTCTTGAATCGAAGGCTAAATGTAAACGGCATTCTAATCTTATGACAGCAGCATCCAACAAGGAAGGGCTTCAGATACAAAACCCATAAGAGCAACGACTAGACGAGTACAATTACACAACTTCGTTATACTGGTGTTAGCATTTTTTATATCATAGTTATACTCTGAATGTCAGCAGACCATTGCCCTCGAGTTTTTCACTACCTTCTACAACTATTTGCGACTCGAACTGAACATCTATACTAACCTTGCACCTTGTGCTGAAGGTACAAATCTCACTCACTCAGATGTGCACGGCGGTTCATTGAAACGTTAAGCAGAGTTGTGTTTTAAAATATTTTGTATAAACTTCGACTTCTTCGAATTTTAAGATGGATTATTATCCATTGCTTTCAGCACTGGGGATAAGTTTGACGCTTGTGCTTCAGGAGTTATATCCAAACCATGTACTGCATTCCGTCATAATCCGAGACGCTTTTACACCATATGTATTTCGTTAGCCTTGAATTATCTGAGCTTGCATAGTGGGCTATCATCAAAGAAATTGATCACAGGAGCTGACAGTGATCAGTCAGACGTAGGACAAGACAATTTAGTCACGTAATATTTAACTCGTGGCCGGTACCGTGTATTGAAACCTCTGATAGAAATTGACAACTGCTGAAAAGAAGTGAAGTACGGACAAGACATGTTCTATTTCAGCCTTTCTGGCCAGCAAGGAGCTATTGATTCTTGGTCAATCGAATGGCTATGACCAGCACTCACAATCAACTGCATTCTTATATAACGTCAGTTTTGTCTACGGAACCCCAATAATATACTATTTTGTTATGGAAGCTTGTCAGAATTGCTGCTTTCATTTGTGGCAGACTGTGTGAAGGTATCAGATGTTTTTCTTATTTACCGCCTCCCGTTATATTCTGAGAAACAAGACTCCAGTCTCAGTTCCATGATGTAAAATAAGCATCACTTTCAGGTACGTGTTCAAAACAATTGTATAAAAATGATTGAGTCTGATCCTCTTTTCAGTGACAACATGAGCTCAAATGTTCTCTGAGGGGATAGGTGATCGAGGAATGTCGAGATAATAGTGATCTAATCAATGATCTGTATGTATAGTAATTACATGCTTTTAAGGTCCAGTTTGATTCTTGTCCTAATGGGACTGTTGTGACCGTCATGAATTATGTCTTTTTTCAAAATTTCCTCTTCCTTCAGCTTGAAGGATAGTGTCATTATATTTCAAATTATATGCCATCTGGCATCTTTCAAATTCTAATGACCCCACTTATCTCATCAAAATATATTCAGATGCATGTTGATAGTGTCTTATTCGTGTGAAAACATACCGAAAAGTGAGCTGGGCTTCTTTCAATCTACGATGAAAGGTTTGCTGCTTTGTGCCAACATGTGTCTTCATTCTCCGTTTCTAAACGGACATGACAGAATATTGATTTTCTCCAAATTTGTGCTGACAGAGAACCATTAATGTTGAAGTGGTGCATACGTGGTAACCAAACCCATTAAACCCAGCAAACAAACTGCCACCAGTTAAATCAGATTCTATTCTGCAGCATTCACGACGATCAGACTTGCAAGTACTGAAGACAAAATTGAAGTGAGCCCACAGACTGTTTCGCTGGAATTTACTGACGAGTTAGAGAGAGTTCACGGAGTGAATTTGGTTGTCCTAACAATACTGCAGCTACGTCCTTGTCGCCTGTCTGTCCCAGACAAAACAGTGATTTATGATATGAGCAACGATTCGCATTCGCGAGGTAGAATGAGACGTGATCTGCTTAGTAGCAACAACCAGAACTCCTTCTTTCCAGAGACAAGCGTCCTTTTACGAGAACGATTCATAAACATAAGGTCACATCACCATATTCATCTTGAAGCTGAAGGGTAATACGCATATCAATTGCTATAGAGCAGAGGCTATGTAACCCTAATAATATATATTGTTGACTCGATGCACATATGAACTAACGTAACACTAGCAATACCGGTATTTGTATGAGTGCCGAAACTTTATTTTTGTGTTGTCAGCCTTACACTCTGATCAACATGAAACACACAGTATCTTTAATTCAGTTAATGCAAATGTGACAGTATGACCTGACTCCATTTGCATTATACAGAAACATTTCTTCAGGGAATTACCAATAACATGTTCAAGAACAATAACCGTGTTAAATGGTGAAGCAGTATCATTTTCATCATGTTGATTCCAGAGATGAAATTACACAATCGACACTTTGTTGTAACCAAAGCCTTATCTGTGACTGTTGGCGTTTGGAGAAAGCTGCAGTTATGAACGTACATTTAATAAGGCCTTGGTGCCTTGCCAATAGTCCAATAACATCAATTCTTTTGAGCCAGATTCTGATCACTGGTTATAAAACATTTCGTGAAATCATATGCAACTCACTATTAATCGCCTTCCTGAACAAAGAATTGCAACCAGTAATGAAAAATGAGATTTCCGTCAATATTCGTCATCACTATATTCGTATTTATTACTTACAACTGTTATTGTTTAGGAGATGAGCTTTTCACATAACGCATTTACGACTCTGCCATCAGTACGTCCCCATCGATAGGATGTCAATGTATATATGTAATTACTTAAAACATGAGACTGGGACGACGCACTTGTATGTCAACTCACCCTGGTTGTTCAAACTACCATCGAAACTAAGGTTAATCTTTTCGCGAACACTACTATTGCTATTTGATACTGACACGTTTTGATGTACTCACAAAGATAGAATCAAATCTGAGAATGGGAATGTATACGTGCGTGTGCGTGTGTGTGCGTGTATATGTGTGCGTGTGCGTGTGCGTGTGCGTGTGTGTGCCAGTGTGTATGTGGAGGAGGGTACACAAACAATTGTTTGGTTGAATGATATGATAACTAGGAGATAACTTGATGACTTTTTTCAGAAAGCTGAACATTATCTCGGGAAAACAAACAATTAATCACCATGTTTCATCGTTAAAGGATGACAGAGCCTTTCCAAGAACTTCTTCCCATGGCAACATGACCTTCTCAAGATTCCTCAGAGGGTATTAGTGTCTGATGGGCGAACGATTACTGTCCCTCATTAGTGCGTTCCTAACATTGAATTCAGGCTGTTGGAGAATTTAATTATTTGCTTTGATTTGTTAAAATGATTGATGCAAAGAGAAGAACACAGAGTTGGTCCTGAAAAACACCAACCATTAATGTTCTGCGTACCGTTCCACAAGGTGATCTAAACGCCAGGATGATTGTAATTGCAAGTACATATCATAGTCTTTGAACAGACGTTCTGCTGAGACAGGTTAGTAGGACAGGGCATAACGCTGTATGGGGATATTTGTATGAAACATGATACGTTTTATCTGAAACGAAATGGTGAGAAAACCCTTTAAAACAGACAACTCATTATTATCGGAACATCAAGATAGGGACGAATGTTTTCCGAAACCTTCCAGGAAAATTATCTTTCTTCAGTAAGTTCTTAAGAATATCTAATGATGTCTTATCAGGAAAGGATCGACATATTACACGTCACGCACATTGGTGTTCCGATGTATTAACTGGTTGCCCACTTCTAATGTTATTACCCTACTGCTGCATTTCAGCATGTTAAAGTACAAGTGATCAAGTCGATACTAAAGCACTTACTGACTTGAACCTACGGACAGTTTGAAAGGTCATACTGATCAAACGGGCGTATCATCCTTTGTAAGTAATGTGTTTCCCAAAAAGTAGAATTAATCAATCAACAAATTGCTCATTTTCGTCAGTATTGCGTGAATAGAATTCTACCTAGTCCTCCTTGATTCATGTGGACTATTCATATAGACCTTCTAGAATGCTTGCAAATTAATCATTGTATGTCCGTTTCTGATCTGTGTAGACATTCGACGTAGGAAAAGGGTTATTGGGTTTAATATATATATATATATATATATATATATAACCACTGGTTCAACTTCGGTAAGCTGCCGCCACTTCGACTTCGATAATTATTCGTAAATGTAACACTCATACGTTATCCAGAATTGACCGTTGCTTTTGTGCCCTTGTAATCCATCTTCAGGTCACAGCAAATAGACTTTGCTGAAAATGTTTTTCATACAAAGCTTCAATGCTAAGCTTATATATTGCAGTGGCGTTGTGATTATGAAATTGCCGACGTGCAACTATAGTGGTACCATGAGTTGGGTAAGTAAGTGAGTTTAGCTTTACGCCGTTCTCAGCAGTATTCCAGCTATATGGCGACGGTCTGTAGATAATTGGGTCTGGACCAGACAATCCAGAGATCAACAGCATGAGCATCAGTCTTCGTAATCAGGATACCATGTCATGTGTCAACCTAGACAGTGAGCCTAACCACCCGATAGCTTTAGTCGCCTCTTACGACGAGCATGGGGTACTGAAGATCAGTTGTAACCCGGATCTTCATGAGTTCCTTGACCGGAGAGACAAACCGCTGCATGAACTGCATTTAGGTCCAGTTTAATTCACATCACCGATGCATTAAATAGACTTCATGTATTCTGTGTCAACACAGTCATGCACACATTGAGGACAGCTTATCTCAGGTACAGCATCAACATTGTTTATCATTCTGTACAAAGAGATAATGGCATTAGAGACCTAACTGTTTGGAAAGGAGGGGGAAGTGGGTGATTGGGTTAGTTGATACAGTGACGGGGGATCTGAAGATTGTCACTGTATCAGTAAAGAGAAATAGCACGTCATTATTTGGGATTTTCTCTGTTTCTGTCAAAGTCAGCGGTTACGGGAGAGTCGACCGATGAACCAAGTGGATGACGGATTAGAATCAAATGTTGTCCACAGTCACTGTGTCTCTCAAACGCAGGTTCATTTTGACTCTGATATAAAGTATCGTGAGTGAGTTAATATTTAGCGTCACATCGGCAATATGGCATGCATATCGTGACGAGAACATTTAACACGTATATGGAATATATGCATATTGTAAACATCTATCAGTGAGAGACAGTAAAACAACTAGAATATCACAATTTGAATTAAAACTAGCATGGAAAGTTAAAACTAATATCAATATTTGGACAATACAATATAAAAAAGGCTACAGATCGCCAACAACAGAACGTAGATCACCATACTAGAGACACATAAAGTGGATGTGGTTTGGATGTTGATAGTTAATTATTCCATTCGTTCATGAATGAGTTCATGAATAGTTTTGAGTCTGTGGGTTATTTCTTATTTTGTGATGGCTGTCTTCGGGGATCGTGCTGACAGATGTTGATGATGTCATACTTGGGATAAAACTTTCTTAGTAAGGTACAAATTCTAGTAGCTTTTGGTTGAGTCCCATTCGGGATTCGAACCCTCACTCTCAGAATCAGACACCTAATGGCCAGCACACAAAGTTAGCCGCCTAGCCCGCTCAGTGGATTCCCGGTGTTGTAAGACGCAGGGAGCCAGTGCAACGGTGATGATTTGGTCATTGTTGATATCAGTGTTTACCTATATTATATGCATTACCTCACGCTCATCTGACACCACTGTACAGCTCTACACCCAAACGTCGCATCAGAGGGGAATGAAGCAGTTCATTTAAAGTCTTGTAAGAAGTTCGTTTTTCCTTCCGACGAAATGAAAGTGTTTGGTCAGAAAATACAAAATGGTTATTTCTTTGGCGTTGACACTTTATAGTCATCCTGTCAACTGTATGTTCCAAAGGGTTTGATTGTCATTGTTACGTGCATCTAATATGATTAAGACCGAGGATAATGTTTTCCTTTCATCATTGAGTTGATTAGACGATATATATTCTTGATAAATTCATAAACAGTGGTGGTTTCTGAAGTGAAGTTACTACGTCTTTAATCATTGTAAATGAAATGTTCTCCGTTCAGCGAGTCAATGATCCATTGAGCTCATAAAGCGTTAACCGCTATTTCGTGGAAGTTTCAAATTTGTTGTTATCCATGGAACGCCGTCAGAGCCCATTCATGTTCAAATTATGAGAACCGGATATGGAAAACAAAATAGACAGAATAAAGCGTAACCCTTTGAGATTGTGACCTTCAACGTCACAGTGAGTGAGTGAGTGAGTTAAAATTTAAAATATCTCAGCCATATCGTGACGAGAACATTTAATACTGAAATGAAATATATGCCTATTATAAAACCTGTGAACGAAGTTCAACGTCAGATGACGCAATAACAGCCGCTCTTTAGTCCTCTGTTTTTAAGTTAAGTCATACCCGTGAAGTTCCGGGGTAGAATAGGTCTTCAGCAACCCATGATTGCTTGTCGTAAGAGGCGACAAAAGGGATCGGGTGGTCAGACTTGCTGACGTGGTTAACACATGTCATCAATCCCAATTGCGTAGATCGATGGTCATGCTGTTGGTGTCTGGATTGTTTGGTCCAGACTCGATTTTTTTACAGACCGCCGCCATGTAGCTGGAGTATTGCGGAGTGCGGCGTAAAACTAAAGTCATTCACTCACTCACTAAAATCAAATCAAATTGCCATCTTATGCACAATCCATTCTTATGCATTATAATTGTTTATTGCATATAGGTCATCTCGGTGTGGTGCTGCAGGAACATTTATTTAAGTAGATGGATGGATGGGAGCGTCCAACTTTGTAACTGCTTGCACGGAGCAAGATCTCATGGTTAACAAACACGTTCTTGTCAGAAGAAAGATATAAAGCTTTTATAATGTCTTTCTCCTATATTTCGTTTTACCAATTTCCAACATGGTTACTGATGTGAAGGAACAAACGAGAAATGTGTGTTTCTGATTCTGCCAGGGCGAGAATATTGACCAAAATCGTCAGTCTTTGAAGCAAATCCTGAAATTGGTTGTATACATTGTCAACGCCTTTCAGCAGGATTCAAACCACGTGGTGGTTGTTATTGTATCCCACGTTAACGTTATCTCTCTACGATACAAATATACTGTACAGGTTCAACACGTTCTTCATTTACTTACATGTGAGTATAAATCTTATCGAACTCAATCCCTCGGCTTCTTCTATCATCTAGAAGTTCTATTTATGATCAAAAGGAGGCAGAAATGCCTACTTCAAGGGAAGAGACTGACTATGCACCTTCTTCTGGCAATGGTTCTGAGTTGAACGAATAAATACTAAAGACTAAATGTTTCTGTACTGAAAACGCCCTGATTTATTGCTAATTTCATAGAAAACTAACATTGAGCGGTACTGCCCTTCCCTAGTTTGTGTCCGCTAGTTCGGAAAGTTCTCGAACTTTCTCAACATTTTATATTGTCTGGTTACTTTGCAACGACGCCACGGTTGGCTAATTGATATTTTATTGGCGGTTATACGCTGCAAATATGTGAGATTAATCAGTTTATCTGTTTGAGGTAACAGTTCGCTGTTATTTTTTATTGCTGTTACACCTATGACACACAGTACAACAATTCCGTAATATAATCGTAGAAAACTGTCTCTACAAAAGGGTTCTGTTGCCAGGAGCTCTATCATAGCCGTGAAGATCCGGGTGAGAATCAGCCTTTAGTGATGACTTTAGTCATAGGCAAGTAATGGGGATAGAATGGTCATTCTCGTGGACTTGCCTGACCTTGACACATGCTCATCATGTTGATCACTGGTTCGTCTTTTCCACACTCGATAATTTACAGACAGCCGCCATATGTTTGCAATATTGCTATTTCACATGCCAAATTAATCGCTTCTTACGAAACAGACAGCGGAAGGGTATTTTGGTGAAAACAATATTGAGTATCAAACTGTCCACACGTATCGCTGCAAGGACATTGCATGTACTTATAGTAAATGTATATTTGACACATCCATAATAGATGTTTAGAGACAAATGGGTTCAGGGTGATTTTAATATTCTCTGAAAGTTCTGCATCCTTTAGGAACAGTTGGAAAGTATCATTACCCGCCATAAAAAGTCACTGAAGAGTTTCACTGTATCGGAAACAACTGATGCTGATAAATACACACTTAGCATCTGTTGGTGAACATAGTGATAACAAAATGAACTTTACTTGATACATTACTGGTCATATGATAAGGCCTGGAACAAACTGTGCTATGATAAAAACCCACATAGTCTGAGGTTCCATTATTAATAGTGATCGAGTTAATATGTAACCTCACATCGGCAATATCTCAGTCATATCGTGACGAGAACATTTAATTAAATGGAATATATGCATATTTAAAAGTCTTCCAACAGACAGTTAAACCAATATCACTATTTAGAGAACACAATATAATGACAGGCTATAGCTCGCCAACAACTTAAAGCAGACCACCATACTAGGGACTTATTATTAGTAAATCGGATAACCTTCACGCTTCCTTCAACATGAATACAATTTTAGTTGAAATTTCATGTTTTTCCTTTGATTTGTTTACGGTGATTGTTGCAAAGGAAAGGACACAGATTGTCACTACAAAGGACTAGACATGAATTGTTCTGGGTACAGTTTCACAAACTGATGCCAGAATATTACCGTGACTACAATACTGTAAAGAACGCAGACATCCAGCTGGGCTCCGTGCAGGTAGCAAAGGCTATGTAAGTCACCATGGTCTACCTTCAGTTCTTTGTGATCTATACCACGTGTTTTATATTGTATTGTCTTATCTGATTACAATGTTTTAGTTTAAGTTTTACATGCTAGTTTTATGTTCATATCTGTGATACTCGAGTATATTTACTGTCCATTGTCGACAGATTTTACTCTTCAAAATGTTTTCATTTTTTTTAATGAATTGTTCTCGTCACGATATGACTGCAATGTTGCCGATTTGACGGGAAATATTAACTCACTCACTCACTTTAGGGCAGCCCGATAGATTAGTAGGACAGGGCCTTGAACAACACTGTGATATTATGAGTTTGAGACATGATACGCTTCATCTGGAATGACAAGTATTTAAACTTTTACGTTCAGCCAATTCATTATTTTTAGAACATCAAAAGAAGGATTTACGTTTCACAAACCCTCCAGACAAATTATCTTCCTTCAGCATTCAGAATATCACATGATATCTCATCAGCAAAGGTTACATATTACCTTCTACACATCAAACCCCTAAAGTAATGTTCTGGTGTATTAATCAGGTTGTACTGATTGTACTGTTATTTCCACCTCTGTTGTATATCAGCAAGTTACCGCAAGTTCAGTCAAGTCAAGACCAGAGGCTGACTCCAACCAACGGATAACCCAAGTCGTCAAAGACCTGAGCACCGACTGAACCCAACCAACGGACAGTACACCTGGTCTAGTCAAGACCGGAAGACCGACGCCAACCAAGTAGTCCATATTTAATGGCCACACCAGGAAGCATGGAATACTTTACCATACTGTTCATGTTTGTGAATGTAGCTGGACGTCAGTTAGTTGGACTGAACAGAATGCTGCCCAGCTATCGATGGTGCACATGGAACGTTCCTATTGGTAGTCCAGCGTACTCCAGTAGTTTGTAAAAGACCCCCCCCCCCCCTCTCCGTACGTTCTATAGCCAGTGAACAAGGTTTCAGGAGGAAAGGGTGGTGCGCAGCAAAGAACTTCACAGATGATTACACATTTACACTCCTTTGTATTACCAGGGTTAATCTACAAGTAGGATAGGTCACTCCCTTGCTTTCTTTATCATTTGTACTAATTAACGTGTACCTTGTCATGCTCCAACGCACACAGTGACTTGGCTTGTTCCCAGCGCAACTTCAGCTGTGTTTAACCAGGGGTAATCTGCAACATATAGTCTCCCTGGTGTAACAGAACTTCACCCAGTTTATTGTATCAGTCGACATTTTACAATGAATGAATGAATTACAGTAAGACTTAAGAGCAAGAATTACTTGTGAATGAATGAAAGAATATGAATAAAAGAAAGAAGCACATATGTGAATGAATGAAAGAATAAATGATACATCGCGGCCTTCCGATGGACAGTAACAGAATGTTAACTGACTGTCGAACACCCCTCAAAAACAAAAGGGTAAAACTGTCACAAAGCATTGTAAACACTTTTCCTGTTTTGTCAAATAATAAGATCAACCAGAAAGAAAGAAGTTATGGAACTATAACCCTCAAGCATCACAAGTATCATTGGCGGATCAGGTCAGATCGTCGATATGTCATATTTTTCACTCACATCACATGCAAAATAACACTTTTTTCTGAGATTATGAAACTATCATTATTACTTGCAAACATATTTCACCTGATAGCATGTTCCACTAATCAGACTTAAAGGTGTATGTGAAACATGTTTTTGAAGAAACACCTAGAAACAATGAACGGTGTGTATTTCAATGGCGGATCAGAACAGATCGGCGTCATAATTGTCACACTCCTCAAATACATCCTAACAAATTTTTAAGTCATAAAACTATCACTATTACTTGCAAATACCTTTCAAGTAAAGACATGTTTCCCTTCTAAAAATTAAACGAATGTGTGAAAGAAGTTTTATTGCCAAAATGTAGTCTGTCTTCGCGGTATATCTATAATGGAAGCCAGTGAGCTATAACATAGCGACTTGAAACTTTACTAGAAATCTTTTGTCCTAATACTGACACTAATACCAATTATTTGACTTAAACTGAAGTGACAAAATATTTAACTTATCTTCTACTTGTAGGATTTCAGTTGTCACAACACACTGCGATTTTAGTCAGCTGTTGAAAATACACCGGACTCAAACTTATATACTAAGCTGCCGCCATATTGGATACACCGGTTACGTAACGACCTGCAGCATACGTTAAAGGATTTTTCGAGGAGTTTCTTCTCCCTCTCTATATAGTCTCCCTGGTAATACCTTGAGAGTTTAGAATTTAGATTTTAGATTCAGCACTATAAGCACCGGACTAAAAAGTATCAAAATATTCACAAGTTACAAGTTCAATACTTCTGTAACAAACAAAAAAACGTGTGAAATTAATCTAAATCGGGACAGCGCAGGTGTATGTTTAGTAACATTAACAACCGTTAGGTATTTTTCGAAATACAGAGTATCCTTAATACAGAAATAACTTCTAGTTTCACAAAGACGGGGGTGGATCTATATATTTTGGTGCAATTAAAAATGGTTTAATTAAAAACAGACAGCAATGCGTACAGTAACCTTCCAGTCAATATATATCACCACATATATTGCAATATATCTCAAGCCCTAATATGAAGACACTTGGGTGCACTCCTTCAGTTCATCAGTTTGGAAGAGTTTATTAAGACTGTGTTCTTACCTGACTGTGCAACTAATGCCACGTGCAACAAACGGGAGACAGCCTTTGCATCAACACAGTGTACCGAGATACTAGTAATTGGCAATTTTTACCGAATTCCTGTGTGCAATATTCACCTGAAATCAGATAGAAGTACCACATAACATGTGGTAAATTCATTATTGTTAACATACGAGGAGGGAAATATTATACACTGTATACAGGTCATATCATAATTTGTTACTATGTATTATTTGAGACTTAACCCGCTTCCAGCTGTTATCGACTTAGACAACTGAGACACAGATGCCGTTTTTCAGTGCTAGTGTATGTAACAAGCTCAATCATTAAAAATACATATCATGGTCGAGTATGTAAAATACACATCATGGTCGGAAGAAGAGAAAACATTTCCATATCATACGAATCGAAAAGGTCAGATTTCAATGAGTTTATCAATGTGGGGAAGTCTGATTGTGTGTTTATTTTGTACATGTTCAACGCATCTAAGAAGTGAGGACTGTTATTGTATTCTACAAATCACATCAACAAGACCTTCAATTCAGTCAACGACGCAAATGTACTGTTATCCGTACTCACATTCTTGCAGACATTACCATTTCTTTTACTGGTGGCTTGCTTTTAACTGTCTGAATATGTGATGCATAAATATGAGGTAGCTGTCAAGGGGAGATACTGAATCTTCATTTGCTTCAAGCAATGGATCTGCGGTTTCAGAAATGGATACATTAGACTTACATTTTCTAAGATGACAAGGAGGATAAAGTCCGGATTTATTGCTAATTTCTAAGAACTAGTATTGAAGTGTACTACCTCTCGTGGTTGGTATTTTGAAGACAGTTGTACACTATAACTGTGACACGCTTCATTTAATTTGATATATGGTAGATGCCAAGCAACCATCCTAAGAGTGTTTCAGGTTTGGATAGCTGCTGTTCAACTTAGTTATGTCGCGCAGTCACATTCAGGCTCTATGATTAAGTTGATTGCGCTCAGTATGTTCTCAACTGTTCATAACATGTTGTATCTTTAGTCCATTGCTACAGACGATTCTTGTCAAATGAACAAATCCCCTTAGATGGATAATGTATGTTAAATGTTAATACACATCAGTGGCACTGATTGTAATGTTATTACAGGTAGAGCCAACTTACAGTTTATGACAAAACGGTTGTTCAAACAATGCAGTTCTTTGCAAACAAAAACAAACTGAAATACTGCCACGCAAAGGCAGAAGACGTACTTTAAAACATGGCATGTATGTCCAGCCCCGTCGATGGCTTGCCATGAGTGGCTGGGTTAAGATTTATAGTCACAGCGGCAATATCTTGACGAAAACAAGCCGTACACTGATGATGACTAATGTTACATTATTTCTTCTGTATTACTACAATATCACTCATTTACTTCCTGGTGAGGTATAGCCCATTTATATTTTTGTCTTGTTCTCTTATAACGATATTGTTTTATGATTACTTGCTACTTTTACTTTCTCTGTGATACTATAGCAGTTTTACTGCACGGTATGGTTTAAATAATGCCGATGTAACGATAAATAGTAAATCGCTCGCTCACTCAATATCACTCGCACATATAATATCAAAGGAGCATTTGCAAACGGGCTGTAGAGCCCCTGGGGACTAATGGTGCTTTTGCAAAGTAACATGTACTTCCTGCTTTCAGATGTGACAATTGTAGTCACGACATATCTGAACATGTGGCACCCGTGAAGGTGCCTCGTGGTGGATGCTGGGTAACGCTGAAAACCGTTCACCCCCGTTGTGGACCCGGGGGGATATTTGGTCCACCAACCCGTTTGCCGTGGGTTGCGACCATGTGTGGGTGAAGGAAGGGACCCTAGTGGTTGCGAGCATGGGAGCAGGACCATTGTTCCTAATGTTCAACACACCACTTCGGCCCTGATTTCACCTAAACGGGTGGTTGAATGGGCCCGGTTCAACCAATTTGATACACAATTTCGGACACTCCAGAAAATGTTTTGTGAGATGACTTGGCTTAACATATGTATTTGAATTTGAAATTATTTCACTTTTGTATTTTGCCTAGAAACATGGCATTTTACGAGATTTACATGACTTCGGCTTGCGAGGTCGTTTGCCTGAATTTATAGCCAACTTTTTAAATGATAGACAATTTCAGGTCCGTGTGGGCTCTACACTGTCTGATCGTTACAATCAGGATCAGGGTGTTTCGCAAGCCAGTATTTTGTCTGTCACTCTTTTTAACATCAAGATCAACAGTCTATGTAAAGTTTTGAACGATTTAATAGATGGATCGTTATTTGTGAAAGTTTTTTAATATTTCTTGCCGTGGTAAAAATAAGCATACTATTGAAAGGCAACTACAGTTGTGTTTAAACAAAATAGATAAATGGTGTCTTGAAAATGGCTTCAAAATTTCTAAATCAAAAATCAATTGTATACACTTCTGTCGTAAATACAAACCTCATAAAGACCCAGAAGTATTTCTAAGTGGTACCCCAATCAATGTGGTCAAGGAGTCCAAGTTCATGGGACTTACTTTGGATTCACATTTGACCTTTTTGCCACATATTAAATCCCTTAAAGCCAAATGCTTGAAGGCACTCGATTTATTAACGGTTGTTTCTAATTCAAAATGGGGAGGGGATCAAACTACCCTTCTTCACTTATATATATCACTGGTGCGATCTAAGCTTGATTACGGCTCCATCGTATATGGTGGAGCCTGTCAAAGCAACCTAAAAACTACTTGATTCTGTACACCACCAAGGCCTTAGACTTTGTCTTGGTTCTTTTAGAACCTCTCCTATCGACAGTCTTTACATCGAAGTAGATGAGCCTTCTCTCAACCAACGCCGTATAAAACTATCTATACAATACATTACAAAATTAGCTTCTAATGAGTCTAATCCCGTATTTAATTGTGTCTTTAATCCCTTTTATGAGGATTTGAATAACAAAAAGTCTTCCCTTGTTCTGCCTCTTGGGCTCAGAATTGTGCCATTTCTTGCTGCTTCTAGCATTGAGCTGGAAAATATAGCTCCTTCCCGACTTTTTTCTTCTCCTCTTCCTTGGAAAATGGTTAGGCCCCATTAACTACATTTAAGAAATCAGAAACGAATGAATTACAGTATAAACAAGAATATCATCAATTGAAACATAAATATAGCAATTATAACTCCTTATTTACAGATGGCTCCAAGGACGGTGGCGCAGTGGCTTTTGCCACTGTCATTGGATCCAGAACAATATCGTCTAGATTACCAGATAATAGTTCTATTTTTACAGTTGAAGCTATTGAATTGAAATGTAGAATAATCTTGCTACTGGCCAATACGTTATCGTCTACTGTTGGTTACCCAACCATATGGGTATTTCCGGTAACGCAATGGCCGATCTTGCTGCTAAGGCAGCACTCTTATTAAATCTGTGACACCACTTCTTATTCCATACTCTGATTACAAAGCTAGCATTAGAACTTACATCCGTGGCCTGATGCAGAAGAAGTGGGATACCCAAGTAGGTATAAATAAATTACATGAAATAAAACCCTATATTGGTTACACCTACTTGGGTTGTCAGTCCAGATTTGAAGAGGTTATTTTACGACGATGTCGTATTGGCCATACTAGATATACACATTCATACCTTTTAAAAGGTGAGGATCCTCCCTTTTGTATCCCTTGTGATGAGAGAGTCACGGTCAAGCATATCCTGTTGAATTCTCCATCATACGGGATAAATATTTCAATGTAAAAACCGTTAAGGATCTTTTTAACAGTGTTAGTTCTCATTTAATCACTGGGTTTTTAAAAGAAATTGATTTCATGACTGAAGTTTGATTATTATGGTCTGTAGATAGTTGCATTTTAATTCATGGTAGTTTAGATTAGTAACTTGAATTGTTAGTGGCTGTACCATCACAAATATAATGTCAACTCACCAAAGCCGTAATTTGTGAGTCAGAAACAGTTATACTGAATGTGACACGGTGAGCGGTTATGTAGGCAGAATTTGCACTCGGTTTTTCCAATGAAATATCTATTCTTTATAATGGAAAAATCGATACCACTAAAGCAGGACTGCCTCCAAGTAAATAACAACTTTAAATGACAGTAGAACGTTAACACCTAACATTAACCATTAACTTGTTGATTTATTCAGTGTTAAAGAAACGGTTTGATGTAAGAAACACGAATGCAACGCAATAAAGAACATACATGTATTTTCCAATAAAATCTATTTCATTACCGAGTTGGAAAAGGCCGGTAAAATATGAAATTACTGTATTGAATTATGGTTGTATGAAACAGAATTGGGTTAATGTTGTTCTGCTCAGAATTTGTTACAAGGTTAGTTTACTTTCAGCAAATTAACGACAAAACATCTGCCACTAAAAGACGTGGAATGCAAGACAATCATGTCCTGTGGCACTTCCTCTAAACTAGAGATGACGACTGTTTCGTAATAATAATTACTTGGCACCAGGAGTGCTCTAATGAAAGTCTGGGAATTTCAAATAGGGCACCAGGTTAGATAAAGCCCAGGAGAAAAAGAGGAGGGTCTCTCCGGGAGCGTTACTGTTGAGGTCATACTGGTGTAATTTTGGGTCGCAACTTTCATCGAACAAGGTAGAATAGGGTATTGACGAAATGCCCTATGTGTCCAGATCTTCTCATCCCGTTGACACAATATCATTTGGCAATGTGTTCCAATGACCATAATATCGATCAGAATTATTTGTGTCTGAGTGTACTGACAAACCCATAAAAATAGAAACGAGAAACCATTTCCATATACATACGATACCCGGAGCAGATGCAACGGTTACCATTCTACCTGTGATGTAATTTAATAGCACCGAGTTGTTCCCTTATCAAATTTCAACATATGCTCACAGAACTCAAAAGCCAACTTCATTGGGCTGAAAAAGTGGTCAATAACCGCGTCAACGTAGCCGTATTGTTTTAGCTATGAGAATGTATACTTATGCAATGCATGCCTATTATTGCTTTCCTTTACAATGTGCACCTATTATGTTTTGTTATTGTTTGTCCTGAATATTCTGAACCATTAAAACATATTACGAAGACTGGCCAGCAGGTTGTCAAAGCAGCTGACGTTGATCATATCCGGATCAACTGTACGTTTTTGAAAACCTGTCTCCATTCTCCAGTTGGATAACAGAATCGCAAAACATTGATTTGCTCCAATTTTATAAGCACTGTGATGCACTAAAACCAAAGATCTGTATGTGGAAGAAACTCCTTTGAAGTCTGTAAAGTAACTGCCACCACTTAATTTCTCTATGTAGTATCATAAAGATGGTGGCACACCGACTTTCAAAAACTGAACTGAGGCAAGAAGAGTCAGAAATTACGCCAGAAATGACTGGATTCTACTGCCCTTCAGATTAGAGTGAGTGAGTGAGTGAGTGAGTGAGTGAGTGAGTGAGTGAGTGAGTGAGTGAGTGAGTGAGTGAGTGAGTGAGTGAGTGAGTGAGTTAATATTTAACGTCATATCGGCAGTATTTCAGCCATATCGTGACGGGAACAAAACACTGAAATGGAATACATATGTATTATAAACTTCTGTCAACAAATGTGCTACATCCTCACTTCAGCCCCTTTTGCAATATCCGAATAAAAACAAAGTATTGCATTCGTGGCTATTCAAGCGCTGGCTGTCTCCACTCACTGATATTATATTTTCGGTATTTTTCACAGGTCATTTATTGCTGAATTATTGAGAATCCAAACTGAATCTTTATGTATATATTCAGTTAAGAAACAAAAGCAGACAATGAACTTGACATTTTCAACCCATTCCCACTTTTTATATATTTTGCATATAAACAAACACCTTTAGTCTACTTCATCTCAATCGAACGTGCTGTACTAGGAATCATGCCTCACACGCCTAGTGAAGTGCAAATCGACCTGATCAGACATGGTGTGAGGGGGCTTCGTTCTTCCTTCTGACTTCCGTTTGATCTCTGCAAGATACATATTACTGGCTTAATTTCTACCGTTCAGTGAGTGGCACTTGCATTATCGCTGCCTCCACTCATGATAGATAGGGGACTTGTAAGTTACATCCAGGTAGTTCTAACAGGATCGTGTTTATCAGCGTCAACTTTAGATATAGTTGGTTTCTTCAACAATGTAGAATGGAGCACTTGCAACTCGGGATGAATATTGAGGGGGCAGAAGCTATTCTGATAGCCACAGCCTATTGCAACACGTTGTTTAGATAGCGATACTCGATTGCGACCAACTATTGCAGTATTGTTGGACGGCTTTCAAACTACAAGTTTCAGGTTGATTGCAAGCTTTTGCAAATATGTGTCTCCATTTTCATTGTCTCATTTGAAGTCATTTCCCAAGTGATTGTATAGGTTTTGTTAAACAAAACTTGTAGTAGTTGAACTGGTTTGAGTCTTTTTTTTATAAATTTAGAAACTTGAATCCCAGATCACGTAAAAAGTTAAAACCTAAACACATTGTTACTCACAATTACAAACTCCGCGTCGCAAGTCATTTTTGTATTTAAGAGGTAACAATGACAGGTCAAAGTGAACGTCTCTGCTATTTTCTGTATTAGGGCTGCGGATTAATTAACGGAAATGAATCACTAAGCTTTCGATAGTTTTATCCCATTTCAAACATCAATTTATTGCTATCGAAGAATCAACAGTTGAAATGCATTGGTAGTTATACCACTACTTGAAACATTGTTAGTTTTACCGACCCTGGTACATATATGCGAGTTAGTGTATCGGCTTCACATTTCCTTTGATAAGCTGTAAATATAAAACCTCTATGAGCGAGATTTCAAAAGAGATGATGAAATAACGAGAAAACAGTAGGGACGTTTTGCATCTACAGGGTTCTGACAATCATCAAATAGTAACCATTCACTGTCAGTCAACTCCATATTCATCACCCATATCCAGTATACAGTAACCAAGATCCATTGACATTCATCCAGTACCCGACCTGTGAAGGTCTAGGTTTGGATTGATCTAGAGTAACCCACAGTTTTCGAAGGAAAATACTATGGAATCTGGTGGTCAGGGTCGCTGACTTGGTTGACAACGTACCTAAATTCCGTAGTTTGATGTTCATGATTTTGATCACTGGAATTTCTGGTCCAGACACATTTGTTTGCAGGTCACCTTCATATATCTGAAATATTGCTGAGTGCGGCGTAAAAACAAACTCACTCACTCATCCATTACTCACCATCCAGTATCATAGTTAAGGAAAAGGTTTTACAAAAGAAACACGAACATGGCGCCATTTCCAGGCGCAAATAAAATAAAAGATAATCTAATTCGTTAAATAGCTGAAAAAATGTAAAATTGGAGTATTAAAATATGAATGCCAAAGACATAATTAGTCAACTGTCTCCGTCCCTAGTATTTGATACAAGGCAGTTTTCCTTTCATCAAATAACGACTATACGTCTAACACCAAAAGACGTGCAATACAAGACGAAACGAATGTTATGGCACGTCCTCTAAGCTAGAGGGGTCGATTGTTTTGTAATGACCAATCATCACTTGACATCTGGAGTGTTATACTGAACGTTTCCGAATTTGAGATCGGGCACCAGGTTGGATGAAGTACAGCAGAGGGTTCACAGGTCTTTTCAGCTGCTCCACTGTTCAGGTCACACTGATGTATCTCGAGTCGCAACGTTCATAGAACAAGATAGAATAGAGCATTGACTAGATGACCTATGTATCCTGGTATTCCCATCCCGCAGACACAATATCATTCATGAAATATGTTCCAGTGACCATGATATCGATCGGAATTACTTTTGTCTGAGTGTACTGACAATACCATGAAAATAGAAGCGAGAAACCATTTCCATATTCATTAGATAGCCAGAGCAAATGCATCTATATATTACCATTCTACTTGTAATGTAATTTAATAATTGCTTCCTTGTCGAATTTCAAACTTATCGAACACCACACAGCTCCAAATTTTCACAACGCAGTCGAAGCCGTGATATTAAACAGAGTTCACTCACTCCGCAAAGCAGTTCCTGAAGTCGTTATGCTAAACTGTGTTTTGAAAAAGTATTTAAGCACTTCTTCTTCATTGTCTTTTGCGAAATTTAATATGATCAATATCCTGTTACCTTATACAGAGGGGATTTGTAGCACACCCTCATGAATGCAATCAATAGCTACTATGTTTTCCTGTACATGCGTTTGTAAACGGAATATGTTTTGTTATAGTTTGTTCTGAATATTCTAAGCCATTAAACTAGGATATGGACTGACCAGCAGGTCATCACAAGAACCGGCATTGATCATATCCGGACGTCACGTGACAAGACGTGGCTGATGCCATCTGCGGTAGCCTCCAACAGGAAGACAGACACACAGTGAAAAGAATTGATGTGATAACTAGACATGTCCTATTTCATCCTTTCTGGATCACGTGGCGTTATTGATTCTTTGTCATCTACGATCGCGATTGACTTTAAGAGAACTGTAGGGGGGAATCATATTGTGCAGCATTCCGATGTAACGTTAGTTTAAAAACATATATTATGTTTTCTTTTGCTGGCATGTCAGATTTATGTTGATTCAAATTATACCGTGTGTGAATGTAGCAGCTGTTGTTGTCATTGATTGTGAGATTTCTCTCTTTTTTGCTATACGGTCGTCATAGGACGTCCCTCTCAGTTCCATAGTGTGCATCGAACATCTCTTTCACGTCTTTTTAAAAGATCTTTAAAGATGGCAGATGGAATCTGAACCTCCTTTTGTGTTGAAATGTGTATCTGCCTAATTACGTGATTGCAGTATATATAATTGTTATACTTAAAGAGATCTGATAAATGATTCATACGTATAACAATGACGTGTTTGGATAATAGCATGGCGAAACGTTGATTTTCTCCGAATCTGTAAGCACTGCGATTCTTTAAAGCTATGTATGAGCGTCTTATATTATGGCAATAACAGAGCATTACATTTGTGGCTATTCAAGTGCTCTCTTTATCCACTCACTGATATTATATTACGGCATTTTTGCACAGGTCATTCGTTGCTGAATTATTGAGAATCCAAACTGAATATTTATGCATTGATTCAATAAGAAACAAAAGGAGGCAATGAACTGGTCATTCTCAACCCATTTCCACTTTTTATATTTTTGCATACGATGTTACGAACACCTTTTGTCTGCTAAATCTCTATCAAAAGTGGTGTACTTGGACTCTTTCATGCCTCACACGCCTAGCGATTTACAAATCGACCTGATCAGACATGGTATCAGGGGCTTCTTTCGTCTCTGAAAGATACATGTTATTGTTGGAAAAGTGGCTTAGTTTCTTCCGTTCACTGAGTGGCACCTACATGATCGTGGCCTTCACTCATGATAAATGGGGGACATGTAGTTACGTGTGTATCAGGGCGTGGAGTCATCCCACCTTGTCAGTTTGCTGACGGGGTTATCCTCTTTGGTTATGTGGAAGCGTCCGACTTCGTATCAGAAGGTCCGTCGTTCGAATCCCTGCATGGATCTCAAAAACTTTGCGGCTGCAGCACAGGCGCCGAACGTGAGGTTGAGCACGTTCAAGTCAAATTTTGAGCAAAATAAGCCCAAGTACCCAACTATGCGGCTCGGGACGCGGCTTCTGTTGACGGAGTAGTATGTAGCAGGGCGCGGAGTCATCTGACAGATGACATCCTTATCTTGTCAGCTTGAGGACGGGTTTAACCTCTTTGGCCATGTGGACAAGGCGTCGTATTTCCAATCAGAAGGTCTCTCGTTCGAATCAGAGCAAGGATTTCCTTGTAACTCGGAAATGTTATGGTCTCTACATTGGCGCCCAACGTGGAAACAACATAAAGCTACATTTGGTTAAAGATGACGGCCAATTATTGTCCATTAAAGGAAGGTTTAAACAGCCTTGAAAATGTATATACATATAGCTAAGTATTTAAGCATAAAGGCGTAACATGTCTTGCATATTCATGTTTAACACTTTCTGTGCATACATGGTATACAGCTATCCATGACAATGAAATAGCATAAATACATCCTTAAATATAAATAGCATCATGAAAACTATTCATACATACATATACAACAAAATATACCTAAATGCATATATTGGACAAAATAAGTGGACGCTGGTATTTTTACACTGATATTTTATCAGTGTGTCAGTGAATAAGTACATCATTGTTCAAAATTTCTGTAATTTATATATATCCTATTTTTGTCCAACATGTTTAAAGTGATCTGATCGATATAACTGTTTCGTTGACAGTTTTTTTTATAACTTACATGTATTTCTGGTGAATTTACAATTTGGTTTCAGTCACGATATTACTGAAACATTGCCGATTGGACTTTAAATTTTAACACACTCACTCTTTAATTGTTCCCATCATGATATGGCTGAAATATTGCCGATGTGACCGTAACTTTTAACTCACTCACGTATTTACCAAATGAATTTATAGTTTATATGAAACACGATTTGCAGTAGTTGACATAGTTGAATCTCATTTAATAGCTGAAAAGAGACACAACAATAGTGGCTAGTTCGATGCACCATTACACTACTACTTGAAACATTGTTAGTTTTACCGATCCTGGTACATATGCCAGGTAGTGTGTCGAGTTTAATTTTCATACTCCTTTGAAAAGCTGCAAATATATATCATACAGTCAACTTCTATAATTGATGATTGATAATTTCGAAAGAGATGATGAAATAACGGGTTCACACTAAGAAGCGCTGCATCTAGAAGGTTCTAACAATCATAAAATAGTAACCATTCGCTCTCATTCATTTTAATCAATAACTCTATACTCATCACCCATATCCCATCATACAGTAACCAAGATCCACATCCATCCAGCACTCGACCTGTGAAGATGTGGGTTTGGACTGATCTAGAGTAACCCATGGTCGTCGTAAGAGGCGACTATGTGATCAAGCGGTCAGGGTCGCTGACATGGTTGACACATGTCATCGTACATAAATTACAGAGATCGATGCTCATGATGTTGATCACTGGAATGTCTGGTCCTGATACGATTATTTACAGGCCACCTTTACATATTTGAAATATTGCTGAGTGCGGCGTAAAACCCAACTCACTCACGCACTCATTCAGTACTCGCCATCCGGTAATCAAGTGTTCAGTACACCAAAATCAACATTCACCGTTAAATACCCATTAAACAATATCCACCCCATTCGATTTATCCAGTGCTGACCACCGGCGACGTATGTTCAAATAATCCATTATTCGCCATTCCCATAAAACAATCAACTCATCCCTCTCTCGGCATTTCCTCTGCACAAAGGCACTAAAGCAGAAATTCTGGTTTGCATGTTTTCTACAATTATGCACCTATGCACAATTTCCTGGGTACTTATGTTGTGAATATAAACCGATTTCCTCAAGGTTATGTTCCTATGGACAATTGCCAAAATGGTTTTTATATTTGAATTGCTTCACGCACGTATAAACAGCCAAAACAATACTTGGCGTAAGAGGAACTATCTTCAAAGCATAAAGAAAACCAATTGCATACTATCGATTTTGAAACTCAAACGTTTTAACTTGACGCGAGAGACTGAGATTTATACTCACATCGGCGATATCGTGACGAAAATACGTCATACAGTATAAATTCTGTTAACAAGGGGCAGAGAATAAACTAAAATATCGTTGATATAGAATATATAAGTAGCACATGAAAACGAGCTCTAGAGGCCATAGGGGCCAACAGTGCCTGCACTAACTACACTGACCCAAGCTGGATTAACATATTCCTTCAGTCCATTCCGTTGTGCCATTGTGCCAATACTACGTTCGATTTCACCGAGCTTGTATTTCAAGATTACAAGAATGGCAAACGAAAATAAAGGAAAAATAATTTTACAATATTTCAAACGCCATTGGAGATACTACCAGTGACAATGCTTATCTAATATACCAGTAAGAAAATATGATTTGTTGGTTCTCAAAAATAACAGAACATTGGAAAATTAGCATTATCGAAAACATCCTGGACTGTTACACTGAAATATTTATTCCTTGACATGGAAAAATCAATACTGACAAGCAGGATTTCATCCAAGTAAATTACAACTTTAAAAGACAGTAGAACGTTAACACCTAAAAGCTGTATAAAACATGCTGTATATATCATTGTTATGGAATAGGTTTTACACAAGAAACACGAATGTAATACATTCTAATGCATTACCTAGCTGAACAAATATAAATGTGGGTATTAAGATATTCAGGCGCTATACTGTTCAGGCATTTTCAGTCGCAAAGTTTATCGAACAAGATGGAAAAGGAAATTGACTAGATGACCTATGTTTCCAGGTCTTCTAACCCGAGTGACACAATATCATTCGGAAAATACGTTCCAAAGACCGAGATATCGATCGTAATTATTTTGTCTGAGTGTACTCCCAATGCCATGAAAAAAGATACAAGAATTCATGTTTTTAATATTGCTACAATACTCAGAGCAGATGCATCGATTGCCATTCCACTTGTGATGTAATTTAATATCACCAACTTGTTTGCTTATCGAATTCAATATGTGCTGACACGACTTTAAGAGCTGCATCCATAGCGCTGAAAAAATCTTTATAGACCCCGATAACGAAGCCGTATTCTTTTAGCTAACTGATGTAAACTTATGCATGCAGGTCTAATGAGAAATATATCGAATCCAGCCAACTTGAAATGACTTCTTCGACTTGTATCGAACGCTCAGACAGCAGGCTCTAGATTTTCCCTATGCAGTCGAAGCACTGCCGTTCGGCTCTTGGGACTTTCCATCCACATCAGGTTTACACGCTGAGGATATTGTTATCGCGAAAGGCCGCAGTTGTATTAAACAGAGATCACTCACCCAACTGGGCAAAGCAGTCCCCGAAGGCATTATAATAAACTGTCTTTTAAGAACTTATGTTAACACTTCGGCTTCATTGGTAGTATTTGAAAATTAATATGGATTACTATCAAATCGCTCTATACATAGGGAATTTGTAACTGAACTACTGTCCGAAGAAGGCAAATATCTATTTTGTTGATTTCCTTTGCAGACGTTTGTAAACTGATTATGTTTAGTTATAGTTTCTCTCTGAAGATTCTGAGCCCATAGAGTAGATCAACAACAGCAGGTCATCAGAGGGACCGACGTTGAGCACATGCGGACGTCACGTGAGAAAACGTGGCAGGTACCATCTGCTGTAGCCTCCGGTAGGAAGAGAGACACACACAGTGAAAAGTCATATGCTAACTAGACATGTCCTATTTCATCCTTTCCGGCCGACGTGGCGTTATTGATTCTTGGCCACCGATGGTCGTGATTAATTTTCAGAAGACTATGAGGAATCATCAATCGATCAATCTTTACACCGTCCTTTAAAGGCTACAGTCCCGTGGAAACTTTAAGGTTTGCATAAGCAGATAAAAGTTATGCATAAATTATTTTCCATAACAACCATTTTTCTTGAACTCATAGCGAAAAAGATGTACATTGCCAGATTCTGCAATTGTGATGTGTTAGTATGGCTTTATAGTGGACTTAATTTCCTTATATCTGGATGATTATAATAGTATGGCTTTAGGTATTTCCTTCGTAGAATCATATGGATAGGTGCGTGAGTGAGTGAGTTAAAATTTAACGTCACATCGACAATACTGCAGCCATATCGTGACGAGAACATACATGACAAAAAGGAATATATATGGATATTATGAAGACCCTGTCTACGAAGGACAGTAAAACCACTAGACTATCACAGTTAGTATTAAAACTAGCATGGAAACTTAAAAAATGATAGTATCACTATTTGGACAGTAAAATATATAAACAGGCTATAGATCGCCAACAACAAAGGGTAGATCACCATACCAGGGACCATGGGGACATACAGTACCTCTGCCACCTGCATGGTCCCTGGTTGGATTTACACCATCCCCTCAGCTGTTGGCGACTGTATGCAAGATTAGCCACAAATTAAAATGACACGTATTCTATGGTTAAAAATGTGGAAGATTCAATATGACTTAAACCGTTTGGGGACTTACGTACCCTCTCAGGAGGACAATAATTTTACGGTACTTCGAGGATACAGCCACTAACAATCTTAGCTGCTAATTCAACTTAATTCAATCATAAAACACTTATTTATTTACATGTCAGTCAATAAATTCAATTCTTTTAAAAATGCAATAATTAAATGCGACCGTACGGTACTAAAAAGCTCCTTCATAGTTCTTGATTTAAAATAATTGTCCCTTGTGGTGGAATATTCAACACAGTCAAGCAAGACATGCTTGACCGTGATGATTTCATCACAAGGGATGCAGAACGGAGGATCCTCACCTTTCAAAAGATATTCATGCGTATACCTAGTGTGGCCAATACGACATCGTCGTAAAATGACCTCTTCAAATCTGGATTGACAACCCAAGTAGGTGTAACCAACAAATGGTTTTATTGCATGTAATTTATTGATACCTACATGGGTGTCCCACTTCTTCTGCGTCAGATCACGGATGTAAGATCTAATGGTAGCTTTATAATCAGTGTAGGGAATATGAAGTGGTGTCACAGATGTGTTTAGCGCTGCCTTAGCAGCAAGGTCAGCCAAAGTATTACCAGAGATTCCAACATGGCTGGGTAACCAACAGAAGACGATATCGTATTGGCCAGTCGCAAGATAGTTATAAAGTTCAATCATTTCTATTAAAAGTGGATGTTTACATGCTAGGTTTTTAATAGCCTGAAGGCACGAAAGAGAGTCTGAATAGATTATATACTGTTTATGTTTAGAATGTCTTTGAATATATTTAAGAGCAGTTAATATGGCGTTTGCTTCTGCTGTAAAAATAGAGCTGCTATCTGGAATTCTAGAAGATATTGTTCTCGATCCAATGACAGTGGCACAAGCTACTGCACCACCGTCCTTGAAGCCATCTGTAAATAAGGATTTATAATTGCTATATTTAGTTTTTATTTGACTATATTCTTGTTTATGTTGTAATTCATTAGTTTCTGATTTTTTAAATGAAGTCAATGTTAGGTCAACTTGTTGCGTAACCAACTGCCAAGGAGGAGAAGAAAGAAGACTGGAAGGAGCTATGTGTTCCAGCTCAATGCCGGCCGAAGAAAGAAAGGGTTTAATTCTGTGTCCTAGAGGTGGAACAAGAGAAGACCTCTTGTCGTACAAATTTTCATAAAGCGGATTGAACACACAGTTATAGGCAGGGTTAGATTTATCAGAATATAATTTAGTAATGTATTGTAAAGTCAATTTCATACGGCGTTGTGTAAGAGATGGTTCATCAGCCTCAACATAGAGACTGGCAACAGGTGAGGTTCTAAAAGATCCAAGATAAAGTGGATTGAACACACAGGTGTATGCAGGGTTAGATTCATTAGAATATAATTTAGTCATGTATTGTAAGGATAATTTTATACGACGTTGTGTAAGAGATGGTTCATCGGCCTCAACGTAAAGACTGTCAATAGGTGAAGTTCGGAAAGACCCAAGGCAAAGTCTTAGACCTTGGTGATGGACATAATCTAATAGTTTAAGGTTGCTTTTACAGGCTCCACCATATACAATGGAACCATAATCAAGTTTAGATCGTACCAATGATCTGTATAAGTGAAGGAGGGTAAGTTGATCCCCTCCCCACTTGGAATTTGAAACAACCTTTAACAAATCTAGTGCCTTCAGACATTTAGCTCTAAGGGATTTAATGTGTGACAAGAAGGTTAAATGAGAATCGAAAATTAAACCCAGGAACTTGGCCTCCTTTACAACCTGGATAGGAGTGCCATTTAAAGATTGTTCAGGGTCCTTATGCGGCTTATATTTTCTAGAAAAATGTATGCAATTAGTTTTGGATTTAGAAAAAAGTTTGAAGCCATTTTCAAGACACCATTTATTTACTTTGTTTAAACATAACTACAATTGTCTTTCAACAGTGTGCATATTTTTACCACGGCAAGAAATATTAAAATCATCCACAAATAATGATCCATCAACTGAAACATTTAAAACCTTGGATAAACTGTTGATCTTAATACTAAGCAAAGTGACAGACAAAATACTACCTTGAGGGACACCCTGATCCTGATTGTAATGATCAGACAGGGTAGAACCCACTCGGACTTGACATCGCCTGTCTCTGATATAAAAAGGGGCAAACGGCCTCTCAGTCCAAAGTCATGTAAAACCTTCAAAATACCATGCTTCCAGGTCGTATCATAAGCTTTCTCAAGATCAAAGAAAATTGATAAAGCGTGTTGTTTATTTACTATTGCGTTTTTAACGAAGGATTCTAAGCATACCAAATGATCAATGGTACTGCGATTTTTCCTGAAACCACACTGAATATTTGTGATAAGATTATTGGTTTCAAGATACCAAACTAATCTATTATTCACCACACGTTCCATGGTTTTACAGACACAGCTAGTGAGAGATATCAGTCTGTAATTCGACGGATCTGTATGATCCCTGCCAAGTTTTGGTATTGGAACTACAATGGCATTACGCCACGAAGGGGGAAATTTTCCAGACGTCCATGTTTTGTCAAATATATCTAAAAGTGTGACCAGGCATGGTTCAGGCAAATGTTTCAGTAGCTGATAATGAATATTGCCATCACCTGCTGCAGTGTCATGAGCTTGGTCAAGAGCTGTATATAACTCATGTAATGAGAAAACTTCATTATAATCTTCACCATTATTTGATTCAAAATTAAGTTTTTTCTTTTCCTGTTGCTTCTGATATTTCTGAAACTCAGGGACATAATTTGCCCATGAAGAATTTTTGGCAAGTGTTTCGCCAAGTTTATTTGCAATATGTGACTTGTCAGTAATTAAATTATCACCATCTTTGAGATGGTGAACTGAAGATTTTGAACCTTTACCTTTAATTCTTTGAACCATGTTCCATACCTTGGACATTGGCGTGCGCGAATTAATCCTGGAAACGTAGTTCCTCCAAGATTGCCGTTTGTTTTGTTTGAAGGTACGACGAGCTTTCGCATTGAGGATTTTATACTTATTCAAGTTGTGAACAGTTGGATGATGGTGAAAAGCCCTTCCTCGCTTTTCTGGCTTGCCTACAATCGGAATTGAACCATGGTTTCCGTACATGTGGAGCAGTAGAAGACCTTGGTATACACTCAACAGCTATTTTATTTAAAGTGTCAGAAAAAAAGCCAAATAGGATCAGTTACGTCACTGAAACACTGCGGCCGTAGTTTAGATATGCATAACGTTTTATATAACGACCAGTCTGCCTTGGAAAAATTCCATCTAGTATAAGATGGAGAATCAGATGGATTAATTGCTGATAAGATAGTTGGAAAGTGGTCACTTCCACAGAGGTCATTGTGGACTGACCACTCAAATTCATTTAGTAGAGAAGGGTCTGCAAGAGACAGATCCAGGGAAGAGTAGGTGCCAGTTGCAAGGTGCAGATTAGTGCTTGAATCATCATTGTATATACTCAAATCATTATTGGCTATAAAATCTTCCAATATTTTACCTTTAGAGTTTGTATTTGTAACACCCCAAATCGGGTTATGGCCCTTGAGATTACCCATTATAATACAAGGTTTAGGAAGCTGGTCATAGAGAGCTTGAAGATCAGACTGCTGGAGTGCTGAAGAAGGTGAAATATATAAAGAGCACAGTGCAAAGGTAACGTTAAGAGTTAGTCTCACTGCAACAGCTTGGAGACTAGTTGTGAGTGTTACAGGACTATGGATAACATCCTGTTTTACAAGAATTGAAGACCCTCCAGTGGCCCTATCACCTGGAGGTGAAAAACAATTATATGCAATGAACTGACGTAAATCAAAAGTGTCTGTCTGCTTCAGATAGGTTTCCTGGAGACAGAAAGCCGATGGTGTAAAATCCTGGACAAGTAGCTGTAACTCTTTGCAATTTGTCCTTAGGCCTCTACAGTTCCACTGTACAATATTTTTGGAATGGATTATCGTTTGGGCGGGTTGATTGGGGATCTACCCCGCACATTTTGAGGGCGACAAGCTGTGCGCCCTTGATTGGACGTTTTCGGACACGTACATGTCCTCAAGTGATCCGTATTTGTTATAAAGCTTAATTCTGTTTTCAGACCCTTTTGGGGCTCTGCCACTTTGCTTTTTTGAAGAATCAGGCATAGGTTTAGTTTTTCCTTTAGGAATTTTTTTGGACATTTGACAAAGATTGAGACCTTGCAGGTGGCTGTGATGATGAATCATGATCCGAAGCTGGCCCTGATTGACTTTGCGACATGCGCGGGAGTAGCTCAGCGGTCTGAGTGGAAATAGCGGGTGAAAAAACCTCTGGAGAATCAGTGTGCACCCATGTCAAGTTTGTTTGAGCAGCTGAAGAAGATTTAGAAGCCTTAGAGGATGGTTCAGATGATGGTTTTGTTTTAGAAGCATATGTTTCTTGTGGGTCACATCTTTGAACAAGTTGTTTCGCTTCGGCAAAGCTGATATTTTGAGTAAATTTTATTTTGTTTATTTCCATCTGGTACTTCCAAATCGGACACTCTTTTGAGAAAGACGAATGGTCGTCTGAACAATTGGTGCATTTCGTGTTATTACTGTCACAATCTTCTGTTGTGTGGGTCTTCTCACCGCAGTGAGCACACACAACAGACAATGTGCAGGAATTTACACCGTGACCATACTTTTGACACTTGAAACATCTGAGTGGATTAGGAATAAAAGTTTCCACTTTGATGTGACAGTAGCCGTCCTTTATTGATTTTGGAGCATTTGGAGTGGAGAATGAAAATAAATAGGTGTTGGTCTGTTGGATCTGGTTGTTTCTTCGGGTTGTGAAACGTTTGACAAATAACACACCTTGGTCCCTCATCTCGGCGGGAATGTCAATTTCCAGCATATCAGCAAATAGTCTATCACGGTCTCTCACAATACCCTTACTAGTGTTAAGAGTACGGTGAGAAGAGACTGACACTGGAATGCCTGCAAATGATTTTGTTGAAAGGAGATTGGTTGCCTGTTGCCTCCTACTGCACTCAACAAGCAAAGAACCTGTTCGTAAACGTCTAACGTTTCTAACATCACCTGCAATGCCCTGTATGCCTTTTGATATCGCAAAAGGGTTCAGCTTTAACGGAGTGTTGTCAGTGGTCTCACTTACAATAAACCGTGGCCAGTAGTCAATGGATGTGGACAGTCCTTGGTTTTCAACATCAGGATCCGTAGTATCAAGAGGACGTTTTGGTTTTTTTAGGGGAGTTTCGCAAGCCATGGTATGTTTATATTGTTTCATCATCCGAGCTCCCCACCCGCCACGGAGTATCACAAGGACAATGCTAAAAGCAGGCGGGTTTCCTGCCTACAGCACCAAGGATACCCGGATAATATACTCAAGCAGAATAATACAAAAGTAATTATTCCACTTGATTGGCCCATGAGCCACTGCCTTCTGGACACACGACTCTAGGCAAGTTACGAATTTGGCATTGTACGATCGAAATACAAATGAATCATCATGAAGCCAAGACAAAAAAATTAAATATTTTCTCAAATTAGTGAAACAACATTTACATGTACAGGACTTAGCATGACCAGCCGATTTGTTGAACCGGGCCCATTCAACCACCCGTCTTGGTGAAGTCAGGGCCAAAGTGGCGTGTTGAGCAATAGGAGCAATGGTCCTGCTCCCATGCTCTCAACCACCAGGATCCCTCCCTCCTCCACCGACACAGGGCCGCAACCCACGGCAAACGGGTTGGTGGACCAAATATCCCCCCGGATCCACTACAGGGGTGTCGGCAAGCTCTTGGCGTTACCCAGCACCCACCACGAGGAGGTGGCTCGCCACGGGTGCCCATATGAATAGGACAGATAACAAGGAAGTGTAGTTCATCCTCAACAGTATTCATATTACAAATTTCACATATTCTGTTTTCTCTTTGTATACCTGCATATCTGCCAGTTCCAATAAATAATTCACGGAAAGAGCAACGAAAGCGAGAGAGATCTGTCCAAAAATTCTTACCATCGATTTCTACCAATGAATTTTTTTCCATTTCCGTAGGTTATAGTATAAACATTTTGTGGACAGAAGTAGTGATTCCAGGATTGGAGATACATATCTCCCATTCTTTGGGGAAATGATATGACATTGACATGGGACTGAACATTGTGGTCACACCATACATAACCCCAACCAGTTTTGTACAGCACTTAGTCTACTTTAATATTACTCGTCCAATTTCTTTTCCCATTTTCGTCATATTACAACATATTTTTTCGGAAACCTTCGGCATGGTACAAGTAGTAATTGTACCCAATACTTAATAGCTTCAACAGAAGAATATATAAACAAGGGAGGTCTACCTAATTCTCCCTATCCCATTATATTACATGTGTTGAGGCACCCGTGGCGAGCCACCTCCTCGTGGTGGGTGCTGAGTAACGCCAAGACCCCCGTTGTGGACCTTGGGGAGATATTTGGTCCACCAACCCGTTTGCCGTGGGTTGCCGCCCTGAGTCAGTGGAGGAAAGGATCCTGGTGGTTGAGGGCAACAGGGGCCTGCAATCGTGTTCCTGTTGCTCAATACACCACTTTTGCCCCGAATTCACCTAGACGGGTGGTTGAATGGGCCGGTTTGTGAGGTCGTTTGCCTGAATTCATAGCCAACGTTTTAAATAACGGACAATTTTAAGTCCTCGCGGGTTCTACCCTGTCTGAACATTACAGTAAGGATCAGGGTGTTCCACAAGGCAGTATTTTGCCAGTCACACTTTGTATAAAGATAAATAGTTTATCAAACGTTTATTCAATTGATGGATCGTTGTTTATGGATGATTTTAATGTTTCTTGCCGTGGTAAAAATATGCATACTACTGAGCGGCAACTGCAGCTGTGTTTAAACAAAATAAATAAATGGTGTCTGGAAAACGGCTTTAAGTTTTCTAAACCCAAAACGAATTGTATACTTTGTTGTAGAAAATATCAGGCACATAAGGACCCAGAACTATCTCTAGATGGCAATCCCATCAGAGTTGTTAAGGAGGCCAAGTTCTTCAGCCTAATCTTTGACTCCCACTTAACATTTCTGCCTCATATTAAGTTTCTTAAAACTAAATGCCTGAAGGCTATTGACTTTTTGAAAGTTGTTTCCAACTCAAAGTGGGGAAGGGATCAAGCGACCCTCTTACACCTATATCGATCACTTGTGCGTTCAAACTTGATTATGGCTCCATCGTATATGGTGGAGCCTGCAAAAGCAACCTCAAACTTCTTGATTGTGTCCTTATTTACAGATGGGTCCAAGGACGGTGGCGCAGTGGATCCAGAACAATATGTTCTAGATTACCAGACAACAGTTCTATTTTTACAACTGAAGCTAACGCCATACTAACGCCTCTTAGATATATTGAAAGACACCCTAAACATAAACAGTATATAATCTATTCCGACTTTCTTTCTTGCCTTCAGGCTATTAAAAATATTTCTTGTAAACATCCAATATTAAAAGAAATTATTGAATTGTATAATAATCTTGCTACTGACCAATATGACATCGTCTTCTGTTGGTTACCCAGTCACGTAGGCATTTCCGGTAACGCAATGGCCGATCTTGCTGCTAAGGCAGCACTCAATAAATCTGTAACACCACTTCTTATTCCATACACTGATTATAAAGCTAACATTATATCTTAAATGCATGATCTGATGCAGGTGAAGTGAGACACCCAGGTAGGCATCAATAAATTACATGAAATAAAACCCTATATTGGTTATACCTCCTTGGGTTGTCATCCAGATTTGAAGAGGTAATCATGTGGCGATGTCGTATTGGCCATACGAGATATACTCATGAATACCTTATAAAAGGCGAGGATCCTCCGCTGTGCATCCCTTGTGATTAGACAACCACGGTCAAGCATGACTGTGTTGAATTCTCCACCATAAGGGATAAGTATTTCAATGTAAAAACAATTAAGGACCTTGCTAACACCGTAAGTCACAAAACATTCCATGTACGTTTAGACTTCCACTGTTTATAATCGAAGTGTATGTGTATTTTTAATTTTTGGCTTGATGTGACTAAATTGCTAACAGCCGAGGGGATGACGTAAATCCAACTAGGGTCCATGCAGGTAGCAAAGGTACTGTAAGTCTCTATGGCCCCTAGTGTGGTGATCTGACTTCAGTTGTTGGCAATCTATAGCCTGATTTTATATTGTATTGTCCAAATGGTGATGTTGTTTTTAACTTCCCATGCTAGTTTTAATTCCATTTGTGATATTCTAGTTGTTTTACTGTCCTTCGTTGATAGGTTGTATAGTAGACATATATTTAATTTTGATATTAGATGTTCTCGTCACGATATGGCTGAGATATTGCCGATGTGACGTTAAATATTAACTCACTCACTCACTCAGATGTGTTTGATTTTACATCAAGGAACTATTTCCTCGTAGATGAATGAACTCTTTCAATGCTGTCATCTTGCTGTAATCTTCATATTTCAAAGACATATAGAAGCATTGGACTTATCGTCATATGGAATATTTTAAAGGATGTGTTAAAGCACATTTCATCTCATATTCGCCGATTAAAATTTTATAGGCTTGTACTGGGGCATGTTTTGTGTATATGGACCAGGAAAGACTAAAAGAGAAATATACACCTAGGTACTTATAAACACTAGAAGTTTGGAATAATTGCCCTTTGTAATACCATGTTTCCTATTTAGAACGTTTTCCACCTTCCTTGAACACGATAATTTTGGTTTGGTCTCTGTTTACACGCAAAATATATTGATCAGAAAACTTGTCTAATTTATATATTTATTTCTGTTTCTGTTATTCCTTACACACACTTTAACATTTTCGTATGTACTTGTCAAGATTTTATTCATTATACTATTAAGACCGAGTCATATCAGAAGTCCCCATAGTTCATTCCGCATATATATATGTTCATACTTTTATTTATTGAGTGATATGAAGGCATACCCAGTACATTCTTGGGCGTTTTTCAACCTGTATTGTTATATAGTTTTAGCAAACATTTGTTTTCATTCTCCAATTTGATAACGGCATGACAAAACATTGATTTACTTCAAATTTGTAAGCACCGTGATGCATTGAAGGCATTGTCTATTTCTATTTTCACAGGTGTATTAACAAGACTGATATATATGTTAAAAAACATCATGAATATGTAAAATATACAAATTCTTCCAACCGTCTGTCAAAATCTCTCTCGCTAACATCCACTTTTAATCGAAATTATTGATTTACATACGGCCCGCCTAAACAAACGCGAAATTCATCAATATCTGCCGCCACGTAACTCTACAGTATTTGGATAGGTTTCTGATGTGTAATTGATTCCGTCAATACTGTTTTTCACGGCAAACGAAAATGTTTACCGCGCATACATGACGTCACACATCACTAAAATGTGGTTTTCATTTTGCTAGTGTAGAGACAGGTTGTGACAAGTTAGAATCGTATCCTATGTATGATGTTCTTTCCATGATTTCCAGGAAATACTGAGGCGGGCTGTAGCATCCAACGCCTCGACAGGCATTGTGACACACATCGGTCCATCATCTACTGACTGCTATCAGCAGAGTAACACCGTCGTTGACCACCATCGCAACGGACGTCCAAGTGTAACGTCACGCCAGCAAGATCGCTACATTGTGACCTCTCATTAGCGACATCGCTCCATACCAGCTACCACAACAGCTCGTAACACCACAGGACGACACAGCAGAGTCATCAGCGACAATACTGTACGTCGTCGTCGACCATACGTTGGTTTACCCTCACGACATAGACGTACTCGACTAAACTGAGCGGCAGTCCATCGCAGCTGGCGTAATGGACAGAGGCAGAAGATCTTCTCAGATGAACGTCGCTTTTGTATCGATACCGCAGACGGCAGAGTGAGTATATGGCGCCGTGAATGGGACAGATTTCTGCAATGGTAGACGAATTACGTTGGGCCTTTTCATGTACATGCTTCATCCATGCGTTTCTAACATTCATAGAGTAAACTTATAACAACAAGCAATGGCTCAGTATTTTCTTTATTTCATACTAGGTATTTATCTCTGTATTATTTAGAGTCCAAGCTGAACCTTTGTGCACAGGTTCCATTAATAAATATATGAGGCAATGCACTGGTTATTTTCAACCAATATGTATTTTAACTCTTTCGTATTTTTTATGAAACTTGAGTCTTCGATCATAACGGTCGTTACATAATAACATATACAAACATCTAACATACCAGGCCGTAACAGACCTCTAAAATATCAGTGTGTACACGGTGTTTTGTTTAGTGTCATATATACATTTTTGCATTCGATGTAAACAAACATATTTGGTCTGCTGAATCTCAATTATCAGGGGTGTACCAGGAATCTTTCATCCCTCACGCGCCAAATGAAGTCCACAGAGCGACCAAGCGAGACATGATATCTGGGGGCTGCTTCCTTATTTCATCCCAATTTGATCTCATATTACTGATAGCAAGGTGGCTTAGTTTCTTCCGTTCACTGAGTTGCACTTGCATGTTCGTGGCCCCCACTCATGATGGATAGGGGACTTGTAAGTTACATCCGGATAGTTCTGATCGGTGTCTATCAGAGTCCACTTTAGAGATAGTGGGATTCCGCTACAATGTAGAACAGAACACTTAAGTTTCAGCATACTAACCGAATATTGGCAACAATCCACTACTGACCATCGGGAACTCACCTTCCTCTTTTCACATCAACTATCCATTACATGTCGCATTATCCCCTAGTCACCATTTCCTTCAAACAATCAACTCACCATCATAATTTCACCCTCTACCTTTATCCATTGCACTGAACCAGAAATTATGGTTTGGATGTTTTTGTCAATTATGCACTGATGTAGAAATTCCTGTGTACGAATGTGACTAATCAACCACATTCCTCATGGTTATGTTCCTATGAACAATTGTTAAAATGTCTTTGTCATTTGATTTGGCTTTAAATTCAAAAGCAATGTTTCAGAAACCATCATTCATGTGTTCACGTATGGCAACAACTGACATGCTAAGCGCTGAAACATTTTCTTTTGACAAGTTGTAGCTTCAGATGAACATGCAAAGGGACATCCTTGGTCCCATGTTCAAGTAGCTAAAGGTATTTGCCACGAACACTGGCTCCCGCTTACCAGAAGTTCTGGTTTCGTCATGTGTCACACATCTGATGTGTAGATTCCTGTACAATAATTGCTTTACATAACTTGATACCAAAAAAATACCATAAACTGGAAATGATGCAAAAGTGAGGGTCAGTTATGTGTACGTATTCATTGACTACATATGAGGGACAGATTAAAGATGGCTCCCTTTTGCGTAGAATGTTGATCACTCGGCAAGTGCTCATGTGAACGAGGTCAACATCACATGTGATCTTATAATTACACTGTAATGTTAACCACGAAACAAGGATAGAGTTTCAATTATGCACCCGTGTAACAATGTATCGCTATCTTCCCTTATCACCAAATTGCAGCTGATACTAATTAAGGGTCACTAAACGTCCTTTTCCATAATGTTATTTATTTGTTACATCTACCTAAAGCTGAACATATGCAATACGTCCTGCCATTAATATCCATATATCGTATCACACAATTTACAAAAAGGTAAGCATTAAATATTGGCTTATTTTGCCATATTGGCTTATATTGGCTTAAGTTGCACGGAGTTCTTGTCCATGTGGTAAGTTTTGGCGAAGTTGGTTGATATGGACAAGACTTTTTACGGACATGAAGATGATGATATCCTAAACATATTTTAGAAAACATCTAGAATATAGAAACTCTGAATTTGCCGAAAATTATATCAAAGCGGTATCCCCAAAATGTGAACACTATGAACTGTCTCAGCATGAATATGCTTCTGATGTGCCAAACATGCCTGAAGCTTGATTTGCACCAGTTTACATTGACATACCAAAAATGAGTACATGCTAGCAAACAAACATTAGGAAACGTGGTTTGTGCTTCAAATCATCGGCGAAGTTAAAAGGTGCCTTTGCCCAGACGTCAGCGTGGGACATTCGCGTCAAGAGCAGAGTCTCGAAGAGGCTGAACCCTAGCAATGTTGACTTTGGGGTGAACAATGAGGTACTTGTTCAACAACTTCAGGGTCAAAAGTTCATGGAGGCTAATAAGGTGGGGACAATAAGGTTGACTGCTGTGAAGGTGGAAATGTTTCCAAATACCCCAGCTGTGGTGGTGATCATAATGCTGCCTGTAAAGGCTGTCTTGTCGTATATCACTGTGGGTTAATCCTTCACACACCTATGCACCCTCTCTGACAAGTCATGCTAAACCTGCATTAAACAAAGCAACAATCAATGTTACCACAACTACTTTGAAATCAATCCGTACTAAATTCTCTCCTTTGTTGTTCATATTCTGTGAATAGCTGAAAAATAGGTAAAGCTCGATCAACCAAACAAACACCAATTTAAACTATTCCATTGACTTTCCTGTTCGAAGTCATTGGTGATTGTTTAAACGCTGCTACCATATAAGTACTCATTTCTTGATTTCAAGATATATCTGGAATAATTTGTATGTTGATAATCTTGTCTGTCATCATCTTGCCCCGCAGCGCTTGAAGTCTTATTGCACACTAACGAGTATCGTAAACTCGTTTATAAAACGTTCAAATTGTCAGACAGTGTTTGCGTACAAGAAAGGGTATTTTCATGGCCTCGAAATGACTTATTAAATATTAATGGTCAAACCAGATTGCGGAAGGACAGCATAAATAGTAATCTTAATGTCAACAATTCCCACAATGGAGGATGCGCTATTACTATTAATGTTGATGCAAAGATACTATCGATAACAGTCCTTGAAGCTAATACAGCAGAAACATACCATAGCTATGAAAGAAAAAACATAGTAATAAAAGTATACAACATAGTACTAAAGATCAGTGAAAGCTTAAGCCTACCAGCTATTCTCAGAAACAATTTCCGTTTTATTTAAGGAGAAAATAGCTGAAATATAAGAAAGGATCACTGAATACACCAGGGCCTCATTTCACATAGCACTAAGGTGACCGTAAGTCACGAAGGTAACCTTAGTGCAACGCTAGAGAATGAGGGTTAAGGTTAGCCTTAGTAACTGTTGCTTCTAAGCCCAGGTGTTCGCGAAAAGGGTCGCCATGTCTAACAGCCTATATATAGTAAGTATTTGTTGCCTGACGCTGTAAGGGTGTACAGGCAACGCCGGCATGTGAAACAAACCAAGCGATCGGAGAGCATCAGAATCCAACTGATATGTAGATAGTTTAAAGACGTTCAGAGATGCAGAGAAGTGAAGGATTTTATAAAATGTGCTGAGTCGTTTCATGGTCCAAATCAGTCATAATTCATTGTGGGCGAGTGACAAATCAGATTTCAGTTGATCACTAATAATTGTCAAAGCATTTTTGGTTGAGTGATATGGTTATCATTTAAAACGGAAAAATCAGAATGGATTTATTGTTTCCTCTTCATTGGTAGATATATGCAACTGGAATATTTTTCAAAGACGGTGCGATTGGTAGCAATAATTTCCCAAACGTTGCAGAAGCCCCAGTGAGTCCAATGCATATATTTAATTTAGATGTCCAAATGGGTTAAATGTGTGTGACCTGAACAACAACCATATCTCCACTGATGATACCACTTATATTGTTGAAATAGTTGACGTGTCTATTGGAATACCCTCTACAAATAAACACTGAGTCTCAGTTCCGAAACCCTAGTGGAATCATGAATGTGCAAAGGCCAACAGGCCTAGAAAAAAACGTCTTACAAAAAAGGATATCATTCCTTCGTTATTTTGCTGATTCTTAAAAAAAACGATCAGAGTTCCAGTATTTTTCTATGTGTACTAAACACTCCTTTTCGAAGTTATTGGTCTCGACAATAAATAGGTTTATTCCATTAACGTCACATCAGTCTAGGATAAAAAAATAAATCGTGGGTGATACAAATAAGAGGGTTCCTATTCCGGCAACATAATAACTGGCAACATAATGACGAACAGTGAGGAAGTTAACAGGTTAGTAGAACACTTTGAGAATGCAAGAAGTTCTGTAAGAGTTTTTCTATGGGTACAGCGTGTTAAGGAACCCTACAAAGCCAGATATTTCACTGCCTCCGGTTGATTCTTCTTCAGATTTAAAGACAACCAGTACGCAATATGAGATCAAATGAGCAATATCTAAACCTCACAACACATGACCCTTTGATAATTTGTGCCATGGGTTGATTAATCATAAGTCTGATTTTGCACTTGAAGTTGTGTTGGAGCTTTTGAATAAGTGTTGGGCTTGGAGACATACTTTACTTATCATGTACTAATGCCAGATAAAGACCCCTGACCACCAGCATCTGCTTACGTTTAATTTATGTAAATATGGAAGGCATATTTACCAGCCGTCTGAACCTTTTGCGTGAGAAAAAATGCACAGGTTGCGTTCTTTTTGTGTGTGTGCAAACCCTGGAGCATCCTTTCCTGAATATTATATTTATACTTTCTTCAGTAATATTTTTAGAATATGTATACTAGGCACATAAAGAAACTGTGTATACAAAAATTAAAATTTAAATTTATCAAACCTGTGTAGAAACATAAGGATTTAAACTCAGAGATTAGTGACATGTACCCAACATGCATGCCAACATGTATGCAACATGCCACGTTCCGTGACGTCAGTGGTTTAGTCCTTCAGACGCGCCAGGTCATAGAAGTAATCAATCAACAGATTCAGTGTTCTAAATTTGTAAATGGAACCATAATTCTGTGGGATCATGATCTGTGCCGAGAAAGGGTTCAGACGTCCGTCGTGGAACAACGGACTGAATACAAAACGCTGATGTCATTGGAACATCACTGGAATTTTATCTGCATCATTTGAATGAATTACATTCTTCAGTTATACCGTAAATTGAACCTGGTGAACTAACGTGTTTCATATGTTCCCCAGAAAGGTGAGTTCAAGTAGTCCAAACAAGTCCAAGGTCTTCTTCTCGGAGCTATGTTCTGAGGCTATACTGTTCGCTGGCTGGATGAGCCAGAGGTTCGGGGCCCGAATGGTGATCGGACTCGGAGTAGGCACCTCTGCTGTCCTGACACTCCTTAGCCCTGTGGCTGCAAGGATGAACCCCTACCTGCTTCTGACCACGCGGCTTCTGTTTGGTGTAAGCCTGGTGAGTAGCTGCGCCTACAACACGGGTACGATTCTCCACATGACTATAATGTGTGGAGCCCATTGCCAGTTTCCCAAGCCGAACTTTTGCTGAAGTATTGCTAAAGGCGGTGCCGAGCCTCACTCACTCACTCATGCGTGTTCTAGTCACAGAGGTGAATTTTTGTAACAGTCATTTTTTTTGCATAGAGTTAAATCAATCCATTGATTTCTGTTAAAATAACAGTGACGTTATCTCCCTCTCTGTTTACGTTAATGTTCCATTGTCGAACTTCAGTGGAACCAAATAAGCCAACATTATGCCTACGTAAAATTACTCCAGAATTAATTCCGGATACTTCTGATCCTATTGAAATCTTTTCAGAGGCACTACTGGCAATTGAAAATGAAACTATTCCTAAATCCTCTACAAATCCACATAAACGAAAACCATGGTATACTGACGACTGTAAACTAGCTACAAAAGCTATGAGGAAGGCAGAAAAATATTTCCGTAATCACCCTGCAGTCCACCATTTACACAAATTCAAGATAAGATGCTAAAGCCCGCCTCATCTTCAAACAATCGAAACGCCAGTCTTGTCAGGCGTATGTATCTAATCTCAGTTCTACAACTCCAATGTCTAAAATTTGGATTGTGATACGGAAAAGGTTCCTGATCCCGTGTTCACAATCTGAGGGAGGGTAACACATTACTAACAGATACAGCAGATATCGCAAACAAACTTGGAGAATCGTTAGCTAAACATTCTTCCTCATCAAACTACACACCACAATTTCAGAAATTTAAAGATCAGGAAGAAAAAGAGAGATTTAATTTTACTTGTGATAACGGTGACGACTATAATGAACTTTTCTTCTTATATGAATTGCGCACTGCTTTAAGACAAGCACATGATACAGCAACTGGGGGTGATAATATTCATTATCAGTTACTGAAACATTTAACTGACACTATTATGTATCTTTGACAATATGGACTACATGGACTTTACCTCCTTCGTAGCGGAATGGTGTTGCCATTCCTGTACCTAAACCTGGATCATACAGACCCTTCTAGTTATAGGCCAATATCTCTTACCAGCTGTTTATGTAAGACCATGGAGAGAATGGTCAATAACCGACTGATATGGTATCTTGAAAGAAATAATCTTATTACAAACATTCAGTGTGGTTTCAGAAAAAGAAGTACTATAGACCATTTGGTTAGATTGGAAACGTTTGTAAAGGATGCTATCATAAAAAAACAACATGCTGTATCCATATTTTTCGATTTAGTAAAGCTTATGATACGACCTGGAACAATGGGTTTGAGAGGTCGTTTGTGTCAATTTATATCTGAGTTTTTAGCAGATAGGCAATTTCAGGTACGTGTAGGCTCCACCGTGTCTGATGTGTACGATCAAGACCAAGGTCAATATATATCTGAGTTTTTAGCAGATAGGCAATTTCAGGTACGTGTGGGCTCCACCATGTCTGATATGTACGATCAAGACCAAGGTGTACCACAAGGTAATATATTATCGGTAACGTTATTCAGCATAAAAATAAACAGCTTATCTAAAGGTTTAAATGAATCCATTGATGAATCATTATTTGTAGATGTTTTAATGTGTCATGTCGAGGTAGAAATATGCACATGATTCAGAGACAATTACAGATGTGTCATATGAATGTGTCAAAATGAATGATTGGTCAGAAAGAAATGGTTTTACATTTTCAAAACCTAAAACCAATTACATCCATTTCTGTCGGAAATATAAGCCTCACAGAGACCCAGAATTGCATCTTGCAGGCACTCCAATTAAAAATGTAAAGGAGACTAGATTTCTGGGATTGATATTCGATCAACATCTTACTTTCTTACCTCATATTAAATCTCTCAGGGCTAAATGTCTGAAAGCACTTGATTTGTTATAGGTTGTTTCAATGAGTGAGGGAGTGAGGGAGTTAATATCTATCCTAACATCGGCAACATCGCAGCCATATCGTGACGAGAACAATACAAAACATCCATGATATATATCAATAATACTTGAAACAATCTAAAAACTGTTTACGAAGAACAGCAAAACAACTAGTGTATCACAGACATTCATTTACAACTAGTAATGATATCTAAAACAGTTTAATTACTGAGGACATTACAATATAAAAACGGGCTATAGATTGCCAACAATTGACGTTAGATCACCATACTAGGTAACATGGGGACTTACAGTACATAAGCTTTGTGCATGGCCCCCAGCTGGATTTACACCTTCCCTTTAGCCGTTAGGAATTTCCTGATATCTAGCCATACATTAAAAGTACACGTATGCTACGAGTAAAACAGCGGAAAGCTTTAAGTCTCTTCCTTCGAATGTTATGGGACTTACGTACCCTCTCGGGAGGACAATAATTTTACTGTACTTTAAACCCCCTTGAGGATACTGCCACTAACGATCTCAGTTACTAATTGAAACGTCCATTCATAAAATATTTATCTATTTACACCTCAGATAACAAATCTAATTCAAGTCCACCATGGAGACTGCGAGCAACCAACACCGACCAACATCTAAGAATCACGTTCACCATGGAGACTGAGACCAACCAACACCTGACATTCCTTGGTGTATCCCTCCACACCACAGACGATGGACTCAGAACCTCAGTATACCCAAAGCCGACTCACATCGACCAGTACATTCACTACACCTCCTTCCACTATCCTCAGATCAAGCAAGCTGTCATCGCCACCCTTACCAGACGTGCCAAAGCCCTCTGCCATCCTGATGCTCTAAACAGCGAAATGGACCACATCAGAAAGACATTCACTACAGTCAATGGTTACCCTGCCCAACTGGTCAAGGCCACCATCAACAAGACCCTCAAGGACCGAGAACCCAGCCTCAAGCCTTCTCCATCACCCATCAGAGTAACCATACCCTACCTTGGCCCCATCAGTCATCAGATATCACGCCTCATCAAGACCAAAGCTGGCATCGATGTCACCTTCTCCAGCGGCAAGACCATCAAGACCTACCTAAAGCCAACGGTAAAGAACCCAGCTGTGAACACCCTAACCCGAGAGGATGCATCTACCAGATCCCTTGCAACTGTGGCGACCTATACATTGGAGAAACGCTGAGACCAATCAACACCAGAATGAAGGAACACCAGACCTCCGTCAGCAAACTCGACCAGAAATCGACCATCTCTGAACACATTCTCAAGAACCCTTAACATTCAATTCGATGGAAGAACACTACAACTGGCGCCAAAGGAACCTACAAGAGGCCATCGACATCCGGAGACAGAAACCAGCAATCAACCGTGACCAAGGAGTGTACCTACCAAGTGCCTGGGACCTGTTGATAAATTTATCTTATCTACCCGTGTACATTCCATCTATGTAATTCATTAGTGCTTACACAACATTGTGCCAATATAGAGCCAATCTACCCGTGTACATCCATATCAACTTGTGTAATGTAATCACCATTGGTTTCCATCCTTAATCCCCAATCTGTGTTATGTATACATAATCCTATCATGTGTAGTGTAATTACCATTGGCTTCCATCATTGTTATCGAAACTGTCGGCTTCCTATCGGTGCTTGTTTATACTGGCTCCCAGCTTTCGTTAATTCATTCCACTTGTTACTTTGTTATTGTTTACCTGTACATATAAATATAGCTCTGAACCCCATTCACATTCACCTGCTGAAGGAGTAAGCATTGACTTCGAAACGTTGTGTACTCGTAATAAAGAAGTTGATATCCATAAAATCTCCATTCTTAGGTAGAATGAAGGAGTAAGCATTAACTCCGAAACGTTGTGTACTCATAATACAGAAGTTGATATCCGTAAAAAATTCTTACGTTTTTGATCGCCTGAAGGCATGAAAGAGAGTCATTTAAAAAGTTGAAAATATACTGAGGCAATCGGCCTCGCAGTCCAAAGTCATGTAAATCTTTTAAAATGCCATATTTCCATGTAGTGTCATAGGCTTTTTCTAAATAAAAAAATATAGACACTGCATGTTGTTTATTACTTCTAGCGTTTTACCCAAACCACACTGAATATCTGTTATGAGGTTATTGGTCTCTAAGTACCAAAGTAGTCTATTGTTTATCATGCGTTCCATGGTTTTGCAAACACAGCTTGTGAGAGAAATTGGTCGATAATTTGAAGGGTCAGTATGATCACGTCCAGGTTTAGGGATTGGGACTACTATAGCATCTCGACATGAAGACGGGAATTTTCCCGAAGTACAAATGTTATCAAACATATTTAAAAGAGTTTCTAAACAGTATTCTGGTAAGTGTTTCAGGAGTTGATGATGTATATGATCAGCTCCTGTAGCAGTATCATGAGCTGTCATCAAGAGCAGTATGAAGCTAATGAATAGTGAATATTTCATTTTAATCTTCACCATTATTTGCACTGAAGTTTATAGCTTTCTTTTCTTGCTCTTTTTTATGTTTTTGGAATTCAGGTACATAATTTGAATAAGAGGAGTGTTTGGCTAGGGTTTTACCAAGTTCATTTGCGATATTTGATTTGTTAGTCAGTGGCTGATCACCATCTTGAAGGTGTTGAATGCTGGATTTAGTGCCCTTACCCTTGATTTTCTTAATCACGTTCCATACCTTGATATCGGTGTACGTGCAGTGATCTTTGATACATACATTCGCCAAGAATGGCGTTTACTTGGCTTGAAAGTACGCCGAGCTTTTGCATTAAGAATATATTTGTTCAAATTGTGGACCATAGGATGGCGATGGAAATAATGTTCAGCTTTTTTCCGAGCCTCCCGAGCCTGTTTCCAATCATCGTTGAACCACGGTTTTCTAATGTGAGGAGTTGAAGAGGACTTAGGGATACACTCATTGGCTATGTTGTTCACCTCGTGAGTAAAACGCTTTATACCATCAGCAACATCAGTGAAGAGCACAGATAGTTTCATATAAAGCCCAGTTAGCCTTACTAAATTCCATCTGGATGACGGAGGAACATCAGAAGGGGTTACAAGTGTTAGAACTGTAGGAAAGTGATCACTTCCACAAAGGTCGTCATGGACGGACCATTCAAATTAATTCAGGAGGAATGGGTCAGTGACAGATAAATCAAGACTAGAATAAGTACCATTCCCTGGATGTAGATAAGCGTGTGAGCCGTCGTTATAGATGCATATCATTATTTGAAATGAACTCTTCAAGTAACTTTCCTTTATTGCTTGTATGCACACTACCCCATAGTGGGTTATGACCATTGACATCACCCATAATGATGCTGGGTTTTGGAAGCTGGTCGTAAAGTGCTTGAAGATCAGTTAACTGAAGCAACGATGTTTGAGGAATGTAAAGAGAACACAAAGTAAAAACAATGTGCAGAGTTATTCTAACTACAACAGCCTGAAGATTGGTATAAAATAAAACAGGGCTATGACTCACACCCTGTCGGACTAAAATGGAAGATCCACCAGTAGATTTATTCCCTGGTGGGGAGGAGGAACGGTAGGTATTGTACTGGCGTAAATCAAAGTTATCACTTTCTTTAAGGTAAGTCTCCTGTAGACATATTGCTGATGGCTTATAATCTTGTATCAATAAATGCAAATCATTGAGATTGGTCTTAAGGCCTCTGCAATTCCACTGAATAACTGAACTAGAAACGCTCATGTTAAAGGTGGTTGTACACGGGATCTGTTCGAGATGAAGAACTAGACGACTGTCGATGCGGTGTAGTCAGGATCGGAGTAGAGGGTTCCATCCATGTATAATCCGTTTGACAACAAACTGACTGATATGAAACCGGTCTAGAAGTTGGAGTTGAGGCTGAAGGAGCAGCTGCATAAGAAGGGACAAGTTACCTTGCTTCCAAAAAAGAGACATTATGTTCATGGTTTTTTTTTCAAAATGGGGACTAGAGTTCCTATGTAGGGCTTGTTCTGGACGGCAAGGGATGATTTCCAGGGCAGTTTACACACGCTGGGAGTTTATCACAGAGTTTGCCATCTTCACATGTGCCTCCACATCGATGATAAGCTGCCGGGCTGCGGCATGATTTAGAGCCATGGCCATATTTCTGACATCTGTAGCACCTCAGGGGATTTGGGATGTAAGCATTAACCCTTAAGTGACAAAAAACAGTCTTCAATCATTCCGGACGTGTTGGAAGACCAAATGTAAATAAATAGATATTGGTCTTTATGGTGTCATTTTCTCTTTTGGACGTGAGCCGCTTAACAGCAATTACACCTTGTGAGCGTAATTCTGAAATGATGTCACTCTCATCCATATCTGAAAGGCAACGTCCCACATCACGGACAATGCATTTACTACTACTGAGTGTCCTGTGAGGGGACACCTCCACAGAAACATTAACCAGTGATTTGGTTGAAATAAGTATTTGTGACTGGCTTTTCTTTTAACACTCGATCAGAAGAGATCCAGAACGTAGCTTCTTGATTTTCTTGACAAGCAGGAAAATATCCCAAAAAGATAAATCCTACCAGATTGGCCCATGAGCCATCGCCTTCTGGGCATGTAGACTCTAGGCAAATTTATATATGACATATTTCTACTCAAGTAATGTTTGACAAATAAAAAGAGTCGAAGCCTAAAAGTAACAATACAGTTCATTCAGAATATAAGTTGTTGTGCAAATACAAGTAATGCACAGGGCTCGACACGACCAGCCGACTGGCTGAACCGGGCCCATTCAAACACCCGTCTAGGTGAAGTCAGGCCCGACGTGGTGTATTAGGCAACAGGAACATGTTTGCAGGCCCCTGTTGCCCTCATCCACCAGGATCACCTCCTCCACCGACACAGGGCCGCAACCCACGGCGAACAGGTTGGTGGACCAAATATCCCCCCGGGTCCACAACAGAGGTGAACGGCTCTTGGCGTCAGCCAGCACCCACCACGAGGAGGTGGCCGTTCGCGGGTGCCAGGTTGTTTCAAACTCCGTGTGGGTAGGGGACCAGATGACCCTTCTCCACTTATACAGATCACTCGTCCGTTCTAAACTCGATTATGGTTCGATCATTTATGATGGAGCCTGCAAAAGCCTGCTATATCTTCGGATTCTCTTTAATGCCTTCAGGCGATTAAAAATTTGTCTTCTCAACATCCACTTGTAATTGAAATCATTCAATTATATAATGATCTTGCTACTGCCCACTGCGACATCGTCCTTTGTTGGTTACCCAGCAATGTGGGAATATCTGGTAACACAAAGGCCGATTTCGCTGCTACGGCAGCACTCAACAAATCTGTGACACCACTTTTTATCCCATACTCAGATTATAAAGCTACAATAAGATCTTATATTCGAGATCCGATGCAGAAAACGTGGGACACTCAAGTAGGTATTAATATATTACGTGAAATAAAACCCTATATTGATCACACCTACTGGGTTCGTCAGTCCAGGTATGAGGAGGTCATTATGCGACGATGTCGTATTGGCCAAACGCGGTATACACATGAATATTTGATTAAAGGTGACGATCCTCCATTTTGTATCCTTTGTGATGAAAGAATCACAGTCAAGCACGTTTTGCTTGACTGTGTTGAATATTCCATCAGAAGGGATAACTATTTTAAATCACGAACTATAAAGGATCTTTTTAGTAATGTTAGTTATCATTTAATCACTGCGTTTTTAAAAGAATTACATCTGTTATATTACTTGTAAATAGATAAATATTTTATAATTGGAAGTGAGTGAGTTAATACTTAACGTCATATCGGCAATATTTCAGCCATATCGTGACGTGAACATAACATTGAAATTGAATATATGAGTATTATAAAAATCTGTCGACAAAGGACAGTAATACAACTAGAATATCACAGAAAAGAATGTAAAACTAGTAATTATACCTAAAACAGTTTATCTATAGAGGACAATACAATAAAAATGAGCTATAGGACAATCATCAGAATATCACAGTTACCATTAAAACAGTGTGGAAAGTTTAAACTAATATCACTCTTTGGACAATACAATATATATAACTTACGGGCTATACATCACCAACAACTAAAGGCAGATCACCATACTAGGGACCATGGGGACTTACAGTACTTTTGCTACCTGCATGGACCCAAGCTGGATTTGCACCATCCCTTCAGTCGCTGACGATTGTAGGAAATCTTAACAAAAATTAAAATAACACAAATACTATATTTAAAAATCCTGGCAAGCTTAAATTTACTGTGAATGTTTCGCGACTTACATACCCTCTCAGGAGGACAATAATTTTACAATACTTCAACCCCCTTTGAGGGTACAACCACTAACAATTCTAGTTACAAATCTAAATTACCAATAATCAAAATACATATATTTACAGAACACATTCTTCCAAATTCAACCATAAAATCAATTTCTTTAAAAATTATTAAATAATAATTAAATGACAATTAACGTTTGTACAAAGATCCTTAACAGTTTTGACATTGAAATATTTATCGCTTGTGATGGAGAATTCAAAACAGTCAAGCAGATTATGCTTGACCGTGACTCTCTCATCACAAGGGATACACAATGGAGGATCCTCACCTTTTAAAAGGTATGCATGAGTATATCTTGTATGGCCAATACGACATCGTCGTAAAATAACCTCTTGGACAAGTAGATGTAACCAAAATACGGTTTTATTTCATGTAATTAATTTATACCTTCCTGGCTGTCCCACTTCTTTTGCATCAGATCACGGATATACGTTCTAATGCTAGCTTTTGTAATCAGAGTATGGAATAAGAAGTGGTGTCATAGATTCGTTGAGTGCTGCCTTGGCAGCAAGATCGGCAATTGTGTTACCGGAAATGCCTACATGGCTGGGTAACAAACAGAAGACGTCGTATTCGCCAGTAGCAAGATTATTATACAATTCAATAATTTTATTAAAAGTGGATGTTTACATGATAAATCTCCTGAAGACAAGAAAGAGAGTCTGAAAAGATTATATATTGTTTACGTTTACGGTGTCTTTGAATATATTTAAGAGCTGTTATTATGGCGTTAGCTTCTGTTGTAAAAATAGAACTATTATCTGGTAATCTAGAAGATATTGTTCTGAATCCAATGACAGTGGCACAAGCCACTGCGCCACCGTCCTTGGACCCATCTGTAAATAAGGATTTAAGACCTAAGTCTTAGAACTTGGTGATGGACAGAATCTAATAGTTTGAGGTTGCTTTTGCAGGATCCACCATATACGATGGAACCATAATCAAGTTTTGAGCAGACGAGTGATCTGTATAAGTGAAGGAGGGTAGTCTGATCCCCTCCCCATTTTGAATTAGAAACAACCTTTAATAAATCGAGTGCCTTCAAGCATTTGGCTTTTAAGGATTTAATATGGGGCAAAAAGGTCAAATGTGAATCAAAAATAAGGCACAAGAGCTTAGCCTCCTTGACAACTTCGATAGGGGTGCCACTTTTATGGGGTTTATATGTACGGCAGAAGTGTATACAATTGGTTTTTGATTTAGAAAATTTGAAGCCATTCTCAAGACACCATTTATTTATGTTGTTTAAACCTAGCTGCAGTTGCCGTTTAATAGTATGCATATATTTCAAACGACAAGAAATATTAAAATCATCCACAAATAACGATCCATCAATTGAATCGTTTAAAACTTTTGATAAACTATTCATCTTTATACTAAAAAGTGTGACTGACAAAATACTGCCTTGTGGAACACCCTGATCCTGATTGTAATGGTCAGACCGGGTAGAACCCACGCGGAGTGGAAATTACCTGTTATTTAAAAAATTGGCCATGAATTCAGGCAAACGACCTCGGAAACCGAAATCATGTAAATCTCTCAAAATGCCATATTTCCAGGTTGTGTCATATGCCTTCTCATGATAAAAAAAGATAGACACAGCGTTTTGTTTATTTATCAGAGCGTTTTGCACAAATGATTCTAAACGCACTAGACAGTACTTCTGTTTTTACGGAAACCACATTGTATATCTGTTATGAGGTTATTAGTTTCCAAGTACTAAACAAGTCGATTATTTATCATGCGTTCCAAGGTCTTGCAAGTACAGCTAGTTAGAGAAATCGGACGATAATCTGATGGATCAGTATGATCACGTCCAGGTTTAGGTATTGGTACTACAACAGCATCACGCCATGAAGAAGGAAATTTCCCGGAAGTCCAAATATCATCAAAAATAAATCAGCTCCTGTAGCAGGGCCATGAGTTTGATCAAGAGAAGTATGGAGTTCATGAACGGAAATCGTTTCATTATAATCTTCCCCATTATCAGAATTGAAATTAATAGTTTTCTTTTCTTGTTGTTTTTGATATTGCTGAAATTTAGGTATGTAATTAAAGGAGGAAGAATGTTTAGCAAGAGTTTCGCCCAGTTTATTCGCAAAATCTGATTTATCAGTAAATAATTGATCTCCATGTTTAAGATGATGGACACTAGACTTAGTACCTTTACCTTTAATTTTCTAGACCATGTTCCATACCTTGGTTTTGGATACATAATGTTGCCAAGATTGGCATTTGTTCTGTTTAAAGTACGCGGTGCTTTAGCATTTAAAATTAAAATTCATTTAAATTATGCACCATGCGATGGCGACGGAAATAATGTTCTGTTTTGTTTTCTTTGCCTTCCTAGCTTATCTGCATTCATCGCTGAACCATGGTTTTCGAGTGTGCGGACCTGCAGAGGACTTTGGTTTACACTCATCAGCTACGGTATTCAGTTCCTCAGAAAAACATTTAATAGCATCAGAAACGCCAATAAAACGTCCAGGTTTAAGGTTTTCAGCACACAGTGTTTCATATAAAGCCCAGTTAGCCTTTTTAAAATTCCGCCTTGCTGATAGAGGAACTTCCACAAAGGTCATCGTTCAATTCATCAAGTAGTTCTGAATTAGTGAGTGACAAGTCAAGAGCAGAATAGGTCCCTGTACCAGGGTGTAAATATGTGCTGGAACCATCATTATAACTACTTAAATCATTGTACTACATGTCAGAACGAAAGTCTTGGTTGGGGATGTAGGTATCAACGTGAATGTTACAGTCGCCTGCCTTCGCTGATTTCGGCGCATTTGCAGTTGAAAAAGTAAACACATACGTATTGCTTTTGATGGTTTCAATGTTTCTCCGAGTTGAAAAGCGCTTGACGTAGAATACACATTGATCCTTCATTTCAGATACTATATCAAAGTCCGACATGTCATCAAATAATTGGTCTCTATCTCTAACGATACCTTTGCTTGAGTTCAAGGTTGTGTGTCCACAGACTGTGACCGGAATGCCCACGAAAGATTTAATGTTCATCAGATTTGATGCTTGCTACTTTTCCCCTCACTCGACTAGCAGGGCACCTGAACGTAAGCGTCTTATGTTCTTCACATCCCCAGCAATACCTTGAATACATTTGGATGCAGCAAAGGGGTTAATCTTTAACGGTTTCTTGTCAGGAGTCTCAATCACAATGAAACGCGGCCAATACTCAATCGATGCAGACGGTCTATGGTCAGTATCAACCGGGTCTATATCGAGTGGACGTTTGGGGTATTTTTGTTGGAGTTTCATACGCCATGGTTAGTGTAATATGGTTCATCATCCGAGCTCCCCTACCACCACGGAGTATCACAAGGACAATGCTAAAGCAAACAGGCCTCCAGCTTGCAGCACCAAGGATACCCGGATGATATATTCAGCAGAAGAATTTTAAAATAATTAATCTACCAGATTGGCCCATTAGACTCTAGGCAAAAGTTCAGAACTTCAAAAATGCATTTTAAAATCAGAAAAGCTCAGTGAACAAATAGGCCAAGAACGAAAGTAAAAGTCCAAATAAAATTTGTGCAATGACATATATATATATACTCCATGCACAGTGTTTGACATGACCAGCCGATTGGTTGAACCAGGCCCATTCAACCACCCGTCTAGGCGAAGTCAGGGCCAAAGTGGTGTATTGAGCAACAGGAACACGGCTGCAAGCCCCTATTGCCCTCAACCACCAGGATCCCTTCTTCCACCGACACTAGGCCCAAATCCACGGCACACGGGTTAGTGGACCAAATATCACCCCGGGTCCACAACGGGGGTGTCGACGAGCTCTTCGCATTACCAAGCACCCACCACGAGGGGGTGGCTCGCCAAGAGTGCCTTATAATTGGAAGGTGAATTAGCAACTAAGATTGTTAGTGGCTGTATCCTCGAAGGGCGTTGAAATACCGTTACATTATTGTCTTCCTGAGAGGGTACGTAAGTCCCAAAGTAGTTGAAGTCAGATTTAATCTTCCACCTTTTTAACCATAGAATATGTGTCATTTTAAATTGTGGCTAATCTTGCATACAGTCGCCAGCAGCTTAGGGGTTGGTGTAAATCCAGCTAAGGACCATGCAGGTAGCAGAGGTACTGTAAGTCCCATGGTCCTTAGTATGGTGATCTACCTTCTGCTGTTGGCGATCTATGGCCTGTTTTTATATTGTACTGTCCATATAGTGATACTATTATTTTCCACGCTAAGTTTCCAGGCTAGTTTTAATTCTAACTGTGATAGTCTAGTGGTTTTACTGTCCTTCGTCGACAGGTTATTTATAATATCCATATATATTTCTTGTTTATGTCACGCATGTTCTCGTCACGATATGGCTGCAGTATTACCGGTGTAACGTTACATATTTACTCACTCGCCCAAATAAGCCAAAGTAATCCAAGGGCAAAATTACAGTTCAGCCGTTCATATCAACTTTTGTATTCTGTGTCTATTCCTTTACGTGGACACTTTGTCAAGATATAATTAAAATGTAAAAGCCTCAACTTCCGCTGTGGCATTAACCAAACTCTGTGCATGGAAATGCTGACAAGGGTTCATTCGCGTAGAATTTAAATTTTGAATTTATATCGGTTTTTCTTGCCCCACATAGATATTCAAGACAATGTGTGGAATTATAGGCGGTAATGACGATATTCCTGTTGATGCAAGATAATTTGACGGGTAAGAAATGTTTCTTTCTCTTATGATGTGACGTTTTGATATAGATCCTTATGGCGGTGTGAGGTGTGACTGAAGCAAGTAATACAACACAGTAATGGCGTAAATGTATGTGTTGAGGCAGGCTGAGGTCATTGTTGGTCAGAGAGAAAATGATCAGTTCCATTTGCAGCTACGCGAGGAAAGGTTGGCAACGTACATCGCATATACTGGACAAAACAAGTAAGGGATATTGGTATTTTTAAGACTGATATTTTATATGATTGTCAATATTCATAATTTCAAAATTTACAAATTTCCCTAACCTTTTTGTCGAGTATATTTATTATCGATATGAAATTAATATCCCCACCATCAAAAGTAAACGCCCATTTCTTCACAGTATTGTAATCTCAGATTTCCGACCTCATAACTAGCAATTACTGATTTCAAATATATTTAATTCAACATTATATGCTCCACACTTGAGATGTCAAATCGTTCTTCACCTCATCATCCCTGTCGGAGTGAGTGAGCGAGTTAATATTTAATGTAACATGGGCAATATTTCAGCCATATCGTGACGAGAACATGTTTGATAGTGAAATGAAATATGTATACATTATTAAAACCTATTGTCAAAGGACAATCACTACAATATCACAGTTACCATTAAAACAGTGTGGAAATATCACTCTTTGGACAATACAATATAACTTACGGGCTATACATTACCAACAACTGAAGATAGATCACCATACTAGGGACCATGGGGACTTACAGTGCATGTCCTTTCTGCATGGACACTAGCTGGATTTACAACATCCCTTCAACTGATAGCAGTTTAGGAAATCTAGCCAAACATTAAAAAGACACATATTCTACGATTGAAAATGAGGAAAGTTTTAAGTTATTTTGAATGTTTGTGGACTTACGTACCCTCTCAGGAGGACTCAGGTTACTGTCACTAACAAGCACACTTACGAATTTAAACTTCCAATGAGAAAATATGTATCGATCTACAAATCATTAACAAGTCTTTCTTTGATGCAATAATTTCATGAAAACTTACATTGATAAAATGATCCTTCATAGTTCGGGAATTTTAATTCATGTATCCCCTGTGACGAGATATTCAACACAGTCAAGCAAGACATGATTGACTGTGATTCTTTCATCACAATGGATACAAAACGTAGGATCTTCACCTATAAGAAAACATCCATGTGTACATCTTGTGTGGCCATTGCGACATCGTCGCATGACGGCCTCCTCAAATCTGGACTGACAACTGTAGCCAGTATAGGGTTTTATATCACGTAATATATTAATACCTATTTGAGTGTCCCAAGTCTTTTGCATCGGCTCACGAATGTAAGTTCTAATGCTGTCTTTGTAATCAGAGTATGGAATAAGAAGTGGTGTCATAGATTTGTTGAGTGATGCTTTGGCAGCAAGATCGGCCATTGTGACACCAGAAATGCCAACGTGGCTGGGTAACCAATAAACGACGATGCCGTATTGGCCAGTAGCAAGATCATTATACAATTCAATAATTTCTATTAAAAGTGGATGTTTACATGATAAATGTTTAATCGCCTCAAGGCAAGAAAGAGTGTCTGAATAAATTATATATTTTTTATGTTTAGGGTGTCTTTGAATATATTTTTAGGCTGTTAATATGGCGTTCGCTTCCGCTATAACAACAGAGCTGTTATCAGGTAATCGAGAAGATATTGTTCTGGATCCAAGGATAGTGGCACAAGCTGCAGCACCACCTTCCTTGGATGCATCGATAAATAAGGATTTATATGTATTATGTTTGGTACGTAACTGACTAAATTCTTGTTTATATTGTAGTTCATTAGTTTCTTATGTTTTATATGTGGTGAATGTTAGGTCCACTTGGGGCCTAACCAATTGCCAAGGAAAAGAAAGAAGACGGGAAGGAACTACATTATCCAGCTCAATGCCGGCAGCAAAAATAGGTGGTTTTATTCTTAAATCAAGAGGCGGAACAAGAGAAGATTTCTTATTGCATAAGTCCACGTAGAGAGTATTGAAATCACAGTGATATGCAGGGTTTGACTCATTAGAGTATAGTTTGTTATATACTGTAAAGCTAAATTAAATTTTACACGGCGCTGCTCAAGAGATGGTTCATCAGCCTCGGCGTACAGGCTGTAGCTTCATCACGTCCCAACTTTGAATTAGGCACGACTTTCAATAAATCAGGTGTCTTCAGGCATTTAGTTTGTAGGGATCTGATATGCGGAAGAAAAGTTCAATGGGAGTCGAAAATCAGACCTAAAAACCAGGACTCCTTCACAACTTTGGTTGGGGTCCCATTTTAAATCAGTTCTGGGTCCATATGTGGTTCATATTTACGACAGAAATGTATGTAATTAGTTTTTCATTTAGAAAATTTAAAGCCGTTTTCAAGACGCCATTTATTTATCTTATTTAGACACAACTGCAGTTGTCGTTCAATAGTATGCACGTGCACAAGATATAATAAAATCATCCACAAAGAGCGGCGGATCGACTGAATCATATAAAACGTTGGATAAAGTGTTGATCTTGATACTAACTAGAGTGACAGACAAAATATTGCTTTGTGGAACACTCTGATCCCGACCGTAATGATAAGACAGGGTAGAACCAACGCGGACCTGAAATTGTCTGTCAGGTAAAAAGTTGGCTACAAATTGTGGCAAACGGCCTCGCAGTCCAAAGCCATGTAAATCTCTTAAAATGACATATTTCCACGTAGTGTCGTATGCCTTTTCAAGATAAAACAGATAGACACACTTGTTGTTTATTAATTAGACCTTTTTTTACAAATGATTCATAGCGTACTAAGTGATCGACAGTACTTCAGTTTTTACGGAAACCACACTGGATATCTGTATAAGGTTATATGTACGAAACGAGCCGAACCCCTGCCTTGTTCAACGGACTTTAGCTAGGAACATGATAACGATGATGAATTTAATCATCAATGCATAAATTCCGTAACAGAGGACGGAATGCAAGAAAAGTTGAAAACGTCTTGAACCTGGAAGGTTTACAATGTAAATATACGAAAAAGATATATTTTGTACTTGTCACTTGTCTTTACTGCCCTAGAGTTTTACTATGGGTTCAGAGGTTTCACATAATAAAGTAATTTTAGCTAACGGTGAAACGTAACCTGTTGTGAGGTAAAATTCAAGCAGGTTAAATTTCAACCCTTGGTAAATCCAAGACCCGTGATATACCTACGTAGGAGGTTATTACAGGAAACGAACTAACCTGAAAATCAATAGAGAAATCCTTAGATTTATAAAGAATATTAGAATATTAGGTGTCCGTATTTAGTTACATAGTTTTATATGATAAAAGTGTGTAGTATCACTCGCAGTATTCATGTGCCATGCAGCTGCTATGAGAACGTCTAGGTTTCGAACCTATGTTGTTGTGTTTTTCAGTATTGATGGTAAATATTGTTATGATGCACATGATGTCTGTATTGGTAAAACCAGGTTTAACAAGGTTCCGGCTTAATACTGAGCGCAATAACTAGAGATTCGCATTCATCATCGTTTGATATAAAATATATTACCTCCAGTAAGTTTTATAGCAACACTTCTAGCCGCCCCTCAGAGAATATTTTTGAACTGTCGATGCATAAATATCCTACTGGTCATATCTCTCGTTGAATCCAGGATTCGATCATAATAGTCATCGCCGTCGTCATCATTATCGTCGTCCTCATCAATATCTCTGTTGTTATCCACATTATGCCAGGGTATAAGTTATTGCGAAAGACTCTAAGCCCTTTATTGAAACCTACCGTGACTTGGCGAAGTATATGCTGAGCACGTTTGGCAAGTTGACAACACACGTTGTTTACTATTGAACTAAGTCAGGAAATATTCATTCCGGTATCCATTGGGCATCTTTGTCGATGAATGGACATAATATCATGTAAGAAGTAAATTATGTATGGAATGTACCTGTACATGGCCAGACAGAACAGTATTATGTCATGATTTCTCAGTCTGGATAGCTTCCGACACATGACATGACTCCATGGTTACAGAGTGTGTCGAAGTTAACTGTATTTAAGCCTTGTAAATTTATACATTTTACTTCATAGGGACAGCGGTATCTTCCATGTCTTGATACACTTGCATAAGTACTTTGTGAAACTATGTATCAATGAATACATCCTCGACGCCTTAAATCTGCGATTTGATGTACAATGTACTTACATACGTAATTTGTAATTTATCACTGTACTCAATCTTTCGGTTGGCATCCGGTCTATAGTACACAATATACATTGCTTTATAAAATGATCAAGGAACACTGCGTTTTCTGCACAGAAATTAGTAGAAAATATACATGGACAGGTTTTCAATTTCTTTAGGATTGAACTACTAGCAGTAGTGAAAACGTACCTCTGTTCGGATGGACATGATATTATTCTCTTATATATTTGCTTCGATTATTACAGTAATTATTGATCATAGTTCTCAGATTTGATGTACTTACATAAGTACTTTGTAATGTGTAACAGTATACGGACCATGTTGTACTTGGGGATAATGTCCCACCCCAGTGGACTGAAATAATGACCTAAAACACGTTGAAGATTGACAATACCAACAAAAGGTAGCTGAGCAAGTATGGCAAATGTCAGACGGAGAGAAAGGTCAACAAACAACACAAGTTTGGAAGCTAATAGTCAGAATGAATCAACTGGTAAACAAGCTGATTGGATGGTAATTGGTCATCCTATCTAATAATGGAAATCAGCGTGACAGAGCAGAAATCCGCTCCATCATCCATGTGATGGATTCTTTCAATGAATCATTCATTCATCACTTCAGTTTGTTTATCATGTCGACTCGGGTTAAACTATTTCCACAACATTACTAAACTGTGTTCTCTTGAAACATATATATATATATGCTAGAAATAGAAACAATGAGAGTCTAAAATGGCCTGTGGGTCTCTCATAGAGGTTTACTTAAAACAGTAGACAAAGTGGGAGTAAACAACTTTACAGTTTCGGTACATTATTAAGTGTAGGGGTGTCCCATTATATATAGGTTTACGTCCATAAGTAGCCATAATGGGAAGATACCCTAGTTTCGGGTCATATTTAATCAAAGTAGCAATTAATCATTACCCAGCGTCACCAGTGTCATTAAACCGTAAGTCTGATCCATTTTTAAATACAACATCATATTTGTTTGCCAGCTACCACAAAAGGTTTCAACCGATAAAGTCGTCATCGACCTGTTTCTTATAACTATTAGTACAGATGAGTACAATACTTATGTGTGAGCATAATGTTGGACGGAATGCATACAATTCACTCACTAGTACTTATGTTAGCGCACGTTTGTGCCCTGAGACATCATTTGGCACAAATACAACTCTAATATTTTACTGAGACAAACATTTGTCCCAAAAGGTGTCTTTTAAAATTTAGTTTATATTATCCCCCTTACTAATACGTTTTGTGAACTTATGTTCTTAGTTTTCTTGTGTTAAACGGATTGCTCGCAACATCAGACTTTACAATAAAGTTTTCACTGCCTTTGCAATCCACTTCGTTGGTCAATCTGCCTGCAGGTGCACAAGAGCATGATAGTAATCACATGGCGATTTAATGAAATGAAAGACAAGTCTGTTTCAACACTTTCGAGAGATTGTACTATGCACATCCCTCCAATGCAACCACCCTTGACTGCTATGTTTGGTCACATGCACTCTCACAATGTCCATTCAAATGCTTTATAACTAGCGAGGAAAAGATACCTGCAGATTCCTCATGGCCCTACCTGTAATTATCATTGCAAAGAGATGTAGCAAATCAGCATACAGATGTAGCAAATGTAGCATGATGTAGCATGATGTGGCACATTTAGGCTGTGTGAGTGTTTGAGTGGGTTAAAAGAATTTCGGCCATACCGTTTAAGTCATGTCACTTTAGCAGGTCGCAGATGACAATAATTACAATTACGTTTTGCCGACATAGTAAAAGTTAGGTAATATTACATAACAATTATCTCTTTGGCAATATTTGCAGTGTTTTATATGACTAGCGAATCTCATTTTTTTAAAAATGTAAATGGATTGTAAATCTCATGTTTACAAGACATTTACAAGACCATCAATTTGATCGTTAATACGTCAAATTTGCAACGGCCTTCACACTTGTCCATGAAACCTTTTGAAAATTAATGTCACTCTCTCACTAACTTACCTTTATCGGCAATGGGTATGATCCCTACACAATTTGTTTTGTGGAAATATGCTTATGTTATGAATCGTACAACTGACAATCTTCTTATGGATACGGACACATACGTGCACATACAAAGTATTCTGATACTTATGAAGTCGTTGTACAAAGACATGATCTCAGGTGATTTGTTACAAATGTATCAAACATAGAATATTGGCTTTGTTCTCTGAAAACAATATCTTTGTCGCGTTCAAAAGTGTCAACTCACTAGAGCCCTGGAATCAATTATTATGCATCCCTACAAGTATACCGATAAGGTTCAACGCGGTATCCATTGCCGAATTGCTTCGTTATAAGAAATCAATATTGAACAAAGATTCGAGATCTTTGGAGGTTCTAATGTGTGAAATTCGGGGTCAACCGTTTGCAAAACATTAGTTGTGATATCTGGGAAATATAGAATTCAACATCTCTCAAGCAATGCAAACGAGAACTGTTAATATAAAATGGAAGCACAAGTTTTAATACCCTTATGTTGGACCAACATACCTACTGAACCACTAATTCAACTACACGACATAAGGGAATTCACATATTCATCCGCCACTTAGAGCTAAGGTATGTTCCTATCGAAACAAAATGTAAATACTGTGTTAGTGTGATATTATGGAAGTGCCAGCTTCCATTATTCAAGACCTTGGAAGTTTTCTGATACTTGAGACAGACATCCGTCCATGACATGGTACCAAACATCGACACTTGCATTTATCAGGACTTCACGCACAACAGACTCCAACCGTCATGTTGCATATCTTCATTCTCTCATCCCTGACTTAGCATGTATAGAGTTTAATGTTTAACAAACCGAATGAAATCTCCTGCACGAATTCCTCTTGCCTGAACGTAAAGCTGAAATGAATCGAGGGTAAACTTTCATAAATGTTCTTATCATACCACGACATCATCCAGCAACAGTGGATTCCAGATACTAGTACTTAACACGAGACCAGTTACTAGACTGCTCAGACAATAATAACTGCAAAAGGTTGCATCGAATATTCTCTATTCTCCTTTTATCTATGAATGTCTTAGAAATACAGGGTAGAGGCTGTGTATAACAGTTTGTGATGTGATATATTCAGATCGGGAGTATATCCTAGTCATGTTGTACACAAGCAGGATTGGTGTTCTGTTCAGAGGAATTACGAAATAACGTCACAATAATACTGCCAGTATTTGAATCTTTTTTATACCTAGCAGATCCTGTCATCTCGAACTTAGTGAGCAGTCAATATCCTCACTAGGATGTCTTATCAAAGTGGCGATTCGTTCCATTCATCATTTAGTCAGGAACGTGTCCCACATGTCTCAAAAACTGTTTTGGAAGCTTTACAAAGGTCTTGAATGTCAGAGCCAGGTTCTTTGAATTCTTTTAGAACTTATCTCAGTATTACCTCAAAAGATAGAGAGCTGAAATATTGCTTAACCATATTGGATGCATTTCAACTGGAATATGAAGTCAGTCCCTTTTTCATGTTCATTAGTTTCTGTCACCCTGAATCGTCACCCACAGATCTAATTGGCAACCACACAGGTCATTTCCAACCAATTCCACACTACATGCGTTTTTGTTCAATATCTGCAAACCTATTCCGAGTACTGCATTGCGGTCAGAATGACGTTAATTTAGCTGTTTCGACTAATTTTGTTCAGTGATGTACCAGGAATCGTTCACGCCTTACAGGCACAGAGCATTGCAAAGTGACCTGATCAGACATGGGATCATGGGGCTTCTTTCTTTCTTTTTTTGATGTTTGACTTTCTTGTTTGATCTCTGAAGGACACATATCACTAAAGGCAAGATGTCTTTGTTTGTTCCGTCCATTGTTATGCTTGCATTATTGTGACCTTCACGTGAATAGAGACTTGTGAGTTACATCCAGAGAGTATCAATTTTATGTTCTCGTTGGTAATATGATTTGTAACATGAGACTGCTGATAGTCGGTTTCTTTGTCCATAAACATCCAGGCACATTTTCAGTCATATAGTCCCTCGTAAAATAAACCATGAACAGTCATCTCAAACGATCAACATCACATTCACCACCCATTTTCAGTCCCAACCCTTGAGCACGGTCCATAGACAGTGATCCAGTAGTCATCGTTTAGTATTGCAGCGTAGATTGTTAGCGTAAATTCATTGTCTCCAGAGAGGGTAGGGCAACTAAGATCCCGCCTTGCAAGTGATGGCAGAAGAGGTCTGCAAGTTTCGACGGTCTCTAGTATCGTAATCCATCTTCTCCTGGCGATCTATAGCCTGTTTTATAACGTACTGTTGTGTAACGACATCATCTCTTATGGCCACATGTGTTTTAAGTGCACATCTGATACAACATAGTGACTTTGCTGTCCTTTATTTACAGGTAGTCACATCGTCATAATCCCAATTGGGCGGAAACACTGCCTTCAATAATCACTTTACATTTTACTCACTCATCCGATTCACCATCCTTCTAAGCTTCTTGTATAAACCGTTGTGTTGAGACTAGCAATCTGGTTTAAGCATTCTTCTCACGCAGTCTCGTTTGAAATGTACCCATCGCTAAAAGGAATAGGTCAGGTATATATATATTCCAGTTTGGATGTTTTCAACAATTTTGCATTCATGCAGAATTTCCTGTGTACTTATGGCATCAATAAACCAATTTCCTTATCGTTATGGTCCTTTTAGAGTCGCTGTCCTTATCACTGCGTTCTTATTTCAATGGCTCCACGCACGTATAGACAGCAAAAAATCGTTATTTGCGAGCAAAAGCACAATACTTTCAAGGTCTCAAGAAATAAATCACACACTACTGACTTTAAATCTTAAAAGCTTTGCTGTGGAAACTATCAATTTTCTGTTCCAGTTCGAGACTAATATACGTACACTCTTAAACCTTATCCATTGCGTCAAAGTAGCAATTACGTAATCGATGATTTGCGAGATTTGTAGCAAGAGCTACACATATAACATTTATTGTTTTTTGTTCTTTTTTATCTCTGCCATGGATTGCAATTCGTAAAGTTTACAAACTATCAATAGTGAGTGAGTGAATTAAGATTTATCGTCACATCGGCGCAATTTCAGTCATATCGTAACGAGAACAATTAATTGTATACATATAAATTAATGGTAAATTGTAAACCCTGTCAACGAAGGACACTAAAAAAACAGAAAACTATTTTGGAACAATACAATGTAAAAATGGGCTATTTATCGCCAAAAACAGAAGGTAGATCACCATACTAAGATGTGACATTACTTTTGCTAACTGCGTGGATCCTAGCTGGATTTACACCATTCCGTCAGTCACTTGCGTTTATGCTGAGATGCAGCCAAGACATTACACTTACAAAAACACTAAGATTAAAAACCTGGTAGAATTAATTTAGAGCAAATGTTTTGGACTTACGTGCCCTCTCAGGAGGACAATAATTTTACGATACCACCTTTGAAGGTACTTTGACCACCTTTGAGGGTACAGTCACTAACAATTTGAATTACTTATTTAAGCGTCCAATCAAATCTAATTATTTTACAAGTGCAAGAATTACAAGGGTTGATATTAGTAAAACAACACCCAACACCCAGATATAATCTATATATATAATAATATATCTTTTGATGATTAATTATGTTTAAAATCAGTAATAAACATGGCAGGAGTAAGAAATGAATTTGCAACCACGTAACCTTAATCATGTTTCGAAATTTAATATTGCCAGAAATAAGACACACTGACTGATATTCGAAGATGTGACTGAGGCAGATTTCATAAGTTGTGCTATGTGTGATATTTAAAAGTGCAAAGTGATGTACAAACGGCGTTGAGTTAATCTTATTCATATTATACAGCTAACGTCGGACATTTGTATTACATAGCAATATGTTACTATTTGTACGCCACCTCTCGATCCAAACTGTTTTCTTAGGTGACAGTTCATTACAATTCCTACAGTGCATGATTATATTCAAATGTAAGCAAAATGCATCATCTCTAACAGAGAATCGATTAAACGTATGGTTTCATGCAATGTATACTTACATATCACATTGTACATTTGTTGTACCATTTCCAGCGGCTCAATATATGAATTGTATGCTTCATTCGTGTTATAATAGGTTGCCGTTCAACAAAGTGATCTTAACCCCAAGAGCATCTTTATTTCTTTATCACAGTTTCAGGACAGACGTTGTGCTGCGATTGATTAGTGGGACGCGGACCTTAGCGGTGCTGGAATATTCCTTTCATTCAGACACACGATTTGTTCTTCTGAACGGAAAATTAGCCAATCTATTGAAAACAACCACCACAGTATTTTCAGAAGAATAGGAACACCAAGAGAAGAACTGATTTTCCGTAAACAAAAAATGGAGCAAAAATATTCTTTCATTAGTATTTTCTTCAAGATGGGTGATGATGCTAATTTATAACACTTATAGCACTAAAATAGTCACACTTTCCATTGTTTATCAGCAATATCTAACTCAACAAGATTGATAACGTGTGTCTGTTTTTCACAAGCCATCCATATCAAGCATTGCTTCCCTGTTTATTCATCGTCTCAAAATAATGTTCTCGTGTTAAATGGATAAGATAAATCAGTGGGAATTGGGAGACATGGCGTCAAGGTAGCGTAATAAAAAGGAAAATTATTGAAGATCCTATACTTCTATGATTACATTTATGCATAATGCGATAGCTTTAGCAATACAGTGTACAAATCCTAATGGGTGCATGACCTGGCTGAGATAGTGCTTCCTGTGTGGTTAGAACTCTTGCAACATACAACTGCATTTTATGTCGTTACGTTATCGTATAAATAAAGACCTATCATGGTCAACTGCAACGCACCAAGGCAAAACTACACTCTAACTTTTTAAGTAAGAACAGTTGCAGTAAAGAGACACCTGTATCCGTGACTTTGTCTATATAGAGAATTGAGGAGTAGCCCTTGCATTACCTAAACAATACTTGCGTGCCTTGACATGTTGCCAGCTGTGGATATGAGAATTTGATTTACATGTATTTGTATCTTCCATTATTGGAATATTATGCGGCAATGTAATCGAACCTGTGAATGTGGTCACTCTTTTGAGATGCGACGTATCGGTATAGTTTCAGTATTGAAGTAAATAATGCAGCACAGTCCAGACTCCGAGAAATCTAATGAAGAGGGCATTGAATCTGACAGCAGGCACCCTTGCAGGTGGCATATGTAGAAGCGATGCGGATGGGGGTCAGTGTGGTGATGGAATGCATACTCCGGTAACATAAAGTGGTTTAGGAGTCGGTGACACGGTGGCGAATAAATGCCCAGTGGCCGGTCATGTTGGTGCAGGTATCTTCATAGAGAGAAATTTGTATACGATTAGCTGATCCGCTATCAACATTTTCTGCTGAACATGCGGCCATCATTGAAGCTTTGCGTTGGATTCATTTTGGAGACCAGTATCAGCGGTCATATTCAGTAATTTTGTAAGTGCTATACTAACAATTCGGACAGGTTCCTCCTCAGCAAGGCAAGATTTGATCAATATTATGCTTGACCTCTTTAATGACTTCAGTAAAGAGCTTTTAGACGTTGAATTTTCATGGATACCTGCTCATGTTGTACTATTTAGAAAGAAAAAGCTGACAGATTGGCAAAAGCCGCATTTGGCTTTGATGGATCAGGACAGGATGAGTCCATATTGCCCTCTCCTGCAGAATTATTCACCATCATCACTAAGTTCTATGTTCAGACGAAGTGGAAACAGAGACGATCCTCATCATTAACAGGGCGCCATCTCTGTGGCGTCGAACCTTTTGCAACGATGTCACAATTACCCGGAGGCAACCGTAGAGAAGAGGTGATATTTACCAGACTTCGTCTTGGGCATATTGTGGACTTAGTGGCTATGTATATGTTATTAATAAAGATATTTCTCCCAGTTTTACAGTGTGTCAACATCTACATACTGTGGCGCATTATTTAACGCATTGCCAAAAGTATGTCAATCAACGTAAGTCATTGATGGAATCTCTTACATCTCTCAATATTGATATCTCCTTGACTGGACTGTTGTGTTCAATATCGCTCGCAATGATGTTCTGAATGTCCTTCCTGCTTATATTAAAGCTTGTGGCAGTTTTAATACCTTATAAACGTTTAGAAAATAAGGAAACCTTTGTGGTGGGGAAGATGTAAATGGGCCTAGTTGTCCAAACTCCTATTAAAACTTACAGTACCTTATAGTCTTCAGATTTTCATCGCATAGATAGACGCATTATTCAAGAGAATTCTGGCCTTTGTGGCGAATCTCAATGGAGGCATGGCTGAAGGAGTTCGGCCATTACGCAAGATGATCACGGATTTTGGTCAAGTGGACTGTAAAACTCAGCATCCGACCTTTAACTGGGTTCTCCTGGATATAAACTGTCACTCCGGTTGAATGGTTGAATGGGTTTGATGTCAAGAGTTTCTGGTTTCCAGAGCCCGTCATACGGCTCTGGAGTATTTTCATCGATAAACATATCATCCAACCGGACAGCTACGAGGTAACTGTAGATAGGAGCGCTTCGGTCATATTCTGGCCTTTGATGCTAACGTCAGAAGAGGCGGAGATGAAGGACTCGACTCATTATGCAAGATGAGCAAATAGTTGGGTCAAGTGTTGAGCCGAATTGAAGAACACAACAGTCTTGCTTTGACTGGTTTCATGTGAGCATGCGTTCGGAGAAGCTTAGGAAATTGGTATTGAGACGCTTCAGTACAGTTTATGTTTTAATCTACATATATCATCCAGTTTCTTCAGACTGGCTTTATATTGGCGGTTGTCTGTTGCTGTTATGTCTTACTTTATATTGTGGCTGGAGGTTGCTTTTGGACGATGATATCCAGAATGTTGAGGATGTCTGGTGAGTTGCTAATGGTCGAAACTTTCCCCTCTTAGCTGGACCAACGGTGACGATTGTATCATTGCACATGTCACCGCCTTTGTCTGAATTTGAGAATTTATCTATGAAATGTGTCATTCACCACGTTATGATAATGATTCATAGAACATTGTGCATTTACTCAAAAGTTTATATACACACGTGAATCCCACGCAGTCCACATTTGCCCTTTATACCCAATGGAATCTGATTTGGTGGCTAACACTATTTTTATAGGTTGACATTTTACGCCCAATCTTACATCTGATTTCAGTAACATGCAATGCTATCAGTACAGTCGGTTGTAGTTACCATATCAGTTATTGTCCTGACTGAAACATGGGGACTAATTGTAATTGTATGTAGGTGATCAGTTATTGTCCTCACTGAAACATGGGGACTAATTGTAATTGTATGTAGGTGATCAGTTATTGTCCTGACTGAAACATGGGGACTAATTGTAATTGTATGTAGGTGATCAGTTATTGTCCTCACTGAAACATGGGGACTAATTGTAATTGTATGTAGGTGATCAGTTATTGTCCTCACTGAAACATGGGGACTAATTGTAATTGTATGTAGGTGATCAGTTATTGTCCTGACTGAAACATGGGGACTAATTGTAATTGTATGTAGGTGATCAGTTATTGTCCTCACTGAAACATGGGGACTAATTGTAATTGTATGTAGGTGATCAGTTATTGTCCTCACTGAAACATGGGGACTAATTGTAATTGTATGTAGGTGATCAGTTATTGTCCTGACTGAAACATGGGGACTAATTGTAATTGTATGTAGGTGATCAGTTATTGTCCTGACTGAAACATGGGGACTAATTGTATGGTGGATGAATCAAATAATGGAATTCACAAATCGTGTGTTTTCCTTTGTAAAATATTACAAAATTAATAAACACAGTCTCGAGGACATGAAGAACGATCACCTTCTATCGGTAGATTTATGTGCCGTATACATATGATCAAATTATTATGTTTTCATTATTCGTCCAGGGCATAGGGATTTACATGTTTATCTATAATCATATAAGCAAAACAAATACGACGTGTCCCCTATCTACGTGTCCCATATGACTATCCATGTACCAAGCAGCCTATTTTACTGTATGTAGAGCTGTCAACATGTTTTTTGTGTGTGTCAAATTTTCAAATGGTGGATCGAGATTCATTCAGATTATGTTTACTGCATGTCTCCGCACCACGGCTTGGTTTGCGTTGACTACTGGGTGGAATTGTCCCCCATGGTAACTGCTTGGTAACTGTCCTCCAGTAGCGACAGAGTAAACGGGCGCGGGTTTGTCAGAAGGTACACGCCCACACTGACAAAAAAGATACTATCAATGTATGCAGCTGTGCTATGAAATATATGATGAAATTTATTTTTAATGTGAGGGGTACATACGTCCACAACCATTCAAAGTAAACTAAAACTCTCCGCTGTTTTAATCGTAGTATACGTGTCCTTTTAAATGTATGGTTAGATGTGACTAAGTTGCTAACGACTGAGGGGATGGTGTAAATGCAACTAGGGTCCATGCAGGAAGCGAATGTACCGTTAATCCCCATGCTCCCTTGTATGGTGATCTACCTTCAATCGTTGGTAATCTATAGCCTATAGCTATTGTTATGTTGTATTATCATGTGTAGTTCAACTATTTTAGATTCAGTTACTAGTTTTATATTTAAACCTGTGATAATCTGGACATAGTTTGTTTTTTAATGTATCTATTATTGCTAATCTATTTATAGTGAGTGAGTGAGTGAGTCAAAATTTATCGTCACATCGACAATATTCCAGCCATATCGTGACGAGAAGGATTAATTACATAACTACACATTAATCAATGGCACATTATAAAACCCTGTCAACGAAGGACAGTAAAACCACCTAGAATATCACAGAAAATGTAAAACTAGTACTTAGGTCTAAAACAGTTCAACTACGGAGGACAATACAATATAAAAATGGGTTATAGATTGCCAACAACTGAAGGTAGATCACCATACTAGTGACCATGGGGACTTACATTACTTTTGCTACCTACATGGACCCTAGTTGGATTTACACCATCCCTCCAGCCATTGGCTTCTATGCGGAGAATTAGCCACACATTAAAATGACAAAAATACTACGCTTAAAAAACCTGGAAAACTTAAATTTACATCAAGTGATACGGGACTTATGTACCTAATATATTTATAACTTGATTTAGTCACGATGTGGATGCAATACTGCCTATGTGACTTAAAATCTTAACTCACTCTCTCACTCTTAACCTGAGAGCATTATGAAGCGGTTCCATATAAAGAAACCACAATGCAATTCAAACAATCAATTCGTAATGTACAACTTTAAAAATATAATGCAGACATTAGATTTCCCTATTTACATGAACCTTCCTAGTTTTATCATGCATATGGTATATAGTATTACTCGTACATTTCCTGCGCCATTCGGTGATCTTTTGCATAAACAGTCAGGTTTTAAACATGTTATTTTCACTATTCATGCAAATATTATAGTTAGTTAGTTAGTTAGTTAGTTAGTTAGTTAGTTAGTTAGTTTGTGTTGCCTTTTGGAAGGTCCGAGTAAAAACACGTCAATAGAAGGAACCATACAAATGAACACGTGGGTAATATGCACACACTTCTCGTGAAATCAAACATGCACAAATTGTCACACCATTAATGGGTACAAGACTGCCCAAAAGTTGGGCCCTTCCTTCCTTGTTCAACAATGCAGGCTATCGGACGTTTTGAAGCTAGTGTGTCTGTCCAAGTTGTTGCCCCTCATTTCGATATAACGCAACACACACCAGAGATGTCCTTCGTAGGTCCTTCCGAGGGTCACCACCCCTTGACAAGATCGGTACATTGGAAGTCAACACCAGCGAAATTCGTGATTTTGAACCGCATACAATACAGAAATGACTATGGGAAACTCCCTGGATTCCAACTTGAAATGTCGGTTTCCGTGACGTTTCTTCTCTGTTTCAGTGTTTCGGAAACCAGCTTATTTTTGTAGTGATAACCTTTCGAAAGCCTAATGATGTCATCAGTTTTGGTAGCCAATTAATTGTCTTTCCTCGATTTTTGTCTGCTGTTTGTATTTCTTGTATTCAATGTGGAACATTACATACCTATATTCTTTACATTTGCGTTACTTTTACGTGTGAGTATATTTTGAACTGGTAATGTTTAGATAAACTGATTACACATGCTCGTATATTCAGAAAATTGTACAGCGAATGTGTAAGTCAAAGATTTTATACAAATGCAGAAAACAAGGGCATTATGAACTGGTGATGCATAATCAGAGTATATATCTCCTGTCGAAGCCAAGATATATATAACAATGATAATAATCATCGCAATCATCGTATCTGGACATAATCTCATGACGAGAACCATCAATATTATACGTAATAGAGAATGGTAAAATATATGTCAACGAAAGACGGTAAAACAACTGGACTGTTCACAGACAGATATGTAAAACTAGGAATTAAATCTAAAACAATTTAACTATACAATATAAATACAGGCCAACAACAGACAACCAACAACTAAAGCGTCCATCCCAGCGTCCATGGGGACTTACAGTACCATTGCTACCTACATGGACCCTAGTTGGATTTACATCATCCCTTCAGCCGCTGGTGATTGTACGAATGTTTAGCCAAATTTTAAAAGAACAAATATACTACGTTTAAAACCGGGTAAGCAAAAACTAAACTGTGAACGTTTTGGGACTTACGTACCCTCTCAGGACAATAATGGTATGATACTTTAACCCCCTTTGAGAATACAACCACTAACAATACCAGTTTCTAATGTATACTACCAATCATTACAATACATCTATCTACAACACATATTCATCAAAATTCAATCATGCAATCAATTTCTGTTTTTAAAAAAATAATAATAATTAAATGAGTACTAACGTTGGTAAAAAGATCCTTAACAGTTTTGACATTGAAATATTTATCCCTTGTGATGGAGAATTCAACACAGTCAAGCAGGATATGCTTGACCGTGACTCTCCTATCACAAGGCATACACAACGGAGGATCCTCACCTTTTAAGAGGTATGCATGAGTTTAGCTGTTACGGCCAATACGACGTCGTCGCAAAATAACCTCTTCAAATCTGGACTGACTGCCCAAGTAGGTGTAACCAAATTAAGGTTTAATTTCATGTAATTTATCTAGACCTACTTGGGTGTTCCACTTTTTGCATAAGATCACGGATGTAAGATCTAATACTAGATTTGTAATCTAAGTATGGATTAAGAAGTGGTGTCACTGATTTGCTGAGTGCTGCCTTGGCCGCAAGATCGGCCATTGTGTTCCCAGAAATTCCTACGTTGCTTGGTAATCAACAAGAGACGATGTCGTATTGGCTAGTAGCAAGATCATTGTACAATTCTATAATTTCAATTAAAAGTGGATGTTTGCAAGCCACAACCCCACCATCCTTGGATCCATCTGTGAATAAGGATGAGTGAGTGAGTTAACATTTAACGTCACATCGGCAGTATTGCAGCCATATCGTGACGAGAGCATTCTTAAAAAAGGAATCTATGTATGTGATAAAAACCTGTCGACGAAGGACAGTAAAACAACTAGAATATCACAATAAGAAATAAAACTAGCGTGAAAAGTTAAAACTAATATTCCTATTCTGACAATACAATATAAAAACAGGCAAAATAGATCACCAACAACTGAAGGTAGATCACCATACTAGGGGCCATGGGGACTTACAGTACTTCTGCTACCTGCATGGTCCCTAGCTGGATTTACATCATCCCCTCAGTTGATGGTGATTGTAAGCAAGATTAGCCACAAATTAAAATGACACATATTCTACGGCTAAGACAAAATGGAAGATCAAATTTGACTTCAAATGTTTTGGGACTTACGTATCCTCTCAGGAGGACAATAATTTTACAGTGCTTTAACCCCCCTCGAGGATACAGCCACTAACACTCTAAGTTACTAATTCAAACTTCCAAGCATAAAATATTCATCTATTTACAATTCATTTAGCAAATCTAATTCTTTTAAAAATGCAATAATTAAATGAGAGCTAACAGAATTAAAAAGATCCTTCAAAGTTCGTGAATTAAAATATTTATCCCTTGTGATGGAGTATTCAACACAGTCAAGCAGGACATGCTTGACTGTGATTCTTTCATCACAAGGGATACAAAACGGAGGATCTTCGCCTTTTAATAAATACTCGTGAGTATACCTCGTATGGCCAATGCGACATCGTCGCATAATGACCTCCTCAAATCTGGACTGACAACCCAAGTAAGTATAACCGATATAAGGTTTTATTTCATGTAATTTATTTATACCCACTTGGGTGTCCCACTTCTTCTGCATCAGATCACGGATATAAGATCTTATTGTAGCTTTATAATCTGAGTATGGAATAAGAAGTGGTGTCACAGATTTGCTGAGTGCTGCTTTAGCAGCGAGATCGGCCATTGTGTTACCAGAAATGCCAACGTGACTAGGTAACCAACAAAGAACAATGTCGCACTGGCCAGTAGCAAGATTATTGTACAATTCAATAATTTCTATCAAAAGTGGATGTTTACAAGAAATATTTTTAATAGCCTGAAGGCAAGAGAGAGAGTCTGAATAGATTATATACTGTTTATGTTTAGGGTGTCTTTGAATATATTGAAGAGCAGTTAATATGGCGTTTGCTTCTGCAGTAAAAATAGAGCTGTTATCGGGAAGTCTAGAAGATATTGTTCTCGATCCAATGACAGTGGCACAAGCTACTGCACCACCGTCCTTGGATCCATCTGTAAATAAGGGTTTGTAATTGCTATATTTATGTTTTAATTGATTATATTCTTGTTTATATTGTAATTCATTAGTTTCTGATTTTTTAAATGAAGTTAATGTTAGGTCAACTTGTGGCCTAACCAACTGCCAAGGAGGAGAAGAAAGGAGACGGGAGGGAGCTATGTTTTCCAACTCAATTCTGGCCGAAGAAAGAAAGGGTTTAATTCTGTGTCCTAGAGGTGGAACAAGAGAAGACCTCTTGTCATACAAATTTTCATAAAGCGGATTGAACACACAGTCATAGGCTGGGTTAGATTTATTAGAATATAGTTTAGTAATGTATTGTAAAGACAATTTTATACGGCGTTGTGAAAGAGATGATTCATCAGCCTCAACATAGAGACTGGCAACAGGTGAGGTTCTAAAAGATCCAAGACAAAGTCTTAGACCTTGGTGATGGACAGAATCTAATAGTTTGAGGTTGCTTTTACAGGCTCCACCATACACAATGGAGCCATAATCAAGTTTAGATCGTATCAATGATCTGTATAAGTGAAGGAGGGTAACTTGATCCCCTCCCCACTTTGAATTTGAAACAACCTTTAACAAATCTAGTGCCTTCAGACATTTAGCTTTAAGGGACTTAATGTGTGGCAAGAAGGTTAAATGAGAATCGAAAATTAAACCCAGGAACTTGGCCTCCTTTACAACCTTGATGGGAGTGCCATTTAAAGATAGTTCAGGGTCCTTATGCGGCTTATATTTTCTACAAAAATGTATGCAATTAGTTTTGGATTTAGAAAATTTGAAGCCATTTTCAAGACACCATTTATTTATTTTGTTCAAACATAACTGCAGTTGTCTTTCAATAGTGTGCATATTTGTACCACGACAAGAAATATTAAAATCATCCACAAATAATGATCCATCAATTGCATCATTTAAAACCTTGGATAAACTGTTGATCTTAATACTAAACAAAGTGACAGACAAAATACTACCTTGAGGGACACCCTGATACTGATTATAATGATCAGACAGGGTAGAACCTACTCGGACTTGAAATTGCCTGTCTTTTAAAAACTCTGATATAAAAAGAGGCAAACGACCTCTCAATCCAAATTCATGTAAATCCCTCAAAATACCATGCTTCCAGGTCGTATCATAAGCTTTCTCAAGATCAAAGAAAATTGATACAGCATGTTGTTTATTTACGATTGCATTTTTCACGAAGGATTCTAAGCGTACCAAATGATCAATGGTACTGCGATTTTTCCTGAAACCACACAGAATATTTGTAATGAGATTATTGGTTTCAAGATACCAAACTAATCTATTATTCACCATACGTTCCATGGTTTTACAGACACAGCTAGTGAGAGATATCGGTCTGTAATTCGACGGATCTGTATGGTCCCTGCCAGGTTTTGGTATTGGAACTACAATGGCATTACGCCACGAAGGAGGAAATGCTCCAGACGTCCATATTTTGTCAAATATATCTAAAAGTGTGACCAGACATGGTTCAGGCAAATGTTTCAGTAGCTGATAATGAATATTGTCATCACCTGCTGCAGTGTCATGAGCTTGGTCAAGAGCTGTATATAACTCATGTAATGAGAAAACTTCATTATAATCTTCACCATTATTTGATTCGAAATTAAGTTTTTTCTTTTCCTGTTGTTTCTGATATCTCTGAAACTCAGGGACATAATTTGCCGATGAAGAATTTTTGGCAAGTGTTTCGCCAATTTTATTTGCAATATGAGACTTGTCAGTAATTAAATTATCACCATCTTTGAGATGGTGAACTGAAGATTTTGAACCTTTACCTTTAATTCTTTGAACCATGTTCCATACCTTGGACATTGGCGTGCGCGAATTAATCCTGGAAACGTAGTTCCTCCAAGATTGCCGTTTGTTGTGTTTGAAGGTACGACGGGCTTTCGCATTGAGGATTTTAAACTTATTCAAGTTGTGGACAGTTGGATGATAGCGGAAATAATTTTCCGCCTTTTTCCTCGCTTTTCTGGCTTGCCTACAATCGGAATTGAATCATGGTTTCCGTACATGTGGAGCAGTAGAAGACCTAGGTATACACTCATCAGCTATTTCATTTAAAGTGTCAGAAAAAAGCCGAATAGGATCAGTTACTTCACTGAAACACTGCGGCCGTAGTTTAGATGTGCATAACGTTTTAAATAACGACCAGTCTGCCTTGGAAAAATTCCATCTTGTATAAGATGGAGAATCAGATGGATTAGTTGCTGTTAAGATAGTTGGAAAGTGGTCACTTCCACAGAGGTCATTGTGGACTGACCACTCAAATTCATTTAGTAGAGAAGGGTCTGCAAGAGACAGATCCAGAGAAGAGTAGGTGCCAGTTGCAGGGTGCAGATAAGTGCTTGAATCATCATTGTATATACACAAGTCATTATTAGCTATGAAATCTTCCAGTATTTTACCTTTAGAGTTTGTGTTTGTACCACCCCAAATCGGGTTATGTCCATTGAGATCACCCATTAAAATACAAGGTTTAGGAAGTTGGTCATAGAGAGCTTGAAGATCAGACTGCTGGAGTGCTGAAGAAGGTGAAATATATAAAGAGCATAGTGTAAAGGTAACGTGAAGAGTTAGTCTCACTGCAACAGCTTGGAGACTAGTTGTGAGTGTTACAGGGCTATGGATAACATCCTGTTTTACAAGAATTGAAGACCCTCCAGTGGCTCTATCACCTGGAGGTGAAAAACAATTATATGAAGTGAACTGACGTAGATCAAAATCGTCTGTCTCCTTCAGATAGGTTTCCTGGAGACAGAAAGCGGATGGTGCAAAATCCTGGACAAGTAGCTGTAACTCGTTGAAATTGGTCCTTAGGCCTCTATAGTTCCACTGTACAATATTTTTGCAATGGATTATCGTTTGGGCGGGTTGATTGCGGGATCTACCCCGTACTTTTTTTGAGGGCGACAAGCTGTGTGCCCTTGATTGGACGTTTTCGGACACGTCCATGTCCTCAAGTGATCCGTATTTATTATAAAGCTTAATTCTGTTTTCAGACCCTTTTGGGGCTCTGCCACTTTGCCTTTTTGAAGAATCAGGCATAGGTTTAGTTTTTCCTTTAGGAATTTGTTGGGCATTTGACAAAGATTGAGACCTTGCAGGTGGCTGTGATGATGAATCCGAAGCTGGCCCTGATTGACTTTGCGACATGCGCGGAAGTAGCTCAGCGGTCTGAGTAGAAATAGCGGGTGAAAAAACCTCTGGGGAATCAGTGTGCACCCAAGTCAAGTTTGTTTGAGCAGCTGAAGAAGACGTAGAAGCCTTAGAGGATGGTTCAGATGATGGTTTTGTTTTAGAAGCATATGTTTTTTGTGGATCGCATCTTTGAACAAGTTGTTTCGCTTCGGCAAAGCTGATATTTTGAGTAAATTTTAGTTTGTTTATTTCCATCTGGTACTTCCAAATCGGACACTCTTTTGAGAAAGACGAATGGTCTCCTGAACAATTGGTGCATTTCTTGTAATTACTGTCACAATCTTCTGTTGTGTGGGTCTTCTCACCGCAGTGAGCACACACAACAGACAATGTGCAGGAATTTACACCGTGACCATACTTTTGACACTTGAAACATCTGAGTGGATTAGGAATAAACGTTTCCACTTTGATGTGACAGTAGCCGGCCTTTACTGATTTTGGAGCCGTTGGAGTGGAAAATGAAAATAAATAGGTGTTGGTTTGTTGGATCTGGTTGTTTCTTCGGGTTGTGAAACGTTTCACAAATAACACACCTTGGTCCTTCATCTCTGCAGCGATGTCAATTTCTAGCATATCCGCAAATAGTCTATCACGGTCTCTCACAATACCCTTACTAGTGTTAAGAGTACGGTGAGGAGAGACTGACACTGGAATGCCTACAAATGATTTTGTTGAAAGGAGATTGGTTGCCTGTTGCCTCCTATTACACTCAACAAGCAAAGAACCTGTTCGTAAACGTCTAACGTTTCTAACATCACCTGCAATGCCCTGTATGCCTTTTGATACCGCAAAAGGGTTCAGCTTTAACGGAGTGTTGTCAGTGGTCTCAATTACAATAAACCGTGGTCAATGGATGTGGACAGTCCTTGGTCTTCAACATCAGGATCAGTAGTATCAAGAGGACGTTTTGTTTTTTTGAGGGGAGTTTCGTAAGCCATGGTAAGTTTATATTGTTTCATCATCCGAGCTCCCCACCCGCCACGGAGTATCACAAGGACAATGCTAAAAGCAGGCGGGTTTCCTGCCTGCAGCACCAAGGATACCCGGATGGTATACTCAAGCAGAATAACACAAAAGTATTTATTCCACTTGATTGGCCCATGAGCCACTGCCTTCTGGACATAGGACTCTAGGCAAGTTACGAAATTTGAATTGTACAATCGAAATACAAATGAATCATCATGAAGCCAAGACAAAAAATTACATATTTTCTCAAATTTGTGAACAACATTTACATGTACAGGGCTTAGCATGACCAGCCGATTGGTTGAACCGGGCCCATTCAACCACCCGTCTAAGTGAAGTCAGGGCCAAAGTGGTGTGTTGAGCAATAGGAGCAATAGTCCTGCTCCCATGCTCTCAACCACCAGGATCCCTTCCTCCACCGACACAGGGCCGCAACCCACGGCAAACGGGTTGGTGGACCAAATATCCCCCCGGGTCCACTACGGGGGTGTCGGCGAGCTCTTGGCGTTACCCAGCACCCACCACGAGGAGGTGGCTCGCCACGGGTGCCTCTGTGAATAAGGATTTATAGGTATTGTATTTACTTTTTAATTGATGATATTCTTGTTTATATTGTAACTCATTAGTTTCTGATTTTTTAAATGGTGTCACTGTGAGGACAACTTGTGGCCTAACCAAGGAGGAGAAGAAAGTAAACGGGAAGGAGCTATATTTTCTAGCTCAATGCCAGCAGCAGAAAGGAAAGGAAAGGTTTCACTCGGATACCAAGAGGCGGAACAAGAGAAGACTTCTTGCTATACAAATCCTCATACAAGGGATTAAAGACACAGTTATATGCAGGGTTTGATTCGTTGGAAAATAATTTTGTTATATACTGTAAAGATAATTTTGCACGGCTTTGGGTAAGAGATGGCTCATCAACCTCGACACAGAGGCTGTTGAAAGGAGCCAAGGGAAAGCCTGAGACCTTGGTGGTGAACAGAATCTAAACGTTTTAGGTTGCTTTTTCAGGCTCCACTATACACAATGGAACCGTTATCAAGTTTGAACGGATCAATGGTCGATAAAGTTGTAGGAGGGTAGCTTGATCCCCTCCCGACTTAGAATTTGAAACGACTTTCAACAAGTCTAGTGCCTTCAAGCATTTAGTTTTGAGGGATTTGATATGAGGTAGAAACGTTAAATGCGAGTCAAAAATTAAACCAATGAACTTGAACTCTCACTTACTCCCAGTGTCGGGATCAATAGAAAATCTTTGGCTGCAATAAATGACACAGCTTGTTTCGCCGTTTTTACAGAATGATGTTAATCTTATTGACAAGTGCTCTGAAAAGGCATGCCATCTTCATAAACAACTCATAGAATTATAATGCCAGAACTTTTCCAACCAAATGGCTTCTATACGAAGCCTTTGCCGGCTATTACATCTGACCAGCGACCTATGACGGACCCTCTTTAACACTCTGCTTACTATGAATTCATGTTGTTCGAATAGTTCCTTTGATTACGATGAATGTTGCAGAGCACGAAATAGTTCCTTTTAGAGACCGACTATAACGTATTATGTTTGCCGTTCCACGAAGTGATTGCAGAAATTTCTCTCAATTCGTCCGAACACAAGAATTATAACGCTTTTTTCTCACAAGCCTTGATTCATTGTTTTTTCATCGTATATTCTCGTGTTAGATAAGAAAAATCATCTGACGCTGTCAAAGAAGGGAGGTATGGTGTCAAGGCAGCGCAATAAAATGAATTAAGAGGAGATAATAAAATTACATTTATTTAGCAATGCGATAGCTTTAACAATACCAATGCTAATGGGTTAGAACTATTTCAACTTATATTTGCATTGTATGTTACGTTATCTTCTGAATAAAGTTTTGCCATCACTATTAAATACTTTAATATGAAAACAATGACGGATCTTTTTAATGTTAATTATCATTTAATCATTGCATTGTAAAAGGAAGTAGAGTTATTAGATAGATTTTGAATAGAAAGTTGGTATTTCAATCACGGTTGTGTGAATTAGCCTCTGTGATTGTTAGTGGTTGTGCCCTAAAGGGGGTTAGAGCATAATAAAATTGTTGTCCTCCTGAGAAGGTACGCATGTCACAAAACGTTCAAAATACAATTTCATCTTACCAGTTATAAAACTCCTGTGCTAAACTTTGCGCTGCTTTAAAATTCGGCTGTTATGGTGACCTACCTTCAGTTGTAGGCGATCTGTGGCCTATTTTTATCTTACGTATAATCCAAACTGTGTTGTAAGTTTTAACTTCATATGCTAGTTTTAACCATGACTTGTGATAATCTTGGTTTTACCGTCCTTTATCGATGGGTTTTATATCACACACACATTCTGTATAATCATATTTGTTTTCCTGGCTGAAATGTTGCGAATGTGACGTTAAATAGTAACTCACTCACTCACTCTACTGATTGAAGACCTATCATAGTCAACCGTATGTTTTCATTTTAGTGCGGTTGTAACTTGTTAATCAAGTGATTGCATGTTCGTGCGGTGATGGCATACATGTGGCAGGTGTCTTGGTAGTGAGACGATTTCGATAATGAAGCGTTATGTTTGTCAGAATGTCTCATGTTAGAGATGTGTCTCGCTAATGAGAGAGGATAGGAGTTGTTGTGCTCAATGGGTCTCGCTCGCTATTGAGAGGAGACCATAGTTCGAAGTTCATCAGATACGTTTGTGATACATGGCCCCTACAACGTTAGGTCAAATTTACACAACGTTACACCAAGTTTCACATGTTCGCAAAAGCCATTGAAAGTCATGTGAATTAGAGTGATTATAATGTTGCCCAGTCGTCTTTTGTACACGCGAATGTTTCATATTATTCTTTCACACCACTGTGTTCCAAGTTTGCCAGTTAACCCATCATGTGTTGGATCGACATCTGAGTGTGCTGATTGATTGTGGACTGAGAGAGAGGTTATGTGGTTTAACAAGAAGCCACACGCGTCACTTTAAACCCAAAACCGCCTTAGAAAGATGATGAAACAGTCCCTGCCAAGTACGCCCTTGTCAACCATTGCCCATCTTCTTAGTTAACGAAAAATAAAACCTTTGACACAGCGTGCAAAAACGAAAACTAATTATTCCATGCAAAATAATTAGGTCCACATGTTGCAATTACATTGTTAAACTACAGATTTTATTCAGACCAACAGCGGGTTCCACGCGTTGAAAGACAAATCGCTGCAATTTTGACAATGCAGATGTACAGTTTAACTCTTTATGCCAACACAGCTGCGATAAACCGACAGCGTACATTCTATATCTGTGATGGCATTGATAAAGAGAGAAGGCTTTAGCTTATAGTTTTGCCATATCTAAACAGTTCTGGATACATGATGAACATTTCCAGCTGCTGATATGCGAATATTTGACAAACACGTTCTTGTATTATCCATCATTTGTGACCATGGTAATGTATGGAATAATATGCGGTAATGCCACCGAACGCTACGGTACTGGCATAATATGTTATAGATGAGAACATTTTCATATTTTGTGATGCAACGGTTCCGTATAGATCCAAGAATATAGCAATACAGCACTGTCCAGAATCCCATAGATATAGCTGTCATCTTTACAGATGAAGTATGTGGAATTGTTGTGGAAAGATCACCGGTGTCAGTGGTGGTTTTCGGGTCGGTTATGCGGTGGCGAAGAGTCTGCGGATTTCATCGATAGACGCATTATTCGGGAGAATTGCATTATTCGGGACAATTCTGGCCCCTGTGGCTAAAGTCAGTGATGACAGTGGTGTCAGGTCATTACACAAGATAAGCACGGATTTTGGTCAAGTGTTGAGCGGACTGTAAAATTCAGCATTCTGCCTTTAATTGAGTTGTTCTGGATATGAACTGTCACTCTGAGATAGGGTGTTTCCGCAAAAGGTATTGATAGTCTTCAATAGTCTTCAGTACAGTTCATGGATGATTTTACAGATATCTTCCAATTGTTTCATGCTAGTTTTATGTCGGCGGTTAAGTTTTGCTGTTGTGTTTTGGTTCATCTTGTGATAGATGGTGGGTTTTGGCGAATCATATTGACAATGTTGAGAATGTCTGGTGTGATAACGATGGCCGCCTTCTTGCCCTTAATAACGGTGATGTTATTTGGATTGCAGTCGTCACTTTTCCCCGTATATTTGTGAATTCACAGAATAGACGTGCTTCCCAGAATCTTATAAATAAGGGTTCATTGCATATAGAACATTGCATAATTTGTCAAAAGTTCTGTTCATGTATAAATCCCACGAATTCAACATTTCCCTTTTTGGACGTGACCGGCTTACGTTTAACTTATTATCTGGTCCCAGTAACACGCAACGCAGTCGATTACCATAAAGTTATTAAGTGTATTACGTGACCTATGTTGTCGATACCATATCAGCTATTGTCCTTCTGAATATACAGAGACCTATGTTATGGTAAATAAAACAAATAATGTGATAAATACGCATAGTGTTCTCTTTTCCAGATTATAAACTAAAAGTTACTGTGTTCTGTAATCTGATTGGTTGAAAAACATGATCAAATGGTATTAGATTCCCGGAAACTGCAAGACTATTCACTGCGTATTGACACGTAAACAACTGTTTTGATGTGTTATCAACAGTGGTGACGTCATTCAAATCATATTGTTACGTAAAGGTAGAATGACACAAATGAGCAACTCCAGATGCTACCATGGGAACCAGCTGAAACGGCCAGCTGATGACACTTCACTGCTGTACCCCTACTCGATGTAAACGAGTGCAGACAGTAAAACCCCTTTGGTTTACTTTTGTGTCTCCAATGTCGATAAACATCATGTGTTGGCAAATTTCCGGGTGTTATTGAGTATCTGAAGCTGACGCCGTCGGTTCCAAATGCATTCCCGTGTTTCAAATACTCAATAACACCCCGCAATTGGCCAACACTTGGTGTTTACCTCCTAACTGAATGTATCATAAAAATAATAAACACTATCTCCAGAACATGAAGCGGTTGTTCCTTCTGTAAATAAATGTTTCATTTACCTCTAATCAAGTTATTTTGTTTTGATGAATCTTGCAAAATATAGGGATGTACATACATACTTATCTCCAATGTTAATTGTCTGTTTGATATTACAAGGGCAACAAGGTTTGTAAATCACAGTTATGACAGTGCTGTGACAGACCAGCGGGAACATTTCCACTTTGAAAACAAAGATATCTTGAAATGGATAGAGATTGGATGCAGATTGATGGTGTGCAGAAAGGTACCCGTTGACGCATTCTTTACGCCAAAGTGTATATGTTGCAGCTTTTATATTCAAATGCTGAGAACAAGGAAACGTGACCTGTCCATGCATAAATATCGTAAATATCTCCTGTTGAAGCCACGAGGTCAGAATGATAATGCTCATCGGCATCATTGTAATGATTGTAGTATACGTTGTAATGTTGCCGAGCACATCAGGGGAGTGTACGGAAATATATAACAGTAACTTAAAGTATATCTTGCTCAAATGGAAGCAGTGTAGGTTATAGCTAAAATTCTATACAACCCCTATATACAAACCCTATACACAAACCCAGCGTGAGGGGGCAAGTATATGTTGGGTGCATTTGTGAAGCTGACAGTATACGATATTTATTGTATAACAGTTCTATGAAATTTACAATCAGATTTGATCTGAAACGCCTTATCGTTACATATCCGCCATATGTTCACAATAATTGGTCATGATAATATATAAGTTATTCTATATAGCCTGTGCAAGAGTTGTAGGATTTTCTGTCGTGGTTGCCCAGAAAGAGCTGTATTTAATCATGATTTGTGAGTCTGGATAGTTTCCTACACACCAGAAGTCACCGCGAGAAGAGGCTGTGTCCATGTTATCTGTATTACTTGAGGCTAGTGTCTTTCGTAAGTCTTTTCCTTGGATAGAGTATTTCACCCTGTAGATATCCCAGTCGTTGGCACTGTTTAACGAGTAGGTGGAACGATGGTGGAAATTATGGACGAATTATGTAAGTGGTGTAATTAAGGAATGATGTATAATTAGCTAAAACCTTAATTTGTTTCTTCCCACACTCTCAGAAAGCAATCCACCTTTGAGTGTAACAGGATATTGAATCATACACAAAAAGGGATATTCATCAGAGAACTTAATATGATCATGTTATTGTAATTTGAAAATGATATATATTATTGTAAAAAATATCATTTGTATAGTTTCGCTTTGAGATAATATTTATTGCACAGAAATAGCAATAAAGGCCATGGCGCCTTTTGTCACACCAGGAACCTGTAATTGCCTTGAATATGCTGCCTGATTGAAAACTGGTCAACAGAATGTTCTTATTCTTGGGTGTCGACAAGGTACTCAACCATTAATAGCTGCATAATATTCTACCACGATAAGCCTTGACATAATTGGAATCCTTGGCAAAGCGGCTTTAAATTCTCAGTCACTCTTTTGCACTTTTGCAAGTAAGCGGGATTCTCAATAAAAAAAAAATATAAGCATAATTGACATCTCCTGGGACCAACTGGAAGGAAACGTTCACGATAATGAAACTTTCATGAAACATATGTTGTATTTTAAAATGCATTCATATCTGTATTTCCGTAATTGTTGGTGAGCGTATGCGTTCCTGTTTATGTGTCAAGTATATAGAAATGATGCCGTGTCAGCTCTTTAACTGAGACTGGAGCAATTAAACTGGGTCACCAGTGTATGCGACCATGAAATAGATGTGGTATTCTAAGTAGCATTCATGTCCATGTATACGTATGTCCGCGTGTACGCATGAGTATTTGGTTATGCGTGCCAAGTGTATAGAAATGATGCGGAGGCAGTCCTTTAACTGTTTGCTCGTCGATGGTAGCACAAAGACGAACACAGCGGTACATGCCTATTCCAGGAATGCTGTTGCGACCTGTCCAGTCTGGATTCTGTGACAATTATTGGTAACAGAAATGAAAAAAAATGAATCTCCTCTGAGGAATGGTGGTTGGAAAGTGATTTGCTGTTAGCCCCAGGTCGTGAACCCTCGACTCATTAGTTTCTTCTAACGATTGGATTGCTGGAAACGTAGTTTTACCCAACCTGACGGCGAGACTGCTGTCATGACAATCTAGTCTTTGTACTTGCATTGTTTATTTAATCGGGGAAAAGCCATCTCGAAAAAACATACCATCATCACAACTTGCAAATGCGAGAACCTTTCCAACTAAATGGATCCACACAGTTCCTTTCCTGGAAATAACATCTGATCACTGACCTGTGACTGGTCTTCCTTAATGTTCTGGTTACTATGTTATTAGGGTTGGTATGTTATTCGTACATTTCCTTTGGTTACGGTGAATGCAGAAGGAGCAGTGAATAGTCCCTTAAAGAGTCCGACTGTACCGTATCATGGCTGCCATTCCACGAAGTGAGTGAGTGAGTTAAGTTTTACGCCGCGCTCAGCAATATTCCAGCTATATGGTGGCTGTCTGTAAAAAATTGAGTCTGGACCAGACAATACAGTGATCAACAACATGAGCATCGATCTGCGCATGGGTAACCGATGACGTGTGTCAACCAAGTCAACGAGCCTGACCACTCGATCCCGTTAGTCGCCTCTTACGACAAGTGTAGTCGCCTTTTGTGGCAAGCAGTTCCACAAAGTGATCTTAACGCCAAGGACATCTTCATTACTTGACCATAGTTTCAGGACAGAAACTGTGCTGTGATTGATTAGCGGGGCGCGGTACTGAAATATTCCTTTGATTAAGGTACACGGTGTGTTCTTCTTAACGGGAAAGTACGTCAATCTATTGAGAACGACGAACACGTTAATTTCAGAAGAAGAAGAGTATCAAGAGAAGGATTGCTTTTCTATGAAAAAACAAAACGAAGTAAAAATCTTTCTTAAGTACTTTCTTCAAGATGGTTGCTTATACTAATCATCTAGCACACATAGCTCTAACATACCAACATACCAGAATTGACCCCCAAAACGTTCAAACTCTAGATGATTGATGACGTGTTGGTTTCTCACGAGCCTTGCTTCCTTGTTTTATCATTGTATCAAAATAATATTCTCGTGATAAAGGATAATGTAAATCAGTGGATCCTGTCAAACGTGGGAGATACGGTGTCATGGTAGTGTAATAGAAAAGAATTAAGTGGAAATCCTGCAATCACATGTATGCATAATGCGATGACTTTAGCAATACAGTATACAGATGCTAATGGGTGCATAACCTGATTGAGTGCTTCCTGCGTGGTTAGAACTATAGCAACATACAGCGGCATTAAGGCACATCGTAGTCAATTGTCAGTGCCTTCGCAGTTGCGGTTTCATTATTTAACTGCAGTGATATCATTTTCACGAGTAGACTTTGTTAACGACGGATTATGTTGGTCAGGATGTGTTATGTTAGTGATGTGTCTCGTTAATGAGCAGTCATGTTGGTGAAGAGGTGATGTGCTAGATGGATCTCATTAGTGACTGTTTAAATAACATGTTATTGAGGGCACGCCATAGTGTAAAGCTCACCTGTTTATCATCCTTATAAGATGTGTGTGTGTGTGTGTATGTGTGTATGTGTGTGTGTGTCCACATCTGTTGTTAGGCTGCCTACAATGATGTATCGTGAAATTAAATAAATCATTAAATGGCTTATGACCGCAGAAGCCCATTTAAGTCATTTGGATAAGTTCTATATCAACCTTTCACTCCACAGCGCTCAAACTTTGCTAACTAGACCTTCATAGGTTGTATCGACATCTATGCGCGAACTGTGGGCAGAGAAAGGGTTTATGTGTTATGAGAAACTACTGCCGAGAACTTCAAATACCATACCTCTTTGAGAGATCCTGCAGCAATCCCTGTTACCTATAAATATAATAAACAAGCAATGGATCTGATAGTAGTCATCGTTCCAGGTGAAGTCTGTAGAAATGATGCAGATAGAGGTCAGTGGGATGTTGGAGTGCATAGTGAGTCAAGGGTGTTTTGGGGGGTCGGTGATTCGATGGCGAAGCGTCTGCAGATTTTCATCGGCAGACACATTATTCAAGAAAACAACTACGAGGTAACTGTATATGTGACTGCTTCGGTTATATTCTGGCCTTTGAGGCTACAGTCAGTGGAGGTGGAACTGAAGAAGGTGAGCACGGATTTTGGTCAAGTGTTGAGTCGAATTGTAGAACTGCCATGTTTTAACTGGGTTCTTGTAAATCTGTTCTGTCACTCTGACATAGAATTCATGTACAAAAGATATTGATCACCTGCTGAACTGTTCATAGCTGATTTCACTGTTAAATCCTGATTGGCTATATGTTGGCGGTTCTGCTTTCATCTGTTAGCTGATGGTTGGTTTTGGAAGATCATTCTCTTGCGGTTTACGTTCACTGGAGCCTTTGGTTTGCCGGATAATTCAGACGGTTAATTTTGGCGTTGATATTTTCCGTCCAACCTGTTTTCTGATTTCATTTTCATTAACTCACTCTTTCAAAAGTTATACACACATGGATCCCATGAAATCCACATTGGCAGGTTACGTCCAGTGGAATCTGGTTTGGCGGATGTCTCAGGTTAATTTTTTGCGTTGATATTTTACGTCTAACCCATTTTCTGGTTTTATTAACAAGCAGTGTTATCGAATATCATTGCAGTCCGTTGGAATTACAGTGTCGGTTATATGGGGTTGGTTGATGAAACAAATAATGGGATTCAAAGATCGCTGTTTTCCTTTCCTGACTGAAAATATTAGAAAATTAATAAAACAATCTCTCAGGGATAGGAAGCTGCTGTTCGAACTGTATGTTACATCAGTATATGCATCTCTCGTTCCATGTATTGTCAAGTTATTTTGTTTTCATTAATCATAGAGATTGTAAAGACATTTATCTCTCTACATAACAGCACCGTCGTCTGTAAAACAAATGAGACAGATCATGACTTGTCCCCTATGAAATTCTGACAACCAATTTCAAACAACATATTTCTCTTAATGTCGAGTTACCATTACATGTATATCATTTTGGTCACCTTCATTCCATATGTGTGAGTCATTCAGATTGTGTTTACTGCCTGTTGCCGCACCATGGTTTGCTTGCGTAGACTAATGGGTGGGATTGCCGCCCTTGATAACTGCAAATATCCTCCCGTTGCTACAAAACGAACGTTTTTGTCAAAATGAGGCTACATGCCTACACTCACAAAAGATATTGACACTCTATGCAGTTGTGCTGCAAAGCTATAGTATCCTCTTCTATTCTGAAAGTGAAGATTTACAAAGAAATTCCGTGTGAACAAACTACGTATCGTAAATCAACTCATATTGTACAGTGTTAAGGACATCATGGACACATCAGATTTGTACATTTAGGTAGCAGGGGCACTGTAAGTCCTTATGGTCCTTCATTTGTTGCCTTACCTTCAGTTTTATGGCGATCTGTGCCCCGGTTTTATATTGTATTACCTATTCTGCATGTTCGTTAGCTAGTTTTAAACAAAACAAATTGTGATGTACTGGTTGCTGTATTGTCCTTTGATGACAGGGGTTTATAACTTTTGAATATATTTCATAAATTTACTGTTGTCTAAGGTACTCTCGTCATGATATGGCTGAAATATTGCCGATGTTAACTCACTCAGTCATAATATACATCAATGCGAAACTGTGAATGATTTCGGCAACTGGTATAACCAGGTTCAACCAGGGTTTAGCGCATATATGGGTGTTGTAATTGAGATTTTCACTGAACATTCATTCAGGTATACTCAGTAGCGATAGGAACATTGCTGCTGTGCGCACAAAGATATTTTGAACTGGCTAAGCGTGGAGATTGTGAAGATTGCTCGTGTACTCCAAAAGTGCATGTCATAGCTTTTGATATAAATGCAGAGAACAAGAAATTTGTACATAAATGTCGTATGGTTCTCAAGTTGAAGCCTGAAGTTAAGACTGGTTAAAATCATCAGCATCAGCGTCAGCTATAATTTATTGTGTTCTCTTGCATGTTCCAAATATTCATGAATTTTGTATTTTTTCACAGATACATGTCTTCTTCTGAAATATTTAGTACATATCTGGATGCTCAACTCTTCAAACCATTGGTGGAAATAAAGAACATTAACTATTCTGTTCAATCATTCATAAAAATCTTATATATCTCCAGGACCTGTTGAAGCTTGCATTTCAGAATGGTTATTATCATCGGCATGATCGTTGTATCTGCACATCATGCCAGTGTACAGAAATATACATGTGAGTGTTTGTAGTGGGCAATGAATGTACGTCGTTGCTAGAACCCTCAGCCCCTTCTACCAATGCAGCATGACGGGGCAGTTATATGAAATACATGTTTAATGGTAATACCATACAATATCTATTTTGTGACAATTTCACTACTTGTTCACTCAGATTTGACCTTGAAAGACATATCGGTGCGTCCCTGTTATTGACTCAACAACTAGACATCATGTCGTAGAAGTTAATTTATACGACCTGTACCAGAGTTAAAGGATTTGCTGTCATGATCGGCCAGACAGAGCTGTATTAAATCACGATTTGTCATCACATAGGTTCCAACACACGGGAAGGTTCCGCGGTTTTCCAGAATGTTTCGACTTCATCTGTACTACTGGGTATAGGTCCTACTCTGCATACAAGTTATATCTCACTCTGCAGATAGCTGAGTCGTCGACCTTGTATAATGTGTAGGTTGAACGACAGCTTAAGGGTGGATTAAATATGTAAGAGGTGCAATAAAATATTGACAGTCCATGAATGATTAGCTAAAACCTCAATATGTATCTTTCCACCCTTGCATGTGGCAATCAATCTTTGAGTGTGTACTGAAATATGCATGGAGATCGATAGTCTTCAGTGACGTTATTATTGGCATCCAATCGTACTGAAAATAGATAAATTGTTGTACAAAATAGTTAGTGTATAGTTTCGCGGTGATAACATTCTATCACTCAGGACAGTCACCAATCGAAGTCAGACACCGTAAGGTATACATAAGCGCAGCATGGGGTGTACAAATGTTGTCACAGGTACCCAGGTGCATGTGATAGCCTTGTGGCTGGTCTGAATCACACTAGAAACCTATAAGCTCAAATCCCAGAAAGCTCAAATCCCAGACCTCTACCTACGCATCTTGCATCTGTCTAACGGATTCTTGCCTGTGATGTAACCGGGTCGTAATGTCGGCAGACAGTTGCTAGACGACTAAGGGCCAGTGGATTGGGAACATAGACTCAGAGCCGACTTTGTCAGTGGGACTATACATTGAACTTATATATCATATCTCTGTGTGGATGTGACCCTAGAATGGGGATCCAGGGTCACACTCTGATGTAATAAAAATCTCTTGATGACATATGAAGAAGAAACACATCTCATGAGTTGAACTGTACAGCCTTTGGTGTTGATGTTGGGATTACAAAATCAATATCGACCGGTACAACATTTTCAGCTGCTTTTTCAGCATCGTGACGGACCCATTCTGTAATTAGAATTGAAGAATATAGGTCCAACCGTAAGGTCCATGCACACTCATGTTTGAGTAATTGACATTATATATCAACCGTTTATATATATATATATCCATGTATTAAATGTTAAACATGTCAAGCCTGCATGTTCTAATAAAACCCTGTCTCGTGAAATGTCTTACTTAAAAGGTAAAAGACACGCTGTGATCTCCAAAGTTGCTTCTTTTAACAATTTTTACAACTAGTTCTTAAAACATTCCGCGATATAATACAAGTTATGCCATCCTTCAGTGACAATTGTTGTTTAGGTTTAACAATACTACAACTTGTTCCAGTCACAATGTGACTCAGCTATATGTGACTTTCAATACTGGCTCACTCACATTCAAGGACAGAGACAATGCATCCATCAAGTCACCACATACGACAAACTAGGTGGCAAAGGACCTAATGGCCTCAGTGTCACGGTGTGGTTCAGGCTGTGAACTAGCCCTGACTTAAGCTGGTTTTATTGTGCTAGCTCGGTGAGATACCATGCCGCAGTTTTGCATGAATACTCCACTCAGGCACAGAATAGTGACTCCAAGCCGACCAGTTCTTCTTGCACCGATTAACAATGGACCAATAAGTCCTATATTTTAACGTATTTTGGTATGACGCGGTTGGGGATCGAACCCGCAACATTCCATTCTACAGGCGGACGCTCTAACCACTACACCACGGAGTGGATAAAGGAGGACGGTAAATGTCACACTCACATACTCGTGTGTTAATGCTACATGTTCAAGATGCGGTACATGCTCTGGAATTCAGTTAGCATTGTCTGTGTGAAATCCGCCATGGTTATTCCTATATATTGTAAAGTTACATCTTTTTCTACATTCGGACACTGAGAGTCATTTTCAATAACTTCTTCTTAAATAATATATTGTGAACCATAAACAACTTTTCACTAACTGCAAAGAAGTGACAGGAGAGTTGAGAAAACCAGGACGTTGACAGCATAAGCTGATTTTCTTTAACGTCCAAGAATTTCAAGCGCAGCTAAAATCAACCAAAGCATCAACCAATATTGACAATTTGGCAGAGTAATGCTTAAATCTGAAGAAAGTGTCATTCAGTATATCTATCAAATGGAGTTGACACGTAAAAGCAGTGTGAAACTAGGTTTGTTTTCATGAAAGGCGCACGGACCCGTGAAAATAGCACGACAAAAACTGATACCTTAAACATGCGAAATCTGAAATAGGTCAGTCCTTTCACACTCCATGACATTCACCAAGCGCGTAAAAGGTCTGTTTCAATAGAAGTGAATACTAAATAATTAGATTTGGGAAATTTGGTTTTCAGCAACCCATGCAATGCTTGCCACAAAAGGCGACTATGGTTATCGTAAGAGGCGACTTAAGGGATCGGGTGGTCATCAGTTTGCATCCAACTCTCCAACCAGTCATCGGTTCCCAGTTGCGCAGATCGATGCTCATGCTGTTGGTCACTGGAGTATCTGATTCAGACTCGATCATTTACAGACCGCTGGCATATTGCTAAGTGTGACGTAAAACTAAACTCACTCACTAATGAATTCCTGGTTGGAGAGTTGGATGTAAACCGAATTAATCTAGCTCTACAAAATGACATACTCGGATACAGGAACAGATCCGATGCTCCAAACAGACAACAATTGTAATATTAGATTATAAGTTTCATATGGTCTGTATTTATGAAAGCTTATTTGCATCTGCAGACACAGGATGAAGACGTTTTGGGCACAATAAGGCACAAATACGGATTGCATATCACTCAGAATCTCAGTCACAACGATGACGACTCAAATGAGACACGAATACAGTTCACGTATGACACCAATACAATACAACTGACACAAACACGTAAATAACAGTACACCTAACTTAATGCATGATAATTTTGCCTCTGTAGTCAGTAAGTTAGGATTTAAAGTCGCTTTGGGGATATGTTGCCTCCTCGTGACTGATACAGTTCTTATGTAAATATATTAGAATGTTATATAGTATCTGTCGACAAAGGAACGTAAAACAGCTAGTATAAAACAGTTGAAGATTTAAAACTACTATTGAACTAAAATAAAAGCTATAGATCACCACCTACTGAAGATTGAGCGTCATACTAGGGACCGTGGGTCTTCCATTATCTTTACTACCTGCAGGAACCAGCTGTAACTCTGCCCAACAGAACGCTGGTAGAGTAGTAGGTGCCAGCGTCCTGATCGGTGACCTTGGTCACTCCATGAATGTTCATGTTATCAATCATCTGTTCAGGTGCCTAGACTTTTTTTCGACTATTGTCTTAAACGAGTTACAATATTGTTGAATGTTATGTTCAACAAAGGCTTTCCCTAAAGACCTGTCTCGTAAGTGTTGTTCGCACATATACCCATTGGCCAATGCCCTTTATCTGACGCACTTATGTGAAAGCATTATAACTTGCCATCTTACAATTCAAAATACCGCTTAAACATCTCACTACTGATTACCATAATCACACATCAATGTAATATATTTTGCATGCATTGATCAATGCATACACTCAGCACATAATAGAACCCATGAATACATTGGTATATGGCTGGATGGTGTCCACATGATTACGTGCAAACACCTGGTTGCGGGTACAGCAACGTGCACTACGCTTGGACAAAATACTGTAACTACATGTACGAGTCCACCCATCTGTCAATCGGCGGCTCGTTCAGGATGGGAACGCCGCAATATCCCGGTTCTTACGAGTGGCTGCGAGGATGGTATGTTCCCATGGAGTTGAGATTGATAACACGATCTGCTGCTGAGACTGACATCCAATGATCGAGCATATAAGCGTCTTGAGCATGTACTAGTTTCGTATATTTTCAGCTGCAAAAAGCTTATTGACTGATTAAGAAAATGAGATCCGACCTATTTCCAACGAACAGATAAACAAAGGTTTCAAGAGAGTCGTGCAATTCTTCAAAGAAATTACCAAGATGACATGGAAGTCCCTGTAAGTCGTGTATAAGGAATTACGAACACATTTGGAGGCATTATTTGAGGCATCAGTCAGACTGATGTCCAATGCAATGTTCAATATCGGCTTGTATCAGGGAACATAATGTTAGAAACTGATTCGCGATTCGGGATTGGGGATTCTACAAAAGGAATCTACGAAGGATCAATCTCGAATGTGAACAAAAATTCAGAATCTGAAAATACATACATACATGCATACATACATACATACATACATACATACATACATACATACATACATACATACATACATACATACATACATACATACATACATACATACATACATACATACATACATACATACATACAGCTGAGGGGTACTGTAAGTCCCCATGGTCCCTAGTATGGTGATCTACCTTCAATTGTTGGCGATCCACAGTCTGTATTTTATATTGTATTGTCCAAATAGTGGTATTTGTTTTAACTCTCCACAATAGTTTTACTTGTACCTGTGATATTCTAGTTGTCATACTGTCCTTTGACGACAGGTTTTTGATAATGTATACATATTTCATATCCGTATCAAAATGTTCTCGTCACGATATGGCTGAAATATTGCCCATGTGACGTTAAAGTTTAACTCACTCACACACACACACACACACACACACACACACACACACACACATACATACATACATACATACAAACAAAGCCTTCAGATTCGGGATTCGACATTCGAATCCCCAATCTGAAAAACACATATTATTTTCAGTGTTTTCAGTGTTGATACTTATGTTCCCAATCCACTGCGATGCTTCAAATGCCAAAGGTACTGGCACGGTGTCATTACCCGTGCTAACTCGGTAGCATGCGCTCATTTTAGTGAGAAAACTCATGTTAGTGAGGACTGCAATAATACTATTAAAATACGTCAGCTGCTCTGGGACACATTCTGCTTTTTTTCTAAATAATGTCCAATCTGGCAGCAACAAATGGAGATTAACAAAATTAAATTTACACAGAATATCAGTTTTGCTGATGCTAAGAAACTTCTTGTTTCCACACCAGACACAGTTACATCATATGCCTCAATTACGAGAGCACCCTCCGTTATCAGCCACAAAACAGCTGTGTACACTTCATCAACACTGTGCCAAACTGATCTGACATGGGTGGATACAGATAAACCCGAAGTATACTCACCCAATCAGTCCACTCAGACCGCTGAATCCCTTCATATTGCTGAATCCCTCTCAATAACACCAGTTCAAGTTCAGTCACGGTCATCTCAGGAACAGTCATCGTCATCATCATCACAATCCATAGCAAAGCATCAATCTCAAAATAATACGAAACATCTTACCAAAACTAAAATAAAAGGCAGAAATGAACTACAAAAATGTCAAAGTAGCAGAGCCTCAAAGGGTTCGAATGACAAAATCCAACTTTATAATAAGTTCGGATCTTTAGAGCACTTTAGGGCACATAGCTTGTCGCCCTCAAGGAAAGCAAGGGGAACACCCCAATAAACCCTCCGAAGACATTGTTTCTTCACATGTTATTCAATGGAACCGAAGACGCCTGAAGACAAATCTGCATGAACTACACCTGTTAGTCCAAGACTTTAAACCTGCAGCATTCTGCTTGCAAGAAACGTATTTAAAACAGATGGATAATTTTAATCTACGTCACTATAATGCATCTCATTATTTTTCGCCACCAGGTGATAGAGCCAGAGGAGGGTCGTCAATCCTTGTAATGCTGGCAGAAGAAATTAGTGGTTTTATTCTTAAACCAAGAGGCGGAACAAGAGAAGATTTCTGATTGTATAAATCCTCATATAGAGGATTGAAAACACATTTATATGCAGGGTTGGACTCATTGGAATATAGTTCTGTAAAGCTAATGTTATACGTCGCTGCTCAAGAGATGGTTCATCAGCCTCGACATACAGGCTGTCAACAGGTGAAGTTCGAAAGGAGCCAAGACAAAGTCTTAGACCTTGATGATCGACAGAATCCACCATAGACGATGGTGCCATAATCAGGTTTAGCGCGCAAGAGTGATCGATGGAGATGGAGAATGGTAGCTTTATCACCCATTTAGAATTTGAAACCACTTTCAGCAAGTCAAATGTTTTCAGGCATTTAGTTTTAAGGAATTTAATATGCGGTAAAACGTTAAGTGTAAACCAAAGATTAGACTCAAGAACTTAGCTTCCTTCACAACTTTAATTGGCGTGCCATCTAGAGACAGTTCAGGGTCTTTATGTGGATTGTACTTACGACCAAAATGTGTGCAGTTAGTTTTTGATTTAGAGAATTTAAAGCCGTTTTCCAGACACCATTTATTTATCTTGTTTAAACACAACTGCAATTGCCGTTCAATGGTATGCATATTTTTCCAACGACAAGAAATATTAAAATCATCCACAAATAACGATCCATCAATTGAATCGTTTAAGACATGTGATAAACTGTTTATCTTTATACTAAAAAAGTGTGACAGACAAAGTACTGCCTTGTGGAACGCCCTGATCCTGCTTGTAATGATCAGACAGGGTAGAACCAACGCGGACTTGAAATTGTCTGTCATTTAGTTGGCCAGGAAAATTTTCAGGCAAACAACCTCGCAAGCCAAAGTCATGTAAATCGCTAAAAATGCCACATTTCCAGGTTGTGTCACATGGTTTTTCGAGATAAAGAAAAATAGACACGGCGTGTTGTTTGTTAATTAGTGCGTTTTTCACAAATGATTCCAAACGCACTAGGTGATCGACAGTACTTCTGTTTTTACGGAAACCATACTGTATATCTGTTATGAGATTATTTGTTTCCAAGTACCAAACAAGTCGATTATTTATCATGCGTTTCTTGGTCTTGCAAACACAGCTAGTTAATGACATCGGACGATAATTGGATGGATCTGTGTGATCGCGTCGAGGTTTAGGGATTGGTACTACTATAGCGTCACGCCATGAAGAAGGAAATTTCCCGGAAATCCAAATATCATCACAAATATGTAAGAGCGTCTCTAAACATGATTCTGTTAAGTGCTTCAGGAGTTGGTAACGTATGTCATCAGCTCCTGCAGCAGTGTCAAGAGCTTGATCAAGAGCAGTATGGAGTTCATGGATAGAAAATGTTTCATTATATCCTTCTCCATTATCTGAATTGAAATTGATAGTTTTCTTTCCTTGTTGCTTTTGATACTGTTGGAATTTAGGTACATAATTAGAATGGGAAGAGTGTTTAGCGAGGGTTTCACCCAGTTCATTTGCAATATCTGATTTATCAGTAAGTAATTGATCTCCATGTTTAAGATGATGGACACTAGATTTAGCACCTGTACCTGTAACTTTCTGGACCATGTTCCATACCTTTGACATGGGTGTCCAAGAATTTATTTTTGATACATAATTTTGCCAAGATTGGCGTTTGTTCTGTTTAAAGGTACGCCGCGCTTTAACATTTAATTTTTTAATTTATTTAAATTATGCACCAGGATGGCGACGGAAATAATGTTATGTTTTTCCTTGCCTTTCTAGCGTGTTTGCAGTCATCGTTGAACAATGGTTTTCGAATATGTGCAGCTGCAGAGGACTTCGGTATACACTCATCAGCTATGGAATTCAATTCATCAGAAAAACATTTAATAGCATCAGAACGTCAATAAAACGTTCGGATGATCCGCCAGGAGGCGAAAAAAGAATGGTGTGCATTAAATTGACCAAGGTCAAATGTCTCTGTCTGTTTTAAATATGTCTCTTGGAGACAGATCGCTGAAGGTGTAAAATCTAGGACTAATAGCTGTAATTCATGTAAATTAGTCCCCAGTCCTCTGCAGTTCCATTGTAAAATATTATTGAAATAAACTATCTTTTGGGGGTATTTATTGGGGATCTCCACCGCATTTTTTTGTAGGGCGTCAAGCTATGTGCCCTAGAATGGACGTTTTTCAGAAACGTCCATGTCTTCAAGAGACCCATATTTACTGAACAATTGAATTTTATTTTGTGACCCTTTAGGAGCTCTGCCACTTTGTTGTGTTGAAGCATCGGGCTTAGGCTTAGGTTTACTTTTAACGGTTTCTTGACTATCAGCTGTCGATTGAGACTTTGAGTGTTACTGAGATGAGGATGATCCGTGAACAGAAGACTTATATGTACTAGGAAGCACGGAAGTGTATTAGGGCAACAGTGAAATGTTTTTTAGTCTCGTTATCTCCTACGTAGGAGATACTATCTCCTACGTAGGACTTAATATCTCCTACGTAGGACTTACTATCTCCTTCGTAGTACTTAATATCTCCTTCGTAGTACTTATTATCACCTACGTAGGACTTACTGTCACCTACGTAGGTCTTACTATCTCCTACGCAGGACTTATTATCTCCTACGTAGGACTTACTATCTCCTTCGTAGTACTTAATATCTCCTTCGTAGTACTTATTATCACCTACGTAGGACTTACTGTCACCTACGTAGGTCTTACTATCTCCTACGCAGGACTTATTATCTCCTACGTAGGACTTACGATCACCTACGTAGTACTTATAACCTACGTAGGACTTATTATCTCCAACGTAGGAGATAATAACACCAACATAGGACTTAGTATCTCCTACGTAGGACTTACTATCTCTTAGGTAGAACTTATTATTTCCTACGTAGGAGATAATAACTCCTAAGTAGGACTTACGATTTGCTACTTAGGAGTTAGTATCTCCTGTTGGAGATGCTCGATATATTTTAATACTAGTGTACATTAATCTGAAATGGCCAACTTAGTTCCCCCAGACACGGAAACCATTTCCTTTTTGACTGATCCGTCACTGTTTTAGTGTTTACAGCCATGTGCTCCATTTACGTTTAGAGTCTACAGTTTTGTGTCATATTTACCATTGGAATCTGCTATCCTGTGTTTCATTTACTCTAATGGTCGACTGTTTCCTTCACCATTAGAGTCTTGTGTTCAACTATACTACCTATCAAACGTTTAGGCTCACTAGTGTAAACGTAGTCGCATGCTTCAATCAACTGTTCTGAAATAGATTTTGCAAAATATTCCATACTGGTTAAAGGTACTGTTCACACATGACCTGATGTATAACAAAACAAATGCGTATTGTCATGCGTTCAACAAATGATTCAACTCGGTGAAAAATGGCAAATTCTTATAAGATTATTGTCATGCATTCAACAAATGATCCAACTCGGTGAAAAATGGCAAATTCTTATCAAAGCTTTACACCAAAACGCAGCAGTTCACATGCACGATATTTGTACATGCTTTTCAGTAAAATGGTGAATCATCCTCGTGCAAATAATCTCCATAAGGTTTCAAGTCTTTGAATGTCATTTAGAAGTGAAAATACATAAGAATGAAGATTTTTATGGATATCAACTTCTTTATGAGAGAACACAACGTTTCGGAGTTAATGCTTACTCCTTCATCAGGTGATTGAGAAAGGGATACAGAGGTGTATTTATATGTACAGGTAAAACAATAACAAAGTAACAAGTGGAATGAGTTAACGAAAGCTAGTATAAACAAGCACTGATAGGAAGCCGATAGTTAAGATAACAATGATGGAAGCCAATGGTAATGCATTACAGTTGATTGGATATGTTTACATAACACAGATACGGGGTAAGGACGATGTACATGATTGGGGATAAGGATGGAAGCCAATGGTGATACATTACGCATGATAGGATGATGTACATAACACACGATAGGGGGTGAGCATGTTTACATGAGGGTTGATGATGTACAAACACAAGTAGGTAAGGATGTACTCGGGTAGATTGGCTATACATAAATTACATAGATAGAATGTACACAGGTAGATGAGATTAATTTATCAATAAGTCCCAGGCACTTGGTAGGTACACTCCTTGGTCGCGGTTGATGGCTGGTTTCTGTCTCCGGATCTCGATGGCCTCTTGCAGTTTCCTTTGGCGCCAGTTGTTGTTGTTGGTAGATAGTATCCTAGTGTCCTCCCATCGAATTGAGTGTTCAGGGTTCTTGAGAATGTGTTCAGAGATGGCCGATTTCTGGTCGAGTTTCCTGACTGAGGTCTGATGTTCCTTCATTCTGGTGTTGATTGGTCTCAGCGTTTCTCCAATGTATAGGTCGCCACAGTTGCAAGGGATCTGGTAGATGCATCCTCTCGGGTTAGGATGTTCACAGCTGGGTCCTTTACCGTTGGCTTTTAGGTAGGTCTTGATGGTCTTGCCACTGGAGAAGGTGACATCGATGCTGGCTTTGGTCTTGATGAGGCGTGATATTTGATGACTGATGGGGCCAAGGTAGGGTATGGTTACTCTGATGGGTGATGGAGAAGGTTTGGGGCGGGGTTCTCGGTCCTTAAGGGTCTTGTTGATGGTGGCTGTGACGAGCTGGGGAGGGTAACCGTTGAGTGTGGTGAATGTCTTTCTGAGGTGGTCCAGTTCATTGTTTAGGGCATCGGGGTGGCAGAGGGCTTTGGCACGTCTGGTAAGGGTGGCGATGATAGCTTGCTTGATCTGAGGGTGGTGACAGGAGTTGTAGTGGATGTACTGGTCAACCAGCTGAAAGAATCCAACACCACAGGCACCATGGTCAGCTACGACGTCGTGGACCTCTTCACCAACATCCCACTAGAAGAAGCCATGGACATCATTCTCAAGAACCCTGAACACTCAATTCGATGGGAGGACACTAGGATACTATCTACCAACAACAACAACTGGCGCCAAAGGAAACTGCAAGAGGCCATCGAGATCCGGAGACAGAAACCAGCCATCAACCGCGACCAAGGAGTGTACCTACCAAGTGCCTGGGACTTATTGATAAATTAATCTCATCTACCTGTGTACATTCTATCTATGTAATTCATGTATAGCCAATCTACCCGAGTACATCCTTACCTACTTGTGTTTGTACATCATCAACCCTCATGTAAACATGCTCACCCCCTATCGTGTGTTATGTACATCATCCTATCATGCGTAATGTATCACCATTGGCTTCCATCCTTATCCCCAATCATGTACATCGTCCTTACCCCGTATCTGTGTTATGTAAACATATCCAATCAACTGTAATGCATTACCATTGGCTTCCATCATTGTTATCTTAACTATCGGCTTCCTATCAGTGCTTGTTTATACTAGCTTTCGTTAACTCATTCCACTTGTTACTTTGTTATTGTTTTACCTGTACATATAAATACACCTCTGTATCCCTTTCTCAATCACCTGATGAAGGAGTAAGCATTAACTCCGAAACGTTGTGTTCTCTCATAAAGAAGTTGATATCCATAACAATCTTCATTCTTATGCATAAGGTTTGCAGTTGTTTCCGCCAAGTTGGTGGAGACATTCATCTTCTATGTAACCATGTATACATATATAACATATAGTGGGTGTTTTAAGTGAGTCTAGACTTTTGATGGGTAGTATACTTGTTGCATATTACTTTCATGTCTTGGACCGACTGTTGTACTTTACTGCCTCGCGTTCAGTTTGCCCTATTGTTACGCGCTGCAGTTACATTTTGCGCTGGCTATTCAGAGGTGGTTGCGCATTAGTCATAATTTGCGTGCACAGACGTGTCTATCGGGGGCATATATCCTTATACTCATACAAGCAACTATAATGACAATCTTTTGCCTTCGTTTATTCCGTACTGCTTTACGCCGCATTCAATACTTTTCCACTCGGGTCAAGTCACTTTGTAAACGATTACGAAAAAAGAAACCGCAAACGAGCGTTACATCTGATCCAACCTAGCCTCATATGAAGACAAGAAAAACTTTCGGAGGACGTGTCATAACGAGAATTTCATATCGGAAACTGTTCCCCCCCCCCCTTCCTCCGCTGTGTGTGTGCGTACGTGAGTGCGAGTGTGTATACCCATAACTGCAATTAGATCAAGGTCCACGTCACCCAAACGCACCAGACACACACCACACAATAACACTGTTTAGTAACACTGCGCTAGGGTCATAAATATACATTGACGTGCATTTCTACTGTCTAAAGTCCTGCATAACGAAACATTTCTCAATAACCTTACTTCATATAATCCGAAACTTTAAAAGGATATATACTCTTCAAACTAAGTAGGGGAACCTGAACTTTCAATCTGGACAGGAACTGTAAACGTTAACAAACGTTTCAAGGAGAGACATCCTATGAACGCACCACCATTTCCCTCTATTACCACCCCTAAACACAACGCATGATATGCACGTGCACAGCGCAGTAGCTCCATACACATGCATGGGGTCCCATTCTTGATTTTGACGTTTTTTTAAAGAAAGTCGAGATATCAATTAGAACATTAAATTTGAGACTCATCTTGCATCACACATTTGCTAGTGTTTGTTTCTAGTGTTTGTTTGTTTTGTTGGGGTTTTGTTTGTTTGTTTTTTTTGTTGTTTTTTTAATGAAAATCGTATGCACGCAAATTACATGCCATCCATCAATCATCTTTCAAAATGCATTCCAAATAACTAAGGTTGTTAGGAAGTGCAAATGGTGATGCACTCTCAAAACATTCAATAATATCATATCAACATTGATTGACTTCGATGAATCTCCTAAATATGTTTAGTTGTAAATAAAACAAAATGAAGATCACCTACTATATAATTAAGTATATTAAGAACTACGTTAGAGATAGTATGTCCTACGTAGGAGATAGTGACTACAAAAACATTTTTCACCGTAGCCCTAATACGCATCCGTAAGGAAGTGATTCCTCAGTCTGTGATGATATAGCAGGGTATAGCATCTGTGGAGAGTCGCAACTGACCAAGTCAAGGTAGTTTGGCAGCTTGTGGATGATTTTGTTATTTTAGAGCTGTACACAGATGATGTGTTTGCTACTGTAGCATAACTTTCTGGAAGGTCAGCTCTCGTCACCAGTCTTTTTGCCTCAGAAAAGAAATATTTTGGGTAAACTTTATTCTCTTTATTGCGATTTGCTCTTTCCAAATTGGATATTGTTTCGAAGAAGACGAATGGTCGCCTGAGCAGGTGGTGCATTTTTTTTAAAATGACTGCCACAGAGAGCACACACAAGAGCCAATGTACAGGTAGACACACCGTGTCCATATTTCTGGCATTTAAAACACCTCAGCGATTTGGGGATGTATGTCTCAACTTGGATGTCACGGTAACCTGCCTTCACTGACTTTGGTCTTTCATTTCGGATGCTATGTCAAGTTCGGACATATCAGCAAACAGTTGATCGCGGTCTCTTATGATACCTTTACTTGTGTTCAGGGTTTTGTGAGCAGAGACCGTGACCGGAATGCCCACGAAAGATTCAATACTCATCAGATTGTTTGCTTGCTGGTTTTTTTTCCGAACTCAACTAGCAGCGCACCCGAACGTAAGAGTCTAATGTTCGTAACATCACCAGCAATACCTTGAATACCATTGGATACAGCAAACTTTAACGGTGTCCTGTCAGGAGTCTCAATCACAAGGAATCGTAGCTAATACTAAATCGATAAAGACGGTGTGTGATCAGTATCAACTGGATCAATTTCAAGTTGACGTTTTGATTTTTTGTGAGGGATTTCAAAAGCCATGTAATTTGGTTCATCATCCGAGCTCCCCACCCATCACGGAGTATCAAAAAAGACAATGCTAAACGCAAGTGGGTCTCCGACTTGCAGCACCAAGGATACTCAGATCATATACGCCTAGCGGAAGAATTATAAATAACTAATCCACCAGATTGGCCAATGAGCCATCGCCTTCTGGCATAAGACTAGGCAAAGTTTGTATGATCATATTTCACAATCAAGAAAGTTACATATCAGTTACAGTAGTGCCAAGACCGAAATTTACACAATTCCAAACAAATTTGTGCAATGACACATACACAGTCCATGCACAGTCGATTGGTTGAACCGGGACCATTCAACCACACGTGTAGGTGAAGTCATGGCCAAAGTGGTGTGTTGAGCAATAGGAACAATGGTCCTGCTCCCATGCCCTCAACCACCAGGATCCCTTCCTCCACCGACATAGGGCCGCAACCCACGGCAAACTGGTTGATGGACCAAATATCCCCCCGGTGCCACGGCGGGGATAAACGGCTCTTAGCGTTATCCAGCACCCACCACGAGGAGGTGGCCGTTCACGGTTGCCAAAGACCTGTGAACTTTCAGGAGTCACACTGCCCAAGATTATTCGTACCCAACGTTGCTGAAATTTAATTGATTTGTGATCCGTGGTACATGCAATGGACGACACACCACCTTCATATTCGAATCATGTGGACTATATTTCCAGCTTTGCCAGTATTCTGCGAACAGATTTCGGGGATTTTCTAATCACAGTGAAATTGTTAGAGTTCCCATTTAATATGCGGAAGTTTGGTTATCAAAACAAATGCAACAACATCCAGTTACGTATTAGACATAAAAAGTTGATGGTGTTTGATTAATGCCCAGATGTATACACTCTGCTCAATGATATCATTCGTGAAGTCCATTCAAGAGCACGGTCATCCGTTTCTTTTTCTTTAAAAGAAAAAAGTAGTTACATGTGTACAGCATGATCCTGCTGACAGTGTGTCTGAGTCTTTCACTCATGCTCAATCTGTCAGCAGAACGATTTAATTTCTTTTAACCATTTTCAATTTGGTCTTTTCATCCATATTTAGCTTCTAAACCCCCAAAACAGCTGTGGTATTCAATTGAGCTCATGCATTCATCTGTGTACAACGATGCCGAAAACGGTAAGGGAAATTGTCTTTAAAACTCAATCAACGTTTCGGCTTCATTCGTTTTCTTCACATTCTTAAGACGGATTGCTTTACACATTGCAGATCGGTCACACGTTAGTAATTCACGAATTTGATCAAACCCCTATATTGCGTTCCATCGTACACACACGCCGTCACACGATATATTTAGCGTTACAGCTTGGCTTGATTTTCTCAGCTCGTAACTTTAGTCACTGTCATTTTTATACATCATCAAAGAAACTGACTAGTAGACTGGCTGATGGATACAAAGAGCAGAGAAAACAAGTGATGCGTAACGAGATATATCCCATTTCATACTTTCTAGCCAACACAGAGGTATTGATTCCTGACCACCATGATTCCAGTTAATCTTCGAATGAGTTCAAGGAGGAATCATAGGTGTCCGTTCCCTAATCAGTCAGTAGGATCTCTGCAACTGAAAAAACGCTGAAATGTACGCCTAATATATGATAGATCTGACAGAGATGGGAATAAATGGTTATTTATTTTTTCGAAACATTAGTTATTTTAGCACTGTATTTCTTCCAAGTACTTTTAAACCCAAGGCATTGTCATAATTCAAGGACGAATGATATCATGACTTTATTGACTCTATCTTGCCTCTAATCCAGGTTTCATATCTGGCATTCTAACGCCTTTCTTTATCATACTTTTCTTTAAGTATGCAGAGTTCACCTTTGTTCAGTAATAAACAAACAAAAACATGAACATTAAGCACCTGCAATACAGCTGAGCGTAGAGGCATCGTTCAGAAGGGTCCACAGAAATGGCTGTGTCCAGCTAATTCTGAACAGTGCTACCAATCCTGATATTTTTATGTTAGTATTGTTTCTTATTGTCGGTAGTAGTTCAGTACATAGCATAAAGATATAGAGGGACAAGGGATGACCTTGTCTACAATCGTAAATACTTTGAAAAGGGGGATTCAACGGCGTCAAGGATTATACATGAATTTCGTTCTAAAATGTTTTGTCCAGTTTCTTATTGAAATTCCAAAACCGGTTTGGTGTTTCGTATGTAAATAAGAATAAACCAGCTGTTAGATTGTCGTAAGTGCGAACAAACTTACGATTATCTTAGCGCTAAGGGAGCTTCAAAAATCTAGGGTCAGGTGAATAGTCTAATATCGGCGCAAAGTAATGAGGTGATAACGAGAAACAGTAGATATTCTGGCACGTGCAAAGTTAAGTTCCGAACATACTGTCAATCTTCCAACAGTCACCTTCCTCTGTTCATTACCTCAAACCACCCACTCTACATTCACAATCCTTTTCCAGTAAATTATTCAGACAATTAAGTAGTACTTACCATTCAGTAATCCAGTATTAAGCAGCTCAAATTTCAATGTTCGCCATTTCATCCTCTTCTTTTCAAAATTTAATGTTCAGTACCTCAAAATCAATATTCAGCGCTAAATATCCATTAGCCAATATCCATCGCCCATTTCCAACAATCAATTACTGACCATCTGAAATTCATTTTAAAATATCCATCTACCGAATTTCACCAACTACCTGTCACATATAACTTACCCTATAAGTATCATTATCAGCTATCCCCCCATCTACTGAACACTATCAACTCAGCTTCTGAGCTTCCCATTTGCGTGATGGCGCTAGAGTCAATTTAGATTTGAATTACTTTAGATACGTAAAAAATATACTTGGAGGAATATGCAAATATTTTGAAAATCTCAAGAAAAATAATGGCACACTATCGATTTTACGATTCAAAAGTATTGTTGTGGAAATTATCCATCATTTGAGTTCGAGGACTTACAATTACACAATAGATTATTTGTTTTAACTATAGCCCTCTATGTGACTGGTAGTCTTTGACGTAACGTATCCCTTGCGTTTTGTTTTTGAAGCCTAACAGTATTTCTCCAGAGCTCTGAAATTTACTGGTTATATCATGATGCTGTTACATGACCAACAAATTTCCCCATATGTTACACATATAACATATTGTGCCCTGCGAAAGAAATGGTTCCCGTAATGATTATCAGTAATCCATAACCCTAAATTTGATGTAATGTATTTATGTTCGCTACATTTAGCTGTAGTATAGAATATGGAGATTATCCCTTTTCATAACACCCGTGCCGCCTCATCTGAATTTAGTCAATATGATACTGCAGTCAACGTTAACTATGGAACAAGAGCCATACCACACGTATGTGCCTCTAAAGTTGACTTTGGTCTTGACTACCACTTAAAACTCCGACTGTTAAAATAAACAGGCTGCAGTACTGTTAAACACAGGTGAGTTGAGTTTTACGCCGCACTCCGCAATATTCCAGCTATATGGCGGCGGTCTGTAAATAATCGACCTGGTGATCGACAACATAGGCATCGATATGCGCAATGGGGAACCGATAACTTGTGTCAACCAAGTCAGCGAGCCAGACCATCCGATCCCGTTAGTCGCCTCAAGCATTGCTGAAGGCCTATTCTACTCCAGGACCTTAACGGGTCACGGCGGTGGCTGAGTGGGTTAGACGTGTGGCGTTTTCTGCGGGCGATTAACGACATGACTCTTGGGATGTAGGTGACGGATGGAAAGCTTTAACTTTTCACCACCGACACCCATGTAATGTTGTCACATGCTTTGCCTAGCTCCCGAGTTGTTTTCATAGGCGATTCTGTCAAATTGCTTATAGTCCGGTTATAAGTTATGTTACAAGCTGTGTCATGCAAAATCCTTTAGGCCATGATTCAAATACATATTTACCTATGAATAGGAAGTAGGTTTGAATTTCTTAACTGATGAAAAACACCATAATCTAATTGATTCTCGAACTGATTTTAGTCTGTGGCGTCACGATGTTAAAAAATATGGCGCCGCCCTGTTGCGAGTGAGAGAGTGCGTGAGTTAGTTTTTAACGTCCCTGCGCTTTTATTGTAATGATGGATGAGAACATACTTGACATAGAACAGGAATATATTTTTATTATAAAAACTATCGACGAAGGAGAGTAAAACAACTAGGATATCACAGTTAGAATTAAAACTAGTATGGAAAGTTAAAACTAATAGCACTATATGGACAATGGAATATACAACCTGGATATAAATCGCCAACAACTGAAGTCTGGTAGAGAGTAAGTGAGTGGGCTAAAATTTAACGTCACATCGGCAATATTGCAGCCATATAGTGACGAGAAATGTTGCAGACACACAATCAATATGAGTATTTTAAGAACCGGTCAATTAAAATAGCAAGTAGATAGCAAGTATTTTTAAAAGCAGAGAACTATTTCAGACAATACCATGTGAAAATGGGCTATTGATCACCAAGAACTGAAGGTAGATAACCATACTTGTGGCACAATTGAAGGTAGATCACCACACTTGGTGCCATGGGAACATACATTACATTTGCTTTTTGCATGGTTCATAGCTGGATTTACATCATCCTTTCAGCTGTTAAGAATTTAGACACATTTAGCCGTACATTAAAAAAGACACATATTCTACGATTGAAAAGGTAGAAAGTTTTAATTTACTGTTTTGTGACTTACGTTCCCTCTTTGCAGGACATTCATTTTACAATATCATCTAGTACGACCAGTGCTTAATCGTCGCAAGATGACCTCTTCAAATCTGGACCGACGACCCAAGTAGGTATAACCAATATCGGTTTTTATTTCATGTAATTTATCGATACCTACTTGGGTGTCCCACTTCTGCATAAGATCACGACTGAAGATTCTAATGCTAGCTTTGCAGTCAGAGTATGGAAGAAGGAAGAAGAAAAACATTATTTTATTTGGGTGCCGTATGTTGTGATACAAAATATATAAGCAGGTTACAGTACAAGCGGGTAACATATTTCCATAAGTCATATCTTAAATCGGAATAAAAGTTTAGAAAGTGGATTTTATCTTCGATTACTTTAGTGTCACCGTCACATTTTACCAATCCTTTCGACGTCACAGATATGTTGAGTGCTGCTAAATCGGTCATTGTGTTCCCAGAAATACAAACATGGCTGGGTAACAAACAAAAGACGATCTCGCATTGACCAGTAGCCAGATCATTATATAATTCAGTAACCTCAATTAAAAGTGGATGTTTGCAAGAGAGATTTTTAATCGCAGGAAGGAACGAAAAAGAATCAGAATAGATTATATATTCTTTACGTTTAGGGTGTTGTATTTTTTTTCTTTTTATATACTTCAAAGCACTTTTTACAGGTTTTGCGTCTGCTATAAATACAGAGCCGTTTTCAGGTGTTCCAGACGACTGAATGATTTAAGTTTCAGCAATATTCCAGCTATACGGCGGAGGTCTGTAAATAATCGAGTCTGAACCAGAAAGAAACAGTAATCAATAGCATTAGCATCGACTTTCGCAATGAAAAACGATGACGTTAACGTCAAGTAAGCACGCCTGACCACCCGATCCCGTTAGTCGCCTCTCATGACAAGCATAGTCGCCTTTTGTGACAAGCATGGGTTGCTGAAGGCTTACTCTACCAGGGACCTTCACGGGTCGTTTCTCGAAGATATTGTTCTGGATCCAACGACAGTGGCACAAGCCACTGCGCCACCATCCTTGAATCCATCTGTAAATAAGGATTTGCATGTAACATATGCATTTTCAATTGTATAAATTCTTGTTTATATTGTAATTCATTAGTTTTTGTTTTTTAAAATGTGGTCAATGTTAGGTCAACGCGTGACCTAGCCAATTGCATAGGTGGAGAAGAAAGAAGACGGGACGGAGATATATTTTCAAGATCAATGCAGAAATGTATGACTTGATTCTTATTCCAACAGGAGGAACAAGTGAAGCCATTTTATTATATACATCCTTCTAAGGAGGATTGAACACGCAGTTGTGAGCAGAATTGTAATAAATTGTAAAGACAATTTGGTACGACGGAGCTTTAAATATGGCTCATCGGATCGGACGTAGAGACTGTCAGTGGGGGAGGTCCTGAACCACCCAAGACAGACACTGTTGATGAACAGAATCAAGTAGTTTCAGGCTGCTTTAACATGCCGAACCATTGTAATCAAGTTTCGATCTGACCAGTGATCTATACAAATGAAGGACTATAGATTGGTCCCCCCCCACTTTGTATTAGAAACTACTTTTAACAAGTCGAGTGCCTTCAGGTAGCTGGCTTTAAGATATATTATATATATATGGCAAGCAGGTTAAATGTGAGTCAAAGATGAGACCCAGGAAATAAGCCATCTTCACAAGTTGGACAAGTGTTTCATTCAATGATAGTTCGTGATCTTTATGGGGTTAGCATTTCCTACAAAAATGGATGCATTTGGTTTTGGATTTATGAAATTTAAACCCATTTTCCAGACACAGTCTATGAATTTTGTTGAAACAAATTTGTAACTGTCTCTCAATAGTTTGCATATTTTTGCCACGACATGAAATATTAAAATCATCCATGAAAAGCGACCCATCAAATGAGTCAGTTAAAACCTTTGAAAGACCATTTTAATACAAAAGAGCGCGACAAACTAGACTCTACCTTGAGAGACACTCAAAGGCTGAACCCACAAGGACTTGAAATTGCCTGTTGTCTGAGCGAAAGGATCATGGTTCCAGGCTCCTGATGCTCTCAACCACCAAAATCCATCCCTTCACTGGCACAGGGACGCATCCCACGGCAAACAGATTGCCCAGTTTGGTCGCCTCTTACGACCACAGTGGAGTGCTGTGGACATTGGGGTGCTGCCCGCTTAGCGTCACGCATCACACATCACGAGGAAGTGGGTCTTCACGGGTGCGAATAGCCACCAGTCTGAGAACAAATGCTGTTTAGGTTTGTTTTCAGCGTGTTACAAAATCAAAACTACCTTCCACTTGTAGCAAAATATGTACTTGATCGATGGACAATATGATTTTGCATGACATATCTTATGACGTATAAATTTCACTCTTGGAAGCAAGGTTGGTGTCAAAGTAATAATATCTACTGACTCACCTCGATCACAACCTCCCAACCGAGAAAGAAATCGTTATGCAACAAAATGTCATGCAACATCAGTTTGGGAGTTTTAACCTATCTTAACTCAAAGAAAACAAACCTAAATAGCATTTTCTATCAAGGAAGGGCGGAACGATTTAATGAAACCCCATACTTAACATGAAAATGACACGCGTCTGTTCGAAACAATGATGCAAAGGTTCAAACAATGATGCACTTTTATTAATTTATTTGTTTGCGTGCTTGTTGATTGTTGGAAGCAGTTTGAAATATATCTAAAACTGTTTTAACTGTTTTATATATGTCATCGAATCTGGACCAGACAATTAGCACAGACAACATACCTGATCACCAGATCCATCAGTTCGCTCCTGACGACCAAGTTCCTGAAGATGCTTCCGATGCATTTAACTCAGGATACCCAGGAGACACTGAAATGACACCTAAGCGAGCTGTGTGATGTTTACAGAGAAGGGATTGCAATAGATCCGAGCTCAGAAACCTAATGGCTATGAAAAACCGAAAGAGCTGATCAGAACTTTTGACAAATCAGCTGAATTAGCTCTTCTGTTTTACAAAGAACTGTCAGTTGTATTTTCTTTGGTTTGAGAATCGTTTCCTTGGATTTCTTATTTTGCTTCCATGTAACCTATAACATAATCGTGAGTGAGTTAATATTTCGCGTCACATCGGCAATATAGCAGCCATATCGTGATGAGAACAATGTACTTTATATCAAAATTAAATCCAATAAACTGATCACGTAAAAACTGCCATCGAAGTACAGTAAAAACACTAGGCTATCACTGATGTGAACATAAAACTACCATGTAAAACTGAAACATTGTAATGAAAAAACACAAAATAAAACAGGCTATAAATCACCAACAACTGAAGGTAGATAACCATACTTGGGACCATGGGGATTTACAGTACCTTGGCCACCAGCATGGACCCTGGCTGGGTTTACACTATCCCTTCAAATTGTCTGTCAAATCTCGTAAAATGACATAATTCCATAGTGCCATGTGCCTTTTCAAGATCAAAAAAGATAGACACAGCATGTTGTTTAGATGTTATTAAGCGTTTTTAAGAAATGATACTAAGCGCACTAAGTGATCGACGGTACTTCTGTTTTTATGGAAACCACATTGTATATCTGTTATGAGATTATTGGTTTCCACGTATCAAACAATTCGGTTATTTATCATGCGTTCCATAGTTTTGCAAACACAGATAGTCAGTGAAATGGGTCGATAATCTGACGAATCCGTATGATCACGTCTATTTTTGTCTATTGGCACTACTATAGCCTCACACCATGAAGAAAGAAATTTCCCTGACATCCAAACATCATTAAAAAAATACGTAACAGCGTTTGTAAACATAAATGCTTAAGGAGTTGATAGTGTATGTTATCAGCTTCTGTTGTAGTATCACAAGCTTGATAAAGAGCAGTAGGGAGATCATGAAAAGAAAATAGTTCATTATAAGCTTCCCTGTTATCTGAATTAAAATTAATAGTTTTCTTTCCTGTTGTTTGATATTGTTGGGATTTAGGCACATAGTTACACGAGGAAGAGTGTTTTGCAAGAGTCTCAACCAATATATTCGCAATGTCTTTAGTCTTGGACTAAAAGCTGCATTTCATTGAAATAAGTCCTTAGTCCCCTGCAATTCCACTGTAAAATATTATTCTGGTTAACATATTTTGAGGGGATGATTAACTTGGGACCTACCTCGCATATTTTGGGTGGGCGTCAAGCTGTGTGCCCTAGAGCGGATCAGACACGTCCATGTCTTCGAGTGATTCATAATAGTTGAATGATTGAATTTTATTGTCGCAACCTTTTGGGGCTCTGCCGCCTATCTTTTTTTCAAAGAATCCGGCTTTTTACTTTTTGTTTTAATGAGTTGAGACCTTGCTGACAACTGAGAAGATACGTCATGATCTGGGGATGTTTCTGATTGAATTAGAGATGTACCAAGAAGTTATTCTACAGTTTGAGTAGATGTGGCAGGTGAGGGAGGTCGTAGGGATTCCGTGTTCACCCAAGTCAAGTTTGACAGCTTGCAGATAATTTCAAATGTATTGTAGATATTGCTACTGGGTTTGGTCTGACAATGGAAGCAAAGCTTTCTGTTTCTACTGAGCTCTCCACCACAAAGTTGATGTTTTCTATAAACTTTATTCTATTAATAGCCATATTCTGTTTCCAGAAAGTATTTACGCCATGACCGTACTAAAGGCATTTGAAACACCTAAACGGATTCGGAATGTGTGTATAAACATTGAGTGAGTGAGTTAATATCTAACGTCACATCGACAATATCGCAGCCATATCGTGACGAGAACATTTAATACTGAAATGAAAAATATGTCCACTATAAACACCTGTCAACGAAGGACAGTAAAACAACTAGTATATCACAAATGGAATTAAAACTAGCGTGGAAAGTTTAAAACTAATAATACCACTATTCGGACAATACAATATAAAAACAGGCTATTGATTGCTAACAACGGAAGGTAGATCACTATACTAGGGACCATGGGGACTTACAGTACCTTTGCTACCTGCATGGACCTAGTCAGATTTACATCAGCTGTTAGCAATTTAGACACATCTAGCCAAAAATGTAAAATACACATATGTTACGACCAAGAACAATGGAAAGTTTAAATTTACTGTGAACGTTTTTGGACTTACGTACCCTCTCAGGAGGACGATAATTTTACAATACTTCAAACCCCTTTGAGGGTACAAGCACCAAGAATTGAAGTTATTAATCTAAACTACCAATAACTAAAATGCAACTATCTACAGAACATAATAATCAAAACTTAGTCATGAAATCAATTTCTTCTAAAAATCCAATAATCATATGAGAACTTACTGTGTTAAAAAGGTCCTTAATTGTTTTAACGGTAAAATACTTATCCCTTATGATGGAGAATTCAACACAGTCAAGCAGGATATGCTTGACCGTTACTCTTATCACAAGAGATACAAAACGGAGGATCCTCACCTTTCAATAGACATGCATGAGTAATCTTGTATGGCTAATACGACATCTTCGTACAATAACCTCTTCAAATCTAGACTGACAGCCAAAGTAGGTGTAACCAATATACGGTTTTATTTCATGTAATTTATTTATACCTATTTGGGTGTCACACATCTTCTGCATCACATCACGGATGTCAGTTTTAATGCTAGCTTATAAACAGTGTCACAGATTTGTTAAGTGCTGCCTTAGCAGCAAGATCGGCCATTGCGTTACCGGAAATGCCTACGTGGCTGGGTGACCAACAGAAGACGATGTCGTATTGGCCAGTAGCAAGATTATAATACAATTCAATTATTTCAATTAAAAGTGGATGTTTACAAGAAATATTTTTATTAGCCTGAAGGCAAGAAAGAGAGTTGGAATAGATTATGTACTGTTTACATTTAGGGTGTCTTTGAATATATTTAAGAGCCGTTAGTATGGCGTTAGCTTCAGCGGTAAAAATAGAACTATTGTCTGGTAATGTAGAAGATATTGTTCTGGATCCAATGACAGTGGCACAAGCCACTGCGCCACCGTCCTTGGACCCATCTGTAAATAAGGGTTTGTAATTGCTATATTTAGTTTTTAATTGATTATATTCTTGTTTATATTGTAGTTCATTAGGTTCTGATTTTTAAAATGAAGTCAATGTTAGGTCAACTTGTGGCCTAACCAATTGCCAAGGAGGAGAAGAAAGAAGACGGGAGGGAGCTATGTTTTCCAGTCCAATGCCGGCCGAAGAAAGAAAGGGTTTAATTCTGTGCCCTATAGGTGGAACAAGAGAAGACTTCTTGTCGTACAAATCCTCATAAAGTGGATTGAGCACACAGGTATATGCAGGGTTAGATTCATTAGAATATAATTTAGTCATGTATTGTAAGGATAATTTTATACGACGTTGTGTAAGAGATGGTTCATCGGCCTCAACGTAAAGACTGTCAATAGGTGAAGTTCGGAAAGACCCAAGGCAAAGTTTTAGACCTTGATGGTGGACAGAATCTAGTAGTTTCAGGCTGCTTTTGCAGGCTCCACCATATATGATGGAGCCATAATCAAGTTTTGAACGGACCAGTGATCGATATAGTTGTAGGAGGGTAGCCTGATCCCCTCCCCACTTTGAGTTGGAAACAATTTTCAACAGATCGAGTGCTTTCAGGCATTTGGCTTTTAGGGATTTAATATGCGGCAAAAAGGTTAAATGGGAATCGAAAACTAGGCCCAAGAACTCTAGTGGGAGTGTCACTTAAATATAGTTCAGGGTCTTTATGCGGTTTATATTTCCTACAAAAGTGTAGACAGTTAGTTTTCGACTTTGAGAATTTGAAACCGTTTTCAAGACACCATTTATTTATTTTATTTAAACACAACTGTAATTGCCGTTCAATAGTATGCATGTTTTTACCACAACAGGAAATATTAAAATCATCCACAAAAAGCGATCCATCAATGGAATCATTTAAAACCTTGGATAAACTATTGATCTTAATGCTAAATAAGGTCACCGACAAAATACTGCCCTGGGGAACACCCTGGTCCTGATTATAATGATCAGACAGGGTTGAACCCACACGGACTTGAAATTGCCTGTCTGTTAAAAATTGTGATATAAAAAGAGGCAAACGGCCTCTCAAACCAAAATCATGCAGATCCTTCAAAATGCCATGCTTCCAGGTGGTATCATAAGCCTTTTCAAGATCAAAGAAAATTGATACAGCATGTTGTTTGTTGACTATAGCATTTTTAACGAAGGATTCTAAACGTACCAGATGATCAATGGTACTATGATTTTTTCTGAAACCACGTTGAATATTTGTGAGAAGGTTATTGGTTTCAAGATACCAAACTAATCTATTATTCACCATACGTTCCATGGTTTTGCAAACACAGCTAGTTAACGATATTGGTCTATAATTCGACGGATCTGTATGATCCTTACCAGGTTTTGGTATTGGAACTACAATGGCATTTCTCCATGAAGGAGGAAATTTTCCAGACGTCCATATTTGGTCAAATAGATCCAAAGTGTCATCAAACATGATTCAGGTAAGTGTTTTAGTAGCTGGTAATGTATATTATCATCACCTGTTGCAGTGTCATGAGCTTGCTCAAGAATGGAGCCGTATGGAGCTCATGTAAAGAAAACACTTCATTGTAATCTTCGCCGTTATGTGAATCGAAATAAAGCTTTATCTTTTCCTGTTGTTTCTGATATCTCTGAAACTCAGGAACATAATTCGCCGACGATGAATTCTTGGCAAGAGCTTCGCCAAATTTATTTGCAATTTCAGATGTGCCAGTAATTAAATTATCCCCATCTTTAAGATGGTGAACAGCAGCTTTTGAACCTTTACCTTTAATTCTTTGAACCATGTTCCATACCTTTGATATTGGTGTACGTGAATTAAGTTTGGACACATAGTTCCTCCAAGATTGCCTTTTATTTTGTTTGAAGGTGCGACGTGCCTTCGCATTGAGTATTTTAAATTTATTCAAGTTGTGGACAGTTGGGTGACGACGGAAATAATTTTCTGCCTTTTTTCTCGCTTTTCTAGCTTGTCTACAATCTGTATTAAACCATGGCTTTCGTACATGTGGAGTCGTAGAGGACTTATGTATACACTCATCAGCTATTTCATTTAAAATGTCAGCAAAGGTTTGAATGGGATCGGTTATATCACTGAAACAGCCAGGTCGCAGTTTCGATTTACAAATAGTTTGGAATAAAGGCCAGTCAGCCTTCGAAAAGTTCTTGTATGTGATGGAGAAGCAGATAGAGTTAGTTCTGAGAGAATAGTCGGGAAGGCAAGCGCAATAAAATGGAGGTACAGTAATGCATTGTGCAAGGGTAACTCTTTTTTACAAACATACACGTTTTGTAGATAACACAGAGAACAGATGTTGATGGGTACATGATGTGGCTCAGATAGTGCTTACTCTGAGGTTACAATTATATTTCTGAAGATTTTGCTTTGCAGCGTTACTGTATAATAGAAATTTAACATAGACAGCTGTGTGTTTAAATATTACTGTGATGATGCTGTGTTGATAAAGTAGTTGCATGTCATGTTAGTGAGATCCTATTATGGCACTACAACGATGGGATATTCCAGGGTCGAGGTTTCGCATCAGTTATCGTAGGACCCTTGGTCTTAATAACAAACGAAGTACCCTTAAAACCAAGTAGCTTCCATTATATTGCCACGCGGTACCGATTATATTTCCCACTCTAATATTTTGTATGCGTATGTGTTCAAACTGCGACTAGTGGACTGATCTGCTGTAACCGACGAAAGTCCATAATGCCGTACAAGTCTTCTATATGTATCTGATTTGTTATGCAAGTCGCGGAACAAATTTATCAGCAAAGTTCTCATTGTCACAAATGTAGCTGATGGTCGTATGGATGAGTGTGAAACTAATGGTGCCCAGCCCTCCATGGTGCACGTGGGATTTCATATTGCCCTGACTGGTTCCGCAGTTCTGAGCGGTACAGCACCCCAGTGTCGGACATCAGTGTGTGTGAATATTGGACTGAGGACGGGGTTACAGAGCCTATTGTGAAATCACTGGCCTCAAGACAAAGATGCATGCCGTAGACCTTATTGATTCTTAAACGTGACACAAAGTTCCTTTGATAGATCCTCACACAGTCCATGTTGCACATTCCCTGGACAATTACCGTCCATCATTCGAGCAAACATATTTTGAAATAGTAAACACCAGAAAATCAATATTACGTATGCCTGATGCAGAAACATTGTGGAAAAAGGTGCTTCACACAAACCTTCAGTGTTATGTGTATATGTTAGAGTAGGAAAGGGGGTTAAAGTATTGTAAAATTATTGTCCTCCTGAGAGGGCAAGTCCCAAAGCATTCACAGTAAATTTTCACTCAGTCTGTTATTAATCGTAGCATATGCGTACTTTTAATTTTTGGCTAGATGTGTCTAAATTACTAAGAGCTGAAGGGATGGTTTAAATCCAGCTATTGCCCATGCAGGAAGCTAATGGTCCATGGTCCCAAGTATGGTGATCTACCTTCAGTTGTTGGTGATCTATAGCCCGTGTTTTATATTGTATTGTCTTCTTTAATTACACTGTTTTAGTTTCACATGCTAGTTTTATGTTCTGGTATTTTTACTGTCCTTCGATGGCAGGTTTTTACGTTCTCAATTTATAAATTTTCATATTGAGATAAATTAAATTATTCTCGTCACGATATGGCCGCAATATTGCTGATGTGACACTAAATATTAACTCACTCACCCACTCACTGTCAGTAGTAGGACTGTCCAACAACAGATTTCAACAAGTGCATATACAATGGTTCCAAGTGGTGAATGAAACATTGCTGGAGGTGCTCCAAGTCAAAATTACAGTTTAACTCTGGGTGAGACCATTCTGTCGTTACGATAAGTAGACATTATGTGTTCTGTGTCGGTATGTGTAAACACGCAGGATGACATGAGAGTATTGAAATGTAACACCTTCAGCTGTTGCATTAACTAAACATCTTGTATTCTGTGCAAGGATATGTTGACAGGGGTTGATCCGTTTGGAATAAGGATTTTGACTAAATTCTGCTTTTGTATCCAATTTGTCCAATTACGGTAATGTATTGAATTATGTGCGGTAATGTCACTGAACCTAGTCCAGTAAAGGCAAGACACTGTAATGAATATCAACGGTCTAATTTCATTATGGCACGATGTTTTTCTACATATCCCTACAGTATAGGTAGGTATGAAGCGATAATGAAACAATACAGCACAGTGCAGACTAACATGGATCCAATAATCCACCGTGTGGACCTAATAGTCATCTTTCCCGATGAAGTACGAGTACGTAGAATCTGATGTGATGCTAGCTTGGGCTAGTGTCATGATGGAACGGTTGGTGTAAAGATGGCATCTAGGTCGTTGATACAGTGGCAGAGAATGTGGAGATTTGTATTGATGGAGACATTATTCAAGACGTCTGATGCGTTATAACTGAAGACTTGGTCTGCATGAGATTTTTTTATTGCGTTTAAGGCAAAATGCGGTTGGATGTGGAGATGGAGGAGTTGGCTGATTAACCAAGTGAACCATGGTTAATAGTCACAAGTGTTGACCAGAATGGTAGAACACTGTGTCGTTGAACGCACAAGCAGTCTTCCCTTAACAATGTTCTTGAGGAGTTGCACTATCACGCTGGTTGTGCAAAGGGTATTGAGATTCCTCCACACAGTTCATGGCTGATTTCACAGTTATCTTCCAGTTGTTTCACCCTGGCACAATGCTGACGGTTGAGTTTTGCAGTTGGGTCTTTCTTTATCTTACTGTTGATAGTGCACTGTAGAGGATCTTATTGTTCATGTTAAGGACTCAAACCAACACAAATGCTAGAATCTGTGACTTAATAAGAGAGCACAATCTGAAATATACCGCATACGTTACTGCAGGGTCTCTTGGTATCAAATATCAGATCAAGTATATGTAATAGCAGAACGATAAGCCTCCATGCAGATCGCTTCTTCGTTGTGAAAAGCAATATTTTGAACTTGCGATGCATAGATTTTGTACAGATTATACACGCGTATGTGTACAGAAATGTACACGTGGATGTTTACATAATACCAAAAGCGTACGTCATAGCTAAAACTCTAAGCCCTTTATATACACCCATTGTGACGGAGCAAGTATATGTTAATCACATTTCTGGGGTGACAAAATCGATGTTTATTCTCGAACACATTTATTCAGATTTTATCTTAAACGATTTTTCGGTACATTTCTGTCATGTGGACGCCATCGATAACTAGACATAATATCATATTACAAGTTAATCTATACGACCTGTACAAGAGTTAAAGGATTTGCTGTCATGCTCGGTCAGACAGAGCTGTATCAATTCATGAATTGTCAGTCTGGATAGGATCTGACACACGAGAAGTCTGCACGACTATAGAGTGTGCCGGCGTTATCTGTGTTACTTGCGGCAATAGTGTTTCATCGAATCTTCTCATAGGGTAGAGGTCCTACTCCGAATGCAAGTCATATTACCTTGCAGATAACCGTGCCGTGGCATTGTATAAGATGTGTTTCGTCGAATGGGTAGGTAGTGGAAAGGCTCAAGGGCGGATTTATTATGTAAGAGGTATCAATACAGATCGATCGTCCCTAAATAATTAGTTGGAAACTAATTTGCATGTAGAAATACATCATTGGTTATAACCGTATATTGAATTGTACATAAAGTGGGATATTCCAAAAGGAATTATCGTTATAATGGACTGTGGTAATGAGTGAGAGAGCGAGTTAAAATTTATATTCACGTCGGCAATATTTGAGCCATCTTGTGACTAAAACAATTTGTACATTAACCATAAATGCATGTAAATCATAAAAACTTGTCGACGAAGGAAAGTAAAACGAACTAGACTATCACAGTATTTGAGTAAAACTAGCGCCTATCTCTAAAATTGGATTGCAAATTTAGACAAGATAGTACAAAATGGGCTATAGATTACCTTCCTAGGGACCGTGGGGACTTATAGTACATTCGCTTCCTGCATGGGCCCCAGCTGGATTTACATCACCCCCACAGTTGTTAGGAATAATTAGCAATAAATACAAATAGACATATTCGATTATTAAAAAGGGTGTAAGTCTAAATGTACTTGGAAATGTTTTGGGACCCTCTCAGGAGGACAATAATTTTCCAGTACTTTAACCCCCGTCGAGGATACGGCCACAAACAATCTAAGCTACTAATTCCAACCTTCAATCATAAAAGATTTATCTATTCACAATTCATTAGACAAATGTAAATATTTCACAAATGCAATAATTAAAAGAGAATTGTTATTGTTAAAAAGATCCTCCATAGTTCGTGACTTAAACTAGTTATCCGTTGTGATGGAATATTCAACAGTCAAGCAGGACATGCATGACCATATTTTTTTCATCACAAGGGATAAAGAACGGAGGATTCTCACTTTTCAAAAGGTATGCATTAGTATACCTTGTGTTGTCAGTACGACCTCTTCAAATCTGGACTGACAACCGAAGCAGGTATAACCAATGTAAGGTTTTATTGCATGAAATGTATTGATACCCACTAGGGTGTGCCACGTCTTCTGCACCAGACCAAGGAGCATAAGATCTAATGGTAGCTTTAAAATCAGAAAATGGAATAAGAAGTGGTGTCACAGATTTGTTGAGTGCTGCAGCATGATCGGTCATTGTGTTACTAGAAATTCCAACGTGACAGGGTAACCAACAAAAGACGATATCGCATTGGACAGTAGCAAAATCATTGTACAGTTCAATACTTTCTAAACTGTTCAAAAAAAAGAAACGCATAGGTGGTATTTTTCCATGTAACCTTTCGAATTTGAATCATTGGTGTCTACCTAATCAGTATATCTCTGGTGAACGCTGACTTCAAACATTTCCGAGTTTGAATCCATTGTCATTGAGGACAACTCGCCAAAACGCACCGAAATCTGTTTTCCTCAATAAATGGAATAAATTGTGAACGGGAAGAAATTCCTTTTGCACGTACATTCCATCCAGTAACCGTCGCGGGGTTTCCGGTGCGCTTGCGACAGTTGACAACCTTAACTTTTATGTTAAAGTCATACCTAGCGCAACAATACGATTGGTCATTTGGAGGCTGGGGAGTCTGAGATTGCAAGGCAACTGAGTGTGTCACAGAGTACCATTACTGAACCTTAAATGTATAGACTGTTTTGTGGGGGTTTGTGGGTTTTTTTTCTTGTTTTTGGTTTTAGCTGTTTTTGTTACTTTGTTGCTGTTGTTTTTATTTTGTTTTTTGAGTAGTATATTAAAAGTGGACATTCACAAGATACGTTTTTAATCCTGTGGTAGTGAGCACATATCCCACATTAATTATAACAAAATACCTAATGCTTTGTTTTGAAGTTATAAAATATATATCGCATGAGAAACATCGATAACGACAGTATCCACTGAGACAATCTCCAGTTGATGTTACGTAATATAAGATAAAGATAAAAGATAAAGTAAAGCGCAATGGCGAATCCACATCTAAAAAAAGTAACACAGCTCACGAGTGAATTGTAAAACCTTCGGGACTTCAAAATCAATGATGATAAGCATAAGGATAGGTCAGTGAAGATGTATCAACAGCCACCGACTGTACTACACTTTTAACTTCAGGTTGATATGTGAGGCTATCCTTTCTGTAATTAGGGTTGATGGATATAGGTTCCCATGTTAAGTCCATATAGGCTCATATTTGTGTAATTTGCATCGTTTATCAACTGTGAGAGCAGTTTTATATAACTCTAAATGTCATACATGTCAACCTACATGTCCTCATAAAACATCTGTCTCGTGAAATGTCTTACTTAAAAAGGACAAGACATTCTTTGATCTCTCCGTTCTCTCTATGAGAACATCTAGCTTCATAAGTGAAATTGATTAAGATGTTTTTATTTATGAGACTTCCACCTTCCTTTGACTGAATTAAGGTAATATAAATGGAATATCTGAACTACAAGTGGCATAATATCAGCTTTTTTCCTAGTGATATGCCATAGTCTTCTGGTGTTGCACCTGAGATGTTAAAACCCAGACTTGAATAATCATATTAAATAATACTTTGGAAAAGAAATATAGCATGACTTGTTGTAACTGCACAGTGAGTAAATGAGTGAGAATTGATCAAGCGAGAATGTGAAGGGCATGTATGTACACATGCTGCTGAGATGGGCACCATGAAGTTAAACCTCTACGACGGTTCTTACAATATGTGATACTTTGTATAAAAGTTGTTGCTCGAGCCAAAGCCTAAACCAACGGATCAGAGCTGCTAACGGGTTAGATCACTAAGCCATCAATGCCTTCTCTTTACGTCAACATATGTGAGGTGTAAGACAAGGTATGTGCAGGTAGTTTGTATGTTCATCGTAACGGCCGATTACGGCAGAAGGTCTTAAATGTATGCGTCTATGCATTGCCAATAAAATATTATCCGTTTGAGACATGTTAATACTAATATCATAATGATTTTGCACATACTATTTGAATCAAATACTTTTATATGTTGACACATGTCCTATTTGTTAAAGACAATAACATTGCCATATAGAGAATAATATTGTACCGAGATATTCAGATTTGTTTCTATACTGCATTTAAGGACAGCGACAACCTATCCATTAAGTCACCTTTTACGATGCTCTCAATCTTTGTTTGTTAGGGACCGTTTTACCCCTAGAATGGCCAAGGAGCAGTGCTCTGATTCTGAGCCACAACCACAAATGGTGTGGCGTTTAATATTTCGACCGTCGACCAAAGAGTCCTGATGGGAATACAGGTACGCAGCCATCTACGCCTCTCAGTAATGTTACTGTATGTTGGCTGATTAGGAGGACCATCGCCATATCTCAGTGATACATTGCCACAAAGCGATATGATATTGCCATACGGCGACACGATAGAGCAGCAATTTAAAAAAGCAAAATATTGAAATAATCATACACACCATATACATTACTCGTGACTGAGAAAGAATACAAGCTCCAGAATATTAAATTCAACTTTACACTAAGAAACATATGAAACATATTTGGTTGCTCTTAACGCATAGAAAATGCAACATGATTGTATATATCCTACTTGGATACTGGTCTTCGCGAGTGTGTCATACTTGCACATGGGCATACCAGATCACGATAATATATATGTCATGAGAGGGAAACGCTCTTTGGTTGAAAAAGATGACTGTAACTTTTATTTGTACAAGTATGACGGTAAGTGTCACCCTGGAGTGCTCGTATTGCAGACAAATGCAGTCTAACGAGTTCGTGGCACAAAACGTGCCTGTTGGGAAAATCAGGCAGAATGTGTTCGATTTCTGTGTGAAATGCGTCCATGATCACCTACATACTGGGAACGATTAAATCATTCTCTCCCAAAGTAGCTCGTCATTGACGGTCGATTTCAATCACCTCCTCTTAAATGATATACTGTAAACTATTCATAGCATTTTCACTCACTTCACAAAAGTGCCTCGACAGTTGAGAATAACAGAAAACTCCCAGGATAAGCTGTCGTCTTTAGCATCCAAGAATTACAGGCGCAGCTAGAATTAATTAAAGAATCTACCAAAACAGTAAGATTGACAGGAGAATGCTCAAATCTACTCAGAGTGTGCTTTAACAATGTTGAAATGATGTCGCCATGTAAACATCGTATGAAAATGGGTTTGTTTTCATGAGTCATGCAGGGACCAGGAATATAACCCGACAGAAATAGACATGAAATTACTTACAACTTATCACAGAAATAGATAGAAGGTGTCTACAACAGATTTATTCCTCAACACCTTATCGACATTCAATGACACCCATCATGAACAGTGCTGAAATGATCTGTTTCATTCCAAAGGACGAAAAAGTAGAGTTAAATGCGTATGGCTGGAAGTTGGAGAAGGCATAGCTTTGTGAAACACGTGGTTCAATATACTAACGGGATTAATATAGCTCTCAGCGTGATATATTGGGGAAACACAGAAGGCCAAAACCTCCAAATGGACAGCAACATTCCTAATAACCAAGTTTAATTAATTATACTGCGTATTGTGAGTGAATGAGTTTCATGTTAGAGCTATAGGGTGACAGTCTGTAAATAATCGAGTCTGGACCAGAACTACAGACCACCCGATCACGAAAACCTATATTCTAACCGAAACCTTCACGGCCGTTCCGCACTGTATGCGGATGTCAAACCAAAACGTCTCAAATACGAGTTATATTAGCTATGCACAATGCTAAAATATTTCGATTTTGAAACAATCATGACTTAGGTACGGCACGAGACGTAAATGAGTCAAATGGCAGAAGTGTATAAATAACAGTTGTCTTGCATCGTTGGTAATCGGTGTTGCATTTGTATTTTGCCGCTTATGAACTTTAACTAATCAAGGATTTGCATCTTATTTCTTTCAATATTATGCTTCGGTTAATGACTGGCCCACTGCCTTCATACAGCTGCACAGTGCAAAGTTCAGTATGTTCCCGACCAACACACCGTAACCCTTCTCCTTTTCTCACGTCCTGATATGAAATTAGTATAACAGCTTACAGCTTTATACAGTTTACACGCCTCAATCCCAGTTAACATAATTATTCGCATGACACATACACGTGTGTAGGCTGGTTTACTGTTATAAATAGATATATGTCAGCGTGCCTCGATGTCAATATAAGGGAAGTTTTATTTATGTTAATTTATGTTAACTCCTATGGTGTACTAACAGAGAGTCGATTCACTTCGTTGGTGATCGTAAATTTCATAAAAGTAAAGACAAACATTCTGCATTCAAATTTCGCATAAACTGTCTATGGAAACATTAAGATTCCAGTTCAGCACATTCACATCAGAGCATGGTCCCAAGGTGGCCAAACCCGTCATAACAGCTTTGATGGAAAGTTGAACATACCGAACAAATCTCATCACTTGCATACATAAGTTGCTTTAATCAGAGTTACAAAATATAAAATATACACATGAGCAAAAGATCATTATGACACTCAAACAATGACTACAAATTTTTGTTTGAAGTCAGCGTGGCGTCGCCAAGTGCATGCTACAGAGAAAGACAAAGCAAAATGCTGCTGGTTTTTTAGAAAAAGAGAGAATAAGGCAAAGCAAATACGGAGTTCCTGTCGCAATGCTGTCAAGATCAAAGTTTTAAGACGAAGAATAAGAATGCTCTTCAAAGTAAGCAAGAAAAAGTAATGCGAGGAACGCACAATTTTCTGGTTATTTGTTTCGATATTTATGTTTTAAATGTTAGAAATCATTTGTTCTTAACCCGATACGTTTCCATGAGCGATAACTATGATGATTGTGCAAGGGCATCACTTTGAAATGGCATACGTTGAAATTTTAAGAAAGTTGTGATAACAAAAGAAAATTTGATTATAATTTTTCGTTGTTTAACTTGCTTGACCTTCATAAAAGGGATATGATGTACTCTCACCAGACACGTTACCTTTTTCATGTGATTTTGTATAGGAGAACAATACTTACGCAATGTACTTATATCACTCAAGACAATATTCATGTTACTAAAAACTCTGTTGCACTTCAAGTCCTCGTATAAAGATTACCATATAATTTATGTTTTAGGCTAAGCATTAGTTTCAGACATAATTAGCTAATGTGTACATTAACTTCTTTTGCACACTTTGAAAAGTGAGGACATATTGTTTGGTAATATCGAACTAGATTGTAACTTAATTTGTAGTTGGATACACAGACTGGCGTACGGAGTTTTAACTTAACAACAACAACGTTAACAACAACAACAACAACTTAATGTAGCTATGTTTCAAAATCACTAGGTAACGATTCTGGTTTGTCTGAAATGGGAGTGATCAACACTGAACATATCAAACCTAGCGATTTATTTTAGATTTATGACCTTCACATATCAAAGTTTGAATTTGTGTGATACAAAGTGATATATTCCCAAAATATTTTCCCGGTTTAGTGGAGCATAACCTTCAGTATAAATCACTGCCTAGATAAACTGACCTTCGAGGAATATTCAGTAGATAAATATGAATGAAAGAACTACGAAAAATTGTAGCTTATTCACAGAACCAAGCATGGCAAAACATTAACTTATTTTGTTCAGCTGATATCATTCTCATGTTCAGTATCCTCAAGATATCGCATGAATATCAATACCCAAGCACACTGGAGTTGGTGGCGATCGTGAACCATATCCAGTAGTAGGTATTATAGGGATTCTGTTACATTACCTTTCTAAGGCTTATTTATTGGAATGATGCCTCCCAGCACCCAGTAAAAACAGTGAGGGTCTGCCAAGACATCGTTCGATGTGCCGACATGCTCGCCAGGCTAAACCCATAAAACTCACATGAAGAGTATCAGCAGTCACGACAATGTGATGGTAGAGCTTTGGACTTGTAATCCAGTGACACGAGTTTGAGTCGGGCTATCGTCAGAAACTTTTGCAAGTGAGGATCTACACAACACCTAGCATCACGCCACAGGGCAGGAGTCGTTGGTCGGCAGGGCACACAAGATGATCAAGGAACCTAGCAACGGGACGAAAAAAATACAGCCAGTATAGAGTTTGAATCCTATGCATTTTCATGTTAGGTTGACACATACGAAATATTTTAAGGTGAATATTTAAGATCTTTGTTCTGGGTCAGGAAGGCTTGAATGGATTTTTGTGTTGGCCCTGTTCTGTGAGTTGTTTTTGTTCTTGTCTTTACCAACATCGGTGGTTTTCCAAGTCTTGGTTCTAATCCTTTCCTTCATGCAGTGGTACTTAGCGAGTTCAGCCAAAATCAAATGGTAGTCTTCTTCGGAGAGGAGCCTTAAAATCTGTAGGGCACCATGAGTTTCGACAAACAAAAAGAAATGGAACCAAACAAAAGCCAAACGTTTAGAGTAAGTGAGTGAGTGATCGATGAGTTAAGTTTTAAAGTCACATCAGCAATATATCAGCCATACCATAACTAAACCTTGTTCTAAATTCATAAGACAGGCATATAATACATAAAACCCTGTCCATGAAGGACAGTGAAAACACTAGATTATCAAAGATTGAGTTGAAACTAGCTAGCAGATATCTTTAAAAGGAGAAAAATCATTTTGGACAAGACAATGTGAAAATGGGCTATAGATCGCCAACAACTGAGGATAAATCACCATACTATGGACCTAAACGTTTCGGTATTTTCCATGTAGACAGTTGGTGCCCAAGCAGGTATACAGCAACCTATCTGTATTTCCACAATGGCAGTCGAAACAAGATATGAACATATGGCTTGAGAGCCGAAAACGTTTGAAGCAATCTCCTACCGGATATTTCCCGAGCAAACTATCTGAATGGCAATCTCGGCAAAACAAACCTCCAGTCCTTGGAAAGTCTACCTACATTTGTGGACAATATCTCTGTATTTGGCTATCTTCTACGAAACGTCTACAGAAAAGGAGACATGCATTGCACCATAGGAGAAAGAGGAACAGCATCTGTTGTAGTTTCTCACATGGCGAGTGCAGTGTGCAAATCTTTTGAGCAAGACGAGGGCTACGTGCAAACAAAAATTATACATATGCAACAATATGCCATAGATGGCCCATCTGCAACAGACGCACTGTACGAAGAAAAGAAAGCAATTCTGTGGCAAAAGAGCAATGGGAATTTCTACGCTTAGACGACCCAATATTCAGAATATTCATAGCCAAAGTGGATGTCTCGGATATACCTATGGTGTATATACAAGCTAGTATTTCCAACATCGCACGTGGCTATGGACTGTATTCCATCGGCTATACAAGAGCTTTCTCCGGCACCCTGGACAGAAAGACATTTGTGGAATACCTCCAAATAGCCTCAACTTTCAAAATCAAAGAGATTTTACAAGCGCCATGGAAAACTAGGGGCCCACCATCCTGGACAATATAAGGAGTGAGTAAGTGAGTTACGAGGGGATGTCAATAAGTTTTGAGCCTTGAGCATTTTTCATAGCCAGGTGTCACAGCCTATGGTACGACATTGAACCTTGGGGTGTAGCTGATGTGATATATAAGTTTTGGTATCCTACTCTCAGAAGTTATTGAACAGCTCACATTGACAGAAAGAGACCCCCTCACGGCAGTGAAAATGAATAAAATTGAGTATAGAGCAGTAATTACGTTTTTAGTTTTTGAAGGAAACTCGGCAAAGAACATTGAAGAATGCCTTTCAGCAGTTTATGGGAAGTCTTCCCCTTCATCTGCTACCACCAAACGATGGGTCAATGAATTTAAGCATGGTAGAGAGAGTCTCTTGAAGATAACCCCCGTCCAGGTCGCCCAACAACAAGCACTAGTCAGGAAAACATTGACAGAGTGCACAGACTTGTGCTGGAAAATCGTCGAATCACACTCCACGAGTTAGAGGAGACCACAGGCATTTCACACGGATCCATCGCGATAATTCTTCATGAACATCCCGTCATGTCTAAGGTATGCGCAAGATGGGTGCCAAGAATGCTTACAGATGAAATGAGTGAGTGAGTTAATATTTTACGTCACATCGGCAATATCTCAGCCGTATCGTGACGAGAGCACTTAAATGAAGTATATGCATATTGTAAAAATCTACAGATGAAATGAAGGGTCACCATAAGCAACTCCATGCTAACCAGATACAACAAAAATCCAGAAGATTTTCACTTTATTCTAGTAACCTGTGATGAAACCTGGATCCACCACTATCATCCTGAGAGCAAACAAGAATTCATGGTATGGAAACATGTCACTTCTTCCAGGACCAAAAAGTTCAAAGCCTCCAGATCAGTGCAGACGGTAATGACGACAGTCTTCTGGGATAGCAAGGGCGTCATCCACATAGATTACTTACCATAATGAAGAACAATGAAAGGGGAATATTATGCTAAGTTGTTGAGGCAAGTGCGACAGTCAATCAAGGAGAAGCGCCGGGGCAAGATCAGACGTGGTATTCTTCTACATCAAAACAATGCTCCAGTACACACCTCTCGCGTTGCAGCCGCTGCTGTCGAGGAATGCAGCTACGAAATCTTGCCGCATCCCTCCTACTCTCCAGACCTGGCACCAAGTGATTACCATCTGTTCCCAAATCTCAAGAAACACTTGCGTGGTCGTAGATTTCAGGATGATAATGAGCTTATTGCTGCTTCTGAGGCTTGGTTTGAGGACCACAATGGTGCCTTCTACAAAGATGTCATCAGCTCCTGGCAGAAAAGATGGAACAAGTGTCTTGACTCACAAGGGGACTCTGTTGAAAAATAAATGTGGTTCAATACAATATTTTGTGTTTTTCTATGCAAGGCTCAAAACGTATTGACATCCCCTCGTAAGATTTATTGTCACATCGGCAACTATTCCAGCCATATCGTGACGAGAGTGATTTATTGCAAAACTACATATTAATTAATGGCACGTTATAAAGATCTGTCAACAAAGGACAGTAAAACCAACTAGAATATCACATAGTCTGTAACTCTAGTAATTAGATCTAACACAGCTCAGCCATAGAGGACAATACCATTTAAAAATGGGCTATAGATTGCCAACAACTGAAGGTAGATCACCACACTAAGGACCACGGGGACTTACATCACTTTTGCTACTTACATGGACCCTAGCTTGATTTCCACCATCCCTTCAGCCATTGGCTTTTATGCGGAGAAATAGCCATCCATTAAAATGACAAAAATACTACGCTTTAAAAACCTAGAAACATCAAATGTTTCGGGACTTACGTACCCTCTCAGGAGGACAATGATTTTACAGTACTTTAACCCCCGTTGAGGGTACAGCCACTAACAAATTACCAATTTAAACTTCCAATTATAGAATATTTATCTATTTACAAATCAGGTAACAGATCTAATTCTTTTTAAAACCCTATAATTAAATGAGAACTAGTATTGTTAAAAAGATCCTTCAATGTTCTTGATTTGAAATAGTTGTTCCTTGTGATGGAAAACTCAACACAGTCAAGCATGATATACTCGATTGTGATTCTTTCATCACAAGGGATACAAAATGGAGGATCCTCACCTAATATATAATCGTGTGTGTATCTTGTGTGGCCAGTGCGACATCGTCGCATGATGACCTCTTCAAATCTGGACTGAGAACCTAAGTAGGTATAACCAATACAGGGTTTTATCGCAGGCAATTTATTTATACCTGCTTGGGAGTCCCACTTCTTTTGCATCATATCACGGATATAAGATCTATTGGTGGCTTTATAATCGGTGTAAGGAATAAGAAGAGGTGTCACAGATTTGTTGAGTGCTGCTTTAGCAGCAAGGTCAGTCAATGTGTTACCAGAGATTCCTACATGGCTGGGTAACCAACAAAAGACCATGTTGTATTGGCCAGTAGCAAGATCGTTACTCAATTCAATAATTTTTATTAAATGTTTATCAGAAATATTTTTGATCGCCTGAAGGCAAGAACATCTTTGATAGGCATTCTAGAAGTTGAGTAGATGAAGAATGAGGACTGTGATTTATGGATATACAACTTCTTATTGTTCAGTGAGTGCGACGTTTCGACATAATGTATGTCGTTGTCAAGCAAATGGTACAGGGTAATGCATTGTGGAGGAATATATACATGGATTGTTGTTACAAGGATGAGAAGACGATGAGTTGTTTATACAATTAATGGGGTTGATGTACACAAGCTGATGGGAAGCCAGAAGTTAATAAGGAGTGGTGTATAGGAGATTGGAAGCCAGTAGAGTGTTGTTGTAACAAGGTGGATTGAAGTACAGAATTATTTTATCAAGTGATGATATGCGAGTGGGATTTGGTAGCCCTCATATCTGTGTCGATCGCTGGTTCAGTCTTCATTATGTGGAGTGCCTCTAGTAGCTTGCGGGTTTTGTAGTCTCATTGGTTCTTTTCTAAGATCTTGATGTTGTTCCAGTTCATGGACTGGTTTGGGTGGTCTCTGATGTGGTCGGCAATGGCTGATTTGGAGTCCTGTTTCCTAACTGAGGTCTGGTGTTCCTTGAGTCTGTGGATGAGGGGTCTGGAGGTTTCACCAACATAAGTGTCGCCAGAGTCACATTCAATGTTGTACACTACACCTGCTGGTTCTGGCTTCTGGGATGCTATGGGCATGTCTGTTGCTTGCAGGAGGTTCCGGATGGTGTTGCCCGTTTGGAAGGTGAGAGGAGAAGAACGAAGTCGGGAAGGAGCTATATTTTCCAGCTCATTGCTGGCAGCAGCAATAAATGGCTTAATTCTGAGCCCAAGAGGTGGAACAAGATAAGACGTTTTGTTATACAAATCCTCATAGAGAGGATTGAAGGCACAATTAGGTGAGAGTAGGTAGAGAATAGTTTTGTGACATATTGTATAGCTAATTTTATACGGCGTTGTGTAGGAGAAGGTTCATCTGCCTCGACGTAGAGACTGTCAACAGGAGAGGTTCTAAAGGACCCAAGACAATGTCTTAGACCTTGATGGTGAGCAGAATCTAATAGTTTCAGGTTAAAGTTGTAGGCTCCACCACAACCTTCAACAAAGCCAGTGTCTGCAGGCATTTAGCTTCAAGAGATTTTATGTGCGGTAAGAAGGTTAAATGAGAATCGAATATTAAACCCCAGAACTTGGCCTCCTTTACAACTTTGATGGGATTGCCCTTTAAAGATAGTTCAGGGTCCTTATGCGGCTTATATTTTCTACAAAAGTGTATACAATTTGTTTTGTTTTGGAAAATTTAATGCCGTTTTCAAGACACCATTTATTTATTTTATTTAAGCATAACTGTAGTTGCCGTTCAATAGTATGCATGTTTTTACCACGACAAGAAATATTAAAATCATCCACAACAATATAAGGGGTGTGGGCAACCACGTCAATACTTGGAACCTGGAATAGTGATGCCATGCAAACAAAAGTATGTCACAAAGTAGTTTCAGATTTCATGGCTGGAGAAGTGTGAAAACACATTGGTGGCCATTTGGCCGACTATGTGGATTGTTTCAATGAACACCTGCAGAAAACCTTTCTCTATCCAAAAGTTCAGGCTAGAGGTTGTACTCACATAGGTCTCTTTGTATGCACGCAGGAGCAACCCCATGGTGGCTAATGATTTGGGCGACGAAGCACTAGAGCAAGCCTGAGTCAAACTCGCATCACTGGATTATAAGTCCAACGATCTAACATCACACTGTCAGGACTGCTAATACTTTCCATGTGAGCTTTAAGGGTCAAGGGTGGTACACATCGAAGGATGACTTGGTCCGACCCTCCAATAAATAGGCCTTAGAAGAGGGATGTAACAGAATCCCCATTATACCTACTACTTATCGACTATATTTCTGGCATTGATTACATTCATTGTTTCATGTTATTCTCTTAGATTACAAGTACAGTGTAAGTTGTAACCAAACTTTTAATTTCAGTTCCGGTTTTTGTTAGTATACTCGTACTTTTCTTGTGTTGTTAGTTTTGATTTTAACCAACGTAAAATGTAACCTGCAGGTTTTAGGTTTTCAAAACAAATAAAACAGTTTCTGTTGCTCTTTTAAAAACGTTACATGCACAATTAATCAGCATGATTGTGAGGGTAATGTGTCTGAATCGACTCCACCCCTTCCAGCCCTCGTTGTTTCAAGCCACTATTTAGTACCCCTCTTGGCTGTTCTGTACAGATGTACTCACTCCCCGGAAGCTGGATCAACGGCTTTTATTAATTAACTCGTAAGCTCGTTAGGTTAGGTGTAGGTTGTGTGTCTCTATCAACGTATTGCTTCCTGTGTTTGGGAACAGACTGTCCAGACTTCAGTTTCAAAATCTGTACTTGGCTGGATGCTTCCTCGTGTTTTAATAAGACCACCACCTCAAATATGTTGGGGGGTACTTTCTGGCTTTCTTGTTCAGAGCAGTGTGGTACACTTTGACATGGTCGTTAGTTCTAGGACAGTCATATTTGAAGACGTTCCACATGTCCAGGGAGTATTGTCCGTTCTTGCAGTTGGACCCGAAGTACTTGTGGAACTCCACACCACCATCAGCAGATGGTGTGACAATGTGTGACAACGCATGTCTGACATTTGAAACTGGGATAAAGGGAAGAGCTAAATCATCCTGAACCACTGTCTGACTGTAGAATCTGCTGTATATTCTGTAACTAATTTTACATATACTGTTACATAAGTTACATATCCTGTAACTTTCTATACAAGCACTGTGCATTGTGAAAATAACACCCCTCAATCACAACACCTCTAAACACAGAAACACATGTTTTCATCAAACTAAGTTCAGTCCTGCGGGATGGACTCAGATGGTAGCATAAAACTGAAGCATTGTCCAACAGCATGTTGTAGAATCTCGTGTAGATTTCTGCACTCGTGTTCGGCAGGAAACCAAACACAAGTGGTACTGTCACTCCAGGAACAATTTCGTGAATGGTGACGAGCTGGTAGGAGAGAGCAGGTGATGTCTTGAATGTTCCATCTACATGCCAAGTGCCAGATTCTGCAGCCCAGCGTTAGAGGCAAAACGATGATCTTATCCTCCCCAGCACTATCCTCTCCAAAACGGAATCGGTCCCACTGTGCAGTAGACGTCCACTCGTCCTCTAGACTGATCTCGATTCATGTTCATGGCATCTTGGGAAATCTCTTCCTCCGCTCATGGTACAGTACAGACCTCACGTTCATGAGTGAGTGAGTGAGTTTAGTTTTACGCCGCACTCAGCAATATTACAGCTATATGGTGGCGGTCTATGAATAATCGAGTCTGGACCAGACAATCCAGTGATCAACAACAAGAGCATCGATCTGCGCAAATGGGAACCGATGACATATGTCAACCAAGTCAGCGAGCCTGGCCACTCCATCCCGTTAGTCGCCTCACGTTCATGATCTGTGCCAGATTAGTAGATTATTCTCTTGTGGGGTGGCATCAGTCTGGTTAGTCAAAAGACAAACCTTCTCCTCGTAGACGACCTGCATAGGAATTGCTTCCTCTCTCGCCCTCTTCCCCAAGTTGCCCTTCAATTTCCTCGCTGCTGCTCATTCAATGTTGGCTGAGCGAGTGTGACCATGACTGCTATCAACAACTTGTTCATCCTCAGAAAAAAACACACTGCATGTCCATTTGAGACTTCAGCTGTTTGGACTTGTGGAACGCATAATGTTCAAAGACTGCTACCTCGTTGGATCGAGCACCTTTACAAACTGCACTTTCTCATCTCATTAGAGAATCATACTCAATTGTTGGTGACATGGCTATTTTTTAAGAGTACTCTATCCTGCCTCAAAACTTCTCATCAGCGTTTCGTTCTCACAACCATCACCTGCTTAGTAAACATTTCCTCCTGATCAGTGGTGCTGCATAGTTAAAATAACAACCTTCTCCTCCTCTCTTTTAAGTACCTGTAGCATAGTGTTACGGTTATGAATTTACCGTGACAAACGATGTAAGAAACCCCCTGTGAACCAGCAAAATAGAAGAAAGACAAGTCTAAAACATTCATATATTGTACTATTAGATCTAATAAAGAGAGCAATACAAGAGTTATACAAGGTCACAAGTCAATTTCACAATACTGATTTCAAATACAATACAAGTGAGACAAAATCTAAGGCAATGGGTCACACAAATAAAGTATAGGAAACTCACCAAAGTCAGTCATTTCTCGAAAGTTCGGGCGCATACGGCCAACACTGTAGAAATCTCTTGCAGTCTCCCTGAAGTAACAAATAGAAAACCAAGGACAGATAATTTCCGGACAGTCTGCTACCAAAATCTTAAAAATGCTGATCATCTATAATGTGACCCTTCATAATTATTATTCAAAACACTAAACGTTGTGACCCAATAATAATTATTACTTAATAACAAAAATATACAGGAAATGCACACTCGTAACAATAGTTAAAACAACCTTTTCCCTCTCCTCTCCCTCGTTAAAACAACAACCTCCAGCTTTTTAATGAACCAGCTACGGGGGAGAGAGTACATCGGAACAGTCAGATAAGAGGCAAGGGGTACTAATTAGTGGCTTGTAACAGCAGGGGGCTAGAGGGACGGGGTTAGGTGACAGAACCCCCTGAATCTTTCATTCATCCTCTGTCTCTCAAAAGAACAATTTACTTTCATCCCCTGCAACCATTTTCAATTTGCTGTTGCCCTCCATGTTTAGCTTGGACGCCTAGATACGTGTAAACGCGAAAGACAGAGAGGTATTAAATTGAGTTCACCCTTTCAGCCATGCACAGCTATACATAAAACGTTAAAGGAAACTGTCTGTAAAGAATTCAATCGGCTTCACTTGTTCTCTTCACATTTTAAGACTGATTGCTTTACACAATGGAGATCGGTCACACGTTAGTAATTCACGAATTTAATCAAAACCTTATATTGCCTTCCATCGTACACACACACGTTATATCTTTCTTTACACAATATATGTGGTGTTTCAGTTTGGCTTGATAGTTTTTAGTTTCTAGCTTTAATCTCACAAAGAAAGATTTCATCAAGGAGACGGAATAATAGACTGACTGGTAGATACTGAGAACTGTGAAAAGAAATGATGTGCCAACGAGACATGTTCTATTTCTTTCCTTACAGCCTACAAGGTATTGATTCTTGACCACAGCGATTCAAGTTGGCTTCCTGGGGAGTTCAAGCAGGAATTACGATGAATTACATTCGGATACAACATTAGTTTTCAAGAACAAACACCTCATATGAAACGTCACTTCATGAAATATGTTTTCGTAACTTTCACTGTGGCAAATGGATTGCTCTTTCAGATTGATGGATAGTATCACTATAAGCCAAAATGACATTTGTTACGAGAGTGTATTGTCTGTAAATTGTATTATTAATTACGTTATAGTTATTATGGGTCACATTCCGTATCAGAAATGTCAGTACTTTGCGCATGTTGGCTGCAGGCTTCTAAGGAAGTGCTTCAGAGTAACCTCTCCTTGATCCCTATGTTTTAATTATTTGTATACTTCCGGGAGACGCCTAGAGCATTCTACGGTGATGGCGATGGTCGAATGTCCTCGAACTTACAGGAAAAATTGACTTTATATATAAAGGCTAGTGTCCGTGTTGTCGACACGGCAATACACACAGAGTACTGGACTATGTCCCTGCATCCGTCAACGCTTGATCTTCATACGCACTGCCTCACGGCTCGCTGTGTTACATTGTGCATAACTGTTTTTCACTCTCATATCAAGACTTCGGCTAACTGACATTATATTTGTGGCCCATACCTTTAGAATTGACTCAGTTGTATTGTACATGAAACCTCTCCTGTGAATCTGTATATCTTTTGCCTTTGTTTTAGCTAAATACAAACTTATTGAAAATCTTCAACTTCTCAGTGTTATTTATTTTGCTGGTTCTGGTGGGATTTCCTACACCTTTCGTCACGGCAAATATTTAACCGTAACACACTGTAAAATGCATGTTTGAACACATATCAGCAATACCTATATAGCCGTACGTGAATTGAGCTAAGTCGATCTGAGGATATACCCCATAAAAGTGGGTGGCACTGAACCTACAAGCTAAAACTCCACTGCAGGTTTGTGGGAGCATGTGTCTTCATTCTCCCCCTGGATAACGACAGTACCATTTGCATGACAGAACATTGATTTTCTCCAAATTCATGAGGACTACGATCGACTACAGCTGAAGTGTCCGAAAGTGAAACCAACACCATAAAGATTATAAATATAACTTCACCAGTTAATTGTAGTATGTGGAGTCGAAGAGACTGAAATATGCATTCGATCGGTATTTAGTTACCGGTTGTCGATCTCTATAATCTGGAACGGTAGCCCTTCTTCCAAAAAACAGTACTCCAAACATGTCAGTGCCTGTAATAGTTTTGCCACATCATCCAGCCCTTTTTAGCAAAGGAATTGTCTCACAGGGACGATTTCTGCTTCATCATGAAACTCACGTCGAAGCACATAAAGGTATTACTAATATTTCACTTTAGTGCATTTTCATGCAAATATCATTGTTGCACATAATGTCACAAATGATATCACCCTGATCCTGTCACCATGAACTCTACGACTGATAATTTCTGTGCATGTATCACGGGTCATATTTGGGACACTTCATCTGATGTTTCGCAACGTATCGGACGTCTCCTTTTGTACTTTGCCGGGTTCACCTCCACAAATGTATGCACAAATAGCGTTTTACAGTATTTCACCTATCGGCTGTTAAGAAACTTTAAGCCCGCATGTTTCAAACTATCTAAATACATTTCCACAATTCAGGCAAGAATGAGAGTAGTATTGAATATATTGCCAGGTGGATCTTGCCTCTAACCCACGTTCAATTTCTATCTTTTTGTCATGACCCTAGTATGCATGTCTCATTCATGTTTAAGCATGAAAGTTATGCACCTGCAGTAAAGCGTAGAGACATCGTTCGTACGGGTTCGGAGAAACAATTGTGTCCTGCAAAATTCGGAACAGTGCTGCCAATCCATATATTTAAGCTGATATTATATCTTATCATTATCGCTTGGATTACATAAGGGATCATTGATTGTCTTGTCACCCTAAAAACTTTGAAAAAGGGTGATTCCGCGACATCAACCGTTTATTTCGTTGTAAAAGGTTTTGTCCTGTGGTTTATTCAAATTTTGAAAACAATTTAGTGTTTCGTCTATAAATCCCAAATCACATGTATCAAATGTATTTTCAAAATAGAAAGTTAATATCAACCTAGTATCTTGTGTAGTCACGTAAAAGTGTTTCTCCTCAGTATATTCCATTCACAAATCCAATACATATCGGTTTTAAAGATCTAATGGAATTCCAATATTAGGCTTTTTCATCGCCAGTTTTTCAGGCGTTGTTTTTGTTTACCACCTTGGGGTAGTTTTAGTCCCTGTTTTGTGATGTTGACAATTGTCCATTTTTGTACTGGATATTTTCCTATGCTATTTTAGAACTCTTTGATAAATTCTGCTGCATATCCATCTGGCACAGGACTCTTGTCATGCTGTAAGTACGTAACAACTTCCTATACTTTGTTGTAGGTATTTGTAAATGAGCAGGATTTCAGTATTATTTGAGATAATACACTTGTGCATATTTCAGAATATAATTTGGGCATTTTCCTGTTAATTTTGTTTATGTATTAATTGAATAGTTTATTGTTTCCAAACTTAGAAATGTATCGTTTTGTTTTACTTTGTTCCATCCATTGGGCTTTTATTTGTACCTCTGTGTGTTTTATGATTTCTTTTCCATGCGTTAAAATATGTTCATTCTTCCATTATCGCGAGAAGCAGTGTTTCCCAGAAATGTTTTTTGTCTATATCACATTTAGTATCTATGTTATGAACTTCATTTTTAAACAAAGGTTGCTTCCTCAGTGGCAATCGTAACATGTGTAGGATACATTCCGTCGTTTAGTAGACAATCCTTTTACTTGCAAACAACTCTATCCTTTTCAGATTTGTAGTTTGTAACCTCAGTGATACTGGTAAGTGGTCCGATCTGAAACTAAGTCCTATTTCTGATTTTATTAGGATTGGCAGAATATTTCGGGAAATTAGCAGGTCGACTAGTTTGTTTCGAACGGGGAGGGTTCATGTATAATATTTACTGAAGGTTTCGTGCTCACATTCAAATCTGTTTCGTCTTTAGATTGCGTAATTGCAGCTTTGATCCTATTTACATTTTAGTAGTTGAATGCATCAGTTTTATAATCATAAATAACGTGTATAATATTTACTCAAGGGACTGATGATTGTTAGCCAATTCTAGCCAGACATCAGTTGACTCAATGTGAGTCTCGTTCGGCGTCCGTTCAATCTACCAATGGGTGTTCTGTGTTCCAGTTTTGCAGTTTGCATCACAAGAAATACTACTGTGGTAGGCGTTAAGCATGAAATAGGTGGTATTGGTGTGGGATTGTTTCTGCTGGTTCACATCTTCGAACTCGCACCTTCCTCTCCTGTTACGAAACCAATGTTGAAATAAAGGGAAACTTTGGATGTAATGCGCACTTGCACTATATCCATTATTTTCCCGTTAACTGCCCTATATAATGTACTGTCAGACGTCTAATAATTATCATCATCTAATGAGGACAGTACCCAGGGCATCAAACAGATAGGTACCCGTCGACCCAGAGGTACACGGGACACAGCTTGTTGACAGAGATCGGTGGGTCCTGTGATTATGATCCACTATTTAACTGCCACTTTGAGGGGGTACGTGTCAATATGAACAATGTAACGAAGAAACTGAGTGTGTATATGTACGTTCAAGGACTTCACTTGTTAATGTACGATGCTACTTTTAAATCCTTCGGTTGCAGTTATGATGTAATCGGCCCAGTGGAAACAATGCAGTGTAATGATGATAAGATGAGTATTTTTTCCAGGATCTTCAGCGGGACGACATCCTGATATGGGCAGATATTCGGGGCCGACGCCGTGTATGTGAGTCGCTGCTATTGCGGGGTGTTCGTAAGATTACATCGCAAACTAAATAACTGTGTGTCCGTTAATCTACAATCGGCTGATTATGATGTTCTGTCAGTTATCTAAGCCTTTGTCTACATTTTGCCTCATAGGTCATGCTGATATAGCTCATTGGAGCAGAATAACATTGATGACCAAGATTGGAAACGCACGTGCATTTCCTGTGAAATTGATAACACCGAGAACATCGTTGTGCTTGGTGATTTTATTTAATGCACGTGTTTGTTGACATGATGACTGCATTGTAGATGAAGATGATGACGTTGACCGTTTTGATCTTGGACATGTTTTTAATTTAGAATTATTTCCTCAGCAAAGAGAAACAGGATGAAGAAAGAAATCATTTTGGACTATTCTTAGAATTATGTAATTCATATTGTCAACGGGCGTAAAACAAACGACAGCAATGTCCCCTTTAAATGTATTAGCAATAACGCAACAAGTTTAGTGGACGATATAATAGCGTCTTGATCCATATTTTATTGAATTGCCAATGTTTACAGCGGATCATCTTCCCTTATCATGTGACCTACAGCTGACTATGGCTGCGCATGAATGTGTTGTTGATGTTTGGAGTCAACCTGTAGTAAAATAGTGGTGTGATAGTGGTCAGCAGTTGTTTATTGAAAGTTTGAACCCCACACAGTGATATTAATGCAGCTGTTGATAGATTTATTGATTTAATGTATTTTGCAGGTAAAGAGGTTATAAACCTTTCAAAACAGCCCCATACACAGAGAGTTCAACCTGTGTGGTTTGATAAGGATTGTTTGGAACTGAAACATGAAATGTATTTTCATATGGTGTGTGTTTTGAGAAAATACCAATCTAAACGTTTAAGATGATTTAAAAGGATACTTAGAAGCGCAACGGCTTGTTTGTAAAGATAAAAATATACTTTATAAAATTACAACTGTTCATGAAATTAAGTGTGCAACGGATAAGAAAAAGTATTTTGAAGTAAACTGAAGTCTTTTTTAAGTTCTAACAGGTTCAACAATATACCTAACGAATCTCGGATTGCTTATTTCAAACATTTGTTAAATCGGCAACTTGATAATATTACTTCGGAATTTTCAGAGTGTGATTTTAGCTCCATTACCATGATTGTAATGTATTGATTGTAATACCTCTTGCAATTTGTCAGATCCCCTTACACAAGGTGGTATAAGGAAAGCAATTAATTCTTTGAAATTGGGTAAAGCACGAGGTCCAGACGGGATACCATCTGAGTTCTTAAAAATATGGTGGTTTGTGTCACTCCTTATTTAGAAATTGTATTTAATTCGAGTTTATGTAAAGAGCAGTTTCGTGGAATATTGGTACGATTCTATATCCCAGAGGGATAATTCAGAACAAAATAAGAATCGAGGTATTTCTCTTATAAGCATATTTAGCATGGTTTCACATCCATATAGGAGTCAAGGTTAAGAATTTTGGACAGAAACGAATTTTATAATTCATGAGTCACAGGCTGTACTCAGGAGTAAATATTCTACTACAGATAACATTTTGTGTTACAATTTCTGTGTCAAAAACATCTTCGAAAGTCAAGATATCGGTTTTATTCCGTCTTTGTAGGGCGTTTGATTTTGTAGACAGAAGCTATTGTATGAATTACATAATAACGGTGTTGTTGATAAAATGTATAATCTCTTGCAAGGTATGTATAGTAATGAATAGGTGTAAAACTGAATGGTTTTCAATATCTTGTAGCGTTCGTCAAGGTTGTATTTTAAGTCCTATTTTATTGACTCTCGCCAATAACGTGTTGACAATAGAATTTAGAAATGCAGTCTAACAGGTATTTTTGTCACGGAAGAAATTGACGATATTATATATTATCTTGCTGATGATGTAGTTTTGGTAGATGATTCAGTTAACGAGCTACAACAAAAAATTAGATTTCGTACATATGCATTTGTTGGAGTGGGGTTTTGAGGTTAACTTACAAATCAAATATATAAGTGTTTCGAAAGGCTGGGTGTTTAAAAACCGTAGTGGTTTTACTGGTGTAAAGAGGTTAAAATAGTCACTTATTACAAATACATTGGAATAGTATGTTGTTCAAGATTAGTTTGACCCAAGCCTTGTGAAACTGTTTCATTTCAAGCAAGCATGGCTTTAGTCCCAGTTTATTTCATAGGTTAGTCAAACTTTATTCATGACTACCATTTGGTGCAGTTAAAAAATATTTGATACCAAGACAATGCCAGTATTATATGGTTCGAAAATATGGGAAGATGGAGTTTTACTTATATCACCTTTTGATGATTTCTAAATTTACTCCTCCTTCATATCCAGAATGTGGAAGTTACTTTAGTCGTTGTGTCGGATATTCTTTGTATGTTATCATGTAGCAATCCTTAAGTGTGCTAGGAAATGCTACAGTTGTATAATAGTAATGGTAAAGTAAATTAGGTAACGGACTTTGCATGCTGTTGCATGTTGTTTGGATATCCAAGGACTGGGGCAATTATGACATTTTATGCGTACCTTTTCGGTACACTGTAAGGATATACAGTTCCAGGATTGGCACGGTGGGCTATCGTGGAGAAATTATTTCTCCTTTTATTCTAGTTATTAATCTTTGTTAGGTTCAGAACGATATGTCATAAAATTGTTTAGTCATAAACATTTATTCCGAATATTTTTGTAAACTTAGATTCCAGTTACTCCAAGTAAATATATGTCAATTAAGGTATCTTCATAATACTGATACCGCCCAACGTTTATGCTCTAATTGTACTGTCAGTATTCTAGAAGATGGGTATCATTTGGTATTAGTTTACCCATATTATAAGCATCTAAGTGAGTGAGTTCAGTTTTACGCGGCACCCAGCAATGTTCCAGTGATATGGCGGCGGTCTGTAATTAATCGAGTCTGGACCAGACAACCCAGTGATCAACAACACGAGCATCGGTCTGCGCAATTGGGAGCCGATGACATGTGTCAACCAAGTCAGTGAGTCTGACCACCCGATCCCGTTAGTCGCCTCTTACGACAAGCATTGTCGCCTTTTATGACAAGCATGGGTTGCTGAAGGCCTATTCTACCCCGGGACCTTCACGGGTCTAAGCATCTAAGAGATCAACTTATCTCTCCATCGTACTTTACCTAGCCTACAAAGGTAAAACTGTATCAACTGTTGATGTCAAACAATCCCGAACATATGAAAAACTTGTCCATACACTTGAGCCGTCACACATAAAATACTGAAATGCACTTTCATGTGATTTGGCCATGAGGCTTTGCTCAGAATGAAGTTTAACGTGAACACTTACCTCGTCCGTGGTCTCGCGTTAGCCATTAATTTGATGTAAATACAGTAATGCAATAGCGCACTTCATTTATATTCATTCATCTTCACTGCATATACCTCTGGTATATGAATATGGAGACTGTGTGCGTACTTCCATGCAAATAAATTCTGCTTCCTCCCACATAATACATACGTGTACGAATAGGAGCACTTGTCGTCAGTTGCTAAGTCCTGTCACTCTATTACCCACTGAAGACGAAAGGGGGCCGTAAAGCAGTCCTGTGTCATATTTATACACATCACTGCCCAAACACCATTAGTAAGAGGTATGACATGTCAAAGGAGCTGCAATGTACGTTGCGGATGCGTGAAAACGGCAACCGCTTTTGATCATGGATTCTAAATTTGTCTCTCTCGTATTGTGGTTTCAACTGCCCTACCGACATTGTTCATGTGTAGTTAAGTTGATAATTAACCTGCCACTGCATTAGTTAGTGACGGGTCCCATCGTTGGTGCAGGACATGTCATCTTTTTTGTGATGGGATCAATCAATAGGATAATGTTTGGGATGAAGTCGAAGTCATTCTGATCTTAGCAGAAATGTATTGTGATTATGGAAATTATTTTGTCCCTTCTATTTACGCATGTAAATATGGAGTTTTCTTCTTGGTATGACACAAACGTTATCAATTCCTTGTGCAACATTAGTCAGTCAATGGTATACGGGGATGTAAGAATGGTTGAAGGTAGTCTTCCGCGTTACTAAGTTATTGACATATAGGATATATTGCACTGCATTCTCTTCATCTCAATGATTTTTAATTTAATTGTTAAGTATGGTATATCATGTAAACCAGAAACGATCACAGCAGTACACGATCTATGTAGCTCTAAGCAAGTTTAGTTCACGTTGGTTCTGTTCTGACTGGTCATTTTAATCAGGATCAGTATATTGTATGTCATATTAGGGAGCATAAAAATACCGTTTATCAAGGGTTTTAAACAATTTAGTAGATGGATCGCTATTTGTAGATGGACTGAATTTTCTTCTTCTTGTTTCTTGACAAAAACATGCATACTATTGAAAGGCATTTGCATTTATATTTACATAAATCAATAAATGACAAAATTGATTCTATCCATCTTGTAAGGAGCAGGAATAAACTTCAGACGCTACTCCATTTAGAGAGTTTGGTCATATTTAAATTATTCAAATAATAAATGCCTCAAGGCAACTGATATATTAAAATTATTTAAATTCAAAGCGCGGAGGGGGCTGATCTACTCTACAACATATTTCGTCCTTAGTCCCCTGTCGCCTGGAACGTTTCAAACTTCTGTTGTTAGTCTTTACGTCGAGACCGATGATCCATCTTTAAAACACCGCCGTGTCAATTTGCCTTTCACAAAACTGTATTCTAACCCTGCTTCCAACTGGGTTTAATTTTCTATATGATGACCTGAACAGTAAAAAAATCGTATTACGCTCCAACGAAAAATCTTTCATTTCTACTGCTGACATTGGGCTCTTCGTCTACATCCTTTACCTGCAATGGCAGTTGGTGACACCATAGGTGTCCTATCATTCCATTGGCAAACTTAAGAAATCTGAAACCAACTGATCTTCAAACAATATTACTTATGACACTTACATTGCTTGTTTCACAGATTTACCAAGGATGGCTGTGTAGTTGCTAGTGCGGATAACACTGATCCCAATTTCTCCTCCATTGCAAGAAAACAGCTCCATTCTCACAGCAGAACTCTTACATATATCAACAAACAGTCTAAATATTACCCTATATAATGTTTCCATACTCACTTTCGTGAAGTCAGACTATTCACAATGTAGCATTTAAGCATCCATTTTCCATCGAACTATCTCATTGCTTTTTTGTTTGGCTGCACAATGTCTGATTCTGCTGCTAATGCAAAAGTTGTGGGGCACCCAAGTAAGTCCCAAATCACAGGTACATGGAATAAAACCAACTATTGGTTACACCTGCTTGGTCCGTCATTCAAGATTGGGAGAGGTCATTTCAAGACGGCGTGGCACCGCAGAAACACTTATGAATATTTCTTAAATGTGAGAATCCTCCATTTTGTCTCCATTCTGAGATTCATGGTCAACAGATTCATGGTCAAGCATGTCCCACTTTACTATGTTGACCTTTCCATCACGAAGGATAAATGTTTCAAAAGTTCACCCCGATGGTCTTTTCAATCGTGTTGGTTAGTACTGTAAGTTCCATATGGTTTCTTTGATGATATAATAGCCTATTTCTGTATTGCATTTTGGTGTTGAAAAATACCGCTGTATTGTTTTAAAGAGTAAATCTGTTAGTTTACTGTCCGTAGTCGACAGATGCCCTGAGTATCCAGGTTTGTGATAGCCACATATGGCTGAAATACGTCTCATTTCACTTAAACTTTTAATTCACCAAATGATGCTAAGCATGTTACCTACGTTTTATGTAACCTGTCTTTGCGGAAAGTATGTATGGTATGGACAACAATTCTGCGTTTCTCAGTATTTTACGTCGCTTTCACCAATCGTCTAGGATACTGACGGCGTCCGATATGAAGTCAAGAGGCCAAACAATGGTGAAAGAGTTTTGCTGTTACTGAAACTTTACGCTGATTACTAATGTTCCATGAAAGCTGTTGTTAAGGGTAGTTTAACACAGATCCTGTATGTTATTTTCCTCATAATATTAAAAGGCGCGTTGTATGAAAGCAATGGATTGTGGTTTCTTAGCTGATGCTGGATGGAAATAACAACTGTTGCAAGCAAAGTCCAGTTTTCATGTCAAACAGAAGTGATTGCATCAACTATAAACATATGTTCTATACATGGATTTGTTTTATTCAGTTCACCAAAATGAGCATAATCATCTTAAGTATAAGAAGCTTGATGGAATCATTAACATTCAAAGAACAAATATCAAGATCGTTCATCTAGGTGTCTCTCTCTCAAGTTACAAGGCTTCAGCGGACACGTTTAATATTTATCAATACAAGTGGCACAATTTATGAGAACAAAATAACGCAGCTAGCAACGCAAACTGAACAAAAGGCCGTTATGGTATGAATGTCCATGCACACACTACGTCACACATATGTCTCCTGTGCATTTGTCTGCGTCTTATCTTCAACGTCTTTTGAATTATTCCTAATCACATGGGTACTTCCGTTTCGCATGCTCCGGCGTGTGTCCTTTGGAACAAGATCCGGTCGACATGCGCAGAATATCCTCAAGAAGGTGTTGCGGAACACAATACTCAGTGCACAGTACAAAAGAAAGTTAAACGCGGAGTTAACGGCAAGCAGGGAGTCTGTAATCTCGCGGATGCCTTTGACCAGATTCCCTTCCTCGACGTAGCCTTTGCCAAAGAACGTCGACATCACGGCGTCGGGTGTGATGCAGATGACGAAGACAAGGATTATTATGATAAGCATCAGAGTGATACGGTTCCTTGAAGACAGACGCTTACCCTTCACCCGTTCTTTGCGCAACTCGTTGATAATACGAGCGTTAAGGTAAATCAGAACGAAAAGAGGGATAATAGCTCTAAGAGCGTTTTGGATCCACGTATAGGGCACCATGAAGGCTTCACTGTTGCCAAGGTCAGTCGGGATAATCTCACTGCATGTAATATTTTTCTTGACATCCAGAAAGGTCTCTACCTTATATCTGAACAGTGATGGCAGAGAGAGGAGGATCATGGTGATGAACACAATAGCGCAGACCAACCGAGCGCGGGAAATAGTGCATAGCTGTTTTGCGCGGGAAGGGTGACACACGGAGATGTAGCGTTCCATTGCAACAGAAACAGTTAGCCAGGCTGTGATGCAAACAGCCATGTTGAATATGTAATGGGCAAATGGATACAGGGTGATTTTCATCTTCTCCGAAAGTTCTGCATCGTTAAGAAATAAAACGACCATTACAAAGTACAAAAGGTCATTGAAGAGTTTGATTGTGTCTGAAACTGCCAAAGCTGACAAATACACATTTGTTGACGTCGCCATATCTCTGTGGCTCAACACAATCAGAGCCAGAACATTTCCAGTGATGCCGATGATACACAATATGGGATATATAATCAAACCAGTGACGTACTGCGCTCGACGATAAAACCCCTCGTAGTCTGAGGTTTCATTTGTCATGCAGGATCGATTGTCAACCGCCACATGATAACCAACATCCGAAGACGTCAGGTTCACTACCAGTGCTATGACAGGTTGGGGTTCCTTCCCATAGTGGTGGGTCTTTTCTCCTAGTAACTCCATGTTTTCTTCAGTTTTCGCAGTCAAAGTTGTCTTGAACACATCTCATGGCTGGATGCTCCTGCAAACCTGCAAATAAAAAAACCACACATTTTAACCTTCATTCAATGTAAATGCTACCAATTTATGAAGAGAAAATACCTTTGAAGGTCCGGGGTAGAATAGGCCTTAAGTAAATGATGCTTGCCACAAGAGGCGACTATCGGGATCGGGTGGTCATCCTCGCTGACTTGGTTGACACATGTCATCGGTTCCCAATTGCGCAGGTCGATGCTCATACTGTTGAACATTGGATTGTCTGGTCCAGACTCGATTATTTACAGATCGCCTCTAGAATATTGTTGAGGGCCGCCGTCATATAGCTACAATATTGCTGAGTGCGGCGTAAAACCAAACTCAGTCACTCACTTCTGCAGAGAAAAAGAGGGAATAGTTTAACTGAAACTACTTCACTAATATGTAACTTACGAACATGTGTTAAATCAATGATACAAATAATAGTTACTTTAATTAACTTGTTTGACTGCGTGTGTGTTCGCAGTTTACAGAAGAAAACAGCTTTACATATTCCAGCAGAATTGTCGTAACCCATATATCATCGAGTCTGAAACAGACAATTAACCAAGCACCACGCCTGATCACCACATCTATCAGTTCGCTTGTATCGACAAAATTACTTCAGACGTTTTTGTAACCCAGGATACCCAGGAGGCCACTGAAATGGCTCCGAACCGAGCTGTATGATATTTACAGAGAAAGAATTGAAACCAAACTCAGTTCAGAAACATGTTGATGCTGAGAAACCAGAAGGATGCTGAGAAACCAGAAGGCTGGTCAGACCTTTCCATAAATCAGCTAAATTAGCTTTTCTGTTCTTAAACATCTTTGAGTTTACTTTCAGTCCAATTTCCTGTGGTTTGAGAATCTTTAGCTTTGTTAACTTCCTTTGCCTCCATCTAACCCATTACACTATCGATTGCTACGATATTCTTGAGGACGTTTGATGCGTTTGGCCCGAACGTCATCTTGAAAAAAGCATACCACAATCACAAATAATTTAAAATTCCAGAACTTTTCCAACAACTCAATCCAGAGAGCGTCATGACCTCAATAAGATTCCTTTGGAAGTCACGACATCTGATAGGCGACCTATGACTGACTCTCATTTGTGATTTGCTTACTATGAATTCAAGATATTTGAAAGTTTTCTTAATTATGATGAGGTTACATGGAGAGGGAACAAAGAGTTTCTGCTTAAGAGGCAAACCATTCAATATGCTGTGATCCACAAAGTAAGCCAGAAGGTCTGCAGTATGTTAACATATTTTCAGGTCAGAATTGATTAATGGAACGGGGAAATGAGATACTCGGATATTTGTTTGATTAACACAAGCATTTTTTCATCTGAAATGAAAGGTAAGCCAAACTGTTTTGGAGCTTCCAACAAAACCCAAGAGAAACGTAGCCTTTTCATAAAACATTGAACAAATTATCCAGCTTCAGTATTTTCTTCAGAATAATAACTGCTGACAATGGTTATCTTCGAACATACTCTGGAATGGTCCCTCTTTCGATTGCATAATATGCCACAAACGTTTTTTTGTCACAGCCTGTGCTTCCATGTTGATTAAATCATTCACAATAATATTGAGGTGTTCAAAGGATAAGCTAAATCAGTGGCCACTGTCAACTTTGGGAGATATGGTGCCCAGCTATCGCAATAAAATATAATTTCTTGTGGATCCTGTGATTGCATTCATACATAATACAACGACAACATTCTTCCTCAAACACACATACATTTTCTTTTAGACAGATGCTAAAATGCTAATGGCTCTTCTGAAGTTAGAATATCATGTCTTTCACATTTCGGCTGTATTTGTTTTGCTGCGTTACTGTATAAATGGATGCGTAGTAAGCTGCATGTTTTAATATAAGTGTGGTGATGTAGTATTAGTGGAGTGGTGACATGTTATGTAAATGTGGTCTCATTACTGAGGTGCCATATTAGTCAGGATATGTCCGGACGGGTCTCATGAGTGCTGAAATATCATGTTGATAATGACAGACCATTTTCGATATTTAGCTGATACACTGATTAACAATCAGTGTGCCATTGTAACGATAGATGATTCCTAAGGTGGGGTTTCAGGTACGTGTGTTGTTCTTATCAATAGAAGCCTCGAAACCCTTTCAGCAAGAAATCTCTGCAAAAAGCAGAGTTGATTGTGGTGTAGTGACTATATCATGAACAGATACTAGTTTCAGCAGTATTGCATCTGTGCGATGTTTTATTTTCTACACAAATCTGGTCTGAAAGAGAAAATCAAGTTATTGTCACCATCCGATACGATGACAGATGATACGAACAACAAATGTAATAGTGAACACCAAATTTGGATCGAGACACAACTCATGCTGCACATATCCTCGTTAATAACCATGTGTCATTCGAGCAAATATGTTTTGCGACAGTATTCAAACACTACGAAAAGCATAATTATGCATATACGACGCAGAAATATTGTATGAGATACTGCACACAAACCCTCAGTGTTTCATGTATATGTTAGAGCAGGACTGTCCAGCAACAGCTTTCATAAAGGGAAACTACAATGGTATCAAGAGGTGGATGAAAGATCGCTCCAAATGCTCCAAGGCGAAAGTAAAGGTTAACTCTGGAAGTCGGCATACTGTCGTTTCAAGAAATGGACATCATGTATTCTGTATCAGTATCTGTGCACAGACAGCTTGACAAGAGATCACTGAAGAGCAACACCTTGAGCTGTTGCATTGCCTGCTGTAACACATTTTGTATTCTGGGCAAGGAGCTGCTGACAGGGGTTGATTTGAGTTGAATAAGGAATGTGTCTTACATACGTTTTTTCAAACACATTGTTTGTTCAATAACGGTAATGTATGGAATTACTCTCGGTAATGTAAGTAGATGGCCACGTTTTAATCCGATTATGACATGACGGTTGGGTATAGATCCTTATTACGTAGTCAGGCGAGAATGAAGCAAAACAGCAGAGTACAGACTAAGAGACATCTAACAATGTAGCATGTGTATCTAATAGTAGTCATCTTTACAGGTGAATTAGATAGAAGTGATGCCAGTAGTGGATGGCGTCTTGATAGACAATATGGACTGTTATTCTGAATTCTTGTTTATTGTGTTTAAGGCAAAGGTCTCGGAAGTGGAGATGAAGGAGTCAGCTGTTTAATCAAGGGGACTAATTGTCAAGCGTTGATCAGAATGTTAGTTAAGAATGTCTTAACTGTCTTCTTATGAATTTGTGCTATCGCTGTGTTTGGTTTGTGTGTGTGTGTTTGTTTTGTTTGTTCCTTGTTTGTTTGTTTTTGTTTTTGTTTTTGGGGGGGTGTTTTTTTGTTTTGGTATTTTGTTTGTTTCTTTGTGTTTTGTTATTTTTTTATTTACTTTGTGTGTGTTTGAATTCCTGTTTGAATTCCACATTATCTATTAGATATGTAGCAAGTAAGTCTATTAGGCGAACTAGTTTGCAGGTACGATCTCATGCGGATCCAATTTGTACTGTGGATGAAACAGATACTTGGATGCACACATCACATTCTTTTTCTTTTGTACATAAGCAAAAAACATCCTAACTTGATGAGATTGTACAAAACATTGTGTAAACTGTTGTTTAAATATCTTGCTTTTCAGTACACGTATACCCATATCTAATTACGTTGCTGCGTTTTCATCATTGAAATAAATATAGGTTATCACGCGAGCGTGTTTTGGGGTGGTTAATATCCTGCATTGGGAATAAACATTGCATTTACCGAGCTTTCAAAACTGACAAATACATGTGTGGAATTTGGGGAAATGTCAGTTAAACTTTTGAACAACAAATATAATGTTCTCGAGGCATTTGTAAGCGCACTTGGCAACTGACAAAGTGTCGAACAGTTCATGCGAGATAAATACGAGCCATTAAAAGCAGTTTTGCGATATTATAGATTCGGTTAGTATTTTTTTTTTATGTGGAATCAAAATAAACCAAAACAACCCCCCAAAACCACCAAACCAACATTTATCCACTATGCCTGACTATCCTGGTACTGGTGCTCGTATGTGGATCTTACATTATTTAACATCAAATGGTGTGCAGTGGGCAATGTCAAACGGGATATTAACAGCCATTCGCGACTAATAGCTCCTTCAGTCCGTCTTTAAATAAATTGCTTTTACTGAATATAAGTGTCATTGTTTCAGAGCTTTTCTATCACAGATCATGATCCGGAAAAGTTGCATTCATTGCTTACACCTCACCACGGTTGTGATTCTACAGCAGTAGTTTCAGTGATTATGGGTTGTTTCTCCCCAGTTTCAGTGATTATGGGTTGTTTCTCCCCAGTTTCAGTGATTATGGGTTGTTTCTCCCCAGTTTCAGTGATTATGGGTTGTTTCGCCCCAGTTTCAGTGATTATGGGTTGTTTCGCCCCAGTTTCAGGTTACTACAAAATGTCATCCCAAGGCTACGGAATAAACATATGTTTGTCAAAGAAATAATAAATGCAAACACTGTTTTTAAACACAGATACTGAAAGATATACGCAATGAGCTGTTTTAGTTCTCTAAAATGCAAACCCACCGGAATAAGGAGAAAATGACAGCCTGTACCTTTCTTCTTTTATTCTGAAAGCATAGGAGATTCCTTCCGAAGAAACTACAGTTACCCGCCTTAAATCAGTTTATAATGTACACTGTTATTGGTGTAATATGTAACACCCAAGATACACATCACATTAGGTTTCCGTATTTAGTTCAGCAATTCTAGTTTTAGTATGTAGTATCACTCATACTTTTCCTGTGATATTCGGTAGTTTATTAGAACATCCAGGTTTCCAAACCATGCTCATTTGGGTATTGATCGTAAAATACTTTATGGCACGCATTATGTTGGTAACTATGAAAACCAGGGTCAACAAAGGTTCGGTGAATGAATGAGTGGAATAACTACTGGAGCGTCTCTTGGTATCAAATCTACCAGTCCAAGAATATATGATAGCGGAACGACAAGCCTCCTTGAGGATCGACTGTACGTTGGGAACAAAGGTATTTTGAACTGGCAATGCATAGCTATCATACCGATTGCACCTGCTTGTGTACAGAAATATATACGCGAGTGTTTTCATTATGCCAGAAGTTATTGCTAAAGCTCTAAGGCCTTTATACAAACCCAGAGTGACTGGCCAAGTACAATTATGTTAATCAGATCTGCGAGATGACAATACACGGTGTTTATTGTGTAACACATTCTTTCAGATTCGATTTGAAACGATTTATCAGCTACGTCATTTGCGTAAAGGGGAATATTCCTAAAGGAAATACCATTATAATGGACTTCCTGTCGTAATGAGAAAATATGCAAAATTAATTATAAACAAACATACATAGCTTTGTCTTTCTGTGATAAAAGAATAACGATCTATTGCATAAGAAATAGCGATGACGATAGTATCCACTGAGAAACACACTATTTGATGTTAGATAATGTAGCATAAAAAGATGGACGTTTTTAGTGATGTTACTGCCATTCCACATCTAAAGAAGTAATTTATCTCATACGTGAATTGTACAGCCTTTGGGATTTCAAAATCAACGATGATAAGCATGAGGAAATGTCATTGAAAATGTATCAACTACGACCGACTGTACTACTCTTTCAACATCGTGTTCATATGCCAGGGAATCTGTCTGTAGTTAGGGTTCCTAGATATAGGTCCTTACGTAAAAGTCCATATAAACTCATATTTGTGTGATTTACATCGTTTGTAAACATGGAAAGCGGTTTTTGTATCACTTTATGTAATACATGTCAAGCCTGTATGTCCTCATAAAACGTCTGTCTCGTGAAAAGTCTTTGCTCAATTAGTGCAGGACATGCTTTGATCTCCACGGTTGCTTTTTGTGAACATGTAGCCTCATAACAGAGACTGAATAAGATGTTTTGCTTGTCTTTTATTTGTAAGACTTTCATCTTCCTTTGACTGAATTAAGGAATGTTTAATCAACTCGTGGCCACTAATATCGGTTTCCTCTTTTGTTATAAAACTAATTAATAGCTTTCTGGTGTTGCTCCTCAGTTGTTAAAAGCGACTCGGAGTAATAATTAGTCAAACAAAAGTCATATGAAAGGAAGTTTGATATAGCTGCAATATTGCCAATGTGATGTTAAAGTTTAACTCACTCTCTCACTGAAAGAAAGTTTGGAAAATGAATATAGCAAGAATTGAATAATGGTAGCTGCGCAGTGATTCAGTGAGTGGGTGATGATTAGCTCCATGGGAATATTTTGTGAAGAATGTATGTGTGAACATGTGACACATGCTGCTGTGGCAGCAACGTAAAGTCAAAGCAATGACTGTCTAACTGACTGAGTGACCATAACATAATCTGTGTGACTCTTTTGTTCGAGTCTGAAACAAATGGACCACGGTCGCTAACACTATTGACCACTGAGCCACCAATGTCCTTCTAAAACCCAGCATACATCCGTATTAAAACAGGTTATGTGCACGCCATGGTGAGAAGAACCAAAACATTTGCTTGTTAACCTTAAGGACAGGTTTATCATGTTATCAAAGAAAGAATAATGTTTAAGCATTGGCTCTGACAAATAATTGCGTGATACATGTCAATATCGATATGATAATGTATTCGGACAAACAATTTGAATCAGTACATGTCCTACATCGAGACAATATTATTGACGAGTTAAAACAGAGATGTTGAGATATGTTTCGTAAATGCTTTCATTGCTATATGGATCCAAGAACAGGGGCTACAAGATCCACTATGTCGCCTCTTACGATGACCTCAAGCTTAGGTTACTAGGGACCTTTCTAAACCGGAATGGGGTTATGGTCAATGTGGCTTGGCAGCGGATATTTCACACCCTGACCATCTGACCACCATCTTTCACACCACAAATTACACTACAAAGTACACGTACTTCTGTGTTTGTTACTCTAATCTTTGAACACATAGAAAATGCAACATAACTGTACATACCTCATCTGCACTGCAAGTCTTCGCGAGTTTGTCATACTTGTACATATCCATTTCAGATCACAAGTGTGATGATATTCAAGAAAGGAATCCTATTTGGTTTGGCAACATGATTGTAGGTGGTATTTATCAAGTAATAAAGATGACGGTAAATGCCACATTGAAGTGTTCGTGTTAAAGTCACATGTTCAAGTTCGTGGTACAAAACATGCCTGCTGTAAAACTCAGCGCAGAAAGTGTTCAATTTCTGCGTGAAATCCACCCATGGTCACCTACATATTAGGGACGATTACATCGGTCTCTTCAAAAATAGCTCGCCATTGACAGTCGATTTCAATCACCTCTTCTTAATTAATATACTTTCAACTATTCGTAGCATTTTCAGTCTGTGCACAGAAGTGCCACGACAGTCGAGAATAACAGGAAACTCACAGCATAAGCTGGTCTTCTTTAAGGTCCAAGAATTTCAATCGCAGCTAGAATTAATTAAAGAATCTACCAATATAGTAAGTTTGGCATGGGGATGCTTAAATCTACAGGGAGTGTGCTTTAAGAAATTGTTGAAATGATGTTGTCATGTAAACACAGTAGGAAAATGGGTTTGTTTTCATCAGCCACGCAGGGGACCAGGAATATCGCCTGACAGAAATAGACATAAGATCTGAGAACGCATCACGAGAATAGATAGAACATATCTAGAATAGACCTGTCCTTCCACGCCTAATCTACATCTGATGACACCCAGCATGAAACGTGCTTATATGATTTGTTTCACTCTAAAAGACGAAAACGGCCGAGTTAAATGTGGCCGTAGAATTGGAAGTTGAGGAAGGAAAAAACTTTGTGAAACATTTCTTTAACTATAATAGGCGGATGAATACAATAGATCTTAGCGTGATATATCAAGGAACGACAGAAGACCCAAAACACCAGATGGACAACATTTGTAATATTAAAATTAATTACAATGTGTGTTACTCTGTAAATGTAGATGTTTCCGATTTTAGACACGCTATGAACAAATATTCAGGCACAATAACTGCACAAATATATTCCCATAAGACACACATGCGAATGTCATTTTATTACAAAACGACTCAAATATTGGTAGTTAGTTCACGAACAAAACTCAAATACGGCACAGTGTTGACTTACATATGTCGTATGGACGGTTTACATTTGGTATATAAACGGTAGTTTGATTACACTACAGAAGTAAGTGATAGTTCCCTTCTATCGGAGGAGGATCAGCTATATCAACCCAATCAGTACATGTCCTACATCGAGACAATATTATTGACGAGCTAAAATCAGAGATGTTGAGATATGTTTCGTAAATGCTTTCATTGCTATATGGATTCAAGAACAGGGGCTACGAGATCCGTTATGTCGCCTCTTACGATGATCTCAAGTTTAGGTTACTAGGGACCTTCCTAATCCGGAATGGCCACAGCCTGACCATTTACGCCTCCCTTTAATGTAACTAATCTGGCTGAATAGGAACATCGCCATGTCTCACTAAAACATCGCCACTAAGATATCATAAGGTGATATTGCAGTATGGCGACAAGGTAGAGCAGCAATATGAAACAGTAAAATATTGAAATAACGACACCCAACATACGTACATTACCCAAGATGTAGTATAGCCATTGACAAATATCTACTATGTTTAAAGATCAAATATACTCTAAGGGGTGCAAATCACTCATTGACATCGTTATAAATGAAACCCCGTCATTACAACTGCTCATTTCGATCTTTATTAACCTTACATCGACCTTTTTGACAACAGTGCACTCTTCTCTGGCGCAAACGAAATTTCAACCAATCATAGCGGCGCGTCTCCGTGACGTAATTGTAGGTATAGATATGAGGGTCTATGCAGAATTCATATACATTTCAGGGGGTAAACTATCTCGTTTACAGGTTTGTACAAACCTGAAATCGTGACAGTTGTGAAAAATTAAAGCTATATATTCTCACAATCTACCATCATGTAGTTTTGTCTCCTGCTTTGCTTAGTCTCCGAGTTACAACCCTTGTTTTCATAGTTCAGTTGTTAGCAATCTATAGCCCATTTTTATATCGTATTACATTTTTTCTGTGATATTCTAGTTGTTTTACTGTCCTTTGTCGACAGGTTTGTATAATACTCATATATTCTATTTCAATGTAATGTTCCCGTCACGATGTGGCTGAAACATTGCCGATGTGACGTTAAATATTAACTCAATCACTCACTTGTTTTCATAGACGATTCTGTCAAAATCACTTGGTCTCTCCAGGTTGTAATCCGTGTTAGGTGGTATAAACCTACACATTATTTGTCATCATTCACTTGATGCTCAGTTAATGAATTTATAACAGGTATAATTAGTGGTAAAGCCACTTAGATTACCCGACAAAGGCCCCCATTTGGCATTTCTCGTGTCTGGATCGATCAAAGGATAAACCGGCAACACGCTGATTGATGAATTACTTTTATGCGGATTTAAATGAGGATTTGTCAAAACGTAGTGTTTATGATTTGTCTGGCATTATTAGAAGCTGGTGAGTAAAAGGAGAGAGATTCTTTATGGAAAACAACTTCTTTATTACATATGATGCGACGATTCGGTATGGATTCTTGTACCATTGTCAAGCAAGGGTGAAGTAATACATCACAGAACAGACTTATATACATAAACAGGGATAAAGCAATAACATGCAGGTATGAATCAAAGGGGGGATTAGCAACAACAACAATGGATGGTGGTAATGATCTGATAATAAGAGGAAGCCAGTGGTGACTGTAGCCGAAACAAAGTATACATGGCTGATAGGGTAATTAGTAATGATGGCTGGTGAGCTGTATATGAGTTCAGTGTATGCAGTTGGGATGAAATATCCCTGATCTGTGTTGATTGAGGGCTTGTGTCTCCGGATGTGAACACTGTCTGCCAGTTTTCTTTGGGTGAAGTCCTTTTGCTTTTTGGATAATATATCTCCATTGCCCCAAATTATGCTGTGATTGGGACATTTGATGATGTGGTCGGATATTGCTGAGTTTCGATCTGATTTAGTTGTAGATGATAAGTGTTCTTTGATTCTGATGTTTATAGGCCGGGAGGTTTCACCTACATATGCCTCGCCACAGTCGCAGTTGTTTTTGTAGACCACACCTTTCGGTAGCTGATGATGTTTAGAGGTGTTTCTGCCATTAGCTTTCAGCAGGATTTTAGAGGTGGTAAAGTAGGTTTCAATGCCTGTTTGTTGCTTCAGGAGACGGATGATGTGGTAGGAGGTTTTTCCAATGAGGGGCAAAGAGATGCGAATGGATGCTGGTTCAGGTTTGTTGGTGGCACCTTTTCTTGTTGGGTGGAGCGTGGATCTATTGAGGATATTAGACGACCTTCCGTGTAATACCATTTTTATTAAACGAGTTAATGTGTAGTGTTAGGACACTCAGCTTTCAAGTCAAGCAGGGTCTAGTAAAATCGCGACATCAACATTAGCATTGTGACGTCATAACTTTGACCATTTTGACGTCATAGGTCAAGCGGTATTACACTAGTGTAATATTGAAGTGAAAATATTACACTGCAGTATCTTCAACGAGCGAGTAATAAGATAATTTTATCAAATAACTTTGACGGGTACTGGTTGAACTTGGTGGAAACATGGCGGAGGTGCTCTATTTATGCAGCAGGACTTTTCGAAGAGAGGGTTATGGGGTGGTTTGAGTCGAAATGAATGTATTGGTCAGAGTGGGTTGGTTTTCTGTCGACATTGGTTTCTATCTCGTTATCTGGGGTTCTGGTTACAAGGACATCTAGAAAGGGAAGCTGACCATTTGTTTCTGCTTCTAAGGTGAACTGGACCCGGGGTTCTGTTGGTTGAGGTGTTGCAGGAGGGTAGCTGGGTTTTGATCGTGACGTAGGATGACAAAGGTGTCGTCAACCTTTCTGTACCAGCAAGTGGGTTTGAACTAAATCAGATCGAAAATCAATATCCGACCACATCATCAAATGTCCCAATCACAGCATAATTTGGGGCAATGTAGTATATTATCCCAAAATCAAAAGGACTTCACCCAAAGAAAACTGGCAGAAGCAGTTCAAATCCGGAGACACAAGTCCTCAATCAACAGAAATCAGGGATATCTCATCCCAACTGCACACACTGAACTCATATAGATAACACATTAGAGCTCACCAGCCGTCATTACTAATTACCCTATCAGCCATGTATACTTCGTTTCGTGTTGAAGTGTAATAATACAGACGACATACACTAGGGCGTGCGTGCGAATTAGGATTCATACAGGCAAACTATAAAATATCCAGATATTACATTCCTGTTGTACATTCGGAGATCGCGTCTTTTTATTAAGTTTGAAAATGCATACAAGTTTGACTATAAATTTATTAGGCTTATGAGACCAAATAGAAAGACGTATAGTGTCTACATACCGGTGAGAGAACGTTTACAAACCAAGTAAATCTGGCAAGTCAAGAAATTTATCGCGCAGTATTTTCACTTCGACCCCGACCTCGCTTATGTTATGTTACAGGTTGTGTCATGCAAAGTGCTTTTGGCCAAGATTCAAATACATATTTAACTACTTGTAAAAAGAAGTTTTGATTTTCTAACGTGATGAAAACAAACCATAATCTCAATAATTCTAACGAACCTTAGCCCGTGAGTTCACGATTTTCAAAAATGCCGGCGCCCTGTCTGTGGCTATGCTATTTAAGTTTGTTTTCTCCGACATATAAAATCAAAATTACTTTTCACTGGTAGTGAAATATGTACTTTATTGATGGACATTAGGATTTTACATGACATTGCTTATAACATAACAATTTCACTCTTGGAAGCGAGGCGGGGGGTCGATATAATATTACCTATGATAACATTGTCACTACAACCTCGCTTCCGAGGAAGAAAGCGTTATATTCATGCAAAATCATTTTGATCAGCAATGTGTAGTAAGCAGTGTTGATTTTATAAACCCGATGAAACTTGAACTCCATTTTCCATCCTGGAAGCGTGGTAGGGGCGAAGCATCCGATTTAGTATATACCACAGGCTTCAAAAACGCTCGCTTCGCACATACATACAACCAGTTTACGCACAAACTAGGGGGTCCGGTGGAAATCTGTGCATAGTGACACCATCACCCGACCCCAAGGAGTAATTGACGGCAACACAACAATTCGACATGTCTTCGGTGACGTCGAGGAATCAGCAAAATGTTGAGCTTCCCACACATTTTCTGTACAAGTAACTGAAAATCGTTCTTCTATGACGTCACTGCAGGGCTCTGGCGACAGAGTTACATAACCTGTCTGTGGTTTCGTTTGCGGGCGGGAGAGAAGCAGACGGCTTTTTAGCAACTTTTAAGCGCTTGGTATTAATTAATCACAAGCTTTTTTTAACAAAATTGGCGTTCCGTTTATGACTAACCAGAAGTCTTTCGTATGCAGTGGTACAAAGTTTCCAAGATATTGAGTTTATTCGTTCTTTAACTTATGTGCACAAATGGGTAAGTAAACATATTAAAGTATATGTCTGCATGTAGCGTCAATACATTTAAACGATCTCTGCGAGGGAAACTACAGTGATATGAAAAATCAATAGATGAACAACACAACCTATAGATGTCAAGCAGAGTGTCATTTTTATTTGGAAACAGTTATTATCTTTAAAAAATATGAAACACACAATTAAAAAATACATTCCAGCCGTTTTTCTTTTTAAATATTACGATCAGCGTGTTTGCGTCACTACATGGCACCAATATGGCCCAAACAATCAGTGATATATGATGATCCTCCATTCTTTTTTTATCCAAGTCGTTGGTTTAATAACAACTTTGATGGAACGTAGATCATAAACAGCTATTATAAACGTCATATTTTGTATAAATAGGCTAAATCTATCATCTATCAATCTATCTGACATTGAACGCGTTATACAAAATATGCAACGCTCAGCGATTCATAGACTTGAAAAAATGATATTTTCCCCAAACCGTCTCAATTACGTAAGCAAAAAGACCCTAAAATACAAGACAATGAATTATATGACGTATGCAATGTGACAATTAAAGCCAGACTAGTGGAAGTGGCGTCGTAGCATGTGCAATCGCAAGGTCATTTTACGTAAAGTTCGTTACCACAAAAAAATATTCCACAATGAAACGTCTAACGCTGACAAACAACACGCTATGACCTTTCCCTTTCACCAAAGATGCAAATTGTTTTCCTAAATCAGAATGTCATCAATCATCTGTTGCACAATTGCATCTTCCTAGTTTTGACCTATTACGTGCTTGACATTGTGTGACGTCAGAGATTCTCGTATAAAGATGGGAAAATAATGTATGGCCACATTAGGAAGGTTGAGGGTTAGAAGGCTTACACATTGTCAGGCGTTTCACTGGTCCAGTCTGAACGTTACAGCACTGAATGCCATATCTGTGTTCCATAATGGACGCTAGGTAGGGTATGTTGAGTAACGAAGCAGACAAAATGGCATTCCTTAGACACCTGGATCAGCTTCATATGTAAACTACAATGACCAAATGACCCATTTGTCGCGGACTACTAACCTTAATATCATGACCTCAATATGTTCATACGACTATAAATTGCGTGTGATCATGTCGCAGAGTATTAATAATGCCATAAAAATATAAGCACCAACCCTGTTCCACAGTCATCAGATAACCCTTCTGAGTCGACAATTGTGACAAGATCGTGCACATTTGTTCATGAAATCCTACCACGATCAGTATTCGGGAAAAGGTGAGCGTATCCTGCCGAACGGGTAAAATTCGTCTCAATACCAAGACACTTTAAAGATCACATGTATTCCACGGGGTACAAATAACACTGCTCAAATCTCTCTCTCAAACGAAATTTCAACCAATCCGAGCGGCGCGCCTCGGTGACATGTGACGTATACCTATGTGGATTGCTATTATAGTATTCTTCTACATTTCAGGGGGTGGATTGTCTTGTTTATAGGTTTGTCTAACCCTGCAATCGTGACAACTGATTTGATAAATGAAGGCTTTATGTTTTCAAAATCGATTACCATTTAATTTTGTAACCTACTTTGCATATTTTTCAACTTGTTTTCATAGACGATTCTATCAAAATCGCTAGTTGTCATAATAGATACACATCGTTCTGTTACATGCAGTGGCATGCAAAGTCTTTTGTCATGATTCAAAAAGATATATGACTACATAAATATATACATAAACATGTACATAGTTTTATGTTTGCATTTTCTTGCAATCTCCACTCTTTGAGGAAATAGAGATTGCTGTCACTTCGACCAAAATCACGATACTTTCCGATGAAGAAGAGTTGAAGTATTGTGAAATTATTGTCCTCCTCAGAGGGTACGTCAGTCCCAAAAGTCAAAGTAAACTTGTCCGGATTTTTAAACGTATTATTTTTTTTATTTAATTTTGGCTAAAATTTCTTACAATCGCCAGCGGCTAAAGGGATGGGGTAAATCCAGCTAGGGTCCCTGCAGGCAGCAAAGGTACTGTAAGTCCCAGGGGTCCCTAGCGTGGTGATCTATAGCCCATTTTGATATCGCGTTTTCCCTTACAGCTAAAATATTTAAGATTTAATTGCTAGTTTTACATGTATATCTGTGATATTCTAGTTATTGTACTGTCCTTTGTCGACAGATGTTTAGATTATGCATACATTCCATTTAAATGTTAAGTGTTCTCGTCACAATATGGCTGAGCTATTGCCGATGTGACAGTAAATATTAAGTCACTCACTCACTCTCTCCTATGAAGAAATCCTGATGTTACAAGTTGCGTAATGCAAAATCATTTTGGTTATCAATCATTTATTAGTTTTTATTTAAATAAATTTGAGGCTTCCACAACGCTCGCTTCGCATTCATTTACCACGAACTGATGGGTCCCGCGGAAATCTGTGCATGGGGACACCATCACATGACACACGGGAGCAATTGACGGCAACCTAACGATTCGGCCTGTCTTTGATGACGAGCTTGTTACACATTTCATATACAACTAACTGAAAAGCCTTCGTCATATGACGTCATATGAGACATGAACATACAGCACAAGTGAAAAATACTGCTATAGATATCAGTTTCGTCACTCCAGTTTGGTGATGCGCTTCCACATATGTACAAAAAACAATTGCATGCAAACTTCTGGAATGTCGCAATTCTGACAGATTTCAGCGCCAATCGTAGTTCGTTCTCTGTTAACTTGACAGGGGAAAATGAAATGAAGACACCAAAGCTGCTGGTGTGTTGGTCGACAAAAAGTTACTTAATGTTGAATATACGTCATCATTAAGTTATACTTATTCGTTTAGGTACCAACTCATCTCTGACAAAACCCTTGGAACATGCTTCAGTTATTAGCCGTCTTCAGAGGACTGGGTGTTTTCACGAGCTTTGGGACGGATTTCTGTCTACTTGATCATCCAGATGTGTGTCCGTATGCTCTCCTGAGTTTAGACATTCATACTTGTTCTGTAATACGACCGAACGTACACCTTAGAGTATGATATGGTTGAATCTGTATAGGGTCTAATAACAGTACAGTCTGTCTAGCATTTATTCCAACATCTAATATGCAATTAACGCCAAGCTCAGTACCAATGCAGGCATGTGACGATGTTGGGAAATATTCATGTATCTGAGAAAGTTGAATACCGTGATCAAATGAGTCTTAGAGTCTGCCACGTGTAGCACTTACGTCATGAGTAGATTCCAAAAGACGAGTTTAACCAGGACCGTCACATTTCTACACCAAATTTGGTTTTACATGGGTAGTTTTAGAATTGGCAATCCTGTTCTCGTTATATCTTCTAACCTGTCACGTTGCATCTGTAGACTATTTCTTGTACATGTCAAAAGTAAACACGTCCACGCTTCAAAGGAAAATATCACATTGGGTAGTGGATTAAATATCTACAGAATATCCATTACTACTAATTACTATTATATACTTCATACTGAATCCAAAGCTGTGCGCCAGATATTGATTAGTGCCAGGTGTTGACTTACAACATGTCGCAAGTGTTTGTTTTAATTACGGACACACTGTTGGTGACAATGGTCCTCCGACCAGATACAACATATGGGCAGATGGTGTTTATTGCAATGGACAAGGTAATTTAGTTGACAGACAGAAACGAGAAAACACAAACGACAAAACAGTGCGTATTGCGTTAACTCTGTTTCTACGTTTCGATCCTCCAAACTTCACTAATTAACAAACAGGTGCGCAAACAGGTGAGCATGCATACGAATCTAATTACATCCTTATTACATTGAGAAACTCGTGTTTGTCTACACGTCCTATACCTGTTATATCCAAAACTGGATGATCAAAATCTTTGCATTGATTTTACATGAAAACTTGCATGTCGACAATATTTTCATATGACTAGCATCTTTTGGGGGTCGAGCTGTCAAAGGCGCAAGGCTACTAATCCAGCAAGCCTGGATGTGCCGGGATCGAGCCCACCTGTGACCGGGTGTAAAAACCTCTTTCAGTGTTGTCACAACCCCTAGTGTGCAATACACAACCCTGTGTACTTACAAGAACCAACGAATCCGTTGGTAGATGACCAGATGGTGGCCACACGAATACGTTCAAACACTTAGTTGCGGGTACTGCAACGTGCAGTAAACATGGACAAAGTACTGTGAGTATCTGTCCAAGTCCACCCAGCTGTGAATGGGTACCTCGTAAGGATGGGAAAGTCATATTAACTCGGTGCGCCTGGTAGGCTGCAATAGTTGTATGATCCCCAGGGAGTTGAGATTGAAAATACTTTGTGCCGTTGTGATGGACATCACAGTTGAACTAACTGGATATCGCGCTATACAAATATCTAGTCGTATCGTATCTTTAAGTCCCCGAGCTGTCATATTCGCAATTGATCTAATATGAAAACGCGTATGTACATTTGTGTATGACTGTCATCATCAAGTCAAAGAAATTTAGTATCCGCAATTAAACTTACATGAAAACCGGTATGTCAACAATATTTGTATATGACAAGAATCGTCATGTCCAAGAGCTGTCATTTCCAAAGCCGGATGATTGTTGTCGAAATTATCTTACACGAAAACTTATCATCGTTATTAAATTTTGTGCATGACTTGTTGTGAAAGCCGCGACAGCTCGGTGTTTCAGATAATGTGTTTATGTGTGAGCGATTAGGAGCCTGATTCTGACGATGTAGGTTCGAATCCCGGGTGGAACTCAACCTAGCAAACGTACTAGAATCTGTATTTACTGAGAAAGAGCTATCACAAATGTAACGTTTTTAACCCGGAAGTAGTGTTTAAAAGTAATGAGTATCAACTGCCCAAAATGTGTGGAGGTTTTCCACTCCAGAAATGCGACTGGTCATAGTAATTGATAGTATTACATAGGTGATCTGACGGCATACTCCTGGTTCGTATGAGGCGATGGCGATGAACAGGATCGGGTAATGTGACTAGGGTAGAGTATGCAAATAGAAATGATTGATGCTCAGGATAACAGCCACTTGATTATCTGGCCCCGGTTCCATAACTAAAAGACCGCCTTCCTAAAGCTAGATTATTGTAGAGTGATGTAATATACAACAAAAGGCTAACAGAACTCGAATACATTTGCACATATTCATACTTGACGGCTATAATGTTTTCAGTTAGTGGACATCGTGTCTTTCCTATGGCCTACTTAATATCAATGTATAAAATGTTCACCTGTCCGCAACAATGTCGATTGCAGATGCATAATGTTGATGCACAGGAAATGTTCGTGCTTTGAAACATATATTTGTATGTGCGCAAAATGTGTTTTTAAGCGCGGTGTATGCAAAAGTTGTTGAACGCCGCACTCTGCAGTAGTACAGCTATATGGCAGCGGTCGGTAAACAAATCGAGCCTGGACCAGGCAATCCAGTGATCAACAACATGAGCATCGATCTATGCAACTGAGATACGGTGACATGGTCAACCAAGTCAGCGAGCTTCATCAATGGCATTAAGAGTATCTGATGAATGTATCACTTGTCCCTTCACTATTCAGCATTCATCCATTGTGCAGAAAAAATTAGACTGGCTCCTACGAAAAAAGGATCTAACTTCTGCATAGCGAAATGTAGCACCTCAGACACGTGACCTGAGTGAAATACACATAATAGAGAACTCGAAAACAAAGAAATCGACAACTATTGATGATCTAGCGTCTTGACATTTAAATGTGATTCAGTTTCATTTGTATAATGGCATAAAGATAAAAAATATAGTTTAAAGTATTAGCCAATATAAATGAACAAATGAAAATTATTCGCATATTTACATAGCATTATTTTCTCTTTCATATAGTACAAGAATGCTTTGTCTCGGCTTGGTATTTTATGTATTGAGAACATATATTGAACATGAAATACTTCCCCCAGATATTCTTGAACCATGATGTTGTGTCTAGATTATATGTCCGAAGTGCATCTCATCCAACTGATTGGACACTAATCGGACATCACCTTGTATATGCAATTGTACAATATATTATCGATCTTATTACATATGGCCTGAAAATCGATAAATAAATCTCCAGACCCAAATGCACAAGGTGACTGATCTTTCTTCCTGGTTCCGCATCATTGCAGGGAGAGCTGCACTGACCTCTCATATGTAACCTGACCTGTAAAACCTACGTCATAAACGTCTCGACCATGGTCACGTATTGTCGTAATTGCATAGGTTCTCATATCCACGTCGATAATCCGGAGAGGGTACTTCGCAAAAGACATAGTCAATGACGTATATTCCACTTGGATCCCGAAAAAGATCAACGATTTCCAATGTAATAATAATTAAACTAATCGCTATGGTTTGTCTGTCGTATTCCAATTAACGGCCTTTCTGAGATATTGTATATAAGTAGCAAGACGCTTTTAGTACAGAAGCTGATATAAAAGGAAGTGTTGTTAATATAAAAATATACTTTGATAATGCTCTGGGGTTACTTAGTGCAATGCTATCAACGTCAATAGAAATCCTTATGCGTACCAACGCACACAGGGCATGTGCCCCTTTCTAATATGTTATATTCATGAATGCCTCTTAAAAGGTGGGGAGCTTCCTTTCTGCATCCCTTGTGATGAAATAATCACGGTCAAGCATCTCTAGCTCGACTGTGTCGAATATTCCATCACATGAGATACATATTTCAGATCCCGAACTATGAGGGATCTTTTTAATAAAATGAGTTCTCATTTAATCATTGCATTTTTATAAAAGAATTAGATTTGTTAAATGACTTGTAAATAGATAAATGTTATATTAGTGGAAGTTTAAATTCGTAACTGTGCTTGTTAGTGGCTGTAACCTCAAAGGGGGTTAAAGTGAGAGGGTACGTAAGTCCACAAACATTCAAAGTAAACTAAAACTTTCCTCATATTCAAACGTAGAATACGTGTCTTTTTAATGTATGGCTAGATTTCCTAAATTGCTAACAGCTGAAGGGATGATGTAAATCCAGCTAGGACCCATGCAGGAAACAAACGTACTGTAAGTCCCCACGGTCCCTAGTATGGTGATCTACCTTCAGCTGTTGGTGATATGTAGCCCTGATTTTATATTGTATTGTCCAAATAGTTATATTAGTTTTAACGTTCCACACTAGATTTAAATATTGTAAGTTTGATATTCTAGTTGTTTGAATGTCCTTTGACGACAGGTGTTTATAGTGTATACGCCTTTAATTTCAGTATCAATCATGTTTTCGTCACGATATGGCTAAAATATCTACCGAAACAGAAATTTGAAGAAACGAAACTTCTCGTTCACTTGGTGATTCCTTTGCTTTAGGCTTTATTTGTGAATTTGGATAATTATAATAAAGATCCGGCTTTCAGAGACACCTGCTTGTAAGAGGCGACTAACATTATTGGAAGCATGTCATCGTATCCCAGTTATGTAACCGATGAGCATGTTGTTAATTACTGAATTGCCTGGTCCAGACTCGATTATATACAGACCACCGCCATTCAGTTGGAATATTGCTAACTGCGGTGTTAGACTATATGAATCAGTCAATCAAACAATGTCATGACAGCAAAAATGTTCATGGGTGTCCCCGGACTTGCGATTTTACAATCATTAATGAGAAACAGATAGATTCACCCCCTTTGCCTAAATCGTACGTGTACACAGCATGGGCACCGAGACCAAGTCTTCTGTAAATGTCATGCCAGTCCATCGCCATTATCGTAATGAAAATATGATATAAATAGAAGCGACAAAACAATTATTCTACGAACTTACTGCTGAAAACATTATCCACTCTGTGCTTACAACAGCACATATCCCATTGGTCCCAAGACTTAGTAGAATGATCAACATCGCCGTATCATAATATCTGGAACAGATTTGATTACTTTACAGACCACCGTATAATCAATGCATTGCTAGATATATATACTGAAACAAATAAATAAGGGAACAACATTTCATGGTAGTCTACCTTTAAAAATCCTCAGACTTCCCCCAACAGCGTTATTCCAAAGTGGTGATGAAAGTGGAAAATATCAAAAGAACGCTTACATCTTCCTGTGTTCCATGTTTTATTTCTTTCGGTATACTTTGTTTCCTTAACAGAGTAGGTCGTTGAAGAAGCATTGGGCAATATCACGTGTGGCGAAACGACTCTTGAACGAATGATTTATCTTAAATTTAAATTTAAATCTAAAATGCTGTTGTTGTTGCTGTTGTTGTTTGAATGGTTTTGTCGCCCCATGGACGTCTTAACAAAGCCCAAAGTAAGTCTCACTTTTCGGCATGCTGGTTATTCCTCCAGGAATCGGCTCTGAGCGAACATTTTGATGCTTTCTCCAGATCAATTCAACATTAAATTACGAGGCATCACCTGATCAAACTGATACTTAAGCGATATATTTCTTCAAATATCTGATGGACATTTAGACGTGGAATGCATAAGAAAGGCAAGATTTGTGGATGTCAACTTCTTTATTGTGAATAACAGGACATTTCGCAGTTGAAGGAGCAATAAATTAGGTGACATCCATCTTGCTTTTCTGACATATGTCTTCTGCTGTTATTTTCTATTGTAGTTTTGTAAACGCAAGGTCAAAGAACATTCAAAGACACAACTGAATGGACGCGCGTGGTAGTAAGTATCACCAACACGTGACTGCAGTGTCCCTTTTTCCTTCTTGAAAGAAGCACTTGTGTTATTCATTCACACAGCGTGGCACTTTTTAAACGCCGAAGATTGATGCTTTCAAATGTGTCTTTAGGGCAGTTTGTGTGACGTAACGTTTTTAATGATTTGTCTTTTAAAATTTATATTTTGAAGAAGTCTGTCCATCAGCTCAAGGCATCAGTAATTTGGGAGAACTTAAAAAACTGAACATATGAATATATTTATCCATTAGTGTATATGTACATGTATGCTTCTGTTCAGCATTTTTAACCTTGTGGTAGGATTTATACGTATATGCCAATATGTTTACAATTTTTCATAACAAGGTAGCCAATGTTTAGAATAACATTATAAACACGCATGTGATCCCAAAGCCTTGAATTGCTGTCAGCAGATGAGATATGACAGTACATGTTGTATACGGTAAGTCGTATGCTAAATCTCATGGGGAAACAATGATTACTTCACTACTACTTGTGCAAAACACATTCATGTACCTAGTAACTGCGAACGTATTCATTCTTTGCCCACTGATGAGACTCTGTTACATTCAGTGGCCATGAAGACCAAGCTACATCCACCCGGTGGCCATAAACACAGGCTACAACAACTGTTACCATGCTACAAGTGCCCAGTAACAATATTACACATTCGCGATTTACACATTAATTTTTCAGTTACAGCAGAGTGAAGTGTATGTTCTTCCTAGATCCGCCATAAAAAATCAACTAACAGGTCTTGTAAGTATGTGTCCTCGAGTTGATAATGTTAATCTTTTTCCGTCTGTTACAATAACCCCGATTTTAAAAAGTATAACAATTCGGTTGAAAAACTGCATATGGCCATCCATCATTTCCTCCTACTAAGCATTCGCGAATCTTGACATACGGAAGCATTAATGAAAATCAAAGAGGCAAGATCATCATGGTTCATCCTAATCTGTCATACTTACGGACATCTTGAGTCTGTGAAGACGTTTTCCGATCCATGATTAATCTCCGTGAAGCCTCTGAAACGGCTCTAATCTATACATCTAGCAATGAACACAGCCATGAAATAACTAATGTGACGCCACATCAGGGAGATACAGGGCAGAACAAGATCAATTCCCCTCTTACCTTCTTTCCATAAATGTACGTAATATGCATGTTTAAAACAATTACCAGTACAGCTGCGTTGCAGTTCCAAGATTATTGAGCTGTCACTATCCAAAGTGTAAGTTTCATGATCGTTTCTAGGTAATGGTTGGAATAAATGTGTGTTAAGTTATACAAATAGCACTTTGCACCTGCATCCAAATTGCAATTCCAAACATGTAACGGGAACATTGTGTACGGAATCAATGATAACCTAGTTCACCGTGCTGTTGGCGCGATCAATGCTCTGGCATAAATGGTAGTAATGCATAGCGAATATCACACTGTCCATGTGACATCTGCGTAATAGTGTATCTGCTACTGTTCTTTCACATGACTCAAACTGACACATCCTCAAAAAGGCACTCTATACTATAACATGGACCTTCTCACAGGATAGGAACTGACTAAAGCTATAGAAATCATAATGAATGTTGTCTATGAATACATATTTGACATTTCAACACCTGATATGTCAAAACATAACTGGTCGTATAGGATAGGGTGAAACTAGATTTTAACACCGTCGAGTCTTCGAACGAAGCTATAATTTTTCTTAAGCGATGTAATTGAAATATGTGTTGACATCTTAGGTAAGAGTTGACCATAGACTGTCTCTTGAAGCTCGATAACCTTGCGTACTCATTCATGTTTGGCTTTCCTATGCATAAGAGTGAGTGAGTAAGTATAGTTCTGCAACACATTCAGCAATATCCCAGTTATATAGCGGCGGTCTGTAAAGAATGGACCAGACACGCCTGTGATCCAACGGCAGAGGCATCGATCTGCGAAACTGTGAACAAATTACATGTGTCAACCACGTCAGCGATCTTAACCACTCGACCCCGTAAGTAGCCTCTAACGAGTTACCTTTTATGGCCTTTTCTGGCCCGGACCTTCACAGGTCCATCATGCGTAAGAAAAAAACAATGCTTGTGGTCATAGTTTAAACATGTCTAAAGATAAACGACAATATTTGTAACTCCATGTTTACCACGAAGTGTTCTAATCCAAACACGTGTTTTCGCAGGTGAAAATATCAATTGGTTTTGTGTTTGTTTGTTGCATGTGCTTGAGGAGGGCAATATACGTCCACCTTATTGTGAACACCTGCCCGCGCCATTGTTTCGTGGTCCTTCATAAACAAATGCTAATGCAATATTTGTTATCGAACAGGCACTTTTTCGAGATTGCTCATGATTTCGGCAATGTTTCGTCAACTTTATGTCATGTCTTGTTAATGAGAAACATGTCATTAACCATTGCTCTCCTTCATACTGTACGTAGAGCTTAACAAATGTTCCTACCTTTGGATAGTTCACAGGATATCCTCTGTGAGTTGTGCCTTAGTCTCACCTGGTTAAGAAATATATTATGTCCATTCACTTTCCGTGTCTCTCCATAAATGCTCTCCGTGTGTTTCTCTTTACCGTTTGCTGGGAATTCAGGAAATTTCTTGATTTGTTCATATAGTTGCTCTAAGACATATGTGGACATACGCCAAATGTATTGATGTTTCAGGTGTAGTTTTAATGTCAACAATTATCTTGATGTACCTCAAGGTTGTTTTACTTTTAACGGCATTACCAAGAATGAATTCGTGGTTCGTGAATTATATATCTGATAAGGACATTTAAACGACGTTTATGTGAGAAGCGGTCAGACGTTCTCATTTGGACGAGGGTTTTAGCGCAGTTACTCAGCAGTGAACAATCTTGTTAAATTGGATTAGAAGTCCGGAAAACTTCCAGACTTCTCCGACTACTTTTGCGACGATGCAGCGCTTTTTTGTTCCAAATCGTGACTTCCATCGAAACTGAGAGTTGTTTTATACAGATGACTGGGTATCAATTCTTTTATTATCATTATTAGCACCATTTCGTGTACATCCGAACTTTGAAAGGCGTGTGATTCGGAATAAATTGAATTGATACTATTTATTAGAGCAGTTTAATCGATCGAAGCATCGGCATACAGCTAACTTGACGTTCCGTTGTCTTGAAAGAACTGGGAGCTACCCATTATAATGTTGTAACTTTATGTACAATATCCACGCCACGCCACGCCACGCCACGCCACGCCACGCCACGCCACGCCAAAACACCAGACCTTATGACAACAAAACACTAGAAATGCTTGAGAACATATTTTTCATAGTATTATCAATACCACTCCATGTCTAAGCAATATTAAGCACAGAGTAAGTAAATGAAGATTTCTGTTATAAGTTGAGGTCATACGGACCAACACCAGGTGTCAACATTGATCTTCAGTGATCCTTTCATTTTATTTTCACCTCCAGAGAACACCGAGGTTCTATAGACACATTCATTATATGCACAAGATACGCAAAAGGTCCCAGATGTCGTACTGTGCAAGGAAGGTTATTATGGACCAGGTATTTGACGTCCAGAGGATTTAGTTGTGCAGTCATCCATGCGGACTGAATAGAAGTATTACGGTTATGCATGCCAAAAGGTTCATGATGACCGTAAAGAGTAACTACGGTATTTTAGTTACTATGGCGCATGCCCAAAGACTTCTACTGATTGAAATACACTGACGGAAACAAATAAGGGAACGCATGTATTCCCAGAATGTCACCCAAAATTCAATGCATTCCTTGTGAAGAAACCTGAAAAGGAACAAAGGAACACTTTCATGTCTTCCCTTAGTTCTTTCCATAAGTATAATTAGAACGGTCCTGCCATATGTCGGTATATGATTCTCCATGGTAACGCTGTAATATGGATCAGATGTACCGGTATGCTACACCTATGTATACAGATCCTGACATAAGACTTTATCTTAAGAATGATCAGTAAATCCAATTTGCCGATAAGATCTATTTTGAAAAACTAACAGTTGTACTGCCATTACATATTCGTAGGAAACTGGATGTTCTTCAGCTGTTTTATCTCAACTCTAATCCAGTTTCATTTGGTCACATCAGTTTTTCTTCTCCCCGTCCACCTAAATGATCAAAAGTGCATTTAAACCACTGCACGCAACCTTAAAAAGATTGTCTGAAGAAGATAGATTTAGTTGAAAAACAAACAACGGTCAGGATGTGTGTCTGCTCTAGGGCCATGCTTTATCGGATAAATGTAACGACAATTTAGAACTTTCCAGCCAAAACCCTGCAGCAGTTCTTTTATCATTTTTAAACCGGGGACTAGTTTGAACACACGCGACAAAAATGCTCTTAGAACTTCCATTTCTCGTACTAGTTGATTTGAAAAAAAGTCGATTTGTCTCGACTAATCCTCAGCGGGAAATACGAATTCTAAACAAGTTTAGTGAATTTACTCTTGAACCTGGTCGTGATGAACGAAAGTCACTACGGTGAAGGCAGTGCCTTAAAACCTCTCCGTGTTCTACATCTAATTTCGTGTCCAAGATCCTCGTTGGTAAAGAAAATTCCTTTCTATTCGACAAATCCTGAACACAGTGAGTGAATGAGTTTAGTTTCTGTCGTACTCTGCAATATTCCATTTATGTGGGGATGGTCAGAAAATGATCGAGTTCAGACCAGACTAAATGATCAACAGCATGAGCATCGATCTACGAAAATAGGATAGGACGGAATGTGTCAGACAAGTCAGCGAGTTGTGATATACATGTTGACGATCAGTTCTAATCCGGATCTTCAAGCGAGTAACATTTCTATTGACCTGGCTGGGAATAACATTTCGGTATAACATTGAATCACGTATCATGTACGGAAATTACCGATGTTTTGCGAACGCAGATCAATAGAAGGGAGATAAATCTCAATCGGATTTCTTGTCTGTGGAATCTATTTTTGTAACCGTGCTTAAAAAAATTCAAAATTGACATTAAGATGCTCGGCAAGATAAATACGTTGTTCACTGGCCCCTCAAAGCCCATGGGTTGATGTACCCTCGATGTCACTAACATGTCAAAGATAGAAATGGTGTCAACATATCTACCCTTTATCATGAATCGTCGATGCGATCTTTCATGTTGAAACATGCCAAATTTAATATAACGAAAGCGACCAGAGTTGCCTGGCTGGTTGTTCCACGCCTCACTCAGCAATGTTCCGGCTATATGGAAATAATCGAGTCTGGACCAGACAAGTTCAAGTAAGTCTGAATCAGAGTCTGAATTCAGTGACCAACAGTAATCAACGCAGTAATCAACGCATGACCCCGTCAGTCGTCTCTTAAGGCAAGTATGGGTTACCAATTCTTTACGACACGGTCAGGGTACTGTGGAGTAAGGAAGACAAGCATTCCCAACTAAGGTGACAATCCCCCGCCGCAAATTATCAAATTAAACTTGACAAGTAAAGAAAATGAAGGTAGTAGTTTAAGATGAAGTTAAATGCGCCTTCCCAAGATGAAGCTTGGTGGTGAATAAAAAACATCCAGTGACCAGTTCTTGAGATATCGTGTTGGCAAGTTTAACATGCAGGTGAACATGCTGAAATAATCAAAGTGTCTCCGTGACCTTGATCATTACGTGAAGGTCACCAAAATCTACTGGGCCCAGCACCTTCCCTGGAATAAGCTTGGTGCTAAATATGAAGAAAATTCGGTAATTGTTCTTGAGATATCTCGCTGACAAGGGTAAAAGGTTAAAATCCCCTTTTGACCTTGAAATGAAGGTAAAGGTCACCAAACCTGAATGAGACCTGTCTCTTACTATGATGAACCTGGATACCAAATAAGGAATCTAGTGAATGGTTCTTACGATATTCCGATTCGTACGGACGGACGGACGACGGACGGATGGAACCTAATACTATATCCAGCGCCTTGCGCTGAAAGCGCGATGGGGAATAATACAGTATTTGCAACTCTTGCCATTTCACTGAGATTCAATATCAACAATGGAAGCAATAATGCATCATAAGTGTATTATAGTGACAATACATAGCATCAACAATTTGGGAGAGATACATAACCCACGCCATGATTCCACAATTGAAGTTAGTAAGTCTCTTCTTCTGGAAGGTTAGACCACAAAATACTTGGGAGAGCTACCAGTTGCTCTTAATGGAAAGATCTATCCATTTTTGTGTCACTGCACAAGGGCAATATTCTTGGACGTCCCAACCACAGCATCAGGAAGGAAATGTTGACATGACGCACAATCTACGGATGGAATGCCGACCAACATTCTGCAGAAGTTGGAGAAGACAACTGAGGTCTCACGGTCCCCATGAAATATTCTTGATGAAATACAAATAGCACGGGTCACGTAATGATAACCAGGCACAATGCCTTTCGAGGTAATTTTCATTTTCGATTAACTACCTATGTTGAAACATAGATCGATCACGATGCCGCCCAGCAGACATGAATCCATGAAATAGAATCATGCCAAGTCGCCCAAAACAAAGAAGTTCAAAGCCCCTGGATCAAACAAGAGAATTATGGTGATTATATTTTGCTATATCATGAGTGTAATTCATATTGATTACCTACCACACGGAACAATCATTATTTGAGAATATTATCGCAACGCATTGCGGAAAAAGCGCTCAGGCAAGCTCGAGCTGCAATTTCTCTTCTCCGGGACAATGCACCAGTCAGTAACAGAGCTGCAAAGGCTGCTGACCACGAATGCTGGTTCAAACACTTTACTTTTACGCCGCACTCAGCAACAGTCCAGTTATATGGCGGCAGTCTGTAAATATTCGAGACTTGACCAGGCACTCCTGTGATCAACAGCACGAGTATCGATGTACGCAATTGGTACACGATGACATGTGTCAACCACGTCAGCGAGTACGATCACGCGATCCCGTTAGTCGCCTCATACAGCAGGTGTGGATTAATGAAGATTAATTGTAACCTGGACCTTAAAAGAAGGAAAAAAACACACTTGCTAATATGCCCCAAATTAGCTATGATAACCAGCTTACTGCTGCCGAGCGTTGTTCAACAGAAGGTGGTTACTAAATAGAAAGACCATAAGTGTTGTGGGCTGTTTTCTTTGAACATATATTGCAGGGGAATGTGACCTCAATCGGTGTTAGATTGAAAACATTTTCATAATTTTTTATCTGAAAAAGGGCAAAAAGACTGTCCATATCAATACGAAATGCTTGCTAAACGGAGAGTCGATTTTGAAGCAGATTTTACGTAACTTACCAGGACTTCTAGACGTAGTATTCTTGTAGTTTATTGGTAGTCAACAGTTCCTACAATCGCCAGCAGCTGAACGGGTGGTGTGAATCCAACTAGAGTCCATGCAGGTAGCAAAATTCCCCATGGTCTCTAGTCTGATGATCTACCGTCTGTTGTTGGCGATCTTTTTTTATATTACATTCTCCAAATAGTGATGTTAGTTTTACCTTTCCACGTTAGTTTTAAATATAATTGTGATATTCTAGGTGTTTTACTGTCCTTCGTCGACAGTTTTTTGTGATATACATATATTCCATTTCAGTGTTAAGTGTTCTCGTCGCGATATGGTTGAAATATTGCCGATATGACATTAAATATAAATTCACTCACTCAAGTGTACGGTAAAAGGTGATCATACTCTGCCCAACCGAAAGAAGCAAAGCAACTTTGTTACTGCCGTATCGGGCGGCAGGATCATACGGTACTGTGAATTCAGCATTATTTCATGATGAAGGGTCCACGCCCTTCCCAAGACTGAAGAACCCGTAAAGACCTCTGCGTGTTGAGATGCGGCCAACGGGATCAGGTGGTCGGGCTCGCTGACTTACTTGACACGTGTCACCGTATCCCAATTTCGTTTATCACTGGAGTGTCTGGTCCAGACTCGATGTATTACAGACCACCCTCAAGTAGCTGGAATAATGCTGAGTGGGGTGTAAAACAAGAAAACAACTAGCCCTCCACCCCATTTCTTTGATCAGTCTTTTACACACAGTGTGGTGGCGAGTGGGTCTGTGCGTAGAGCTCAGGTCACAAATCAGTCGAAGTTAAGCACCGTCTAGCTCGGGCAGTCGTTGGGCGGGTAACATTGTTTAAGAGCTTCTTGAGAATTTCTAGGACTTCAGTCCTGCCCCACAACGAAACACATGTAGTACACGTGGTCTCACCTTAGGCAAGTGAGTTTGTTAAAATTGCCTTTGTTCACCCAGCAGAAAATGGGTACCCGGTCAGATAAATCACGTGACCTTCTAGCGCCTAAGGGGTAGCATGCGTTATCCGGGATAATAATAATCAGATTCTGATTACAGCCTACAGTGAGCAACTAGTCAGATGGATACTAGGCGCTATATTAGTGAATTATTATCACTCAGTTAATGAAGAAGCAATTGCATTGATACCTGTTATTAGCAATACACAAAGAACGCAGATTTCATTCGATGTCAAGATTTAAAACTGTCTCAAGGAAATTCAGTGGGCGATGCTCAGTCTGATCACAGTGACCGTACCAGTGAAATCTGATCTATTCCACAAGCGCCTACCCTGTCGTGTGGAGAAATAACACAATCTACTATACCGATAGCTAGTTTCAGTGAACTATAACGTAATCAAAAGCAATGTAAACGTACGTCTCACGAGATGCCGTCCCCAGTCGATAAATGGTGACTATTTTACAACGCAGCACAGTAACAGTAATACCACCGACTATTATTACTACTCTCTCTATCTTGTCTTTGTCTCTGAAAACCTGTTATATATCACTTAGGCATTGTGTTTAGATACGTAAATACGTCAGTGCTATAGACCAGATCCATCGATCACATATCGTGGTGATATCTAATGTGTTTATCAAAGCTGCACATGCCAAGAAGACCAAATTGTGATGGACATGATAATTGCATAACAAACAACAATTCTACATTGCCAAAACAAAGCATTTTGCGCCATTAGTAATTAAGTATTTACGCGTATTGAGTACATTATGAGCTCAAAGCCTCTGAGGCATATCCCGTATGTTATTTCTAGACATACATCATCAATCTTCATTACAGATTTAACGTCCACAGTGGCCAATGCTACCAGTATACAGAAAGCTTGGATATAGAAATGATTGTTCCCTACATCAAGTAGCCAATGATTCATTAAATCATTATCTAAACCCTACTAAATTGCAAACTACCAGGTCCAAACCACAATTGCCATACCCGTATCAAAATACATCAGGATCATAAATAACTATTTCTTGTTTGTACAAATGATTGTTTCTTCGCCAAATGGTCGATGGTTCAATAAATCATAACTGTAACATATGAAATTATTGTGAGTAAACAGACACTTGGAGGGCAAAGATTTAAATATTAATGCATTAATCAATTCCAACTTCACTTGGCGTATCTGATGGTACCTGATTTAAGATTTCATGAACGACCATGGACGCTAGACAGTGGGAACTTGAAACAATGATCTAGACATTATTTAGAAAGACTGATCAAAATGGGATTTTTCAAATTCGGCTGCACTCTGCAAAGGTCCAGAAGCAACTACATTTCCTTTTTCGTGGCGCTCATCTTTTAACTTGCTTATCTGACCCTTTCTTACCAGGTGTAATTTGCGCAGCACCAATATATGCTTATGACACTTCATAGCGGAATTTGATATGAGGCTACTAGTCTTGGCTTGGCTGAGACGAGACAGTGCTTTGTACAAATTGGAATATTGTTGCGACCTAATGTCATGTTCAGAAATATTCGGCACAGGTGTAACAAATTTAAATTTGTCTGAGCAAAGGTCAAAGGTGATATCCGATGTCAGATTGTAAACCATCAATGATGTCACCAATGCAATAATAATACTGTGTATTTGTAAAGTGCTAGACTCCATGCACCAGTAGTACATGATCAAAACGTTGCAAATATGTTACAAATCCTGGATAGCCTATTAGTAAGCTGCCTGTAGCGCTAGAGGGTCATTGTCACATGACTTATCCCACCGAGTACCAACTTTTTTCGCTGGGTGAACAGGGGTAATTTGGAACAAACTCACTTGGCAAAGGTGAGACTACACGTATCACATGTCCTTCTATGTGGAGCAGGGCCGAAGTCCTAGAAACTCGCAGGAGTCAAGCTGCCTAACGGGTCTTCACTTCGACTGATTGTTGCCTGAGCGTTATGCGGGAAACAGCATTGACGGGGCTATATTATTTAAAGACGACAGCTGGAATATGGCTCTCGGGAATAGCAATATCGTCAATAACTAACACACAAATGTAAGTAACTTAATACTGGCATACTCCCTGGCAGTGAAAACGTTTATTACACCCATTTTATTCTATCAGCTTGTAGCTTTCGAAGCTAGTGTACTGCAATGACGTTCTGTTCGTATAAATACAAAGTGAGGCAACTTTACATACACAACTACCTGCGGTACCAAAGATAACTGTCCACGAGGTGCTCGTGAAAGTTTACACAGACAAGAGATAATGACGTAAGAATACATTTCACATTCCATAAAGAGACAAGAAGAATATTCGTTTTCCATGTTGTATCATATATTTACACTAACGTGTTTTTCATGATTTATTACAATACTTTGTATTTGATAAGGAAAACGGAACCTGATCTAATCTATAATCTGTTGGGTGGTGGGGTAGCCCAGTGGTTAAAGCGTTCACTCGTCACGCCGACGACCCGGGTTCTATTCCCCACTTGGTTACAATGTGTGATGACCATTTCTTGGGTCCCTGTCGTGAAATTGCTGGATTATTGCTTAAGCTATGTAAAAATAACTTCACTCACCCAATCACCTATCGTATTCACGGTGTTCTTTATGAATAATATTACAGGCAAGACACGAAAAGCATTCCGATATAGATCATCGTACCGTTATCAAGCAAGAACATTTCGTAAGCCATAATCTCGTTAATCCCCTTGATACATAGACTTGCGTTGTTTTTGTTAATCACTATGAGATAAGCCAGCTGTTTACTGGAAAACCTCATCCCTGTTTGACAATAACAGAAGTATGTTTACTTAACAAATATGTCAGATAAACAGGTTTACAAATAGGGACGATTCAGCTCCGACCTAACAGCACATGATGTACAGAACTGTCTCAGTCAGAGGCGTCAGCAACGCCTGTTTGAAATCTACGATCTGTGAATGAATCCAATTCTGCCATATACCATTATATCCGATATATCACTATATACCGAATATATATATTGGATGGTAAGTTGTGAAAGTTAGGGTAAAAGCGAGGTAAATTAATAAGCCTACCTGTCTTCGTGCGGTATCACATCTCGGTGTTTGTTTGTTTTCTGCATGCCTCTTAGAGTGATAAGCATCCATGGTGTTGGCAGTGTAGGGACAATCAATGACACGACTCGACAATTACATTTTCCGTCCAGCTTAACAGGTCATTATGCTCGAGGATATATTGATTGGGTTGTACAGCACCGACAGCCGTACTACAGCCGTTTGTTCTGTCATTACATCAACAGGTCCACACACAGGTGTGATTTTATGAAGGTGAGATGCCAGGTGACGCAGATCCAGGTGTTGATAAAGGCACGGTACAGGATATTCAACTGCTGTATCTGCAGTAATATGGAGTATTTCCTCATGACTTTCACAGAGGGGTAAATGAGGTGGATTTGATGGCGTTCTATCTTCAGTCATCTTGGCATCGCAGAGCATATATGCACAGAGCCATGTGAAAATACATATGTAAGGGTTTGGTCATGGTGATGAAGCTGTTATGCCTCTTAATTCATACGACTCGACTATGACCGTTGATGAATACGGTCTGAGGCAATGTTTTCGCTTTAATTTAGGAAAACATTAAAACATTAACGGGGGGAGTGTGTGTGTGTATGTGTGTGTGTGAGTGTGTGTGTTGGTGTGTGTGTGTGTAGTATTTGCTTTTTAGAATCGATTCAATCACTATACTAACTGTCAGTGAATTAAAGTTCAGTGTTTCCCACCTGAACTTGAAATACGGGACGCAGATAAGAAATCTTTATTCTTGCTATTCAGATACCTGCATAAAGATGCAGAGTCACAAAAACTGTCAAGACGACTCTATGTGACTTCAGAACTCCCTTCATGTCGAGCAATATTCAAGAGCTCCAGTCTTTGGTGTCTGTATTCCATAACCTTTGATGAACAGTCCTACAAAGACTACAAAGAGAGTAATACACCTCTTGCTCAAAAGTTACTCGATCAGGATTATTTACGACATTCACTTACGCGTCGTTCAGAACGTTTTATGGTAGGCATCCACTGGATGATCCAGGTTACATTTTGAGAATTGAGGCATAAATGGCTTAATGTTGTCCACACAATTTCCTGGGTTCCTATGACTTATATCTATATTCCCGTATTCCTGTAACATCGACCTCCCTCTGCATGTGTTTGCGATGTATGTCAATGATCGTAAGCATAAACTTTTAGATATTTTGTGAAAATTGGATTCGATATCCCGTTTCCATTTACACGAAAAGGCAATTTGTCAAATCTGACACGCTTTGAAGCCCAACAGTAGCATCATCGTTTTTTGTTGGTTTTTTTTTTGTTGTTGTTGTTTTGTTTTTGTTTTTTTGGTTTTTTGGGGGGGGTTGTTTTGTTTTTGTTTTGTTTTGTTTTGTTTTGTTTTGTTTTGGTTTTCGTTTTTTGTTTTTTTGTTTTGTTTTGTTTGTTTTTTTGTGTTTTTTTTGTTGTTTTTTTTTTTTGGGGGGGGGGCTTGATGGGCATTCGAGTTACGCATATCAGAAATACGATCATAAGCAATCATGTCAGCGTTGAACCAATATTTACTCCAAATCGATCTGCAGAAGGAATTCTGCGTGTGCACCTGCATCCGTTTCTGTACATTCTGATAATTTACCAATTACAGATTAATGTGTAACTCAAACGATGAGAAATATTAAACGTCATCTCGATCAAGTAAATATGACCATGTAATATGAACTAAGTGTTGCAGAATTTGTGAGTTTTAAGAGTATTAGAATATTCGGAGAGCTCGTAACCAATCACCATAAAGAACGGGTGATAATCTTCTGTGCGAAATTGGTGTTTAAGTAACTCATGAACGGCGTATGACGCTTGAACATGGGCCTCCGCTTCATCAATCTCCATTAACTAATCAGTGTGAATTGCCAACATACGCCGTCTTCGTTTCCACGACTGGAGTGTTTGGGCAGACAAATAACAAAAGGTCATCGAGAGATATAAACACGAAGCTGTGTCTTATGTTGTAATTGGTATTGCTGTGACCATTTTTGACAATTCGCTTAGGGACCGATAATTTCAATTTTAGGGGACAGGTAATTTCGCTCGAGACAAATATTTTTTCGCACTTTCAGTAGCAATTCCTTTTAACGACTAGGGTTTCCTTGCAAAGTGGTCTCAGGGTTGGCACTTGTTAATGAGTAGGGCTTGCAAACTCGTGTCAAGAATATGAGCAGGCGAGTGTGGTTTGAGTATTGCTTTTTATAAGCAATTACCCAGCTATACCACGGCGGAGAACACCAGAACGCTTCAAACACTCTGGAAATCGCAAACAGGGCAAGGCAGTGCAGGCGCAACCAGTGAAGTACGGGTTAGAATTGGTAGGCTTGTAGTAAGAGGCAACTGACGGGATCTGATGGTCAGGTTCGCTCATGCTGTTGATCACTGGAGTGTTGGACCCAGACTCTATCATTTACAGACCGCTGCCGTTTGACTATTGCTCGTGAACAAAATAGAACAAGTAACCTGGACGAGCCTCCACAGAGCATATATTATGACATATTTGGTAGCCGGTAATAAGATGAGAATTAGTAGTAAATGGTGGATTGCCTGGGTATTAATGGGTATGTAGATTTCGTTCCGCCAGAAAGGGATGTTTAAAGACAATGAACCCTGGTCACCAACGACGTGCTATTTTGTTTTACCAGTTTGCTACTTGTATGATCTGTTTTTAATGCATCCTACAATGACGGCTTAGAAATGACTGTTAAAAAGTGCCATATAATTTTTCTAGGACAGATAACGTTGAACGTTTATACCTGAGACTCGCAACGATAACAATCGTTCTCCATCACATAGTGAAATGTTAAAAAAATTATCTGATTACTTAAACCTTAGATTTTTGGTAGGCGAGTGCACAGAAAGGAATTTTTCTCATTGTTTCCTGTGGAACTCCCAAAGAAATTCACGTTCACGTGTAATCAATATGACCTCTGCATTCTTTAGTACAAAAGTACACATAATGCATTGGGGTCCATGCAGTTTTATCATTGAACATGAGCTGATATATTACCATAACTTGGCGTTTCAATTTAAAGAGCGTCCCGAATGATAAACACGCATCGATCTTGCGAAATCCCATTAAGCTGTTGCTCTACACACCAGTGGCTTCGGCTAGATACATCCAATTTCTCCAAAAAATCCCCAATGACAAATATATTTTTCCACACTCATGGTATTTTTTTCCGGGATCAAAAAGATAACTATAATTGCTGAGAAGGTGTAACCTAGTCCCCAAAAGGGTTCAGTTTCCCGATCGTAACAGCAAGCGCTTTCCTCATGCTCGGAACAATAGAAAGGACACTTGATGAAGTATCAAACTAACAATGAAATAAGACACGAAGGACGAATGCAAGCCAACGAATGCAAGTCAAACGGTAATATGTATTTGCCGTTGTCAGTAACGTTAACGACACACGTTTAGAAGATTAAAGGAGTCCTGGATTCATATTTTTCACGAACTATTGCCATTTAAATAAATTTGCAGTGAAAAAACAACAGCAGTCCCTTGTGATCATCATACGGATGAGTCGATATATGCCATCGATAATTTCATTTCAGGGGTTTTCGTTTCATCACCAGTGAAAAGAGTAAAGAACCAACAGTTCTAAACCCCAAGCTTAGCTGATCAATCTTGTGTCAAACGTGTACACCATGAGTGAGTTTGGTTTCACATAGCCAAAAACATCACTTCGGTTCCACTGTTATGTAACATACAAGTATAGATAAGGGACCGACAACCACGGGAACAATAAGACAAACCACAGCTCTAACCCACAATAATAAGATTCTGGCACTTCCAACGGATGTAATTCAACCCAGCAAATTGTGGAGTTATAGACTACCGTCACTCTCGTACCTCTGTTCGCACCTCGAGTATCACCTTTCTGTTATCATCTACCAAATAAACGATCGCAATGAAGAGAGAACCATTATATCGAGGTTATCGAGATTTCCCGTTTCGAAGTATTACATTTGGAAGCTGAATAAGATGTTAACATGTTTTAGTACGGAAGATTAACGCAATCAGTCGGTCCACGATAATTTCATTTTCTCCAGCAAGAAAAAAAACAACACAGCCCCAGGGATATCTTGCTATACGGATTACTTTTGGAAACAATCTGTTAAAGCCTCGTGATGCATACAATCATCCAAGGACAATCTCGCTACTTAGATGCAGATTCTAAATCTTTTCCTTACAGTAATTCTACGGTCGTTTCCACTTATGGTTGCCAGAAAGCAATTGGCTTTATGATGGCGCACAGTTGTCTCATGTAGTTATGATCTCGAGTCGAATAGTCTTTGGTCGCTGTCGCTAATATTCTGTAGTCAAAGAGACGCTATCCATGAGTAATCAATAACAGAAGGATCCACATGAAAGATCCAGGATCGAATCCAGATATGGTGAAGAGCTTTGGACTATTTTTCTGACATTCCCTGTGGCTTATTATTTATCATGTGTGATCAATATCACAATGTGAGCTTGACATTAATTATCTGCAGACAGAAGATAAATATGAACTTAATATCAGCGGAGATGAAACATCCCAATTTTGACTTTCTGTTGAATATAGGGCATTCTTTGAGTGACGCATTGGACAACAACCGTCCTCTGGGAGATTTCACTTTGATCTTGACATTGATACGGAGATCATGGAGATGTTTACATAGATTTTCAGGGTGATGGGATATCGGTGACTTTATTGGTAACAATTAATACACAGCACATTTCGACTGACAGGTAGAGTTATAGGCTGAAATATGAGACACCTTGGTGTACACATTGCAATACAAGTTGGTGCCATAATGTGCCATGGGCATGTAGCAGAAACAGGGTGTGGAATTGGGTTTGGTAGCAGTATTTGTTCAAAAGGGTGACTGAAAAACTTCAAATTACCGAATTTTTCTGATGCAGGTGATGTACTACCTATACCAATATTTCTTCGTACAGAAGCAAGAGTACAGTTTTAAGCAGTTTATAGCAATATGCTACCACTTCCGGACACCCGAAATGTGCTTCATACGTTAACGTTGTACGTGGAGAATCGAACCTAGGACTTTGCGACCGCTTTAAAACCTGAACTATCCCACCGTCCACATATGGAGAAGGTCGTTCACACAACATTCGTGATACAAATGAGGACGTTTGTTACTGATATGTTGTTCATCAACCATAATTATACATAATTTTCGTCCCCTGGAATTGGTTACCAGAAGGAAATGAGATTAGATGGATGCATAAATGTTTGCAAATGAAGTGACAATACCGTATTCCCAACACTTGTTTGACAATTTTTCCAATGTTTTCAATGGGCATAATCCCATTCGAGCTTAAAGATTGTTTGATCATGGTGACAACACCACTATCCGTACTATACAAGCTTGCAATGAAGCGCATTTCCTTATTACATGTATCTGTATCTGTTCAAAGCGTTATTCGTTCACTCGCACCATTGATCAGCATTTACTTATTAAAAACATAAAATGTCATAATGTGCCCACGCACAACAACTGAGGTATTTGTATTGTACTAGACATTCATCCATGACAAATACGAATGGTCAATTATGGAAAAACGTGACCAGAATCAGGTATCTGACCTTCTTAAACTTTGTATAAAACAATATTACGTGTGAATACCTTGACTTGTGGATATCTTTTATGTTGAAGTGTGGTATTTGATATTGGAACATTGTTTTTGTGCCGAATTTGACGTACAACATCCTGTCTGGTTTGACGATGAGAAGAAGATTACGCCTGTACAAATTACGATATGCAGTTCCTATTGTGCCGTGAGACTACCTCAGATTTCAAACGCACTGGGCTCTTACCTAAGTGTCCGGGTTAGTTGTAGGAGAGATGGTTAACATGCCTGTCGGGCGATGGGGTAGCCAAGTGGTTAAAGAGTTGTCTGGTCACGTCGAAGACCAGTGTTCGAATCCCCACCTGGGTACAGTGTATGAAGCCCATTTCTGATGTCCCCCGCCGTGATATATGCATGAATATCACTCCGTCTGATCAGGTATTGCCTGTGCTGTCTGCACCACGCCATGTTATATCTCTTCACTTCATATACTCATCATAAATAGTTTGATCAGTCAATCCAGGAGCAACAACCTTTCAGCATTGGTAATTAAGCTCCTTAACAAACACTCCCAAGTATAATGTTCCAAAAGTACACGATGTTGTAACGATGTGCTCTAGATTTTAATCTCGAGGTTTTACTGTCTATATTTGGAAACGTAGTCTGAGTTTTGTGTAAATATGGCACAAGCTTACGTAAGCCTGCTTACAAAACCTGATAACCTTACTGGAAAATGTCACGTATTGGGTTACTGAAATGGCGCGTGTCGTCACTTGGTCCAGCAGCTCAGCGAATTTATCATCACAGCATTTTCTGAAAGGGTTGTCTTAGATAATGTTTCTCCGAACTATTAAAATGCAGCATATATCTGTGATTGATGGCTCGCTGTTTACATTATCTAAGCTACATCGCTTAACCTAGATCTCGTTTTGTTCGGATATAACTTACCTAGCGAAATGGAACAGGTAATGAGCCAATTCCGAATCCTATTTCAGTCCAAGGATTAACCACGACATTAATATCTGCAAATTCTATTTGGGGATTGGAAGTAACTGTTGAAAAGACTGGAGCGAACCTGCTCATGAATAGTATTGTTATAGGAAGATGACACACTCCTCAGTAATAGTATTGTTATAGGAAGATGACACACTCCCCAGTAGCTGCACTGTTGTGTATGTATGAATACCGTATCAATGATGTTATATAATACGCCAATATACAGTTATGAAAATTAAAAAAATCTAAATCTGAAACTTTAATCCAGTCGGTACTAATTTGTGAGTGAGTGAATTCAGTTTCACATCGCTTTTGGCAGTATTAAAGCAGTAATACAACGGGAGACACCAGCAATAGGCGTTATACATTGTACCCATGTAAGGAATCGAACACGGGTCATCGACGAAACGAGCGAAACCCCGCTAACGATAGATACAATAGTACATAACCAAAACCTATAGCACAAACCTCCAAACCTCAGCGTTTCTGTCCACAGCAGTCTACTCAATATTTGTTCATCGTTTACTTTCTTACAAAGCAATGCCATTACAGTCAGCCTAGAGGCAATCATGAATACACGTAAATTTCATGATAACCGTCTTCGTGTCTGGTGCCTGATGTACTCTGTTGGTGGCCATGGTTGACTAGTTATATGTGCCAAGAGTTGGCTGAGTTAACTGTTGACTGATTGAGTCAGGCCACTCATACATTAAATCATATCGGGCCAATCTTTTCACCAGGCATCGCCAGTGCATTACGGCCTAAGGCTTAATCATCAAGACAGAGTAAACAACTCACATTGTACACTGAATGAATCACAGCATCTGGTGTGCTGAAGTTGACCATTTGGCAAAGCGATTTGGCATCATAATGAGGAAATTGCAACATATGCGAACGATCAGTGGTGGCGTTTTGACTCGTTTTTAATCATGGGCTATCAATGTTTTAAATCAATTCGGAAAACCGTGTTATAACCAGTTTATAACAAGGGGGGTATGTCCAAGGATAACTGTAACTTGTCGAGGCGAAGGCGACTAACGGGGTTGGGCGATCAGTCTCCATGACTTGGTTGACACATGCCCTCGTATCTCAACTGCGTAGATCGATGTTCATGCTCCTGATCACAGAATTGTTTGGTCCAGACTCGATTATTTTTAGACCGGCGCCATACATCAGTAACATTGCTGAGTGCGACCATAAACAACAACCCAATACACCAAATCCTTCTCACATACCTACGAAGCAATATCTAGTGTACTATTGCACTGTACTTTCAGCCCCTAATCCTTTTGACATTTCAACATTTGTATTGCTCTATTTGTTCAGTATTGGTCTTGTAGACCTGTCATACATGTCAATCAGGACATAAGCCATGATAACCGCAGGCGAGACACAACAACGTGTCCGCAGTCTCCAACCATTCCACTGACAGCCTGAGTAACTGCTGACAATATTAGATGACTGAAAGAGTCGGGTTTAACGTCGGTTCGGAGCGCACTGGAGTCATGTCAAGGCGTCTCGGCCCAATTCAAGAGGAACGTCCAAAGTGATGAAGGTCTAGGGCGGTAACCACATAGAATCTCATGATCATGGTTACTGTGGTAACAAACATAAGCGGAGCAAACTGATAGGCTGCCGGTATGTCCTAGTGACACGCTTTTCATTACGAACATCGGCGCCGGAGAGGATTTCACACCAGTGCTGCCCCATCGCAAACCTAACAAACCACCGTGTCACTGAGATGCTGCAGAAAGCGACTCACTCACTCACTCTCACGTCCAAAGACTCATCCAGCACACTCACTCACAAGCATATACTATTTCATGTTACACGAATTTGAAATTTGTTACAGTTTTCAATACGTGAGCCACGGTTTTTACTTAATCGTAATATCGTAATAAAATGAGCCTTGTTAGATATCGAATGCATATCCCTAAGAGGAATTAATGCGAGCGAGAGGAATGCTGGTTCAGTTAAGGATCAATTGTAAATATTAAGAGATGGAGTGCTTCTTATTTGAAAAAAATGAACAATTTATGCAATCTGATGATTGCGGAAATGGTACAGGGCGGTGATTATTATTTTTTAATCACGCGGAAGCCTCGTGAATTACCAAAGAAGTGTCATTACTGTTTCAGCAAGAAAGGACATTTTGTAATTGGTCGTGGTTATTATGTCTCTGTTTTGAACAAATCTATGAGAATTATGTTATCTAAATCATGAGAAGAAGAGGACGTGAAGACTGAAGGTTCACCATCAAAGAACATCCTAATACTTTACACAAACTCTTAGGGATCATTTCGCTCAACACAAAGCATCTCCACACATCTTGATGTTCTTCTAAGAGGGTGTCAGGAACTTTTTCATTGATAAAATACTCGCTTGTGAGAATTATGCTGTAGTACGTCGTGATTTCATTACTTCTAGCGACGTTCTGGGTTGAAATGTGTCATTACAGAGTCCCTTTGAGATGCATTACACCGAAGTAAGTTATAATCAGTGCGCGAAATTTAATTTTGTTCAGCCATAATCAATACAGTCAACTTTATGCAGCAATTTAAAAAGAGGAAAAAAATTCATTTGGTGGCAACAGAATTAGCCTGCAGTCAGTGTAATTAACGATAGCATCCGCATGTCTGGTCATTCATGGACCTGAGGCAACAGAACATGTCTACATAGTCGGAATGCGGCGACAAAACATAAAGCAAGCTCTAAGTAGACAACCCTGCCGTCCACCCTATCCCTGTTATCATCTCATCAGTTCGAGATAGTACTTAAGACCCATTTCAATCACTGTGAGCATCGTCTAGTCTCACGGGCATCACTTGGGTGATTTCATCCAGGAATTGTCTTACGACCTCTGATTGTTGCCTTTGTCATTGCCAGACTGAGGGTGTTCTAGACAGACAACCCGAGTTTGCTTGACCAAGTAATTAGTATCTGTGGTAATATCAAGTAGGTGTGATCGAACACAAATCACTCAATTTCCCAGGTTGAATGTGTGTATAATCTCCACAAAACTCCTTCATTGCGGTATGCATGTCAGCTGTGGTAGCTTTCTAAACAGAGTTGGGTTTTTAAAGATTGATGTCTTGGTTCGATTCGGAGACACTGATAAGATCACGAGGTGTGATTTAAAACGGCTGGAAATAGCACGGAAAATGCGGATGCAAAGTACCATAACACCAGTTATTTGGATTGGGTAATGTAGAGAAAATATCAGGCGCACATATCTATATTTACACACTCTTGATGATATTTGTATGCATTGGGAAATAATGAAAAGCATTCCACTTATAAAAATGAAAAACATAAGTCACGGAAATTTATTATTCTCCACATATGATTTTAACAGAAGAAAGCAGTGATATCACGGAAAATTGTTGATGCAGACGGTATGAGAATTGATTGGTGATACTTTGATGAGACATTTCCTATTCTACACAATGGAACGTTTTTATACTTATTTGTACAATGCCCGCAGACAGAACAGATCGTTATTCAGTTTATATACACGAGTTAGGCAGCAGAGAGAATAGCGACAGTAAGACATCTAAACGTAGCTACCCTTAATATGAGTTTGTGAGTTTGTATACGACAAACAAGGCAGGGAACACTTCTTTCTGAAGAAAATCGCAGCGGTCTTCACCCTATGTGCCAAAGTGTGGAATAATGAACGAGCGCCTTAACTATCAGGGTACCATAACGTCCCGTCAGGATTCTAACTTTAAGATGTTTAAACCAGATGTCACACATTTTAACAATTTCGAAGTAAGATACTTCATTATCCTATTTCAGGACATTGGGTTACACTTACGACATACGCATATATCAATGAAACAGGAATACACACAAATACATATACATGAATGTTCCAAGACAAGTGAGTTTACAACGACGACAACTCTATTAAATGCAAAGTCTCAGAGATGTGTTACATCCTATCTTAAGAAATTCTGCGTGACAGTTTCAGCTTCATCACTACAGCATTTGCAATCAGAGCAACAATACGTCGAAACAAAGAAAAAACTACGACTTTGTTACAAAAATGCCACGTCGTTATAACAAAGCTAGAACGTTAACTAAACAACGTTAATATTGAGTGTGTAGGCAGTATAGTGGGCAAACATTCCTTAAAGAATCTGTGATATCCGCATCGTAGTAGCTGATCACTATTGCAATGAAATATTGACTGTGTTATGGAACTGTGGTATTTTTACGGATAAACTGTCTGTCTGATTACTATTGTATACCTTCCATGTACGTGGATGTTGATCGTGAAGGAGTATAACCATCCGAAGATGTTGCTCAAAAGTATCTTGACCAGGTTCACGTCCTTCACGATAAAGTTAACAAAGTGTGCAAAGTTTTCAAAACATTTTATGTTTCAGAAATGGACGACCAAGAGGATGCCAAAATCAAGTGCTCACTTGGCCCTGAGGCACACAGTCACATGGATGAATGTCGTGTTTGTGACTGATGCCACACGTAGGACAGGATACGTTCATCATGTCGCATACACTATGTGACTTTATAACGTCATGCTTCAGCGTCAGCTTTGTGCAGGGATTATGAGAAAGGTTATGTCGTATTTTGTAATTGAGGAGGGCATTCGTGAAACAGACATACGGGAATTGCTTATTACATTGGACCTTTGCCATACCCTTGACATTCGTATTTCATAAACTTGAAGTTCTCGCCTCATTAGATGCTATTCAGTCATATTAATATGACGGAGTGGTTTCGATTCCTCCGCCAGAAACCTAATCTAGCATAGATTTAAATTAAATCCTTTTACCATTTTTTCAACAAATGTGATGAAATCCTGTGTGACCTTATGCATTGTTTCAAATTTTATTAAATAGGAAGATCCCTTGGCAGCGTCTTGATCGAAAGATCAAATAAACGCGTTACTGTTATTAAGTCTTGTTGCTTCGTATATAGTACGTAGCAACTACTCTCTTCAGTGTTGTGCACAAGAGATACAAACAAGCCTCCTGACCTACATGTGCAGGATCCCACCATCTGTCCAGTTGTCAAGCGGTAATGTGTTTCTTGTAATGGCTTGCCCCTTTTAAATGAATCTGCCAGGAAGAAAAATACGGTAATGTTTCACCGTCATTCCATTTGCTTTGACATTCAAAGAACAATGTGGACAACCTGGGGTAAAACCATTCAGTTCAATAAGACGATTCAGCGAGAAAGGTTTTTGGCAGTCTAGAACAGTTCCCTCTGTTGGATGCATTTGATCTTATCTCTTCAAGTCACACAGGCCAGTGATTGCGTTATTGACTCGGAAAGTGCTTATTACAGTTTCTGTGATTAATCTTCTCAAACTGCATAAATCATTTTAGATTGTTTACCACCTAAAGACACCGGCGTTGGTCCTTCGCGTGGTCATGTGGTGGTGTACATTTGTTTTAAACTTGTTTTCTTCATACAACTTGTCCACGGTGATGACAAAATGATGAGAAATGCACATGTATTAGAACTCCTCCATGTTGAAAAGATGATGAGAAATGTACATGTATCAATCCTTCCTCAGTGATGGCGATGACAAGCCAGTAGGGAGTTGTGAAAGTGACCATACGAATTGCCATAAGCAAGCGTGTTTCCGACTGCACCAATAACGACAAGTACGCAGCATGTAGGGACATGTGACTATAGCAGACCATCTGAAGGTAATGAAGGGGCATAAGGGACACCAGACCTCCCCCATGAATCAACACTGGAGGGACACATAACAATACCAGACCTTCTCCCGTGAAGGCATCTCTGAAGGGCCATATATTATAGCTATACCAAACCTTCTCCCATGGAGGCAAGTCTGGAGCTACATACTGTAAACATACCAGACCTTCTGCCACAAAGGCAACTATGAAGGGCCATATAACTATATAAGACCACCTGCGATGAAGACAACTGTGAAGGGTGATTAAACGTCTCACATGAAGGCAGCAATGGAGGGACATATAACTATACCAGGCCATCTCCCGTGAAGGCATCTCTGAAGGGCCATATATCATAGCCATACCAAACCTTCTCCCATGGAGGCAAGTCTGGAGCTACGTGTAAACATACCAGACCTTCTGCCACAAAGGCAACTATGAAGGGGCATATAACTATATAAGACCACCTGCGATGAAGACAACTGTGAAGTCTAGCATGAGGACAACTCATGAGCGACATGCAACCATACTAGAGGTTCTCCCGTAAAGGCAACAATCAAGGGGCATGTAACTGTACCAGTCCCTCTCTCATTGAAGCAGCTGTGGTGGACATATAACGTTGCCATTGTCTCCCACGAAGACCATTCAGTAGGGACATGACCAGACCATCGCCCACGGTGGAAGTCAGTCGGGAAATGTAACTATATACCTGACCATCTCCCATGATAGAAGTCAGTAGGGAAATGTGCCTATACCTGACCATATCCCTCGAAGGAAGTCAGTAGGGAAATGTAACCAGGCCATCTCCCGTGAAAGCATATGTATTGTAATGCGTTGTGATTTTATATCTCAGGTGATATCTAATTAAAACATGGTCACATGATACGGGCATTCCTTGTACAAATGTATACTGAAAACTGCATGACCTCTTTTCAGCACAGCAGCCATTAAAAGGTAATTATAATGTCACAGGGCAGTACGTCAATATCATATATGGAACTGTTAGGATCACTGGAGACGGCATCCTATTAACAACCCGTTAGTAGTACTAAAGTTTGTCTTGCTAATTGTCACTAACAACATTTTAACTTCAGTGCCGGCTGAACAGGACAGGAAATCAACAGCAACTGGAAATGCAGCATAAAGGACACACATGCTTCATGCGAATAAATGATTGATCTTTGTGACAGTATGCATACGATATTGCAGCAATGTACTTTATTCAGTTCTATTGGGATGTAATTGAACGTCATTAAATAAAACACAATACTGATGCATATATGAGGGTTCCATTTAAGCGTAAAAGTATCATTACTGACAAGCTCGTGGACGCAAAGAATTTTCTAAACCTGTTTGCAGCTGTTGAAACATTTATGATACACAGATTAACGACTGTACACGTGTTATTGAATGCGCTTAACAGACAATAAGGGTATATCGACTCTCTGTCGGGTGGACACGGATCCTCTGAAAGCCCGTTTGCATCTCTCATGCACGCCAGAAACTAGGTGGGATCGAATCCCGGTTCGCCACAGTGATGTTTCTAGGGTCATCAGTACAATACGCATGGTTGTGGGTTTCACCATAGTGGAAACATTTACGGTCACTTCGGACTTTCCACAGCGGCGTTTAGCCATATTCATTCGATCACACATTCTGGTTCTTTTTATTTATTTATTTATTTATTTATTTATTTATTTCAGCAATCATGATGACCTGTAAATAATCGTGGACCAGAAACTCCAGTGACTGCCATCATGAGGATTAATCTATGTAACTAGGATTCGATGATATGCATGCACAAAGTCAGGGACAACCCTTTGGTCACCTCTAACGACAAGCATGATTTGTTCAAGAACACTCCTAACCCCGTTATTCAGCTTTTTTGTAGAACACACATGATGCCAACTTCATGACAAAGGACGATGCCGTTGACCAATTCTGTGCGTACTCGCCCTAGGGTTTAAATCGGAGCGAAGCTCTGATTACGATCTCCAACTCGTAAGGTTCATAGCTTATTTATACGTGTGTCTAACAGCCAATACAACATCTAATCAAAAGAACACGTCTTGCTCCCTACAAAGAAACCTCCTGGTCATGACATCCTTGTTTTGTGCAGCGGGTCACATCAACATGCCAGCTCCCCTGGGGTCTACATTGCGAGAAACTTCGACAAGCTGCTGATGTCTCGCACACTTCTTCTTCTGTTCATGACTATTAGGTGTAGTACCATTCACCCAAGCAAACAATCTGCGTCTGTCTGCAAGTCTAAATTGCCCTGTTATAAGAGCCGTTCGCCCATGAATAGATTCCCCGCGGACAAAATGAGAGTTATCACACGGCGCGGAACCTGAAAAGCTGGTTTAGTTATATGATTAGCTTCCCCTGATATTCATCTTTTGCTTCCATTATAGTCTCAGATACCATCTCCAGCATCCACTCAGTCATCAGTAATATAGTCTAGCCAACAGATAGATTATTACCGGTTATATTTCATATCAGTCAGATAGAATATTGCTAACGATATCTTTCAGTACATAGCAGGAAATGTTTTATTCATATGTGATCACTATGATGTGGATGTGTAATAGAGATTTACTTTCCGATTATAGAATGGAGTTATAACTCTTGTTTTCCGGACATTTGCACTTACAAAAGACACCGTTTGTACCAAAAAGAGCGTTTGGGAACGATTTGCTAAATGTTAAACATTTTGTTAAGAACACGAAAATATGAAAACGGTATCACGTTCCTTCAGTTCGGAATGAAAATAAAATTATCATTTCAACCTTATGTGACACCCGTGTGACGGAGCGTGGTGTGAATATTATTTAGGACGCTTATATTGCCAAAATACTTAAACATTTGACAAAGTGTCAATGATGTAAATATGATTTATGAATTTCATCTTTTTCTTTCACACACGCGTACTCTTGTGAAATCGCTTCATTAATCTTTTATTTGACAAAGGAGCAGGCAACCGGTCGAAAGGAATTGTCCCGTCTTTGTTAAAAGCCGTATTCGGCAATAGTCTAACCATATGACGTAAGTCTCTAAATAATCCAGACTGAACCAGATAATCTGGTGACTGACATGAGGATCGACCTACACAATTGGGATAGGAAAACATGCATCAAGAAAGTCTCAGAATTTTATTACCCCATTCCTCTAAATCAAAGTAGGAATGCTGAATATGAATGAATGAATCTTTTGAACCGTAGTTCCGTTATAGGCGAACATGTGAAATGTATTTGTGACAAACAATGATCCGCCTGTTTCACCCAATCTCCCAGGAACTCTTTGAACAGTCACGAACGACATCAAAGGACAATGGGCCATTCCGTAACTCCGTGAAACCATCATTGCCATCGAAGACGCAATGGATCTATTACGTGGACGGCAAACGAAATGGAAGCGACAATCAGCTGTCTTTATCGTCTCACAAATCAACATTACCATGACGCCAGTGTCCAGGAATGTGTGAGGATGTCATTCCTGTCGGTAGTAACTGTCATTTGTGAACGTGGATGTCACTGTTACGCTTCTACTTGAATGAGTCCACGTCTTCCCGGACCACGAAATATTGGACATGTTTCAAGCATCAGTGTGACGTAAAATGTACGAACCGCAGGCACGAAAATTGAAAATAGATCATAATAACTATTTTATGGATACAGTTCATACTGCATACTGTATTATACATGCTCGTTGCTGACAACATACGCAGCTTTATCTGCTAAGCATCAACGCTTTAAAGAACCTTAAAGAACACGCCCATGTTTGTGGATGACAGGAGTGAATGAGTATGTTTTACGCCGCTTTTAGCAATATTCCAGCAATACACGAGTGGGAGCACATGCCTTCAGATATTGTACCCATGTGTGGAATTGGTGGATGAACAATAGGAAATATGTATACGATTCTCAAGTAATATGTATACAATACCGGTGTCATTGTTTGTGTTTTGTCTTTCGGCAACCCGAGTATCGTTTCAGTCAAGTAACGTATTTCTAACCTAGTTTGTAAATATGTGCTTTTCTTTTGCCAGACATCGGATTTAAATTTAGGTCTGTGAATGCAGTCAGAAGTTTCAAGATCATTTCCGTTGTAGTCAGATGTGTCAAACTAATGACAAGAGGGGCATGCTCAAGGCGCTGTATTATTATCTCCTGGCCAATAGATCAGTGTTGTGAATTATTGATTCTGCGTTTCGAGAGGTGTATACAATTTAAGCATTCTGTGATGAGCTGGAATATGTACAGTAACATCACTTTCTCACCCTCACGGATACCCAGTAACCACCCATGAAAATCCGGGTGAGACTTCGGTAGCTCGTGCATGTCTTAACGGGACTAAGGGGATTGGCTGTCAGAGTATCTGAAATAGCTGACACATGTCATCCTACCGCTTTTGCGTAGATATATGTTGACATATTTTATCTTTATGACAAGATTCCAGCAATACCTGTCACCCATTAATACATAGAAGAAAAACAATTAATTTAATAATGCACTGTATCAAATTCACTTTTTCTGCCGGTATTTTCATGGACATAGAGATTACTGTACTCATGTCCATCCGATACTACTTATCTTACAACGAGTTCTTTTAAAACGTATTTAACGTTAAATTTCATATTTTCGCATCGCAGCTGCGCAATAATACACAATACAATAATACAACGTTTATGAATGAATAACGTCTCTTGGTTTCCTAATGTGACCCTCCACAAAAATATTTCTGCCACATCTTCGCGTCGTCATAACGATTAGGGAGGAAGAAGTTGAGGTAAACACAATTTGATGGGTTGATGTGAAGACGATGAGAGGGGAAGAGGTTGAGACAACACAATTTGATGGGTTGATGTGAAGACGATGAGAGGGGAAGAGGGTGAGACAACACAATTTGATGGGTTGACGTGAAGACGATGAGAGGGGAAGAGGTTGAGACAACACAATTTGATGGGTTGACGTGAAGACGATGAGAGGGGAAGAGGTTGAGACAACACAATTTGATGGGTTGACGTGAAGACGATGAGAGGGGAAGAGGCTGAGACAACACAATTTGATGGGTTGACGTGAAGACGATAAGAGAGAAATATGTTTGACACAAACGCACTTCAATAGGTGGGTATGTAGACTGCATGAGGGATACAGGTTGGGGTGAACATATGTGGTTTAACGTCATTTTGAGTGAAAATGGTTCGTACACGTCTAAGCTGAGGGCCAAGATATACATATTGGAGGTGAAAATGGTGCAGATAAATAAAATGACAGTGTGTAACTTAACAGTTTTTTCTTCAAGTTGCAGTAGTGGTGGGTTGATAAAATGACGACATGGGTGGACGATGATTGAGATGAGTACGTTGAAGATGACAGGACAGTTTTACAAATAAACATACAAGTTGATTAGGACAATAAAAACAGATTGATGTGAGGTGACTTGACGTCGACTTGAAGTCCAAATACAGGCGGTTAGCTGATCAGAGTGACTACGGAAGGTGATGATGAAGTGAAGACTAGTTTGAGAAGCCAGTTTGTCAGGAATCAAATCCTCCACTTTCACAAATCCTAACGGTTGTGATTGGGTTGTTATATGACGTGGGCTGTAAACAATTGGGTCTTTACCAAACAATCCAGTGATCAACAAGTTGAGCATCGATCTACGCAACTGTGAAGCAATGACGTGTCAACCAAGATAGTATTCCAACATGACCCCGTTCGCCTTTTACGACAAGCATGGGTTGTCTAAACCGGATCTTCTCCTAACGGTTGTGAGAATAGATGAGAATTTTCATGTACGCCATACCTAAGTCTTCTTAACTTGCGCATTTGTCAATTGTCATTTAAATTTCATTGCTATCGATACCATTATGTGAACCGGTCTCCCCTGCATCTGAAATCTCCATTGGATGTGTCATAATATAATCGATCGTAATATTGTTCCTTGAGAAACTTAAAACAATAACTAACAGATTGGAATTTCACAAAAATAAAATCAATTATTTCCACATGACCTCCGATTTTGATTGGATTTGATAATAAAACATAATAATTTCGTTACTCTTTCTTGCACAAACAAGAACACGTGTCAAATAATCACTCTCTACAGTTATAATTTAGCAAAAATACTGACTAATATTGATGGGAATAATCTAATTCCTGCTACTACAGACATGTTATGATCAATTACAACAACTATATTATTAATCAATACCGTCCTTAAATAAATGTCTTCAATTAGTCAAACGGTTCTGTCATTTTTCTCCTATGTAAACATACATTATACAGTCTCATTAAAAGTACATCTTTTACTCCAATACCATATATCTCCTTGCGTGAAGATATGTATCATTACATCTCAGAATAGAAGTGAAGGATGGGTTGTTTTTCCAGAAAGGTATATGTCAGCCTTCTAAAAATGATGCGACTTCAGTTCGAAACTTTGAAACTTCGAACTCAAGAACGAATACTACCAGGGAATATTTATATCCTGACGAAATTAATGACGATCTATAGTCAGTGTTTTATATTGTATTGTCTTCTTTAATTGCAATATTTTAGTTTTTCATATCTGTGATATTATTCTATTTTACTGTCCATCGTCGGCAGGTTTTTATAATGGACATATATTCCATTTCAGTGATAAATATTCTCGTCACAATATGGCTGAAATATTGCCGATGTGACGTTAAATATTAACTCGCTCACTCACTCACTCACTTACTCACTCTCTCACTCACTCCTGGTGAAAGAGTGTCTATACCATGGTGCGCAGGAACAGTTTGATAAATAACATATCCATGCATATACAACACCGCAGGGCTATTTTACACATAAACATTAATCATGTACCAGCCAAATATTTTTATAGGATGAATACGAAAACTCTGCATGTAATTGAATTTGGTTAAAAACAAATTCCACGTATTGTAATCTTAACTGTAACGTATATTGGAGGCGAAAATGGAGAAGATAAATATAATGACAGTAGGTAATATACAAGTTTTTCAAGTTGGTGAAAGTAAACACAAACGTCAACATCAACATGTGGAAAGTATGATCACCATGGCTACGCAACCGAGCTTTTTGTCACAGTTGTCGTCGTTGTGATTGTATGATCGAACCACCACTGGTCAACGCATCAGTAGTGTCTCTCTTGCCACCCCTGGCACGAACTATATATCCTTATACTAGTATTCAAGCGTCGAATGAATTCTCGGCATCGGGATCCTCATCATTCGTATTGTCTGTCTCAAAGTCCCTGAACCGCATTATTTTGCCCTTACTGCCTAGTTCTACCTGCATTACTGGTTCTGAATTTGCTGTCTATATTCAGTTTATATGGGTTTATATGTTACTGTGAAAATCATGTATATATAGAGACGAAGCGTTAGTCTACCTTTGCCCAAGGAGAGCCTGCGGCATTTCCTGTAGATTTTAAACAGAATGCATGATACCTAGATCGAACGTAGATCGTCGGAGAGAGGTTGGCAAGAAGGTCCTCAAAACGTGGCGTACTTCCTGTTGACGTGGACCATCGATGGGCCCTGTACCTGTGGTGAGATCCAGGTTCACACTCGAAACACCACACAATCACTGAGTCAGCACCAACGGGTTCAGCTGTATGGATATGTCCTAGTCATATGCCTTTTTACAAAGCCTCCGTAAGCGGCTACGGCCGTCGGTAACGTGTAGAAAACAGAGACGTACGTCAAACCACATCATATCATAAAGTTTTGGTTTTCTCGGCGCCTTCACCAACTTAAGGGACGTACGATCGGAAGATGTGGGTACAATGTGTGAAGCCCATTTCTGGTGTCATCCGCCCTAATATTGCTAACCGTGGCGTACAATCATACTCACTCAATCGCTATCTTTCAAAATATGCACGTAATATAGAGTTGTTTTTTAATAAGAAGCGTTGTTAATGAAAACGATGACAAGGATAAAGCTCAACATATTCGTGTCTCCTGCTTCAGTTACTATTTCTCATTGTGTTTCCTTCTTGGATATGTCTTCTCAACGCTCGTTTCACTTTGCCAGAAGATAATGACACGATTGACACTGCGCGTTTACTGATATACAAATTACACCGATATGTCGTATCATCTAAACGCTGCATATGGAGCCGGTTAGGAACAGCCACAGATGGGATCACAACACGGCAATGCTTCCCAGCCTTTTTTTCCAAAACGTAGTTAGATATGACTGCCAATTTACCATGTAATGCCAAAGAAGAATTAAATTATCAACATTTGCCTTGTAATTGACATCCCTTTACGAGTTTCAGTGCTTCTAAATTGCACATACCGATACCACTTCCGGCGCAATATAAAACGCGTGCCGTGATTGAACATGTCGAATTCTTGAGGTATTTTCAAACAACTCTGTCAGCTTAAGATATCCATCCGATAACTTGCCCATAACACCGGAATATTGCGCACGCGAACAAACCATTCATTTGAACTTTCAAAGCATAATCCAAGGTCACTTAGCAGCCTCAATATCGATTTTGTTCACGGTGAGGTGCCAATTCCAGCTTGAATGTCGATGTCAAGTTAAAGAAAAGTAAGAACTTTCGTTCATCATAGAATAGAAGGTGCTTCTTCAGCTACTGTACACATTTCACAAATTCTGAAGGGTTTCAGAGTTTCTTACATGCACCTTGAGCAAAATCAGTAAATTGATGATCTTTGGCGTTTGAATGCGTTGCCCAGGACTGTGCGCCTAGCTTGTATCTAGCCATCGTTGGTTTGATTTCAATCAAACTCATTCAACTACTTCTTTGAGGGGCATTTTCAGCCACTTTTAACATATCTCAGTCTTCAAACCGGGACATAACGCTATCAGTATCATGTATAAAACATATAGATCTGCAGCTTCAAAGTGACAGTTACACTTCTTATTTGCACATCACGAAACGTGTTTGCTTTGTGAGACTGAATACGTACGAGTCGTGAAACCTGAGAGGATGACGTTCTCAAAAATCATTTTGAAGAAGGTTCCAGCATACAGCTTTCAGAATGATTTATGACACACGCCTGGAATTCCAACTAGACGCATAAGTGTCAAATGACGCCAGAAGCAATTCTCCACTTTGACTTGAATAATGTGTTCCCTGTTTCTCCCCGATGAATAATTAACTGGGATCTGCATGTGTTTATCAAGGCTGCCACCAATGGGCGGGATACACTTAGCTTTTCCAAACAGGTGGTACCATCACGTAACTTAGTCGGAATCATATATGCGGCTTTTTATGAGATTCCTTATCAACATGGATGGATGTGTGGCTTCATTAAACTAAACTCATAATTATGACGAACAAAGTTTCAAACCTTCGTTTATACGCTTTGGGGGTACAACTGTACACAATTTTGTGAGTGTGTCGGTTAATATTTAACGTCTCATCATAACTGTTTCAGCCATATCGTGACGAGAATAAATTGACGTTGATAAAGAATATGTGTGTACTTGAAAACTTGTCGATGTGCTGTTGAAACCTAGACTATCACAGTTTGAATTAAGTAGCATGCAACGTTCAAACTAATAGCACTATTTGTACAATGGATAATATAAAAATGGCAACACCTGAAGGTAAATCACCTTACCAGGGTCCAAGGTGACTTTTGCTACCTGCACGGATCCTAGTTGGATTTACTCCATCCCTTCAACCATTGGCGATTATGTTGAGATTTAGCCGTAAATTTAAAATGACTGTCACATTAATGCTTGGAACAAAAGACTGACAGATAAGTATGTACTTTGAACGTTTTGGGACTTACGTCACGTACACAATTAAGATAGTTAAATAAAAACAGACTGCTGTTTTCTCCAACATGCTTAACTTTTATCTTCAGGGACAGTTAAAGTAGGACATCATTACATACATTATGACGTCACAATGGGGACAAAGGTCTACAGTGACAAGGTCAAAGCTTATAATGGTTTAACACTGGTTTGAACTTATTTATGAAGTAGTGTTCTTTTTAAATTCGTTTTAGTTTTTTTTCACATTTTTATAATTTAAAGAAATGAAATATTGTGAATTTAACATCGTTTGACATCTATATGCAGATAGATAGATAGATAGATAGATAGATAGATAGATAGATAGATAGATAGAGAGAGAGAGAGAGAGATAGATAGATAGATCCATCTATAAAATCTATATCTGTAGAAGGTCAAACAACGAGGATGGAGTAACGAGTTCGGAGTCTCACATAGAAGGCCCTGGGTGATAATGAGCTCATTTTTTTGTTCTCGGCATTACATGTCACTGGATTAGTTTCGTTATGAGTAGAATAAACAATGATCGGCGATGCACTTGGAAAGAAGACTTAACAAGAGAATTGCGCTCATTAAGAGAAAACAGTGACTGGCGAATACCCCAGTGTCACCATAAAGATCTGGAAACCAGAATCCCAATGTGACAGAGACTTACCTGGAGACGACTCCTGTCTTGAATGTTCTTGGCTGAGTAAGTGGGCTAAAATTTAACGTCACATGGGCAATATTGCAGCCATATAGTGACAAGAAATGTTAAAGTTACAGAATAAATATAAGTAGTTAAAGAAACAGTCATCGACGGACTGTAAAATATCTAGAGTATCACAAAAAGAGTTAAAACTAGCTAGTATGTATTTTTAAAAACATTTGAGACAATTCCATGTACAACTAGGCTATTGATCACCAACAACTGAAGGTAGATCACCATAGTTGGGACTTCTTGGGGTTCTTGAAGCAAAGCACCACCAGGAATGACATCGAGGACCGAGGATCCATAGAATGGCCCAATGGGTTCTAGACCTGATTTTCATGACAATAGAAACCTGATATTTGCCTGATATTGTGCATGTACACATTTATACCCTATTTGTCCCGACAAGCAGATATTCCATAACGGAAAACGGTTTCGATAAAGGTTAACATGCATTGCCAACCACTATTGGACGGCTATAGCTCTTGACACAGATATGACCCTTGACTGACAGTGAGACCAATAAGCTGTCTTAAAATACATGCAAAATAATCAGAATTCACTGTGGTGTCAGAAATTCAAGGACATCTTGCAATCAATCGTGCACTGAATATTTTATTCTGCTTCGGTATATTTTTCAGCTGATGTTTATATTCATGGGGGAATTACAGCAAAGTCATCATTAAGAAAACGTTAAGACAAATATTCATGATACTGACAGCAGTGATGATCAGTTTCATTCATTGATCAGATTTGAGATGTATTTCTTCAAGGAATATCTGATAGTTCATTTGTGATATGAAAGTCGTTTATGGATACAGGTCAGGTTTATACACAGAGGGGAACTAACAATTTAGACATGTCATAAATGGTGTGTTTACGTACGGTGTGGGATTTCTGTTTTTTTCCAGATTTTCTGGAACGATTTTGTCTGATTGGAATTCTTTGGTTTGGACATGATGCTGTTTAGCCCACCGACAATAAAACAATCATGATGGAAAGCAAGAGTTGAATCGGTGTTAAACGATCTGATTTCACGTTCGTTATTCCGTAGTTACAACTTAAAGTCAGATTAATGACACACCGTGTCCTGTTCTTAAAATTGATTCCTTTTGTGTGTATTTGTGGTGTAGAGGAGGACACGGTCACATTTTTGTGAACACCTGTTATTATCTATAAGATAGTAAGTAATTCATAAACACACACTCGTGATACACTGAATCCGAACTTATACAATGGACATTTGAGTATGGAAGGATTTATTCATGTCTAGAGACGTCTAGCAGAGATGTTTCGTGAACATGGATATGGTTCGGTTTTTCATTTGCCTACTTCATATCAATCATTTGATAATGTATCCTGTCAGTATAGCACCGTAATAGCTGAATCCATTCTAGTCGTCTATGTAAAGATGAGATCTATTAATGATAGCTATATTTAACCTTTAAATGGATGCTAAAGCGACAAAGTGGACGCACACATGTCTTTCATGTAACCCAATGAAAGGACGTCTAAGAGCACTGCTACATGTTACACAATGGAAGCTGTCAAACCCGGCATCTGTTCAATCCAACAGTTGCCAATACCGGCACAAAATACTAGTCCCGTCCGTGTTTTGTACAAATTTCATCATTTAAAAGCTGCTAGGTAGCTGTCAAATCCGGATCCGGATTCCCCCGAATACGTGTATTTACAGTAATTAGCGCTATCTAATCCGGAAGGAGTCGGCTGGATGTGTTTCGTCACCAGTTAATTCTGCGTTGAATTTAAATGGTTGGGGACAAAGATAAGTCAGTGTTCGTTCAGTGTGGATATATATACTTGATCCATGGAATTATTGAGTTGAGTCAGTGTGAGCAGTAACTGAGAGAACCATATGATACAACAATGTACATGGGAGTAAGAAAACTGGTTCAGTTTTAGTCATAGGTAACAGTGTCGTCTCTACAATCCGGTATGCTGTCGAATCCGGATTATTGCTTCGGTCTCGATGAGTGCCGGTTAAGGCAGCTGCAACTGGGATTAGATTTTTTTCAATAAAGCACAGATTCTTGTACTGCTGTGACGTAGTTTCATGTTGATAAGTGGAACACGATGCCAATCTCTGAGTCTGCTTTCGAGCAACTGTGTATCGTTCGTCAGCATGCAACTATATATCACTGCTTATGTATTCTTAATGAGATTTACGACTGACAAATAGCTGTCTATCATACACCGTGTTTTTAACCCTGAAGCTGAACTTAATGCTGTTTCAATGACAGTTTATTCGCATTAGTTTTTTCAGTCTGTGATTCAGTAAAGAACAGATTCTAGTACATTTTGGCATTGGACTATCAGCATGAGGCATCTAATTGCTACCACACAAAGCCAGGGAAGTAACCAATCAGCCACTGTACTACAGCAATTGGTTATCAGCATAATGTACTTTATTTTACCCCCTTACCAGTATAAATTTCTCTGTCACATAATTGGCATTGTTTATTTATAGCTGTACAAATTGTTCAAGGACGTACTGTCCGTCGGCAGAGTTCAAATGTATTTCTGCCATTTCTGCAAACAGATGAGTGCTTTGTTTTCTATAGTCAAGAAAATCAAAAATAATTACGGAATACGTAAACATAATTTTCTCCGATACTCAATTCTGTGTCCTGCCAGGAGACATCCATTTTGTGTACTCAGTAAAATTACCCCCTGTGCATGAATGTGGAGTTTTGTTTATGGGTTGTTTTGCCAGAAGAGCACCAAATGATGTTTTACGACTCAACATTTCCATACTATGGTAAACATTTGGACATCGTCAAAGACAGGAAACTAACAATGGCGTCAGGAAAAAGAACGTGTTAGCATAACGTTGAGGGAATGTCAATGTTGAAATTAACTACTAGTTGATTTCCTAGGTCTTCCCTGAAGTTGAAACCACGATCTCTCCTGCTACCAATGTCAATTTTTCACACTATGGTCGAACCTTTGGACGTCCCCTAAGACAAAACACTATCCACGGTGTCAAAGAAAAGGGCGTGTTAGTATGGCGTTGTAGGTATGTCATTGTTCCAATTATCCACTGATTTTTCAGCTCTTCTCTGAGGATAACATAGATCTCTACTGACTTAATGACAATACAGATCATATTGAAACATCTTTTGGTATCGTGTAACAGATGTCACCGCCGCTGTCTTGTAATGATTGTTGGAGAACAACTCTAACAGCTTCAAATTCCAAAAGTATGTCGGTGCAAGATGAGAATCGAGAGTACTCATCCTGTCTGATGAACGGATACTACAACTATTCCGTGAGTGTTCTGTATAACTATAAATGTCACATACGTTAACTGCTGGTAATAAACTACAGATTGAACGAGGCTGTGTAACGTGTTATGTGACAGAACTTTGCAAATACCACAGACACTACTCATCTTCATATCCTTTTAAAGGTGACTGGATTTCGCTAGATTGGTAAACTTGTTGTTTTATTCCGTTGAAGTCTAATGCCGAACTCGGTAGTATTTCAGTCATGTGGCAGCGGTTTTTACATAATCGAGTCTGGACCAGATAAACTAGTGATCAACATCATGCGCACCGATCTACGTTCTTGATATACAATGACGTGTCAACCATGTCAACGATACATGTCAACGATGTCATGGATCTTCAAAGGTATGTGGTTAAGTTTGAGGCCCCGATTTTATTACATATGTATGGTGACTAGTTTAATACTGCGATTATAGTGTTAGAAAAACATCTAAATGATACAATGACAAATGTAACCCACTTAGATGTGCAAACAGAACGCGCATCAGATATCGACCTTATTAAAAGATGTAAACATCAACGTTGCAGTTTTATCGCACAGGCATGCAACAGTCTGTCTTGGGTATTTTTCAAAGAGTTTTCGAAAACTCACGTCATAAACGGCGTTGAAAACGAACCAAGCAACGACATGACCAGCAGGATGACCTTATACGTGATCTTCATCCAACAATCACCACAAAACACAAGTAAAAGCTGTTTCCGGCGATGGGGGTCAATGCAGGTTAATTGTCTGGCACACTATCCGAGAAATTTTGACTGCTTCGTTAGTTTCGCGGTTGCCGTAGGGACTGTCTCACAGTCAACAAAGAGATTTAAAAACTTCAGAATTTACAACCCACCTACCTCCTCCAGATTAGAGCTCTGTATAAAGACACCACTGCAGGGAGCCCACTCGAATTATTTTTAACCAGGAAAATCTTTCAGTAAGAAACTCCATACCGACGCTCAAGTGGCACCTACTTCACGCACTATCATAGAACAACCCTGTCTAGAGTTTCCACGCGCATGTTCAGCAGGACCGTGGAGAGGAATTTATTAAAGGGGTTCGTGAATTAGGACAGATACCTATTTTCTATCAAGATTTCCTGTAAATCACAATGAAAACGCAAAAGCAAATTATAGAAAGTACTGAAAAGTAACATATCTGTAGGGTTATCTGCCAGACATTTCGGCTAGATCGACATCTTACGGACAAGGTGACAGTACTTGAGTAAGTGTTACCCAGAAAAGAAAGATATAAAAATGTAAAACTGAGATATAGACAAGCTGTACTTGTCCGTCACGCGGGAAGTGCAGAATGTGGCAATGACGTTACGTAGGTCTAACATGAGCCCAAATGACCGCTTTCTGTGGTCAATTCTAAAGGCTGTCACTAAAGGCTGTATGATGAGCCAGTAATCTATACTCCTCTGAGTTTCAAATCCTTTAACATCTATTGCAGCTCACACACGCATTCCGACTTTATTGAATTCTGTCTTCAAAATTCCTTAGTTGTCGTTCAGTTCACACTCCTAGTTTCAAATTGGTTTTCATTTACATCAAATAGGTATACGGACTTGCGAGCATATTTCATGTAACCATGGTAACCCTTGAGAGACATGCATCATGGGAAAATTATCATCAATGCCTTTGACGTTCACAGAGTCTCCCACTTACTCCTGTATTAGGCGTTACACGTCCAAATAATTCGGCCTATTCAACCATTCTAGCTGAACACCATAATGGAGGTACCACATATTAACAGCTGAGGACATTCCAGACTATCCATGCCCATTCTTTCTGTGCTTCATATTGATTGTTCCAATCTCTAAATGCAAGTAAATATTCCACTATTGAACTTAATAGGCATTCGTGGTGCCGATGCACGGTTTTACAATACGCATTTCTTGTCACGCTACCTTATGAAAAGATAAACTGTGATTTCAAGCTGCCATTTATATAAAACCGCATCAATTAAGCTGTTTTCCAAACTGCATTAAAATCATTTAAGATGAAAGCATTGCTGTCCATTTTCCATGTAAATGCTTGAAAACCTATCCCTTCAAGAGCTCCTTTTACTGCCTTTTCAAACTCAGTATTTTGGGCGTATGTTACCCCATGTTTTTATTGTAACACCATGAGAACACACAATTGCCTTGGATACAGGCACATTATAAATGTCCAGTTGTATTTACGCCTTTTGTAAGAAACGCTGTAATGTATGTTTCGCCTTCCTTTTAGCCGTTCATCCATTATCATCTTGAAACACATTGAGTTTTTTGAGTGTTTCGTTTAGTTGTGGACTTATGCAGGAACTGTAGTAACATGTGTATAATCTGACATTAGCTGCAACTTACAGTTAATCAGTGGTAGACTCCAGAACTCTTGAAGATTCTGAAAGAGACAAAACAGCAAGTTAGATTTGTCATTGAGAGTAATAATGAGCATTTTGTCATAATTACAAACATTAGTGATGACATCTGGTGTCTACCCCCGACGACTAATATATGTATGTCCCACTCTGCCTACAGGACATGTCCATCAGACGATTTGCATACAAAAAGTAAGTGGCTCTTGGCCGACGTCGTGCTCATTATAGACCCTACAAACGGCAGCATGCTGACATGAGAAGACCAGGGTTAGAACTGGTCATCAGTAGCCGATGCTTGTCGTAACAGGCGACTAATGGCATCGGGTGGTCAGGTTCGCTAACTTGGTTGACACATGTCATCATATCCCAATTGCGGAGATGGATGCTCATGCTGTTAATCACTGGAGTGTCTGGTCCAGTATTTACAAACCGACTGCTGACATAGAGCAGTGTTCGCCTTTAATTGTATCATTTCAAAGACTCTAAAAAATACTTAACAAATATATTCGTTTTGAAACAAATTGGTGCGAGATTTCAGATCCCATTCTTTTACAGCTCACTCAGTGTTATATAAGCTACTGAGCTTATGATGAACTCGGTGACTTCAGACACCAGCAGAAACAACCATGAGGGTTGCAGGATCATCAAACGGTAAAGTCAAACCTATTTTCGCAGAATAACGGGAAATTCTACTTAATTGAGCGATCCAAGAGAAATACGAGACAGCCGGGGGCACCGTCTTAATCTTGTCGCTTCTACACAAGTCATGGCATATTTCCCTACCATCTGTCAGCGTGTGGTTTCTGAATAGCTAAACGCGTCCCGGAATCGCTATCTGCAGTTCATATTAATCCAGATCATGAGCAAAACGATTTCTCCAAAGGTCTAAGTGTATCTTACATGTCGCACCGTCTGCTCTATAAACCACAATGATGGGTAAAGATGCCACGCTCAAAGTCTGTAATTTTGTCACGTTTATCACGCTTTTCAGGCTACATTGTGACGGGCGATTTATTGCATGTCCCAGACCATCGTAATCAAATAGCCAGTAATATCGAGGCGAAAGGGCGTACATATGTATGGATACGCTACCGCGACGAAAGTGCGAATAGATAGAGGGAGAGTCATATATTTACTCACAATGCTGGTCTCAAGATGTCAATTAGAGAAATCTCCGGCGTGTATTTATAACGGGGGCTGTCGCGCTAGTGCCATCCTTCAAAGATGTAATAACGTTTAGAATGGGAAGACGACAGGATTCCATCGATTTGTCATATATCTCAATTACTGACGACAGAGAGCAGTTGCAAGCAATATATTAACGTTATATGTAATCCAATCCCAAGGTTTATTCACTTATGTATGTTTCGTTTGTATGAAATGATTATATAGTATTTTTCAGAAACTTGATACCGAGTCATGGTTCCAATATGTAAGCTCAGAGGACTTGCCTAGAGAAATTAGTTGACAACATACGTGGAGGTTTACTCTGCCTGATGAGTCACGTGGTGTTCAGTGTAGTTTAGTTTTCAATAATTTGTCTGTGTTCAGGAAAGTTGTACCAAATGCAATTTTGAGTAATTCCATACAAGAGCAACAAAACCTTTCCTTATCCAAATATATTGTTTGCAGGAATCAGTGAAGTATACCTTTCCGACTGTGTCAAGGGATGGCATGACACAAGGTCATCGCCAACAGGGTTTTCCCTTGCACCTCCGTCAGATGCATACTAACAGATATACAGGATGTATGTATGTATGTATGTGTGTATGTATGTATGTATGTATGTATGTATGTATGTATGTATGTATGTATGTATGTATGTGTGTGTGTGTGTGTGTGTGTGTGTGTGTGTGTGTGTGTAGCGTGTGTGTGTGTGTACGTGTGTGTGTGTGCGTGTGTGTGTACGTGAAGCCGGGAGGCTTTTGAGCAAGAGTAATTATACAGTGTCTAAAAAGAGGTTCGTGCTTATGACGTCAGCCCTACAAACCTAAACCTAAACTGTACTTATTGACAGATGTTCTGTCAGCATGACAAGTCTAACATATCATTGACTTACACAGAATCACACACCTGCTGCCTGATCATGCCCGCCTTATATTTCGGAGCAAAATGAAGTTTTAAAAAAAACAATAATATGATTTGGGCATAATATTGTTACGCTTGAAGTTTTGTGTGGTCAGATTATCAGTACTTTGTGGGTATACAAACGGATATCAAGTCAGGAGAACGATAACGATTTCACATGAATCAATGTGCGTGTTCTTATTTGAGTAAATGCAAATAACATGGATGATGGATTAATTATGTGACAGTCCCACACGGTGTACCAAGTTGATTAACAATAGATTGACAGAATCACCAAGTACTGAATTTCAATACCGGATATGTCTCTGACGTTTTAGGTACAGTTAATCTGTAGATACCATAAACAAAACCAAGGGCATTGCCTCACTAATCATTTTGTCAGGTGCGGTTGAATACCAGGTTACACACCTGCTGTACGCACACGTAGGTGCGAGTGCGCAAACGTATGTGAGTGAGTTGGGTTTTAAACCGCTTTTAGCAACATTTAATCGATGTCACCGGGGCGGTGGGGTAGCCTAGTGGTTAAAGCGTTCGCTCGTCACGCCGAAGACCCGGGTTCGATTCCCCACATGGGTACAATGTGTGAGGCCCATTTTCTGGTGTCCCCCTCCGTGATATTGCTGGAATATTGCTAAAAGCGGCGTAAAACCAAACTCACTCACTCACTCACTTATCGATGTCACCACAGGGGACACTAGAAATAGGCTTCACACACTGTGCCCTTGTGGGGAATCCAACCTGACCTCCAGTGTGACGAGCGAACACCTTAACCAGATAACTAACTATACAAGGCGTTTGTGACAGTCCAAACTCAGCTCAAAGGGATCTCAAGCCGTAGTAAATCCTTCTCCATATGGGTACAAAATGTGAAGCTCTTTTCTGGAAAACCCCGCCTTAATATTGCTAGAATATTGCTAAAAGCGACGCAAGGCCATACTCACTAAAGCAGACATGTTTTACCACCCTTTCTGATATTACGTGATGGGTTCGAACCATCTATTCACTGTTCAGGCAGGCGCTATATCCACTAGCCCACTAGTATGTTGGTTAAGGCAGCATGATCAAGACTAAACGAAAGTCAGACATATAGTTACGACATGTTTCTACTAATCTACGTCCATGGTTACAAAACTGATACAAACGTAAACACCTTTTGGCTCATGTTTTGAAAATATCTTTTCGTAACCGTTTTTTTAACTTATCTGTTGTTTGTCTGGCAGACATACATACCATGGCAGGCTCTTTAATCACACCTGTTTCCCAACAACCATATAGCCAGTGATTAATAACGTTTGGATGAAAGGCATGACGTTATTAAAGCTGCTTGCTTCACAGTGCACAGATCCGACCTGTCAGTATATTGTTTGTATGAAGTACTGTCCACCTGCCAGAACAGGTCACCGTCATTCAGAATATTGCTGCCCGTGTTGTAATGAAAAGTAAGCGGAAAATAGGAAGAATGTTTCCCTAAAATATGCTAAACTTTCACAACCATTATATTTTTCCGTTTTCTATTTTACAAGTAACCCACTACTGAGGTAAAGTGAGACAAAATGAATCGGGTAGGGCTGGCTATGAAGTTACTTGCATGCCACCTTTGGCTCTACTCTCAGAACTTTCAGATTACCAAATTTTACTTTTTTGTTTCAGGTGAACGGTCGATATGCCTTTGCAAGTGTTCGTGACGGGAGCCACCAACGTTGCCCATCGCTCATCGTTTCACGAAGCAAGCATCATTATTTGATCCTGATTCATAAATACATGTCTGTGTTTCAGTCAGAGTCGCACAAATTAGCACAAATGTTTTAAGATTGCGCAAATTGTTCGTCGTTTTTTTCATTCACCGGGACAACAACTGGTTTAGCTGTTCCCAGACAGTTATCAGTGGCCCGCATAGACAGCAAACAAAACAACAAGAAGTTGCCAGTGGATGTCTTCGTGTCCAACAGAAGGTGCAAAGCTACATCCTGTATACATTGTAGGAACAGTTTTAGAAATTCTCCATTTAATAGGATGTATTTTCCTCAAGGTGAACGGTGTCACACTATTTTTCTGCATACAAACGGGACATATATAGATAAAATTTGGGACACACACTTTTATTGAATTTTCTAATTAGAAACTAGTGCCTTAGCAAACAACACAAGTAATGTCACATCCAGTTTTCAAAGGGTCTTTCGGCCTTTTTCCCCGTTTTTTTCTCACATGTCTTTTAAATGCGACATAAAATAAGGAAGTAGAATCCCGTCTGCAGGATGTCTTCCCGACATGTCGAACAACTGGAGATACAGGAATTGCCCCTGGTGGATTGTGACTCATTTGCCATGACATATAAACATCTACACAGTTGTGGGTAGACAACGATTCATTCAATTTATAAGGATGTGCAATTTATTTCCTGAGGAACTCCTATAGCAACCTGGTTGTCATCAATGAAATTCTGATATCTTTACGAAATAACGTGGAATTGTATAGCATACAAACAGTTCGTGCATTAACTTTTATTATTTAAGCTATGGGAAAAACATTTTTTTCAATCGGAAACACATGTTGACATCTAATTGAAAGTCGAGAAGTCGACATACATAAAGTTTGAAAAACTGCAGCACATAAAACGCTTAAGTGCATGTGAAGGCTGCTGTTCAAAGACAACAAAATGTATATTTTTTTCCTAACCATTATTACTAAGATTCAATTGAGATCGACTGATTAGAATAGGGAACATGAGAACAAAATTGAAAAGGGTAAATTTGCTCTTCCAAAACATGGGTTATTACTTTTTGTATTTCTGTTCATGCAATACCCGCTTGAATACAAAACAACTCATAACATCCAGCCTCGGCCATATTTAAATTTCCTCTTAGTTGAGACAGACGGTAGGGGCATTGGAAGTTCGAAAAGTTATGGCTGTGTTGTCATATTAGATTTTCCAGAAAGGGATGAATGGGTTTTTTTCTCCTTTGGGCGTGCTCTCCATAATTAATGCTTAAGATCTTCGTAACATAAAACACGTCATTGCAGCTCTGGAAGACTGCCTCCGTCTTGTATTCTTGAATAAGAAATTTCTACTCATTTGTCAATATAAGAGGTGTCAATGAACACGAAAACCTGTTGTTATGTGAAGCCATGGTGATTGTTCAGTATCCGATGGCCCATTGTCACATTTTGCTGGACTTTTCTAAAAAGAAAAGATTAATTTATTTAAGCCATGTTCCTTGCAGGCCAATTAAAAGATGCCGTGTTCATAATCTGTGCGGAAGGTTGTAGGCTACTGTATTGTTCGTCACGTATGAAGATGTACGGTGTGACACTGTTCGTAAGTTACGGCGTAAGTCTTTAGCTATCGTATCGTTCATACGAAATAGAATACTGCTGTGGCATTGTTCGTAGGACATGGATTGTGTCGTTAACTTCGTGTGTTGGTATGGAGGAAGTCGGAATTTATGGTATTTTTAGAACTTACAGAGTTCGTATCATGCGATGTAAGCTGTGAATATTGTGTTAAGTAACTGAAGTTATATTTTAATAATATCGATTTGCTCAACATTCTTCATCAAAACATCAGCTCATTTCAGTTCCTAAAATGGAATCGACAAAACCTTTCCACATTCATGCACGACTGTGACTATATCATCAGCATTAAAAGATGGTCTGTATTGTGGAAGAGATCAGTTGATGTATTTTTATACCAATATTTCACTTAAAAAATTACTTACTTTATCCAATTTACTATTGTCTTCACGTGCATATTTTACAATTCAAAAGCAATTACAATATTTAGTCTCATTTCATGGTGATAACGTTGATTTGATTCTCCAGACATGACAAAATATAGTATTCACTTGAAAATGTTATATTACCGTAAATCAGTAAACGTCAAAAGTCACTTGTCTGTGTACGCTACAAATCAAGAGTGAAAAAACACATTTTAGTCAAGATGGAACCAAGGCGCACACTTGCCCGGTAGTGTATTACAGGAAGTTGCCAGATGGCTTGAGAAATGGCTGCTGGCGGGTACAACAACTACTAAACCGATATCACCTAGGTTATCCAAGTGGTCGGATGTGATGTTTTGTAGGCACTTTAAACACAACCATTATCAGGTTAATCAAACTGTGGCACCATATGGTACATAATTAGCAGTTTTAAATTCCAGTGTAATGTGAGTCAAAAGTCTTCCAGGGAACATTATGCTGCGTTGCTTCCGCCTGTTTTAAACTAATTCAAATTAAAATGTGGATGATCAACTTCATTATTTCAAACTGAATTTTATTGACAAGTAGGCGTCGTTGCCGACGTTGGTGTGAATTTCATGATATGCAATTTTGTCTCTTTTGACACTATCACAGTTTTGTGATTGCGTCATCATTGATTTTTCACTGATAATGACGGCGAGAGAGATATAATTTTCATCACTGTTTTTCTTTTCCTTTACGCCCGTTGGTGTCTATTACGGCAGAAACTGACTGATTACAGTACGGCGCTGACGTATAAATTTACATATTCAACTTAATTCTGGATTTAAATTCCACTGAAATCTAATGATGCAAATGCTTTTCACATGACAAAGTTTCACGTCTAACCGGGGAATATGTACTTAAGGGTACACAAGCAGTTCATGCCCTCATCTTATCCATTCTACTCGCTACTATGTTGCTGAAACACTACCCCATGGCAACTGGTGTAAATAAACATACACGAAACAGTAAAATATTCACTCGACACTGAATCTCAGCTAATCTGTTTGTGTCTCATTTCGTCCCGTCTCATACCTCTTTGTTATATGAGACGCTCCGTGAAAGCGGAAAGTGTACTGATACTAAGACTTACAAGAATCGATGCATTCTTTTTATCGGGCACGACATTGCTCGACACAGAATCTTGTCTCACCGCAACTATCTGATAGCTATTAATATTTATGCATGATTTAAGAATAAAATCGAAATGTTAATTTTAATTTAAGATCCAATGCCATAAGGTTACTGATATGAGAAACAATTGAACCTTCACTACACCACAGAGTCACATCGTAGAACTATTACGAATTACTTAAAACAGTGGTTCTCAGTATCTCATGACGTTGATACAGGTCGAATGAAATGGAGCTTGTGTTTATGTGTGCCAAGTCGGTTTCGTTGTTTGTTTGCGGAGTAACGCCACCCTTGGCAGTATTTCACCTATATGACGGCGGTTTCATAATAACCGAGTCAGGACAATACAATCCAGTGATCAAAATCACGAACATCAATCTAAGTAGGGAGAGGATGAGCAACCCAGTAAGCCAGATCACCGGATCCCGTTAGTCGCCTTTAACGTGCGGGTTGCCTTAGAGAATTCTGACCCGAATCTTCACGGGTAGTGAGTCGGTGTATGTCATTGTGGCTATCCTTGCTCCTCATATGCTTGCTTGGCCTAAACGTGATAACTGTTTTGTAGGTGGCATAGTCCTACATTGAGATGGAAGCTTCCTGCTATTGTCAGTATGAAACGACACTGAATGAGAATTCCCAGATACTGATTCAGATCGGTGTAGAGGACAAAATATATTCGAGCGAGTGAGTCAGGTTTTCGTCACTTTTAGCAATATTCCTGCAATGGCACGATGGGTGACACAAGAAATGGGTTTCACACATTGTATTCCTGTGGGGAGTCGAACCCCGGTTTACGGTGTGACGAATGAATGCTTTAACCACAAAGCTAAACCACTGAACATTGGTGATGACACCAGGTGTTCTCTTAGGAAATAAAATCCATATTCTCTCCAGTTAACAAAATGTTCATATATGATAAATACAATCTAATGTGAGATGGGACAATAATAACGCTGATACAAACGTATAAATGACAGACCCAAACTGCGTCATTACTAATTTTCATTATTCAAACGTCAAAATCTGAAATTCTGTCACATCTCAAACAAGCGGATCACTGCCAGCGTAACAGATCCATTTCGTATTTTCTGTGCACATCCCATTATTTAACCCACAATAGCAGAAATTCCAATCAACTTTCTGTCACTTGTCACAAAGGACCAAGAGTAATGGAAGTGACCAAACAATGCCCCTTGGTTTGAGGGTACGACCAACATGGACAGTTTCGTGAAAGAGGTGCAATCTATTCTTATAATATAGAATACACTTTTTTCATTTCGTGTCACCCCATACCATATTTAAAGCATTGAGCGTGGACACAAACCATTTACAAACGTGCAAGTAACACCCAAATAGTGCATTGTGTGCTTATTGATGTCTATTCCTACCACACGCTCTGTTTCTATGTATGAGAGCAGTTAACATGTGTATTTGTGTTTTGTGTTAGTCAGCTAAAACTGGCCAAGATATTCTCTCACTCAGATAATACACCAAACTAGTCATAAAACACTGACACTTTAAATCTTATACATTGTGACATTAATGTTTTTTTCTCCAAAGTAATAACTATACCAATCAGAAAAGAAATTGATCCGTAGATCAGATACTGTTTGATAATATTAAACTGGAGGATCGGATGACAGTGGAGGCATTTGTCTCTTATAGTTCTCGGTGAAACATTTGACTCTCACCATAAGGTCAATAACCCCAGATGAGTTGATCTCATCTGGCTGTTAGGTGAATGACCCAGAAAATGTACCGTTGGATAGTGGTGTATTTAGATCTGATTAAAGCCACCTGACAAATCTTATTCATGTGAATTCAGCATATCGTTATGGCTTTATTTGTCAGGATCCAGTTTCAGTATCACGAACCAGTTTCTTTTCAAAGACACAAAATATCACTTTGTCAGAATCCCATAGAAACGGTAATAGGAACGAATCAGACTTTGTGGGAGCTGTCGCGAAATCAGAACAATTCATGTCTGCCTGAGCGCCTCTAGTAATGGGTTGGGATAGCGGACATAAAAGATGACTTGCCTGACTTTTACAAACAGCTATCCTAACGGGTTGCCTTGCGCCTACCTCTTACAATGGCACGACCAATGCTGAATTACATCAGCAAGTACGTGGACTGCCACCAGAAGCATATGTAATAATTTTCCTTCTGAAACTTCATGAGGTCAACTCACTCATGATTTACAATGTGTTGATCGCTATAGGACTAATTTTAATGATTTGCACCATGTGTTCCAAAGAAGCATAGACAATATTTAAGCTATATCGTGACGACAAATCTTCATATCATGAAAATAATATATTGATACTTTTTGAAGTGCTTTTATCGAATGAATAGGTAATTACTAGGTTATCACAGATCAATTAAACTAGCTTGAGATCTGTTCACAGTGCGAAAGCTTTTTCAAACAAGACAATGTATAATCGGGCTGTAGATCGCCAGCAACTGTATACTTTTATAATGTGTTTCCTGTACTGTTCCTCAGACATATGAAGCTACCTTGTACGAGGGTTTTACCACGAAGACTGTAGAAAACGGTAACAGTTTTCTATTTGGCTCCGTTACATAAAATCACCATTGAATGAAATTGTCATACGGTTTCCAGTCTGTTCTAAAGTATAAATATCTGTGAACTACATTTGACGTGTGCATGGAATAACCATTAGTCACGGGGTCGTATTCTGCAATTAACTTGATTATGTAAATACCAATGACACCAGACCCTTGAATTCGATTTCTGTGGGGCAATCTCGGCCTAAGTCTAAATCTCGATTTAAGACTACAAAGTATGCCAAAGCCCACATTACGCCAACACGGAATGAACAATGCATATTCACATCGCATATTAAACCCTAAGGTCAATAAGAATGGTATCGTGGACGTAGTCCTTTGGGAGATAAGGTCTAAATGAGAAACTCAAGTCGTGGCCAAATGAAGCCCAACGGTGGCCGCTTTTGGCAGTTCTATTCAGTTATGCGAACCTGTTTGCAACATCCAGCTATGTAGAGATCAATATTGTGTTTGTGGTCAAGCCTTCTGACCACTACTTACCATAAGGACAACAGCTGGTTCTCAGGTGGGATTTCCGGATAAAGAGAAACAGATATTATTTGTGATATACCGAGGCTATGATTTCACTTTTATAAGGTCATTGAACGCAGGTGTGTTTTGTTGCTTTTGGGGGGCTTTTATGTTTGTGTGTCTCGTATGAATCTATGTGAGGAATAGTTCATTCTTGTTGGTTGTCATTTTTTTGTGTGTTTTTTTTCACATTTGTTGTTTGTTTGTTTTGGGGTTTTTTGTGTGTCAACTTCGGATTTACAGGTTGCGTGACCATACGTACATGAATATGGACATTGACTGAGTGTATTTATGGGTTCTGTGTCCAGTGTGCGAAATAGCCACTGGTCAGTTCACAGTAAAATCCAGTCGGACCAATAAATCTCCACAGGCACTTGCGCGACTGGCTCGTGATTTTTTCTGAGGTCATTATGTAAACATATCACTCTCTCTGACTTGCTAAGTTATAATAGACCATTAACTCATGCAAGATTATGTCCTGATACAATGTTCATCATATCAGGAGTTTAGGGATACCCGTGTCTACATTCAAATACAAATTTAAATGTATCGGGTTAGGGAATTGTTTTCAATCATAGCTAGACCGACTATCTGGCAAAATTTAAAAACTATTTCGTTCATTGTGTCTGAATATGTGTCTGTACCTTCATCTGAGTTTGTCTGATTGTCTGAATCTGTATCTATGCCTGCCTGAATGTTTAGTGTCTGTTTGTCTTTGTGTCTGTGTCTACGCGAATTTATGATTTCTACAATATATGTCTGTATGAATGTATGTTATCTGTTCGAATGTATGGTATCTTTTTCGTTATAAGTGTCTATTTCTGGGTGAATGAATGGTATCTGTGTCTGTATTAATATCTGTGTCTACGCACATTTATAGTGTTTGAATGACTGTCTCTGCGTGAATGTATGGTATGTGTGTCTGTATGATTGTCTGCGTCTGCGAACACGTATGCTATCTGTGTCTGCATATTCATGAATGTCTGGCGTATGTGCATGTCAGCCTGTGTTGAGGAAAGAGATCGCTAGTGTGTTTGCGGGCCTTTTTCGAGTGTAGTCTCCCTTGGCGTTCGTGCTTGTTCTCATAATGCTTTGTAAACAGAACATACTGTTTACGGCATTTGTCAACACATTTCAAATTAAGCAAACCTACTCAGACATTCTAATGATCAATGATGTCTGACATAAAATACGGACGTGTACTCTACATCTAGACGGTATACCATCTTCTCCTCTATGACAGTGTTTGCAAACACTTTGATAGATTGACTTCAGAAATCGTCTTCACACGATTCCATGACTTTATTATTCATCGACTCCGTCAGAAGCCCACGGGCTTCTGTTCCAAAACCCCGCGATTGAATATCATTATGGTTCTTTACTTATTCATCTAGAGATATCACATTACCAATACCATGTTGCCTTATCGTATGGGGATTGACACTGATCATTCTGAGGCATACAATATGCTCAGGTTTTACCTTGTCTTGTATGATTCTGAATTAAATTCTGTACGTAATTAAATTCATGTCCGTGGGGCATACGGCTGGCATATTTGAGTGAGTGAGTGAGATATTTGTCATCTGACAGAAGATAAATTCTCATGTCCGTGGGGCACACGGCTGGCATATTTGAGTGAGTGAGTGAATGAGTGGGTTATTGGTCATCTGATACTGTAAGATATATTTAACGCTATTTACCCTAACCGAACAGTTGACCATTTAGATGTTAAAAAATAGCAACAAAAACGATTGTCGGAGAAAACTGGATTGTGAAATGAGAGATTTCACTAACAATATGTTGTTTCAGATGACATCCTACACGTAATCAATTATGCAGTGGACCTTCTCAACAGTGTTTGAAAACCTGATGTGATCATCGATTACATGTGATCAATCATTTATCTGTTACGACTGTTTTGACTTTCACAACAAACGGAATCGTTCGGTGGATAATGAAGGCTGATTATTCTCTGGTATTAACCTTCTATATTTATGTAAGGAATTTTTACTCGACCGTAATAGCTATTCCTATAGCTATTCCAAAATGCTCATGATATTGATCAGTGGATTGGGTGATCCACACTCAATATCAAGGTATCCCAACTGCTTAGAACGATGCTCATGATATTGATCACTGAATTGCCTGGTCCATTTACAGGCGGTAAATGGCTATGTAGATGGCATATTACTGAGTTCCGCGTTAAAGAGGACATCAACCAACGAACCCGAACGGCGTTGTACATTAAACTGGTCAATTTGTGAAAGTCTCTTTACCCACGAATCTTTCATAATGTGTTCACATGTGTAAGAGAGATATCGCCAATAATGTTTGTGGATGAAACTACTGTGCTTGCAGAACTCTCAGTGGCGTATCTCGAATCGTCCGTGTCAACTAGATGACGTAAAGTCACCGAGTTGCATACAGACCTAATGTATTGATGAAGGGGATTTTTCTTCAGATAGGTTTACTCTGTTAATCGCACCAATGATCATATAACTGTTTCTGTACATGAGACAAATATTATATAATTATAGACTTATAAGCAGTTACTGGCACCTTATTGAAATTGAGAATGCAATAGGAATGGTAAGAGAGGAGCATATCCTGTTCTCAAAACAATATAGACTCTCAATACAATGTGGATTCCAAATTATGAATTCTAACAGAAGTTTTGATTCCTTTTTGACGAACTAGAGGGAGTGAGTGAGTGTAGCATTACGCATGATTCAGCATTATCTAAGTTATGTGTCTAAATAATCGAGTCTGGACCAGACAGTGATTAATAGCATGAACATCGATCTTCGCAATCGGAATGCTAAGGAATGTGTCTAACAAGTCAGTAAGCTTGACTACCCGATCCCGGTGGTCCCCGAAAGCACGGGTTAATGAAGATCAATTTTAACGCGGATCTTCACGGGTCCTAACGGTTGTGAGGATTTCCATGTACGCCATACCAACATCCTCTTAACTCGTGCATTTGTTAATACGGACGTTAATACTGAAGATCAATTCTAACCCGAATCTTCATGGGCCAATCGTTAAAAATTCCCAGAAGCAGAGTCCACAAGTTCAACATTATCATAACCGTCTGTGTTCAGGTATATGTGCCAACAGATTATGACACATTTCACAAAACTCATTACATTTCTGGTTGCAGCACTAAACCAAATACAAAGGCAAATCTATTGTTCTCTGAAAAAAACACAGTGTCTGCCCAAACGCGTAAGCAGTCCCAAGATGCACCGTGCGTGGCAGTGATAGATTACATACAGCATCATCCAACTGTCAGCAGCCGTTTGCGACTAATGACAGAGTATGTTTTCGCAGTCGTGTCGAACTACCCGAATAACACATAGTTTTCCTCCTGATTCCAGTAGCAACTTCCCTATGATTCATCTTGCAAACCATAACCAATGCAAAACACAATAATAGCAGAGAGATTAACAGGATATTTGTGTTCTAAATGGAGGGCATATTTTAACATATCGAAATAAACACGTCAAAGAATTGGGTAATAAAATCATGGAGACATCGAAATTGTTCTGCTGTCAGGTTCAGTACGCTTCGAACGGGATATGAAGATTTACTGAGTAAACGGAAACATTTTAACAAATGATATTTGAAGATCTGCTCATTAAGACCACATACTAAAGAATTGTACAAAATTAAAATGCTTTGGCGTCAAAGAAGTTTTGTTCAACATATTCACTTCACCAAGTGGAAAATCTAGATGTCAGGATGTTGCCAATAATCTTCCCTCATGGGAATCTCAAGACTTGTTTTAAGTGGTGACTTTATTGATTGACCTGGGTGCTTTCGCACAAAACAACCGTACGGCTAAGATTACCTTAGCAATGTATGAAATGGGGGCCCGCCCGAGCGCCCTGATGGTCTGGTAAAAAATAGATAACATGTTCCAATACATCTGAGCAACTGTCTTTGAATTGTCTGGTCTGGGTAAATCCATCTGAACTGGTAACCTTTTTTGCAGTTATCAGCCCTGGTGTCTGTCTGGGTTTGGGGCTCATTTCACGCACTGTCTTAAGTCTACTTTAGGGTAAGTGAGTTAAGGTCACGTTAGAGCAAGATCGCTATGTACGACGGCAACCCTAGGCCTCCTTTCTCCAAGCACTTAGGTGATCGTAAGTCATTAAGTTATCCTTAGTGCAATGTTAAAGAATGAGGTTAAGGTTAACCATAGTAAAGGTGATGATCCTTCATGAAAGGATCCTTAGGTACGATTTTGATCACGTAACGCGTGGACCATTTGCTAAAAATAACAATGACAATAATGTCTGTTTCAAACCCGATTATTTGCAGACCATGGTATTTGTACTATACCGTATCTCATTAAACTGGGTGAGTGAAAGCATGAACCGCATCACACGGACAGAAACCATTAACGTCAATTCACGTCATGAGGTCACAATGACGTGCCGTCACCAAGTCACCAAGAAGATCCCCGTAATCACCTTTAGTGATCCGTTGTGGTGAGCCTGGAAACGAACGAAATTTAAACTATGTAAGTTCAGTACTATATCGTGCACTATTCAGAGCAGTCGGCGGCCATTCGTACACTACTAAGACGCTCCAATTCACTGTGAAACGTGCGGCCTATTATCTACATCAGTGGGTCCCAATTCCACGATCACAGCGATGATGTGTCCTGGTTTGTCAGCATCCTGTGCCAGCGGGGAGACACCGCAGGGTCCAGCATTACTCTCAGATATAACAGTTTACCAACCTGTGTTCAACCAACCTCACTTACTCTCCTTAAGCCATACTTTGGACAGTGTGTGTAGTACTGATAATATTGATAAAACATTCAAGTCGCTTCTTTACAAGATTACATTATGTTTTGTATCCAATAAAAATATAAAACTTGCCACCACCTACGATCACGTCAGACAGAACATGACGTCACGTCTATTCTGGTCAATTCAATTGTATCAGCAACATGACGTCACGTCTATTCTGGTCAATTCAATTGGTATCAGCTGAGTGTTTTAAGTGTCTGGTATCGTGCGTTTAAATATTGCGTGTCAACGACTAAAGGTTATGTTGAAACAAGATTACAGTATTTGAATAGGCTGGCTTCTTGATATGTACACAATGTCTTCAAAGGAGGTGTAATACTCCTTTTAATGTGTCCGAATTAGTCCCTGTTTTATTCCACTACGACGTAGATCTCTTGGGGCAGTCTTGCACTAATCCAGGATACTGACACAGCTTAATGCAGGTATACCAATGGGGTACTTGGAGTTTACAAGGTCTTTTAAATTGAAAAAAAGTTTCAGTTATTTGCATCAACCAGCGTGTACCAGCGGCAGCAACCATTATTCCATTACAAGATTTACACACAAAAAACATATGCAATACGTTTAAATCTACAATATCAGCACGCACAATTAAATTGACAACCTTAGGCGACTATGCATTAATTATATTACAGAATATTTTCTTAAATATTATTGTTTGTGCATCATCATACTCAGAGCATCTCCTATTCGGATCGTGAAAATGCTGTATACAAAAGGCCAACCGTGTAATATTCTGGTTTGAGGGGATGAAATTATTTTCAAAGAAAGTATAAAAGCATTATTTGGATTCTCAGAGGTAAAATGCATATTTTTAAAGCGCTGACTGAAACCGATGAAACACATGCAACATTCCAGAACATCAAGTAATGCTGTCGTCAGATACACTGTGCACATCGACTAAACCGCCGGGTATTCCTGTTTTGCTGACAGACATGATAGAAACTGTCTCAGAATAAACCACGATGCGAACCCTGGATCATAAAACTGAGTTTCAAACCACTTCAATCAAATATGTGGACACCATCAAACGTTTTTAAGTTGACTTATAACGTACATATCAGCAAAGCATGTCTCACTCTTGATCGCAAGCATCCACACGGCAAGCGCCTTCATTAACCATCTTTTAGATTGTTTTTGGTATCAGCAAAGACATTTTTTTAGATTCATGAAAAGGCCCCTTTAGTGTCCGCCGTATCACATCATCTTCCTCTTGACGGGTTTCTGTGCGTTAATAACAAAGTTTTGTACAGTTTTGATATTTCTTCTACCAAAGTTACTTCCTTAAATGATGTCTTCGACACGTCATCATCAACAAAAACACAAGAACATTTCAGTCTTGAGCTCTTAGGCATCTAATATGCCCCTTACTGCAACCACTAATGGAGGTTTTTGTCAAAGAATTTCATTTCATTAGCCGTACTTCTTATGCCACACCGTAACGAATGATTCAATCTTTGGCCGGTTTTATTCAATTTTTAAACATGATTGGTTTTACAGCGATGCTGTTGGCTGTAGTGTAGCTGTTTTTTTATATATATAATGTGCTGTCTGCTAACAGACACCGGTATATGCGTACCCATCTCTCAGGATTCTGATTTGGAGACTAACCGCCCAATAAGTTCGAAGCTGATGATGCAGTACAAAAACAATAACTGCAGCGCACTGTCAATCTAATCACAATTAAAACCAAGTCAGTTGAATAATGATCTCATGGTACCACGTACGTTCACAGTAATTGGGTAACTACCAATGCTATTGATGACAGCGGTTCACGAAGCCTGTGCACTGAAGGTTGATGGTTGACAGCTGCGAAAGCATTCCATGTGTGTTGCAATTAAATGTTAAAAGCTACTTGCGGTAACCGGCTAGAGTGGTTAATAACACTGCAATCAGATTATCAGAGGTAATGAGCCATGTATTCAGGATGGTGTAATGGCGATCAAAATTGTGTTTGTCACAAGTTCTGTAGACACACCACTAGTACCCGTTTCTGTTTCCACAGTCACTAATGATTTTGTTTGAAACAGAAACAGAGAATAATGCGCATTTAGTACGTCTTTCCAAACGAACCTCGACGTTTCCCAGATGCAGATACCTTGTCTGGTCATTCCTGTTCCACAACGGCTAAATTGGTCAGAATAACTTCCTCAACCCACTAGACCCCTGGCACTTGACCGGTTGGACATATGGTGTCTCTTCTAAGAAGGTCATTGTTCACAGAACCCACCTGTGTATCCGTAGCAACCACTCAGACTTATAATGAAGCTATTAGTCGAAGTCTGCAGTACGGAAAGATTGTATTTAGCCGCTTTTAATTACCTGTAAAACATCTGGATATTTGCTTTCAACTGAACTGTTCCTCTGCGTAAATAGTAATTCAACTACGTTCAATATGTTGGCTAACAGGAAACCAAAGGTCGATATCGGAAAAGCCATTGACGTCAAGATTGTGCAACGCAGAGGCCACAAGATTACTGGTAGGAAGCTGTTCCAGTAGCTTCTACTGAACTGAATGCATCGGTTAACTCACTAACACACTTTCATGAATGAATTTAATTAATCACATGGCGTCTGGGTGAGATGGAAAGTGCATAGCTCACGGATTGGCGTTCACATTTACAAAGATATGAAATCTTCGAGCACCACTTCTAAGCCGAAGACCTATTGGCCAATGAAGTCTCTTCTTCTGCTACAAAGGGGGTAAATTTGTGGCCGTTCCCTTTAGATCGTTAAGCTACAAATCTACCCCGACTTGTTGCCACCTCTGCACATATTAATCAAACCTAAAAATGAGTTGTGTTGCAAGTTTGATAAACTTAAAAATGAAAGAGGTTTGAACAATATGTATCAATAACAAGATAACCGTTGATGCTAAACATCGCCTTCAACAACCTGTACGTCTATCAAAGACACCAACATAGATCCCATTATATACAAGGAGCGTGCATTGACGAATACGCTCAGTGTCTTTCAGACTACGTCAAACAAACTAGGGACCTGGTACCAGCAAACCAAGGCGTTGACGTCAATACTGCACACAACATCCATAACTGGTCGCTCATCACGTCTCCTGTTTTCAGATAGCTCGCCACTTCCATGAAAGGGCGGTAGTGTGTGAAGACGTCGAAAAGTCAAGCCAATGTCAACCAGACACCTCATGGGGTGGGTCGGTTATAGTGTGGAATGGCGTCATTTTGATTGGGGAAACTACATTTTGTGTCAGGAAGGGTCACTAGACAGCTATAGCCTTTTCTTTCCCAGTTGCAAGGCTCGAGGATGTGGATCTATGTTTCGTATTCAGAAAGATCACCGCGAACCAATCGCCATAGCTCACCTCCAGTAACAGAACATGTATATCCTACACATGCAGGCCATAGTCTGACCTTTCCCCCCCTGAACACTGGAGTGTGAGAAGACGGTGCCTAAGCTCTGTAAGAGGAGAGGGGAAGACTTTCTTAAAAGTTCCGTTGGGGAAATCACTCGCGATATGTTTCGTCAAGTGAATGAATGTTTGACAAGTCATGGTGGTATACTACTGATCCAGAAACATCCAATTTGAAATTCCTCATCTTGTCTTGTACTCCTTCTGGAATATTGCGCTACCAGGTGTAACGTGTTCCCCTTCGTTTATTACTAGGGTGTCTAATGCAACTATTGATCCAGAAACATCAAGTGTTGAATTCCTCTTCTTATTCTTTTAGTAATTTATGTTCATACGAGAACATAGCAACTTGTGGAGTGCATCACTGCCTGTTTCAACGTGTTCCCCATTCAATACTACAGTTCTTAATGGTACTGTTGATCCAGAAACATGCAGGTTGAAATTCCTCATCTTATTCTCTTAGTTCATCAAGATCTTTGGAGAACATAGCAACTTGTGGAATACTTTATTACCTGCTTCAATGTATTCCCTTTAGTTCATTACTAGATGGTATTAGGTACTACTGATCAAGAAACGTCAAGTTTGTGAAATTCATCATCTCAACCAACATCTCTGGAGGACATAACATCTACTGGAGAGCTTCACTGCCTGTTGCCAGATGTTCCTTTCGTTTATTATTATCGCAAAACAAACCATAGAATCTTACATCCCAACCAATTTTGAAAAAAAAAATGTAATTTATTTCCTCTATCCCCTAATTTGTTTCTACGCAAAATGCTATGCATCCATTATAAACGTGACTGTCTTTGCACTGAGGAGGCGACCATATCATACCATTATTGACAACATCTGTGCCCCACAATTGACTGAACCTGATGTTCATTAAAACATACTCTTCACAAATGTGTCATATAATTTTATGTCAAGCAGACACGACAGTACAGCCTGTAAGCGAAATTCCCAGCCATGTCAAACAGATAGAATACCATATGTGGGAATGTCAAGCCGTGGATCTAAACCAAATGCAGTGCAATTGATAACCCGGCATGGTGTCTCCTGAAAGTGAGCAGGATGAGGGTGTGCAATCTCCGAAGCCTCTTTTACTACAATGCTGAAACATGTTTTGAAAGAAAGGTGAAAGGGCTTTATTTTTCTGAATAACAAGAGCATCCAGTTCTAGTGAATACTGATGTAATCACCAATCGCGTTTCCGAAAATCCCAGTGTCATTTTGGGTTGCAGACAATTCGTATTCTTAGCAACATACTATGTCCAGCATGCATGACCGTAAATAGGATACGTAAAATCACATTACGTTTTGGAGATGATAATAATAATATCGATAGAGTTAATATTTAAAATAATAAATGATTTTCTTCACAAAGTGTGTTTATATTCCGACACAAAGTAGCTACAAACTCGATACGGATATGGGGTGATCACGGGATGAGGTGTTTATGCGAACTTAATGCTTTTAGCACCCGTACTCTATTCTTTAACACGGCTGTCTGTGTTACCACTACCTTACTATAGAAGCTGTCTCACAATTGTAAACCATGGAATTGAACACTGCTCATTTCGGGTTGGTCAACATGATATTTTTAGCTCCTGAAGTTTTTTGCACGAAGAACGAACGGCATATTATCGATTAGAGCTGTCCAGGCGCTGTATTACGATCATTATGACATGTTTTCTCACTAGCTGTCACATGGGCACATGATACACTGCCCAAGTTCTGGGTCACATTAGGTTATCAAATATTATGGAATCGATTTCAGAACATAATTATGCGAAATCACACACAAACTGTTATGTCACAGAAATAATCAGTATCTCATCTCACTCGTCTTCCGGTCAAACAACGTAGAATTCAGAAATACTTCATGGTCTTAACCATTAAATCATCAGGTTAATGTTCAACATAAATTCAGCTCGGTATTGCCTGACATGCAGTTTGAAAGTAGCGTTGTCACTGGGTCAGCAAATTTTGGCATGAACAGTGAATAATGGATGTAGGCCAAGCTGAAACAGGTTGAAATTGGTACTTCTGAATATGCAGTAGAGTTGGTGAATTATTTCAACGAACCAAATTAAAATGTGATATTCAGTCTTCAACTGTGCTATTTCCAATTTGAAAACATTAAACATATCCCCTATATACTATAGTATCAGCGCTATAATGATGTCCACTGAGTGATATCACATACATGGTTGGAACGTTATGAACGGGTGTGTCATATTACATATTGAACTAAAGAGAGTCGGGCTCTTTGAAGCAAGATATTAACTGGAATTCAGTTATGGAGATTGTCAACAAACCCTATTCGGAATTGGAATAAAATGTTAATATTCAGCTTGGCCATTTCCTAAAAACCTGGACTTTGGCGTCCATACACATAGAGTAATACAGCCGTAGTGCTGAGGTTGTTTTGTACAATGGAATGGATGAGGTCACCTGTCGTCTTCACTCCACTTAAAATAGTGTCTGTTGTATTGTGTGCACTGACAACTCATGGTTATTCGTTTCGGCGCTGGTGTGATCACGTATTTTACGGGAGGAATAATAAACGCCCATAGTTTTTATCTTTTGCCACAGTCTACTTGCAGCGTTGGGACGGACACTTCCACTAGAGGCAATCACAGCTTATGAGTTCACACGTACTGAAAAGCGTTGACGTTATGAGGGTTTAGAAACAAACACCTCGCGTCAGCAGCTGAGGCTCTCTATACAGTGGTCGTGACGTCTGTGTGTGTTTTTTTTTTTTAGAACGTCCTCGGGTACATAAGGTTGAGATAAACACGGGGTAATAGTTGAGGTAATAGCCTACCTAAATCTACAAGTAGGACGCATTATCAAACCAAAGGCAAAATACCAGATCGGGGAAAGGTCAAGTACTGGGTGAGACCAGGTTCGCCGGTACGAAACTATGCGGAATGCGGATATCTTTTAATTGCTCAATTTAGTACTTGATAACGCCAACCTTCGTACTCAAAGTGGACTTGCCGCTCTTTGCCAATAATAATCGATTAGTCATGGCACAGTCTCATGTTTGAGCATCATCAATGACTGATATCCGCATATATATGCAACTTGTTGTTTCATTATTGCCGTGCTTCGGCTATACTTCACAACACGTGTCCAATGTTGGTCACGCTATATTAATACAGCTGTGTACACCAATAACATTAGCATTTGGAACTTAAGCGTAAATTTCTGTTATTGTATATTTGACACCTCACTGATGACGTGTATTCCTGGCTGCTGGAAATTTGTAACAGTTTCTGGACTGAGTGAGTGTAGTTTTGCGCCACTTCTAGCAATATTAAGGCAATAAGGTGGGGACACCAGAAATGGGCTTCTCACATATACCCGTGTAAGGAATAGAACCCGATTCTTTCGGGACGAGCGAACGCTTTAACTTCTTGGCTAAACCAGAGTCCCAATCGTTACTGCAAGACGAATGTTCGTTCTGCATGGCATATATGTATATGGCTATCAGGAAACAATATCTGTGTCTAATACATCATTTACTATAGGTTACAGAAGATACGGAACCTGTATCCTCGAATCTGATACAAGAGACACACACAGTCTATTGATGAGCCCAAAGCCTGACTTTAAAGACTCAGACTGTTGTTTCAGTACTTTCATACCTTTGTCAGACGATATTTCGTCTTTCGAGGTCTTCCCAGTGTGTACTAAAATTTGAAAGGTACTGGCTCTACGTGTTTAATAACATTCTCGTGCTAACGAGAGTTCAGGGCGCAGATGGGGGTGCTATACCGTATTAACGTTACTATGCATGATACGCACACCCTCAGCATGCAAAGTAATTGAAACTCTCCATAAGTATAATGAAAACCGTTGATGAAGAACTTAATCTTATCATCAACAATATACCTGTATGTGCCGAAGCGTGGCTCAATGTGCGGTAATTCATAATTACATGGATAATCAGAGGTATCTGATGCGTGAGACTATAACTTGTCAGGTTTGATGACGTTATACCATATTCATGTTTGAATAAAATGGAATGAGAATATAATAGGTTCACTGAATTGAGACGATTTTTCGTCGATTATCTAAATTAAATATATTTATGCTTATCATGTGAAAATAATCATGGGTATCTGAAACGAATTTATAATTTATATATATATTTATATCCATATCTTGTTATGTTTCTATCAAATGTGATGGCGGTATATCAGCATAAGGCCATAACAACTCTGCCAGTGCCCTGGAAAATATAGTATAGTGAAAGAGGCGAAAAAACAAGTAAACATGAATATAGCAAGTCCAACGTACTTAGTTTTGACTATCGAGCGAAACACATTCTGCTGGACACATAAATGGATCATATCGGATGGACAACGTAGTGCTCTTGACATGAAGGTAAAAAATTATTATTTGCCAGCCCAACCACTCATAAACTGATCAAACACATTCTGTCTTCCCTGTATGAGCTATACAAATTCGTCGTGGTTGTGTTTGTTGCTTTCACACTACAACGGGAACGCCACTACGTGTGATTACTTTAGAGCTATCATCCGTAAAACAAGTAGCAACATCCAATGGTTGTAAGGTTCTCGTAAACAGGGCTCGAAACTACAACCACGTGCCTTGTATTCTGTATCGGTTAAGTGTATGTGGTGCACGTTTCTTTGAGAGTAGTTGGTTATCCTTTCTTCTAAAATAGTTGGTGAACATTCTTCCATAATAGTTGGTGAACCTTTCTTTCAGAATAGTTCGTTACCCTTTCTTTCAGAATATTTGGTGAACCTTTCTTTCAGAATAGTGGGTTGATCTTTTTAGGATAGTTGGTGAACCTTTCGTTCAGAATAGTTGGTGACACTTTCTTTTAGTTGGTGAACCATTTTTTTTAAATAGTTGGCGAACCGTTCCTTTTTATCAGATACTGTTCCATGGTATAGCGTAGAAGTCATATAAACGTCTATTACTGCTAGTAATCCCCTGGACAAGCCTCCTTATTAAATGGAAAACGCAGCTACGATATTACTATGCGAGAAATCGCTCCTTTCATGAGGAAAGAGGCTTCAAAGGAAACCCTGCGTTTTATTACCTGAATTTGTGAAGGTGTAGTGCCATTATCTATACATGCAAAGAGATATATGTTCAAGGATCAGCCAGGTCAATTATCTCCGTTGTAGTGACCGTCGGACAGAAGAGTCATATGATGCTTGCCTTTGAGCTAAATATTGATTTAGAAATGGTGTTCACCATTTTTAATTTGTCTCCGACATAATTGGGTTCATTAGCTTTGTTGCGAGATCTCCTTCTTTACTAATGCAACCATCCACTCTAACGAAGGTATGGCCGCTTTGTGAATTTCCTTTTTATTCTCCATCAGACTCTATAACGAGACACAGTTGTGCAAATGGATGAATTCCCGGTACTAGCCACTGACCCTTGAATCAACAGAATCATGTTTGAATTAAATCAACTGTACTAACAATGTCTGTCTACATAATGTCCCTCACGCAGATATCCTCTCCAGACAAACACACACCAAATCATAAGAAATTGGGATAAGTGACAGCAATATGGCACCATCACTGCACCAGGATGAAAGATTCAGAAAACATCGGTAGCCCCAGGTCGAAGATTTTGAACCATGAAACTACTACCTCACCATCAGCGGCTCGCGCAGACTCGTAACTCCTTTGCCCGTAGACCAGCGAGAAATCTTGAGAATTAAAGGTCGTGCGGTACTTTTGTATCTGTCTTGTAATCAAATGTTATCTTTTATGGCGTGTAATGGAACAGGGTATTTCGATACGTGTTACGAAGATGTTGAAGGTAATACCGTAATGCATGTGGCACCGGCATTAAGGATAGAAGCTGCAAGAACACATTAAGGGGTAGCAGTAGAAATATTATGTTATTATGTTCCATCAGTCAGAAATGAAATAACATTCACAACTCCATATCTCTTATGCTACTTCACTCTTTTAATTATATGCTTGTGGACATGAAAGTGTGCACTGATACAATTTTTACCATTCCATACAACAAAATACGGAGAGACGGTGTATTCCCTAACATGTGTTTAAAAGGCCACTGACTATATTCATAAATTTCAACTATAATAGTAAAACTTGCAATAAATTTGTTATATCGAGATGTTAAACGGCACTGTCCTTCCTTGTGTGGCATGCTTCTATTACTTGTTGTAATATAATTCGGAAGCCATGACAACAGCGTCAATTATCACTCAGTTATGACAGCCGCAAATACCACTGTGGTATGACTGAGTGAGTGAGTGCAGTTGTACGCCGTTTTCAGCAGTACTCCAGCAATATCACAGCGGGGGAACAGCAGGAATGAGCTTCACATATTGTACCCAAATGAGTAGCAAACACGAGTCTTCAGCGTGACGAAAGAACGCTCTAGGCTACTCAACCGTCCATGAGGTACGATTGGCGAAATAAAAACACCATTATGTTCAAGTATCACATGTGTAATTATCACGACAGGTGGAATTATGTTTCGACAGTCGTAACTAGAGAAATCACCCGATTAGGAGCTAAGTACCAGTGCAGATCCGGGTTAGAAATTGTCCTCAACAAACCATACTTGTCGATAGGGACCACTAACGAGCAGACGTGGATGACACGACATCGTGTCCCAAACTGTATAGATCAATACTCATAACGTCAATCCCCGGATTGTGTACATGTTTGGAAAAGATTGCCATTCGGGATTCGGGGTTTATTGAAATATACCTCATCAATTATTCAATATCTGTGTTATTCAAAACAGGAACAACATATCTTCTTGGATGTGTTTATATCAAGGTGGTTTGATGGACTAGCTGTCTAAGGCGCCAGGCTAGTTATCCAGCGAGCTTGAGGTGTCGGGATCGAGCCCACCTGTGACCGGGTGTAAAAACCATGGGGTCAACTTTGTGCGCAGACTCTTTCAGTGCTGTCACAACCCCTAGTGTTCAGTACACAACCCTGTGTACTTAAAGGAACCCATGAATACATTGATATATGCCCAGATGGTGGCCACATGAATACGTGCGAGGGCCAAGTAGCGGGTACAGCAACGTGCAGTAAACATATGACTATGTTCCCAATCCACCCAGCTGTTAAAGGGGACCTCGTCAGGAGAGGAAGGCTGCAATAACTCGGTGCGCCTTGTGGATGCAAGAGTTCTATTCTCCCCAGGGAGTTGAGATTGATAATACGTTTCAGCCTTTGTGATTGATATCCAGTGGTCGATCGGAAAATACCTGCGCCTTGAGCATGTATTAGTAGGTTACGTTTAGAGGGGACAAGGGCCTTAGGCAGCTGCTGCTGCTGCTGCTGCTGCTGCTGATGATGATGATGATGATGATGATGATGGTCAGCCATACCAGAATGACTCTGCCAGAATCACCCAAACCCTCACTGCTGCATTTTCATTTTAATCTGTAAAACATACCAATATATCACGAGGAATGGTAACACTGCCGACAGATCATGGAAGCTGCAGATATGCTAATCATACCATTGATGTGGAGAAAGGGCCAGCGCCATCAGTACTGTTAGCGTTATAAAGCCCAGCGATGTGCATCCTCCTGCACGTAATTAACTATATTTCCGAAATTAAATCCTGGCACCGGAGTGACTTTAGTGAACGGCGGGGGATAGATAGCCTTCCTGAGTACACACATACAGAGGCTGAAGTCGCCTTCAGACAGTACCCCGACAGTGGTACTGGCATATTGATCTATTGAAGAGTAAACGAAGTTGACTCAATATGACTATCACAGCAATTGTGAAATGCTGAAGAACACCAATGCCTCTCAAAGATGGGCATGTACACTCTACAAAAAAAGCCAAGCTGAAGTGCAACAGTCGCTGCCACAACAGTTTTAACTGTTAGTGACAATAAGTGATGTTGAAATCGTGATACACATTTGAAAGTTTAAATTATTACGTGAAATTTCATGAACTGACACTAGTTTATTGATTGTTGCTCCACAAGATGGCGCGATTAATGCCGTTTAAATATTGGCGCAAAAATGTTAAATTCATTCAAGATGTGTGTAGATAAGACTCTCCCTTGCTAAGTATACCCCAAAGGACTCTTCTTTCAAGTTGGTTCGAAAACCTCAACCAAGCGTATTTTTCATAAGGTTGGGCGCAGATACGCCACAAATGCCTTTAGTCTATTAAAGTTGGGAATATGTTCTGTGTGTATTACGACACAAGTAACCAATGATGTTTGGTGTGTGTTAACGTTGGATCAATGTGACCTGACTTAATATGTTATGATATGCATGTTTGGTGGCCCGTATTAACAGGTATTCGTTGGTCCCGTTTACCATCAGTCTAGTACTCAAGCATTAGACATCGTTGATGAATTAGTCACACATTCAGTCATGCAGAATTCAAAAGGCAAATTTTCATTGTGCATGATTTGTGAAGATTGAACACATAATTTCACTCCTCCACATTTTGAAAGAGACAACGGCATAATATCCTGGTTCTTATCGTGACGTCACTGTCGTGTAATTATTTACATCTTTGTTTCCACAAAGTCTTAAAATGGCCTTTGGGATGAATAAAATACATAAACTATTAAGGAAATGTTATAAATGCCATAATGTGTAAATATCGTAGATGATATTTTGATGGTTTGGAGGGTATACGACGGCACTGAGCAGAATAAAATTGCATTGGCTTTTATAGTACTCGTACAATCAAGAGCAAATCCAATAGAGGCATGAGGTGTATATTCCCTAGGGAGTTGAGAATGGAAGTCAAATTTTTACTGCTCGAATTTTAGAGACTGCTGATTCTTCAACTACCAGACGTCAGATCAGTGTTGGGGTGTGTGAGTTTAGTTTTACGCCGCTTCATGAAATATTCCAGCAATATCATGACTGACGACACCAGAAATCGGCTTCACACATTGTACCCATGTGGAGAATAGAACCCGGTTCGAAGGTCATTTGACAAATACAATGCAATAGCAATGCAGAAAGCATTCTATGTGACTATTTTATCAACACATTCATTAACACATTATCATTGTATACAAACCCCCTTTTGTCCAGATTCAGTTTCATCAACAAAGGCATATTTCAAACACACAGTTCAAGAAAACCTATTTCGACTAAGAGCATATTTTCAACAACTTAAAAAGGTGTCCCGCTCCCATCAAAAGCAAGCGTATCGATATATCGATATCTTGTTTATGCATGAGAAAGGCCATGGCAGGTTTAAAACACCTTTCCTCTTAACATCCGATTATTGTCTGGCTATAAAACTATTATTTTCTGCTAGCGCAGCTGTCTTCTAACATCTTAAATTTCATTATATCGCCATGGTTACGAGCTATAAAATTAAGATTGATTTCGCAGTGTAGGATAATGTTTTTAATGGCATTCGTTTTTAATGTAATATGGTTGTAAAAGTTGGTCTGTATAATGACACGGCAAGTCTGAGCAGACAAGAGTGTACCATGTAAACGTTACAGATGACATCTGGTAGGTTATGTATGGGTTTAAGCAAGATTGTCTTGCAAGATGTTATTTCATCCCGGAAGAAATATACATCCGTTCTGAATGGCATTAAAAGTATGGTTGGAGAATTTGACCGACTTAGCACAAGATAACACCTGGTGGCAAACAAGCGCTCAAACAATGCAAACACTAGCACAAAGGTCAGCACAAGAAGAACTCTATGTCGATCTTTTTTTTGTTTTGCTTTGTTGTGTTTTAATTCCAACGTTTTATGTATCATCTCTGTAATCTTCGCACAATGCGTGTCCGGTCGCGTGAAAGATAAAGCCCAGCAAACCGCTTTGGTAAGAGACAGTACGATGATCATACTAAATAACATTTTCATCCTCAGTTGGTATTTCTCATGAAGAATCAACATGCAAAACAAATGCATTGATCCTTGTGACATCTTAAGGTACAGGAATTGTGAATCGCCGGTTTCTATATAAGCTGCGTGAAGCAATGCAAAACTTAAAACAATTCATTTTCCAAGGAATAAGGTCAGGATCTGTGCAACAGCATATTTGACACATTTCGTGTAACGGCAGTAAACGCAAACCATGTATATTCGGTGACATTTGACATTACAACTCCGTGGATCGACCCTCATGATATTAATCACTCGATTTTCTATCTGCCATTATCGTGAGAGTTCAACAAAACAAAACAAAATAGCCACTTGATCGAAGCAAACTATTCCGCTAGAGGGGAGGTCACAATAACACATTTTAATCGATATCACTCGCAATTTTGATGCCAATCCAGCGCTTTTCAATGGAACCGGACTTCAGTATTAAAATGATCGATCCAAGCTACTCCGCTGGCAAACTGTCAACTGTAAAGTAAGTTCATGTTGGGATTTTTTTTAACATCTGAGTCAGTCTTGACTATAATAGCCAATAATACTGAAGATCAACTAAACTTTTCATCACACGCAATAAACTGTACCGGTGATGTTGCGGGGCTAGAACTGATTGACGGCTAACCGGATCTGACTTGACTGATACATGTCAAGGTATTCCAGTTATGCAGATCTATGTTCATGTTGTTGATCTCTGGATTGTCTGGTCCAGACTCGAATATTTACAGACTTTACAGACTGATAGGTTACAGCTAGAAAATTTCCTATTGCGTGTGGTGTAAACCTCACTCACTCATGTCGTCAACTGATTACTATGACAATCAGCCTCTAACATAACACTCAAGGACAGTTAAGGATCGGATGTCACAAAGTAGGGTGACTGTCTCCTGATGAATTGCAGTATTAGTTTTTGTCGAAAAAGATTCATGTTTTTCTTTGTCGTTTAACGCTGCGCTCAATATTCCAGCTATATGGCTTATCGGTAAATAAGCGAATCCGGAAAAGACAATCCAGTGATCAACCCCGTGAAAATCGGGCTAAGCATTTAGGATATGATGGCATGTGGCAATCAAGTCTGCGAGGCTTACCACACAAGCCCGTTCGTCGTCTCCTTCAACTGAAGTCTAATTCTTACCCGGATCGCCCTAGGATTCATGTGATGCGTCTTGTATATGTTATTAAAGGTTTGATGACATATACAAAACTGTCAGAAGTATGCATCGTCATGTACGAATGACTTTGTCTTAGGTAATTCAAGCACAGATTTCTTAGTCTGCAGGACAAGTGCATAAACACCCTTATAGTAATTATCCAGCAATATCACTGAAATGGGCTTCATTAAACCCTGTGTGGGCAATCGAATCGGGATTTTCGGAGTGACGAACAAAAGCTTTAACCACCATGCGGCCCCACCGGCTCGAACATGACAACAAACTGTCCCTCCCAGTTAATCACGGACCAGCAGACTGACACTCATTCCTGCGTTGTTGAACAATCAACAGTTACAAATATTTTTATACCGGGTCACCATCCTGATCGTTTTGGAGGCGAGTAATCAGTGTGTTCGCAACAGACGTCGATGTTAATTGTACTACCGTGCTGTTCTGAAGAACTGAAATTCAAAAGCCGAAGTCTGCTGAGATATTTTGTCGATGACAGTTTCCAACAAATGGCAAGGTCAGCTATGTCAGATTAAAAAGATCGAAACAGTAATACTGGTTCTAGACCCTCACGTCCGCCACCATTATTACACAGACCATCGAAGACATCGGAATGCATACCAATGCTTATAATCACCGGAATAGAATTCAATCCAAGCAAAGGCGATGACCATACCACTAGGCCATACTGTCCCTTGAGGAACACCTACAGAACTGTCCTCGACCCAGAGTAATCAGATGATTGATCACGAATTACTTCAGTTATTGGCTACCCATTCTGAAGTTGGACATGAAACACTACAAGAACGTCATTGATTCGTGGTTAACTCGTTCTATGAAGGATGCCACTGAAATGAAGATAAAGAAAACAAGTCATGAATGTTTGGCAGTAATGTAAACGATTGTCCGTACACCAATTCTTCACCACTAACCCACATGTCGACCTTTAAGCTTCCCAGAGCTCTCACAGCATATCAACGTTTTAGCATCACTCAACGACAGAGATACGATTGAGTGCATTATGTGAAAGAAAAATCCGTTAAGTGATTTACGCAACGTCGAAATTATCAAGCTACTGTGACAAGGGTGATTGAAATCAATGTGACCTATCCTTACAAAATATGCCCAATCTAGTTTGTTCCCAAGCACTCAATCATTGTGTAACGGGCAAATATCCGCTGTTGCTTCAGAGAAAAGAGTGCTCCTACATGATGCATACAAGAAGTAAAGTTTCTAATTTCAACATGATAATTTTTACATTTTTCAACTGACATTTTCATTATTATGTGTTGCCGTCTTTGCATTAGTGGGTTGTACTCGAACTTGAGTGTGTCCTTTAAACATTCCCCAATCCTGTAAGACCGCATCTCCAATAGGAACGTAAGAAGTAATCAGATGATTAAATAACTACATGTAATCAGGATTGGTGATATATTATTGCAGTGATTTTGTTGGTTTGGTTTAAACATATTTTATTCACAGTGAAAAGGATAAGGGTCAAGTTCTCCAACTTAGAATACTCTCTCCTTGGTATGTACATAGATAGTATAGATTCCTGCAACTAGAGATGGCAGATGTGGACAAGTAGGTAGTAGAAGTGAAAAAGAGGTAGAGCTATACAGAATAACACAGAAGTGCTATACAAATCGTTTTGCCTCACTAATGAATGATTGCACTAATTTGAATACATTTGTATTTTTGCATGATGATAGGTCTGCACTTCCTTCTAACAAAAGTTTGAGGACAACTGGAAAACCAGCTGGTAAGCAAATGCGCTTAACAGATAACATGAAGTTAACGCTCTGTTGTTTGTACGATGAGCATTCAAACAGATAGTGATACGAATCCTCAACAAAATCACCACATGTACAAATGGGATCAGTTTTTAGCCCAACTCTGTACAAATCACAGTTCAAGCAACTGAGAGAATATAGCATGATTAATATTTAGTTTTCTTTTACCACACGAGTAATACTGAGGTGCATAATCATGGCTATCAGTGATAGATGATTTAAATTCAGAAACACTTTTTGAATTACGAACTGTGGCTGTGGTTGTTCCAACAGTATATTGTAGAAGGAAGAAAGGATTCTTTTGAATGTTTAAGTCTTGGAGTAAGAATCGATATATTTAGAGAATTGCGTAGATTATACTTAGATTTAGAACCAACATTCAAAGGAAGGAGTTCTTTTAAATGTGAAGGAGCCATTTCAGTGATTTTGTTTGTTTGTTGTTCTGCTATGCTCGTAGCCAGTTTCCAGCTACACGGCGCCGTTGAACATTAGTAGAAGAATACATACTCAAACGTTATGCTTCTGATTAAAAAAATCCTAGTCGTAAGAGGCAACGAATGCGATGAGATGTTGATGCATGTCATCATACCAAAACTGAGTACTTCGATGCATGCCTATCCCTCGGTTGGCTATGCTTGATCCAAACTCTCTCATATACGAACCGACGCTACATACAATACAATCCTGTAAGATCGCATCTCCAGTAGGAATGTAAGAAGTAATCAGATGATTAAATAACTACATGTAATCAGGATTAGTCTTATATTATTGCAGTGATTTTGTTTGTTTGTTGTTCTGCTATGCTCGTAGCCATTTTCCAGCTACACGACGCCGGTGAACATTAACAGAGCAATCAACAATCCAGTGATCAACTGCATGAGCATCGGTTAACGCAGTTAGGATGTGTTAACATGGGTCAATCAAGTCAGCGAGCCTAATCGCTCTTTCACTATTACGAGAAGAATGGGTCGTGGAAGATCAGGTCTAACCCGGAATTTCACAGGTCACATCCCGCTGAGGCTGGATAAGCTCGCCAAATAGCTGGTATCACGACTATTTCAAGATAGTTATAATACCACGACTGTGCTTCAAGTGCCCTGTGTGTTATAGGAGCACAATATCAGATGGGAAGCTATTCTTTCACCTTTCTTAATGGAATTCGAAACATCCAATGGAGGGAATAATTTCATTATCTAACGAAACCGGTGCAATTGGACGTAAAACACCAACAAAAGGTGAAAATCATATCAATGGGTCATTGAAAACCAGTAAAGCCACCAGTAGTTTCAATTATATCTATTACCTGCCTTGGGCAAATACCATCAGTCGAAGTGTATGCTGAATAGATCGCACATTATTAACCTGACGCAGTGTAACGATCTCGCAATGACGTGACAGTGAATGACGCTCGCCAGTGGATAAAGGTCAATGTGTTTTGAGCTACATTAAGCACACGTTGCGACCACAAAACAGTCTGAAGCAACTGATAGAGTAAGCGAATCCACCAGGGCATGGAAAACAAATGCGAATTCGATCTTGCACCTTTAACCGATTCATTAAATCGATCTCTCATGTAACCACTGAACTTTGAACAAATGATGGGTTCCTGATCGTTTCCTCACAGCCATGTCGGTTGTAATGTGCAATCAATGCATTAGCAGACAACATGCTGTTTGAAATTACGAATCAGTTAGTGCTGGGAACAAATTGCAGTGGTTTTGGTCCGTCAGTTGTTAGCAGCAATTTTCCTGTATCAGGTGTATGGGTAGTGTGATCTGCACAACAAGCATTCTTTCATGTTGATAAACCTTGAGTACAATATATTGAGTATAACAGTTATCGCTAGAAATTCCATTTATCTTATACTGTGGGTAATCTTGAATTGGGTGTTCAGAGTTGTCTCCCACACTCATGCCAGAATCCGCTGATCACTATTACATGTTGCGGCTGCTTCTTTGGTTGCTGGTTGTTTATCGACGTACAGGTTATCAGATACTTTAAGTGCTATACGTTAAGTCCACTAATAGTAAGAATAATACATATCACAGGAAAAGGACAGCTATCTGCCGCTTTATGTGTCAGGGCTTTCTATGTGCCAATGAATACCCATGTTGAGCGATAAACTATCTGGAAACGATGGCACAACGACTGGTCATCGAATCTATTGAATCAACTCTTACAAGTAAACCTGTATGCTTAAACAACATGTGCAGCTGCTGCTGTTATACCTACATTTGGCACTACTCGGCTTAATGCATTAGCACAGACCAGGCAATCATGAATAGTAAAAAGCATCTGTTCGGTGAACAATTCATCTTTCTTGGACATAGGCCTTCCCTACATTCATTTCAAGGCTCGGAAACGCAAGGAGATATCAAAAGTTGTGAATAGCAAAACTCATTATGTGTACACACACTTTCACGAATACATACTCAAACGCTATGCTTCTGATTAACTAAGAAATAATAGTCGTAAGAGGCAACGAATGCGATGAGATGTTGATGCATGTCATCATACCAACACTGAGTAATTCGATGTTCATTGTGCCCATCACTCGTTTGGCTATGGTTCATCCAAACTCTCTCATATACGGACCGACGCTATATACAATACAATAAAGAAGAACTGTAGTTTGATTAAAGTGCTGAATAACAAACTAACAATCAAAAGTAATACTTCGTACACAGAAGAACACGCACGCACACACGCACGCACGGACACAAGCTCGTATTAATAAATTCAACCTTCTCCTGCGCTCGGGTTTTGTCGGCATAACACTTTTCGTGGACAGCCGCAGTAGGAATGTACAAGTCGACATGAAACTAGCTCACTTGAGAGAAGGCAAATCACTTGTTAGGTCTCATCAAACAGAAGCACTAAGAGATAGCTATGAGGATTATCTCGAGTTCAGTCGACAACTGTCGAAACCATGAAAGCCGCAAGGCATGGAAAGGAGAAAAAAGTCAGCTAATATTCTACAATGACTCAATGACAACTTTATCAAACCACGTACATCCGTCTTACTTATGGTAAGAAGGGGCATTTCAATTAATTTCCATGATCAAGAAAACTCGGTATTTATGTCTTCCGCGTCTCGCGAGTTCTCCTTTCACTCGCAACACTACAAATTTCCCTCCCAGCCTTGCATTTCTACCTTTCGTCGAACTGGCTTTGTCTGTGGAACAGGGAAATGGAATGGATCTCTAAATCAAACACGTCAACCCACGAGGATCAAAGTGGCCCCAACTGTTTGATGTACTTCCAGCCAATTCTACCATCAACAGGGTTGGTTGTATCTCCAATTGCCGATCTGGTCGCCAGTGCATACTGATTGCGTATCAACAAACCACTTCCTTAAACCCACTCGACCAATTGTGTAACATAGCAGTTGCAAACAGAACTACCGAGAATTAAATAGTGAAATATGCCTTGTCAGCTTCTTATGTTATAACATAGACCTTCTCCAAGGCATCCAAGCAATGAATTGATACTTTTTTCGGATGTCCCTTCAGTGCGACAAGACAGAGCAGGTCATATATAATTAAAATACTTTGTGCCGAAGCGCTTCAATTCATTAACTCATGAAATAGTGATTTGATTATATTTACATAACTGTACTCTGATAACACTAAATTGATGCCCAAAGCATTATGTCAATGATGTGCAACAGTGCAAAAACATAACAATTCTGAAGGACTGTTGTATATGTCAAGTCAGGTATATATATGCCCAGCTGTTTGTGGATAAAGAGTGTATTTATATATATGCCCAGCTGTTTCCGGAGAAAGAGTGTAAGCAAAGTATCTTGGTATCTGGTAGAGATAACATAAATGTACTTACTCACTCCCTATAATAAGATGTACAGCAACACTAAATAACTGTGGGTGGAACTTCAATTATTAGGCCGTACGACATTGCGATACATCTTGACTAATAGCGTTGCATAAATGTGATTGATTTTACATGCATCTTGCCTGATTGTGTTGCATAAGTGATTCACGTGAGATGCATTTTGACTAATTGTTTCGCTTATGTAGGGCTGACGACGAATGCATCTTGCCTAATTGTGATGCATAATTGTGAATGGCCTGGATGCATCGTGCCTAATTGTATTGCTCAAGTGGGGTTGACTTAGAATGCATCTTGACTAATAAGTATTGTGTTGCAAAAGTGTGATATATTTACGAATGGGATAAATATTGGTTAATTGTGCATGTCAGTGATTGCCTGGGTGTGAATCTTGTTTAAATGCATAGCACGTTTGATTTACTTCGCAAGAAGCTTTATCACATATCTTGTTTGTCCGTGAGCGACTCTGTATATTTCACTGTGTGGCAAGTGTTGTGCAAACAGCAGAACCACTTTCTCTTAGCTGAGGCAGTGACCTGACGGTAGCCGGCACAAAGGGCAACATTGCTGGCCCCGTTGTGAAGGCAACGATCTGATCAACGGCGTGTTGAGCCGTCACTGCAATGCCACAAGTGACTTCTCGTCTGTGTTGTTTCCAGGACCGTGCTACAGAATGGACAGATACAATGAAAACCAATTCCACGGAGTTGGCACCAAATGGCTCTTTTTCAAATTTCCGTACGCAGCAACCGTGAGGTACAAAGTTTCCCCGAACACCTCATTGTTAGACTTATATGAGGTGAACGGTCGATGGTGTTAGGTCCACAGAGCCGGTGACATGTAATTTGGGATGAAATAAAGGAACATCACTATTGGGAAATTATTATAAAACACCAATGGGAACGGCATTTCTTCAGCTAAGAAAACGTTGTATCACTGCTGTCTATGCCATGCTACAGAATCCTTTTTTTTCTTTGTTTCCTACTAATGTTATTATTCGGGACCCTGGTTTAGCCAAGACTAATTGACGTGTAACGTAGTTTTCAATAGTATTTTACTCATATACCGAGGAATACACATGTTGTGGCTTCTTGTTCTACTCGGAATTTATGCCGCTTTTACAGTGCCGCCCCGTTGTGCTAAAAGTTTAAGCTTAACTTAAGTACGACCCAGGAGCAGTTAACTTACAGCGTCTCGAGTTGTCCTTGTATCATCCCTTTATTGTCTCCAGGAAAGGTAACAACAAACACCATATTGTAATGGTTTTGGTAGGTAATGGATCCAACTACAGATGATTCTTTCGTTCATGCGACCGCGACCTCAAAACTGTCTTGAGGGTCAAAGAGGCGATTATATTGGATGAAACTGAATCAGTCCTTCTGATTTGGACAGAAGTGCGTGAATTCCCCTGGAGTCATTCATTAATGTATAATACTTTCGTGATTTAACTCTAACGTCTATAAAGCGTTTTAAAACATATAGTGTCATCCCCCATTTCCAAGATCGTATCGTGGTTAAAGCTATGGATGTTGCTAGCAAGAGAAAATGGGTGATGTACAGCTTGTAGATTATGGATATACTACAGACATACAGGGTTATACCGCTGATGTACGCCTGCGAATAGCGCTAATTCCATTCTAACGGCATTTTCTTTGCTGGATTATCAACTCTGATGGACCATAGAATGGGCATTACACAAACACGCCGATTATAAATTTCATTACACTGGGGCAATTGATGTCAGTGGCTGACTTAAGATCCAATGGTTTCAACTAACAATAGCATCTCGTCTTCACTGCCCGATGTCCTTTCAGTCTGCACTTGAACACAGAGAACATATTCCCTTACAATTTGCACGACTACACAGAGCACTTGTAACCTTTCATCCCGGTCAATTTGCCCGATTCCCGCAGACCACAGGTAACCTACTCTTGCCAATAATCAGCATGCCATACATAGAGCACTGTGAACCTACATGTATTCCAACCCACAATTTGTCGACACACTTAGCGCGCTTGGAACCTATTCCCACCGACACTCTGGTCGATACATATACAGCACCGGAAACCTGTTCTCACCCACAATTATCATGGCGTATTGAGGACACTGGGAAACTATTCTTAAATACAATTTGATCAACACACATAGAGAACTGGGATCCAATTTGTCTCATAAGGTGCACAGACTTCAAGCATATATACTCACATACATGCATGTGATCACACACATACAGACGAGAAAAAAATCGTGATTAAAGGCTCTGAGACTTTCAACAGCAGCAAACGTGAGCCAACACTTGAAGCAACACGAGGGTGCCTTGTCCCATATCGATATCAGAGCCGCCAGGGTGTAGTTAGCCGCAGCCCTGTCACATGAAATGAAATCCGACCAATAATTGACGTGGGCGTTTTCGAATAGGCATAACACCGTTCTTGTCTACAAGGACAGTTGATTCGTTGTTTGACATATTACCAAATGTCGTTTTGATGAAGAAAATAAGGCAAAGTGGTGAAAATTAATATCAATATCAAGACGCTATTTCACTTACTGAAACTGAATCTGCAACAAGGGAATAAAAAGAAACCATTTGAAGACCGTCACATCTGAGTCAAGTAAGTAAGCGAATCAACGGTCAAGGTTGTGTGAGTAAGAAATAGGGGCAGATCAGATCTATATTATGAGAATCGTCGGACAGAGCCGCCTAACAATCTTGATCACTTAAATGATGCTACCAGAACAAGCCCTCAAGAGACAGTCCACGAAGATGTATCCAACGTGTAAAGCCACATGAGGCCGCTATCTGCGTAGCCGTTGTCATCGGCGTTGACGGAACTTTGTCATTGTGCCAAGCCAATTACAAGCTGCTGGATTTGGGGGTCTTGAGACCCCACTGCGGAATTGCCCTTGATCCATGGTCAGTGGTCTCGATGTCACTGATTTAGCGGTCAACGACCAAAGAAGATTCACCTTACCTCCAAGGGAGGTTTCATACTGTTGGCGAGATGCCACTGCATAGATGAGGTTGTGAAGGTTTGGCTCTAGAGTGGACCCATGATGTTCCTTTCTGAGTAGACGTAAGTATGGGTTGGATTTACCGTTAGAGGAAGATACGTTTTTTTAATCAGCTATCAAAATCATATCGTACATCACTTCACACCATTGAGCAGCGAGATGCCATTGCCTTGCCAGAGGACAAGGAATGTTGTTGCACCACACGTAAGGTTTCATATCGTTTGAATAACAGAATGTTCTTAACTTATGTAAAATACTTTCACTGCTCTGGTACGCTCACCAAAGGCGTAACGTCTTTCGACACCCAAAATGGTCATCCTATATACCGGTGACCGACCAATCGGGATGTGTTATGGATTAGTTTAGAAACTTGGTTAATCAGTTTTATCTTCTACTTTTTTTTAGGAAAAGCAGATATGTTCGGGGGTTTTTTTAATTTGTTGGTGTTATTGGATATTTGTTGCCCGGGAATTTGATTTGAACCCGGCTGTAGTAACATTTACGGATCATTCAAAGTTTTTCAACACATTGCAATGCAGAACACAGACCCATTGCCCTTTCAGTGTTATATCAATTATGAAGGACATCTTCATGTATTCTGTGAAACAAGCAATGTCGATAGAGTGAGTCTCCTGCTATAGCGTCTTCTGTATTAGTTGTATGATAAGAAGCATTCACGCATTGTAGTCAGTTAGTTTAGATTTACGCCGCACTCAGCAATACTCCAGTTCCTTGTTTGTAAATAATCGAGACAGTCCAGTGATCAACAGCATGAACATCGATCTGCACAAATGGGAACCGATGACATGTGCCAACCGAGTCACCGAGTCTGACCAGCCGATCCCGTTAGTCGCCTCTTACGACAAGCATTGTCGCCTTTTATGACAAGTATGCATGGGTTTGCTGAAGGCTTGTTCTACCCTGGACCTTGACGGGTCCATTCACGTTTTGTAGAATTCAATGGTCACGTTTTAGTGGCTAGATACCAGCAATAATGTCTACTAATCGGTAGTCGAGTAATAGTAATCTAGAAATCGACAATCTTGTCTTCACTGTTACTATTCAATAGCCCAGTGATAGTAATACAGAAATCGGCAATCATGTATTCTGTACTACAAAATACGGTAGCACAGTTTTAGCTGCTTTGTAGTCAACTGATAAAATCTAATCATACTTAGACTAGTATTAAGTACTAAAGTACCGGTTGTCGGGTACACTGCAGACAAACATCAACAGTCTAGCAGTCAGACTAGTTAGTCTAGTTAGGTTAGTTAGTTAGTTAGTCACGTATTCCATAGTTCCAGTATTCAGTGGTCAACAGTGACAAAAACAACCTATTTCTTTCTGATCCGAATATAAAAAAAACTACATTTTATCCAGACGCGTCAAAAGTTACAATTTGCAGGAAATAGAACCAGACACTTTTACCACAGATATGCAATGAACAATTCTCCAGCTGGTACGATAATTGAATACATCAAAAACAATATCCTCAAGTTTCCCTGGAGAAACATAAAAACTAAATGTGTTCTCAAGGTATAACCTGATCAAAACAATTTTCATTGTTCTCGGGGGACCTTCGAAATGACGGGCTTGCCAAATGCATGCTTCTTATTACATAATGTTAAATATTATACATAGGGTCATCATGTTTTCATTCGTTTTTTTTTCATTATTATTATTTTTCCTTTTACATTTCAGTTAAAATTTAACTGAAGTTTGGCATAAATCAGCAGCTGCACATATTTTTTTACAGATTGAAATCACGCATTTGTCAGGAAGCAGATCAATACTTTCATGTAAACTTATAAAACTTTCTCGGCTATCTGTTGTCATGGCTATGAACGATCAGTTATGCCACTAGTTACACTGTCTGCATGCGGATGGCAATAAACTAGATTTCAGATTCGGAAAAGGAATCATAACGACAACGTGATACCTTGAATATATGTACATAAACACCGCATCAATTTGCAATTACAGGCGAAGGTTTAATTTCTTTATGGCTATAGTGGAACCTGCGTTCAGGTTGATATTGCCATTACAGAGCTCCATTCACGGCTATAATGTTATATCACTTGCCAGAATTCCCCTATCAGTCGTAACGGTTGAGATGAGCTCGCGTCTAAAAGTCGTAAAATGATTTTACATAACAGTAATGGGTGTAAATGAGAGTACACGCCAGTGATCGTTTCCATGCAACTCTGGATGCCTGCTTGACGCATCTGATGTGCAGAGTTACATAACTTAGTAGTGTCAGGATGCGCAAGTCGTAGTTTCGAATTCATAACTCTAATTATATCACATAAAAGAAAGTAAACAATTCAAAAGATCCAAGTGTAGTATTAGGTAATGAGTTTCGGTGGCATGGATCAGTTCTCTTTGTACGATATTCTCTAATGGTTTCCTTCGATCAATTTTATATGAGACATCGTCATTTGTTCTCAAATTTAAAAAGTTGGTATCCAACACGTAATTTGTGCATTAAGATCACTTCAGAAATGAAAGGTAGCAATCACGTTTGATACACGATTTCAGGAATAGCGTGTTTGTGATCATACGCATCCACATGTAAACAGTGTAATAGTGAGAGCTGTAATCTCTTTTGTCAATCAGCGTCGCCTCATCAGCATGTGATATGCACGGAGACCTTCTGCATGGTTTGGAGCGAGCCCATGATCGGCAAACATTTTGCCTGATGTGGTCCCTTATTTTTCTAATCATAGCCAACTCGGGTTTTCGGGGATATTTGCAGTTCTTCATAGCACCACATATATGATGTTCGACTTTTCAATCATAACCACAAACCTTTCTTCTACAAACATCCAAAATTATATCCATATTTTTTCAAGAAAATAATTATTCAAAATGCTTACCTTAACCCCACCAAGAAGTGCCTTTCAGCATGGGTTAATCGGAGTTCCTGAGACAAGAAACGTTGTCGTCACCTGACAACCAAACAAACCCTGAGCCTCCCCAAACATGGAACTATATAGACAAGGTTTACTCTTTTGCTTTAATAAACTATCACAGCATATCATATTAACCCTAACCTTGAGGCATGTACCCTAGATATTGTATTAGCTAAATTGGCCTACGTCCAGATTCTGCATGAATACAATTTGGACGTTGACACAGAAACGTCTACTCCGTTGAATCCATTCATCCGCAGCGACTCCCGGTGATGCCGTGGCTAAAGATTGGTCAAGGCACTGTGGATTTAGAAGGTAAGGTCAAGCAAAGTGGGTCTTAGTTTCCGACAGGGATGCAGAGGAGGAGATGTACGTAAACTAGGCTTTCCTGGGCCCAGATTTTATATTGAACCAAGAATGACGCAATGCTGTGCTGGTGGTATTCGTTCAGGAAAGAACGTTCAAATAGGTCGCAGCTTTTAGGTTTCCTCTGGATCGGTCGAGGAAACGGGTATAAGGAAAAACGATGGTCTCACACATCCAACTTACAAAAAAATTAACGTTCCATATCAAAGTCTTCAAATGTAGGATAAGGGTTCCATTATTTGGTACGTCAGTGCGACTGTGTTTTCCACAAGTACACAAGTGATGAAAATTGAAGTTTTAAAAGGTTTTCCACATGGTGTATATACAGTTGTGTATGTGTGCGCGCGTGCGTGCGTGCGTGCGTGTGTGGGGGGTGAGGGGTTGGGAGGCGGGAGGTTGGTTCTGTCTTTAAGCTGAACCATACCAGTGCTGCTGACTCCTGAAGATAAATAGGTGATCACGGACCCTCTCTTTCGAGACGAACAAAGTGTAGTGGACATTGCTACACTATTTCTGACTCTTGAAGATCCAGGTTAGAAGTGATCTTCATCAAGCCATGCTTGTCGTAAGAGGTGACTAACTGGATCGGGTGGCTTGACTTGGATCACACGTGATTGTATCCCAGTTGCGCAGACTGGTGCTCATGATGCTGATCACTGGATTGTCTGGTCCAGACTTCATTATCTGTAGACCACCACCATGTAGCTGGAATATTGCCGAGTGCGGCGTTAAACAACAAACCAACCAACCAATCTGTTTCGGAGATGTATGGCCTCCTGACTACTTGTCTTCTACCTGACACTAAAGTAACAGGTATCCAAATAAATCAGACGTTTTGTCCATCAGACGCTCTACATCCGCAAAAAATTAATGTAGCACCTGTGTTTACTGTCCACACATCCTATTTCAGCAGCATAATTCAAACTGCAGCTTTAAAAAACGTGTTCACACAACACAATATCCATCGGAGGTCTGCCTTGTAACACAACGCTATTTTCGGGTTTTTTTAAATGGTCCTCTCATGGGACATCGTGACCTGAGTCTAACTCGCATAGATGACACTGTCCTGTCTGAGCATTGACATTGAGTTGTCTACAGTTGTCCATAGACAGGACTCGGATGGGATATAGCGCTCCAGTTCCTCTACACCTTGGACGGCCATTACGAGTACTTCTGACATTTAATCGGTCACAAAGTTTCGGATAATAAGATTAGTTGCATCAAACTGTCTGGAAACTTCGCCAGCACTTCTCGCCTCAAGCATGTAATCATGCGTCTCATTTTTTGTGCTTTTCGTTTGGTTCTATTTTCTTTCCGTTATAATTGGCGTTACGAGATGACTTTAAGCTTTTAATGCAGCTTCTTCAGCAGTGTAGTCAAGTGTAAGTATGATTCACAAACTCTTTTTGCATGTTTCCAGGAACATGACTGCGGGTGTCATTTTGAAGTTTATGAACTGAATTATACTTGGTGAGTTGATGTTAAAACATATCTCAAAGTTATAAATGCTTTGACTAGTGAGTATAAACGGGGCAATGGGTATATCGCAGGCATTTTAGTCGACACCAGTGTTTTAGTATACAAAAACAGGATGAGTGAGGGAGTGATACATTACACTCATCAAGTCGTGTCATCAGTCGTGAAGATATCAGTTTCTGAAATGTATAATCTATATTCAGACCTTCATATGAAAGTGTGCTGTAGATCTACCAGATCCATACTGTGTGTTTGACTACAAGTGTCTTGGAAGGTTTTCTATAGATGACGCCATGCTGAATCCTGACTTTACAAACAGGAAGTGAAGATGATTGCCCTATTCCCTATGTTTAACATAATGTTCTTGAAATTGAAAAAAACATTTAGTCCTTTCGGAAACATCTTTTCTTGATCTATAATACAGATGGGTTTTTCAAAAATTTTACATTAACTTCCATTAATGTATATGTTCAGCTGGGAAGGATTTAACAGCTGGTACTGCGATATCACCAATAAAAGGACAAATGATGGCGGCCAGGCCAGGTGAGACCTAAAGTTTGCATAAATTGGGAAAACGCTTCTATCTTCAGAAGCAAAGGATATGAAGTCGAGTTCATCAATTGGTGACGGGTACATAATTCAATACGATGTACACCCATTTCATAGTTCATATAATCATTTATTGTTTGCTCAGTAAATTCGCCCGTGCTTAGAAACGGGCTGCGCTGGTAGGGCATGGCATGGGTATTTTCGGGTCCTTCTGCCATAACTGATTTTAAGTGATCTGTGTATATAATTATCATCGATTGGGCTTTTAGGGCCAACTGAATCTGTTTCGTCAAAATATCGAGCCCGATATTCCTTGCCTTTCATATTTCATATTTGTCTATTGTGTCCGGGAAAGCTACATCAAGTAGAACCACTTCCTATCTCAACTGTAATGATGAGTTATACCAATTTGAGTGAAAATGGCGCTCTCAGTACATGCTGTGTACGATGCAGTGGCTTCTTAAGTATTTCCTTTGCTATAATAAGTGCCCATTGTACAGCTCGAGCAAAGTGACGCCCTTCCCGTCAACTCTGTAAACCACCTGATGGACGTTTTAAACAGCACGGCACATTTCAAACTGGCACTGTAGTGTGGAAGTGGTATAACTTAGATGGGTCACACGCCGCGTCTCTCGTTGTAAAGCAGGTTTGATGAAACCTCTTTCACCAGCCTCGCATCACGTGTCGTTCAAAGTTCATCGTGCTCATTTTGTCTAGCCAAGATGTATTGGACTCTAGTGCACGGAGATCGAACACCTGCATCTGGAGCATCAGAACCTTGGTTCAACATCGGCACCATAATCGTTTTATTCTTATGTATACATCTACATGCAACTTAATTAAATTCTAATAAACCAGATGTATCCTCCTGAAATAATGTCACCTAATCGCGGTATCGACTTTTTACACGATTGAGAGCAAGTTTAACTTGTTTGGTCAATTAAAATTAATAACCAGTTATGATATCGATGAGTTCTGAGTGAGTAAATTGGGCTTCACGCCTCTTTCAACAGTATTAAAGTTATATCACAGTGTTTAAGTTCAAGAGACGTGAGGTACATCCTTCACGTCCTTTTTTACAGTGATGTGTTTTTGGGGGGTGACGGATGGGGGGTGGGGGGTGGGGGTGACGGATGGGGGCGGGACGTGGGGGTGATGGATGGGGGCGGGGCGTTTGGGTGACGGATGAGGGTGGGGCGGGGGAGTGACGGATGTGGGTGGGGCGTGGGGGTAAAGGATGGGGGAGGGGCGTGGGGGTGACGGATGGTGGTGGAGCGTGGGGTGACGGATGGGGATGGGGCGTGGCGGGTTAGCCTAGTGATTAAAGTATTCACTCGCCACACTGAAGACCCGGGTACGATTCCCCACATGCCCATTTCTAGTTTCTCGCCGCCGTGATATTGCTGGAATATTGCTAAAGGTGGCGTTAAACCAAACTCACTTAGTCATTAATGCAGGCCTTGGAGCGTAACCACCTTTGTAACCACGCGTAAGGGAGACATGAAAACATAATCTGGGTGACACCAGATTCGAACCCATGATCAGTATTTTCTGAAGCCCAAAGGGACCCAGATCATCACTTTGAACTGATACGACTCAGTGTATCAGCACAGTGTTTGCAATACTTTAATTTGCCACTTGGCCACCGGGGCCTGCTGTCGCCTACAGGCTTTAAAACCTACAGGCCCTGAAACATCTGCAAGCCCGTTTTGGTAAATTCAAACCGATAAAAACAAAATAGATTACACTGATTCTACATGATCATATCGCAAAGCCTATGACTCGGGGTGGGGGAGGGGCGGGATTTTTCTTAAAAACTGGTGTTGATATTACTACACCCAAAGTGCTGAAACAGCAGGAGGTGAAACTGTAAGTTATCGTAACACGATGGATCATGGATGATTCCAAAACGTTAAAAAAAAAAGAAAAATGAAGAATACAATCCTGGAATTCCAGTATAAAGAAAGACATATACTTTCCTGAAGGCCACAAGGTCCTGCAAATATTTGAAACTGCCGGCGCGATGCAATATCAGCCGGCGTTGGGCCTTCGGACCGGCGATAATTTCGAACGCTGAAGCAGTATCATTGCTACCTGAACATAACCTGTTGCCCTAACTACACCTAAAACTCAGCTTACTCAAGCGCAGTTCTGAGATAACAAAAGTTCTGGATGAAAGAAACACGTTCACCTCAGGAAACAATGGAATTATTCTAACATGTCCAACGTTGCTATCTCTTAACGCTTCGTCTACCACAAAGAGCATCCGGTCGAAGTGCCTTGACCTTGAACCAGGGGACAAAGGGAGATAATTAATATGTCTGCCCCTAACATCTAAAAGCATTCATTCCTGTAAGCAAACACCGCGTTACGACAAACCCTTCTGTCAGAAATCAAGCCACTGGCCATCTATCAAAGCTGTTTGATGAGTTGGTATTTAATGAAAGACTGAGTCAACACAACAAAAATGAAATAACGTGATGTTGGCATTGTTGACCATCTCTGGTATTTTGGCAGATCAAAGGCAATCAATCGTTCTAAAAATAGCCAAATGCTCACATTGTTCTTTTCGTTCGCAAAAACTGATTACGGTCATGAAAACTGCCAACGAGGAAAGCATGCAGCATGTTTGAGGGCTGTTGAGGATAAAAAAAGAAACCTTTATTGGGTGATGAATTCATGATCAGGATCCCAGACATTCAGACTCGAAAGTTTTAATAACGTCGCATGCATCATAATTTATAATTATTCTGTAAAATTCAATTTCCAAGTGTATACTTGCTTTGTCTGGAAGTTTCCTTCTCCGGTGAGTCTGTTGTATACAAGTTGTTCACTGCATGTAATGGCACTTCGGCGCTGATGTCGCCTTTCATCACATGTACGTTTTCCATAAAACTTTCGTGTCTCCATTTTCTTACAACTTCTAAATGCCAATCAAAGACTTCTTTGATGTCGAGATAATAACATGCAATGTGGTTTCATAAACACTGCATCAAAGGAACTAGACAATGGCAGTTTTGGGTTTTTTGTTGGACATTATTAAATCACAGTAAGCATTATGTGGATATAGTTGGCTTAGTTTCGGTTCTTACCAGCGTCTGAAAAAAACGGCGGTCCTTAGGCCCGAAGCTGATGAAAATCATTCGGACGCATAACTTTTGTTTCCTGCAGGTGCTTATGGCCGACAGCCTTTCCGTCCACAATAAGTGACATATCCCCGTCCGAACATCCTTGGAGCTTGACAACGATGTAGATTTTGTCGTAAAAAAGACTAGTCAGTCCCTAGAGGTATATTAAACACATACTACTTGTTTGCCGGTAAGTACGTATTGTAGCATATTACTATTGTAGCTATGTCATAGGCCTACACATTCTGATCAGAACTTTTTACGGTTCCTGGTCCGTAGAGCCTGCAGGTTTTCAGGGTTAAGGTGCGGCGTTAAGGTGCGGCGTAAAGCTAAACCCACTCACTCAGGGCTAGGGGCAAACCCGTGAACAAGGCTTTTTGTTTACTTTGTTTGATGTAATATGTTCTGTGATCAACTATGCTCAGCTATGCTTCACATAGTGTACCCATCTGGAGAAGTGAACCTGGGTGTTTGGCGTGACGAGCGAATGTTTTATCCACTATGCTACCTCACAGCCGTACATAATCAAGTACATTAGTCAGAAAACGTCAACGGAAGGGAATAGCCTGTCTCGATTATCCACTGAAACTGATACGGTTTGGCGTAAAATGCCAACATGGAACAGTGATGACAGCAGGTGTTTATATCCTTCACTAACAGAATATAACACAATGTATGTGTATGCGGATTGTGTGGCTACCAAACTTTTACAGACCAGTTAATAAGAGCACAACTGAAATCCAGTGTGCCGGAATGTCTTTTACTATATACCTGTGGATATCAGATGGATTAAAAATGTTTTCAGAGAAAACAACACATAAACGTTTTTTGACATAAGTTAGCTTAAGCTATCCATTATGTCATGTATATCCAAAGGGGCTGTGTAGCCCAGTGGTTATGGCATTCCGAAAACCCTGGTTTGATTTCCTACGCATGTACAATTTGTGAAGTACATTTCTGCTGTCCCCCACTGTGATACTAAAAGTTGTATAAAACTAAACTCACACTATAAATCCAAAACATTCAAGCGTTAACGAAATTTATCTCTCTCTATACAAGACATTTGCTAAATTGTCCATACTAAGATCTATAATTTCATGACCCTGAGAAAAGAATAGGACACACCGTGTCCTGTCCGTTGCCTATAATTAACACGTCAGTCATGACCTTGACCTTTCGATACGCCATCAATAAGGAGGACATCCACGCGTTGAAAACCTCGCCATAACTAACCTACTTATCATTATTCATAGAGTTGGACCGGCGTATATTGGCAAAATATTTCTTTCAAATATTTTCATTCAAAATGTGTTTCTTGCTTTGAACATACCATACAGAAACAGATCTGACGTTGACGTAAAGACACAGGTCATATATCTTTTCAGTTCAGTGTGTCTCTCCGCCAGTCGTAACCTTGGGCGTATGTCAACAGGATAAGTCACTGGTGATTTAACGGTGCTTTGAGGGATGACAGCCCTAACACGGTAATCTCAGATACATGGTTCGGTAAATCAGCACGCGTCCTCCCAGACAGAATACGTAATACCATCCAGCGTGATTTGCATAACTACGTCCAGCAACCATTTACGTATTCACGGAAACAAGAATTATTCCTTATGCATTGTCTGATATGGAGATAAATGGCATGATGTATTATTCTCTCAAGGCCTCACATAGTCGTTTATATGGATGTGGTGAATAAAATGAGCTACTTCCAATGGTTCGAATGAAATGTACTCTTTACTTGGAAAAATCGTGAGCGTTTATCAAAATCTTAATGACGATGGTTCAGTCATGCACATATTTACGAAGGTAAATGTGATAGTCATTTCTCCCATCGCGCTCTTCACCCAGATGCTTATCAATGTAAATGTGGATAATTTTCGTACTAACGCGAACTATGAGAAACATTTACGGGCTAGTTGTAAGCAGTTTTATTGACATGCATCTGATCGATTTAATTGTTTGACTGCTGGAGGTACTAATTCGAATTAGGCAAAAATGTCGATTTCTTTATGAATAGAACATGCGGAAATAATATGAATAGTCGTATATTTAGTGGAGGTAGCGATGATGGTGGTGGTAGCGGACTTGGTAATTAAAACTCTATCAGTAGTAGTAGTAGTAGTAGTAGTAGTAGTAGTAGTAGTAGTAGTAGTAGTAGTATGTTCGAATGATCTAACAATCACCCTTCGCTCTCTTAGAATCAGTCCAGTAGTAGCAGTAGTAGCAGCAGCAGCGGCAGCAGCAGTAGCAGTACTAGGAGGAGGCGGGTTGTCGCGGTAACTGGGAGGGTTAGGCGGCTCACTCATCGTATTCGTATCTGGGGAATCGAACCCGGGCCTTCGGGATGACAAGCGAACGCTTTAACCACTAAGCTACCCCACTGCCTCTTAACCAGAAACGACTCACTGACAACGTTATGTTAATCGAAGCAACCTTTTCTATGAAATAAAATATGGTTGCCAAGACAACAACTCTTAAACTCAAGAACAATAAAAAAATACTGCTTGACATTTGACAGCATCTCAAAAAAATGCCCGTCGGTCATATTGCAGACAAATAGTTGTCATTTTCATGAAATTAGGAAACAAGAAAATAAACTTTCGGCTACCGCAATAGTTTACATAATGGATGAGTAGCTGCTACGTATGTCAATGTGACAAGTTAAACTGGCTGTTTTTGACGGGAGCATAACATCCCCAGCAGATGAATTTCCCCAATAATAGTTCCAATAAATCCACTTCCCATTGCAGCTGAATGAACGACAACACTTGATAAGATCATGAACGACACAAGGCCAACTCAACAAAACAAAATACGTTTACCAGAGAACTGGCAATGTGATTCGGAATCACAATTTCAACAGAAGTTTCTAATTTTAGAAAGATTTACATAGAGGTCGATTCGGAGGAAATTAAGAGGCTTTTTACAAATTAGCTGTGCATTTTGAGGTACATATTTTTACTTCAAACTGGCACAATTTACACCAATCGGATCTTTTATGATGTTTGTTTGTGACGTTGTGAGAAGTATTGCAGGAGCTTTTATCTTTGGAATGACGTTTGAATTATTCATACATAATTACAGCATTCCTAGTCCTCATCTGTGATGGAATGTCACCCTTAACTAATGTAACATAATGTATTCTTAACATTAGTCCAAGAAAACATGAGCATCCATTAGTTCGCTCATCATATACAATCAGCTACCTCTTAGTTGAGTTTAATAAATGTGCAAAGGGCCATAGTTCGTGGGAAATTTCATATCCAATTGTAATTAAAGAGACTGAATTTGGATTTCTTTATTACTCAACACTACACGGTATCCACATACATGCAAGCCAAACAAATGTCGACCTTGTCACGTTCAGAGAATCTGCAGATATATAACTTTACAGCTTGTATACACTCCCTCGCGTAGAACTCAGTTAGAACAGATCGTGAGAAAACCATGCTCGGCGTACAGGCCCAGTCGGAATCGGTTGTTCATGATTGCTGACTTGATGTCAATCATATCCCAACAGCTAATCAAACATTCTTCATATGAAACCTCTGTTTAGTGACAGCACATTGTAACATTCAAGCTGTATCATAGGCGTGCAGTAACGAATCAGTTATTATTAACAGTGATGAGTTCGAACAGGAGTTCTGAAAAAGCAACGCATCCTGCTACACCGGTGGCAAAAATGCATGTCACGAACACATGCAAAGGCACGTCAGTTGTGCAACTAAACAATCTTCGTACGTACATATGGTAGATTTGGAAAGAGGTAATGACATCGGTCAGCATTATTGTCCCTGCTGCGTCCGACATGGGAACCATGTATGTCCACTGAGTGAGTGAGTGAGTGAGTGAGTTCAGTTGTACGCCGCACCCAGCAATATTCCAGCTATATGGCGGCGGTTGAAGTTTATTGTCAACTAAGTACCCTTTATTTGTAAAACGAATATCCCTATACAGGTCTGGGAACGCCGATGTGGCATTGTCACCCGAGATCATCATGCACACCTCTGCCACAAGCAATATGAACAGTATAAGACATTAGAATTAGGTCATTGCATTTTAGTATGGAAAAGCCAACAACATTGATGACGGGGTTTACAGCGTGACTTCCGTTCACTGACAGGCAATTTAAGAAATATCAAAGTTTTAGGAAATATTACCCTGAAATGTGTTTCCGGCAAAATAACGTCTTGAAGGAAAGTTCCCTCCGACTCCTGGTGCGATTTGTGTGACAAGCACTGTGCAGCAACGCATATGTTGGGTTTGTTTTGTCTGCGGGTTGATGGAGGAGGTGAGCGTTGTGGAGACAGCCAACAGCCTGTCCTGTTCGTTAGTGTTCAGATGTGCAATTCGGGTCGATCAAAGCCAGACGCTAATTAAGGCCTTAATTATGACCTATCCCATTATGCATTAGGGCGCTCCAGTCGCTTAAACTTATATACATCCTGTCTGGGCATGGGGAGGGTATTTTACCAGATACTGATTTACACAGCAGATTAGGCGATCAGACACGAACTGACCTCGCATCGCCACTCGTCACCGAACAGTGCTGGTTTAATCTGTCCAAACGACTTTCTTGAGCCACTATTAGAGTTGTTTATGTGCTACTGTCAGATCAGCAAGCACGGGTAAGTGCATATGATCATATGCTTGGAACGGTATTGAGAGTCTTTAGTGGAGTTACGTCCAGATTGCCGCTGACTGGCCCCCTGGTTTAAGTGTTTTCTTGTCGTACCGAAAGGCTGGATTTGATTCCAGTATGTGAAGCCCACTCGCAAACGTGATACTACTAGACAATTGGTAGCGGCGGATGAAAACAGTACTCACTCGTTTACTCAACATGTACGTGACATTTAAGTCACAACAAGATCATATCTGCATGTATGCTACCACAATTACGTTTGGTCCAAGGTTCTTTGTCAAAAGAGTGATACGTAGGTCACATTGGGCTCACCAGTTGGCCACTATTAGATTAGGACACAACCCTTTGGGTCAGGAACTGTGTGAAAATTGTCAAAGGAGATCATCCTCCAGAGAGTCCCCATACCACATTGTGGTTACAAAAAGTTTATGACCAGGTTACCACGAAGAGATCACCTACGTTTAGTGATAGGGAAATAATAAATAATAGCTCACTTGTGATATCCAGGTGCTTTGTTTGCTCACGGTGTTATGTATATTACCCGGCATAGGACACTATCGTTCTTTCCGATACTCCCTTGGGAGCATACAGACATACTGCCTTTAGGCGCAATTACCTAAACACTCACACTTCCAGCACATCCTCAAAGATCTCCTTTTACAGCTGGGTGAACTGAAGACAATGTGGATCTAAGTGTTTTTGCAAGGATACCATGCAAACGTACCTACACTGGGACCCGAACCTAGTTGCCTCCAACGGGGATCGAACCCGGGTCTTATGTGTGATAGCCAGACGCCTTACCACTGCACTATTCTTGAGGACAGTGACTATGTAAATGATTTCTTAAAGAATTCCACCAAAATAAAAAATGCATGTGTCTGCAAACCGATTTCGTAAAGGAAATATTGGTTCCCCAAAACAGATTAACGAGTATGAGAATTTACATGGTTAAACAATTGCTTGACACTGGCTAACTCATCGCAATGTGTGCCGATGTCCCAACCTGACTCAAGGTTCGAAAATAAGGTGCATTTTAATCAACACTTTAACATAATAAGTTCATGGTTTTAGTTTATTCAGAAACAAAAGTACACTTGCTGCCCAAGGCCTCAACATCTTAATTGACGAGCGTGTTTTCTCCTGTTGTACGATCGTGTTCTTGGTTACACCATATAATGAAAATAAAGAAAGAGATTAGTGCTCATGACTGAAATTGAATCAACAAGAAATGATTATATGGTTGTGATATATCTGGTAAAGGTGTATTTTTGTGGGGTTTCTTTATTGCTTGCCTTATAGCTTCCATCCCTAAATATCTTCGATAACTTTTGTTATGTTTCAGTCTAATCCTATTTTCAGACTGGACTTTCCTTTTATCCACTTACATTGTCACGATAAGAAATATTCAAAGATAAGTACCTGTCATTTTGGACGTACTGTTCAACTTGTTGGGTTTTTTCTTCTTGTTTGTGACACTCACTCAAGATTTATTGGAAAATATGTATGGTCGCAGAGATTACCATTAAAACAAGCTTGCATGGATTAATCGGGTCCCCTGCGAGGTATATCAGAGATGAAACTGGAGGTGCTGCTATAAATTCAAGAAGTCTCCTCACATTTCGTCTCATCGCATTGACAGATTATTATGTCATCGGTACAAGCATGTTCCAGTCAGTGATCGATAATCTGAGCATGTAACCACGCCGTTGGTGTACGATGACAACCGATCAGTCAAACGGACCCAACCTAAGAGATTCCTAATCCAGGTTCAAACCCTTTAGGGATGTCCTGTAGCCAACACAGCTTGAAGACACGCAGACAAGATTGAAGTATTGGGACATATTGGATGACGGTTCTGAAGCATAACGTGCAAGAAACACTTTGCCGCCTCATACACGCAGATTTCTCATCAACAGCTCGCATCAATCCATTCCCCTGATGTTTCCTGATTATTTTTTTCCGTTGTATGTCGGGCACTGCAAAATATATTGTCTTCATTTGCATGATAGCACTGTAAAAACGATGAAGCTTTTACCGTACCAATCTTAATCGGTCTTTAAAAATACAGCATCACCGCAGAATGACTTCTCGTAGGTAACATAATTGTGGAACTTTGCCAAGAAAACAATTCAGACAAAATCTTATGTGAAAAAACGAATGGCTAATTTGAAAAATGAACTCCAGAAGATATTCAGCCTGTAATATCAGTAGAGAAACACGTAAGTGAGAACGGTAGCTTATGACATGGGCTCATCGTTCGAGTTACACTGCCGTGTCACTTTATTAAGGTTCGAGTTTCACTGGCAACATAATTTTAGTGAAAAAGTATCGTCTGTGCTTTATGCCCATACCATGCTTCGTTTAAGGCCTCACGTGCACATCAATTCTCAATGAAAGCCTTATGTCCACACTCTGCTTCAGTGAAGGCCTAAAAGCAACAAGCATGCGTCAGTAAAGACTTCACCTTTCTCACCATGCTTCAGTGAAGGCTTCAAGATCACATCATGCTTCGGTGACGGCATCGCGTCCACGCTATGCGTCAGTGAAGACCTCGCTTTCACACTATGCTTCAGGGAAGGCCTAACAACCACACCATGCATCCCCGAAAACTTCAAGCACACACCGTCCTTCAGTGAAGGCCTAGCGGCCACACCATTCTTCAGCAACTACCTAACGTTCACAACGTGCGTCATTGAAGGCCTAACGGTTACATTATGCATCGCGTTCATACTATGTTTCAGTGAAGGCCTAGCATTCACATCATGTGTTAGTGAAGGCCTCAAGTTCACGTTATACCTCGGTGAAGGCATCGCGTGTATATCGTGGGAAGGCTTAGCGGCTACACCGTGCGCCAGTAAAGACATCAAGTTTCTCACCACGTTTCAGTGAGGCCTTCAAGTTCACATCATGCTTCGGTGAAGGCATCGCGTTCACAATATGCTTCAGTGAAGGCTTCACTATCACAACACGATAGTGCAATTCACTATTTTGACTTGTGCCACATGTTCCACTATTGTCGTTTTTCCTCTCTTGTTTCGTTTGTATACACATACAAACACGCACACATATTAATGTGTTATTTTTTCTAACCACTTGCACATATTTTAATACAATACTACGTCAACACCATCAACTTGTAAAATATATTTATTGCCTTTATCATTTATCCAATTCCAGAACGCATCAATTATACTCTCTACACTTCTAACCATACAACGTAACATGGTTAACACTGGGGTCATTATTCAGACATTGCGACGTCAGTAGTGATAAAACACTACATGTTCGCAGACACGAGAGCAAATACGTTCCCAATAACTTCAATGGCCATAGATCAACCAACGTGATAGATATGGATGTTAAAGATATCACGACTGTGTGCTTCGACAGCCAAACACACAACCAGATCTCCTGTAAATAGCACCAGTTGATCAGCTAACTTAATTAAGCGCATTCTGCCCTTGTCCTATCATTGACAACTCTATCATGTCGCAACACACTAATTCGTGGTTTCGCCCCAACATTTTTAATCCCTAGACACTTTTTATCCACAGATGTTGCTTAATACCCGTCTCTTAGAAACGTGATCCTAATAACTATACGAAATGACGTATGCGGGGCTAAATCAGGGTATTATGCCCTGTCAATTTCCATTCCGTGGCATATCACAGATAACGTGATCTATATATGTATTTGGAATCCTGGAATCATGGAATCCTTTGATGTAACGAAATATGGACGAGATGTCAGAGATGCAACTACAAGTTAATATCAAGAATCTAGACTCCTATCCTCCATAACCCTCTGCACCTATATTGGGATAATATACAGAGATAACATATGGGGAAAATATATAGCAGAGAACAAGCAGGAGTAGTCTTTCATATATGCATAAAGGGAGTAATCCACGATAGTGATGATCCTCACAAGCAATTCAAGTAGTGTTGTTTCAGTGATAACTCTCCATCCAGTCACTGACCTTCAATCGACCAATAAGCTAGGAACCGCTAACGATTTCTGTTGATTACTGGAAGCTAACTTCGTAGAATGTGTGTATTGAAATAGCAAATATTTGATAGCAAGAACACAAGACATACAGTGCGTGCGGTAATTGAACTGGAATGCGTCTGTAATGATTGCAACGTGCCTGCAACCAGATTAAACTAATTGATTCTTACGATGCGAAGATCTGTTTCTGTTTCACTGTGTTAAGTGTGGATATAGCCATGATGTAACTGTAAGTTTTTCGCTAAATCTCACGAATAGCTTTTGAGAGCCATTACAGGAACCGCTAAAAGACACCAGGGCTGACTCTGATTCTATAGAAGAACACGCTAGTTCGGTTTGTTTATTGGAAATCTTCGATATGTCGGCATCGATCCACAGCATTTCATCCTTCTTTAACGACGTGATGCGACACAATTCAGCTTGAAGCAAACATTTGTTGTTGTTTTTTCTCCACGAGTGCAACAGTTCATCTTACTAATTTGATCACACACACAATGCCGTCACTGGCATGGCACTGCGTGTTGTCTCTTCCGTCAAAGTGCATCTCTGGTCATATGATACTGTTGCCATGAAATCTTGGAAACATGGAGATACGATTTCGGAAACCTTGACGCTTGCATGACGCTAGTGCAAAGGCGATAATGCATCCGTAAAATCTATTTGTTTCCTTGGTTGGTTGTTTAATGAAGCATTTACCAAACTTCCAGCTACACGATGGGTGAACAATCGAGTCTGGACCACACAGTTCAGTGATCAACATCATTAGCATATGCGCTACTGGAATACGATGACGTGTGTCAACCAGATCAACGAACCTGACCTCCCGATCGCGTTAGTTGCTTTTTCCGACAAGCATGAGTGACTGAAACCAATTCTAACCCGATCCTGTTGGTTGCTTCTCCCGACAAGCATGAGTTACTGAAACCAATTCTAACCCGATCCCGTTAGTTGCTTTTTCCGACAAGCATCAGTTACTGAAACCAATTCTAACCCGATCCCGTTGGTTGCTTCTCCCGACAAGCATGAGTTACTGAAACCAATTCTAACCCGATCCCGTTAGTTGCTTTTTCCGACAAGCATCAGTTACTGAAACCAATTCTTACCCGATCCCGTTGGTTGCTTCTTCCGACAAGCATCAGTTACTGAAACCAATTCTAACCCGATCCCGTTGGTTGCTTCTCCCGACAAGCATCAGTTACTGAAACCAATTCTAATCCGATCCCGTTGGTTGCTTTTCCGACAAGCATCAGTTACTGAAACCAATTCTAACCCGATCCCGTTGGTTGCTTCTTCCGACAAGCATCAGTTACTGAAACCAATTCTAACCCGATCCCGTTGGTTGCTTTTTCCGACAAACATGAGTTACTGAAACCAATTCTAACCTTGATCTGAACGGATCCCGTAACTTTATGCGCACGGCGTCAGCTAAAATGATATGCTGCGGTAGAAGCACGACACCAGATGTTTCCGTGTCCGGAATATTCACACACAGTGGCAATAAACTCCCCGCAATCTTAATCCATGCCTGAGGGAAAGTACAGGTGTTATTTGCGCAAGCTTAGGACAGACGTGGAACACATGTGCACATGTTATAACTGACACTTATACGCAAGTGCGATTTTTTTACGAATGTGTCTGGGGTCACTCGTAACCTAAGTGAATATTATTTCACAGCCGGATGATCGTACTGTTTATCCATGATTAAAACATCATGCATGTCATTGATATACATAGATATGGTATTTGAAGTTTTTAATTGTTTCATATTAACAATACCTGTACTGGAGTACTATGTTCAAATTTGAAACTCAACGGTTTTGTGTGATGCTTCCGTAACTTCTCTCGATGATAGTATTTTGCTACGATATATTGACCATTATCGTGGCTATGTAAAAGTCAAGAATAAAGTGAATGTAAGCACTGACATGAAGTAGATGAAAGTCGTTAAGTTCTCGTCGATATAGTATGGTACACGTCTTGCACTAACAAGATACAGATCGACAGGAAAGCCCTGACATAGGAAACCTGTTCAATGTGTTGATAAAGCCGTTCCTGTTGCTTTTACATTAGACGTCCCAATCAAAACCACTGATAAAATGAGAATATCGACCAGCAACAGTACGTCACTTTGTTCTGCCTGGGACAGTGTGAAATGCACTTTGTTAATTCATTTCCCTTTGGAAGTAAAAAATTTTGAAGTGCGTAAAAATTAATGTGAACTTTACAAGCAAGTTTTTTTTTAAAACAAATACACAATGATCTGCTTTACACGTTTCAGGAATTCAGTATGATGGGATTTGGGTAGCACTTCTAGAGCAAGGGAATACTTATTCAAAGTTTGAGTCAACTGAAATTTCCCACGCATTTAATTGTTATTTCTAATCACCACTCTAACACTCTTAGCCATCTTTGTCTCATATTCACAAAAAAAGATGGTTACGTTACATGGTAATATCTTGTATTTTGCAAGATAAGGATTAAACTGTACCAAATAGAGGTTCTGTGATATCTTCAGATGTTTATTGTGTACGATAAGGGTTGTACTGTGCACAAATACGTTTCGTTACATGATCAGGTTTGTATTTCGCAAGATAATGGTTAAACTGGACAACAGAAAGGTTTCGTGACATGGTCTGAATGTGTGAGTGAGTGAGTTTAGCACACTCATCAAATATTCCAGGTACATAAAATAATCGAGTCTGGACCAGACAATCCAGTGATCAACAACATGAGCATCGATCTGCGCAATTGGAAACCGATGACACGTGTCAACCAAGTCATCGAGCAAGATACCGTTTCGTTGCAAATTCAGAGTTTTGTTTTGTAAGATAAGGGTTAAAATGTACAAGAGAAAAGTTACGTGACACGGTCAGAATTTGTATATTATTATAATCACACCCGTGTCTTCGCTTTAACCAATGGTTTACCAAATCGTTCCTGGGTACTGGGACACCCGTAACATAGTCTTACACGTGTACTGTAACTTCGGTACGCTGAAGGAGGTTTAACTATAATCATCTGCAACCTACAAGCATATATAGCAATGGCAATCTGGTAAAGCTAGTATCTGTAAAACGCCTTCTACACACCATTAGTGAACACTATAACCATGGCTCATTTGATACTGCTAGATCTTAGGATACCTCCTCAAAGGGTATAATTGACTATATCCTAGAGGAGAGATTACCTTTTTATACATCAATGTAAATCTCCGGTAAACCCAAGAGACTTCAGACATCTCTGTCGAAGATCAAAAAAGTCCAAAAAGAAAAGCCCTAAGGGTAATTGAAAGGTCAACTGAACTTGAATTCAAATATTTTAAGACACGTTTAGGAAACAATACCGTACAGATTGTATACATGCACCAAATTACAAGGATGAAGGTGGCTCTGCAGCATTAGGTATTGACACATCAGGGGGTAAGTAGTCATCAGATCTGGCCACACCCTAGCAGTTTTATAGATTTGATTGGATACATTGTTCGTAAAGAACAGATATTGAATCAGGTACAAGAGTTGCCTCTTGGGGAATTGGAACAGAAAATTACATCTCAAAAGGTAAGAGAAGCCGCCAAATTACCCAGCAATACTATTCCCCAAGTAAGAAAAGACTAAAATTTGTACGTCAGTTATTCACGAAAACATCACAATATTTGCCTTACGTCTTCCTCTTAATCGAAAGATCCAAATGAAATATGTAACCTATAGTACAAAGTTGGCATGGAAATGGGAATATATAATGGAAAGAATGAGAAATCACATCCTCAGAATTAAAGACGAAATACTTTAACATCACGTCTCGGCAAGCTCTTTGAAGACTTACTGTGCAAACATTTAGGGAACCAGCTGATTATGGTTTACCATAGTTTCCTGATATGCCACAGATGTATTTCAGAAAAGAGCACGAAGCTATCATGTCAGTATTTACTTTCAATTGATAGAAAGCTTTAAATGTTAAGAGCAATGAGACTCCGTAGTCTTGTGCTCTCGTAGATAATGACGAAGCGTTCAACAGAATACGACACGAATTATTATTTTACACACTGCATGAACAGGGTATTAGACGAAATACATAGAAATAACTTCAGCATTGTGATGTATTGATGTCCTTCCTTGTTGAACAATCACTCGAGCTATACAGGGTATTGTTCAAGAAGATGTTGTCCCAGGTAGGGTAATCCCTGCTTGCTTTTCTCTTGATTTCATCACTGATCTGATTACAGTCTTTATACAAGCACAATGAGGCATTCGCGAATATGGTATGGATATTTCTGCCGTCCTGTTTGATGGCAATAATGCAGTTGTTAGGACGTGAACCAGAGTTTACTAATTCCTCCATGTTGTGCAATACGCATGCCGCTAGGTGACGCGTCACATAAATCCGGCAACGAATGCAACAATCGTGTTCAACAAAGCGAACCTAAAGGGGTATAAGTTTCAGTGTAACCTTGGCAAATTTTCTTCATCAAATTCTTAGCATGACACTTAACCTCAGAGTGATAAAACCAGCCCTATAAATATGCATCAGTATTTGAAATCATGGTCAACGCGCCAATCTGCTGGAAGAAGGTACACTTTGATACTCTGCGCTCTTTGTACAGGCTATTCATAAATATCTCCTTCAGAATCACCTTAGGAAATACAAGACATTGTACAGCTAACATTGATATAACACATATGCATCTATTGACCTTTAATGGAACTGGAGTTGTTGACAAATATATATGCAAAATATGTTATCTCTGTGTCCATTCCAATAGCCGCCAAATAAAAAACAACCTACATTCCTTGCACTGTCCTGTTCCGATTCGATTTCTTACAGATTACGTTCATGTAGCTGAATATTGAAACCGGCGTTAAAAACACACTCAATATAAATGTCAGTTGTTCATGAGTTGAACAACTTTGTGGTACGTGGAGTTGTACTTGACCGTCTCAGATGAACTGGCCTTATCTTATCTAATTCCACAGAAAGCTGTACGGCGAACTAACTTCATTTTCACTCGTCCCTTGCATAATACCAGTGACTGTCTGGATGCCGAGCGAAGAGATTAGTTGAACTTGAAGGAGGAAACGCGCCAAATGGGGGGTCGTGCTTGATTTTCCATTCGAGTATTGAACATTTAACGATTGAATGAAGAGAACATGTTGGCATGAAAAGTATCCTCCGAACACTGAGTCCAGAGATCTACAGCTGTGTGGACCTGCCACGGAGAAACAGAGAGGTCACTCTTGAAGAACTGTGTTTCATAACTTGGGTTTCTTGTTCTTAACGAAAACGCATTTCTCCCCAAGGACTGAAGAGGGACGCATCGAAATGAAATATTTGAACTGTCCAAATGTAATAAGCGGGGAAAGCAATACCATTAATATATTTGTTTTTAGTTGGATTTACAGTCGGGGAATGTTTCTGTTCAAATGGACGTGCATGTGATGGAAACAAAATCTTTGGAGTCTTGCCCAGCAGATGATTATCCTTTCTTGTGAGAGCATGAAGGAGACATGTAATCAATGTATAAATATTGGTCGTGATGACATGCACTTCACGTTTAGAACCATGGAAATGATAAGAAATGAGCTTTGAGGTTCTCATTCTGTATATTTAATTATCAGCTGTGCTTCAAACATTGCTTCGGCATGCTAGAGAACAATTTGGTAAGCTTAACGATTTGTCAGACTGCAAACCCTTGATCTAAATGCCATGAAATGCGGAAATCTCCACATCCCGCTGTCTAACCGACTAAACGGTGGAGGTCTGAGTTTGATTTAACAACGCTTTGAAAGGTATCCTTGCTATATCAACGCAGTTGCCTATACGGATGTTATACAGGCGTTTACGACTTTGGCAAGACCACAGAGCCTCGTTTTGGTGCTGAGATAACCTAGAAACAGAGTATGGTGGTAACACTCATTGTCATATTCCGGGCACGTCTACATTAAGCAAGTTTGTATGACAAATCCTGGCTACAGAGTCAGACTTATGTCCCAGCGGGGCTTTAAACCAAACAATTCATTAGGACCTCTACCATTATTAAGAAGGTTTAAACAAAAAACACGACACCATAGAGGGAGAACTATGGACTATTTCAACGATTTTGTCAGCTTTACCGCCACTGTGATAACAGTGTATGGTTGACAACACAGAAACGCTATCTCCGGCATCCGAAAACACGATAATAGGTCCCTGGTCCGCCTAAGGGAGTCAGTTCTATACAGCGAAATGCAGCTCCTTTGGTGAGTGGGTCCCCTGCCCCGTGCCCAAAGAAACATGTCAGTGAGCTAGGGGTGTACGTTACAAGTTCACAGCAGGCCTATTTTGTATCGAATGATAAGCCCAGACCGGTGTCTAGCCAAGATCCTTACTATATTCCACGTGACACAATTACGTTGAGTGCAGCGGATCAATATCAATACGTATCAACAGCTTTCAACAAAATGTCATACCACAATATGGCTTTATTGTCAGTATTTGGAATTTGAGATCACCCCTAAAGGCTTCCATACAAATGACGACCCTTGACGGAAACCCTATGTCAGTTTCCGGCAATGGCTATCGTTACAGTATAATTCTCAGAGCAATGGAGATTTTTTAGTGCTATGTGATTGGTGTTTACAGAGCCGGTAATTACCCCGTAAGATGCAAGTGATGTGAGGGTGTAGCCAGAAAAGAAATATAAGACATGTCTGAGAGGAGGCTCATATTGAACATTACGTGGGCTTGGGGCTCAGAGTGAAAGGGCAACTGTCCACAAAAATATGATCAAGTGAGATAAGTCGTCATATTACTAGTACATGTTGGTCTGGAGGTGCGGGAAGGTAGTTTCAACGCACGATGATTGCGTATATGCAAATTGGGGATCACTTCCTTCGAGTCTTCTTTCCATAATTTGGTTCTTTTTCTTGGTTAGCAACGAGTGTGTCCCCTGTTCAGTGTCAATGCATAAGTAAGACGTGCCTTCAAATACCCAAATGTGTTAGATTACACGTTCAATTAACAATGCACATTCTCGGCTATTTCCACCGAGACACTCTCGTGAAAAACAATTGTCAGAAATTATTTTGCAACCCGGTCATCCAACTTTATGTACGGGGAAAGAAACTTTAGAAAAGTTTGCATGAGCTGAACGTCAATATACGTGACTGAGGTGATTTAATGTCGTAAGTAGTGCACTCCCATAGTGGTGTGTTAGCCCGGTGTTGGATTAATGCCCAAGTGACTACGAACACGAAAACAACCTATAGCATGTGAACCAAACGGGCAACAGGAGCATGTCTGCCTCTATTAAAAAGCTTACGCTTTTCACCATACATGTTCAAAGATTTTTTCAAGCAGAAAATGGGTGTTTAACAATGAGCTACGGGGCAAACCGTATAATCTTTGGGGTTGGGAGTTTCTCGAATATTTTAAGGAAATCAATACCTTTTCTATGGCTCCTTCAAAATATGAAAAATGTTCTGTAACGTTATGGAAGTATATCGTGAAATTGATTTTGTTTTCACTATTGAGTAATAATACTTTTGATGTATGTTCTAGACAACAATATTGAGTTATATTATACACCTTGATGTTCTGGTCAACAATGCTGTGTGATATAATAATATAAAAGATGGATGTTCTGATGTGGAGTATTTTGTAATAGATGGGCGATCTCATCAGTAATGTTCGGATTCACGATGCAAATTTATTTTACTTGGTTTTATAATGTAGATGGCTGTTCTAGGCACAATTATGTAAAGTGATGTTCTTGTCAAGAACCCTAGCAATATAACGTAGATTTATGTTCCTTCAAAGGTACTATGGAACGTAATGCAATTACATATGATATTAGTTAACAATAATGGTAAACCAGTATAGATGGATGTTCTGGTCAACAATACTTGGCAACCAACGCACATGGATGCTCTGTCAGCTGTACAGGGTAACCAATAAGAATGGATGTTCTGGTCAACAATACTTGGCAACCAACGCACATGGATGCTCTGTCAGCTGTACAGGGTAACCAATAAGAATGGATGTTCTGGTCAACAATACTTGGCAACCAACGCACATGGATGCTCTGTCAGCTGTACAGGGTAACCAATAAGAATGGATGTTCTGGTCAACAATACTTGGCAACCAACGCACATGGATGCTCTGTCAGCTGTACAGGGTAACCAATAAGAATGGATGTTCTGGTCAACAATACTCCGGTACTGATACGGATGGATGCTGTTGTCAACAATCTGTATATCTAGTAATGATACTGTTTCCGGTCAACAGTATTGGGAATCTAATAAGGATGGGCCTTCGGATGGATATTCGGGTCTACAAAGTGGGTGACTAATAACGATCGATGATGCGATCAACAAACTAGTTAACTAATACAGATCGGTGTTCTGGTGAACAAAGTGCGTAACTAATACAGAAGGATGTTCTGGTCAACAAACTGGGTACCTAATACAGGTGGATGTTCCGGTCAACAAAGTCGATAACTAATGCAGATGGATGTTCTGGTCAACAAGGTCGGTACCTAATACAGGTGGATGTTCTGGTCAACAAGGTCGGTACCTAATACAGGTGGATGTTCCGGTCAACAAGGTCGGTAACTAATACAGATGGATGTTCTGGTCAACAAAGTCGGTAACCTATACAGATGGATGCTCTGGCCAACAAACTGGATAACTAATACAGATGGATGTTCTGGCCAACAAATGGATAACTAATACAGATGGATGTTCCGGTCAGCAAAGTCGATAACTAATACAGATGGATGCTCTGGCCAACAAACTGGATAACTAATACAGATGAATGCTGTGGCCAACAAACTGGATAACTAATACAGATGGATGCTCTGGCCAACAAACTGGATAACTAATACAAATGGATGTTCCGGTCAACAAAGTCGGTAACTAATACAGATGAATGCTCTGGCCAACAAACTGGATAACTAATACAGATGGATGCTCTGGCCAACAAACTGGATAACTAATATAGATTGATGTTCCGGTCAGCAAAGTCGGTAACTAATACAGATGGATGTTCTGGTCAACAAAGTCGGTAACTAATACAGGTGGATGTTCCGGTCAACAAAGTGTGTAAGTAATACAGATGGATGTTCTGGTCAACAAAGTGTGTAAGTAATACAGATGGATGTTCTGGTCAACAAAGTGTGTAACTAATACAGATGGATGTTCCGTTCAGCAAAGTCGGTAACTAAATACAGATGGATGTTCTGGTCAACAAAGTGTGTAACTAATACAGATTACTGAAAATTCGATTTAAATATGTTTTAACCGATAAGTTACTGCACTCCCAGTCAAATCCAAAATTCCTTCCTAACCACTCGGAATACATTTTGCGTTGGAGTAGCTATGGATCTATAAAGGAAAATAGTTCTCAGAACGCTTGTTCTTAGAAACTGTGGTTGGGAACTGAAAGATTGGAGCTCTTTGTTTTCAGCAAAAACGTACACCTTGACGTGTTGACTGCATATATTAAAAAAATGTACATTCACGTTTAGTTCTGTATCATCCCTATCCTGACAGAATTAAGTTGATCGTGTTCATTTTCTCTTTCAGACCAATTACAAATTGCATTCAATTAATTAAATCAATTAATCAACATAAATTAAATTTAACTCGAAAGCGGATTTTTTTAGCGATTGTGAGAATCTCTTATGTGTGATGTTTGATCTGAAGAGAGTGTAACCATTAAAACAATATAACTGACATTCATTTCGAATAAACGTCATTTGTATGCCAAATACAGTCACAACCCACTGCGCATAAAATTACTGAATAATTGTCATTTATATTATCCACAGAAATGAAAAACCCAATCTAAATTCATGAAACTGAAGAAATTGACACGCAACGCGATTAAATATACAAAAAAAATCATTTGCATTTCGCTAATGCTTCGTAATTCGTGTTGAAAGATTGACAAGCGATCAGCGTAATGCTATACGCTCTTGTACAAAGAACAGAGTCTTGAAGCTTTATTAGGTCACAAGAAGGCCCTTGTAGTGTAGCGACGTTGTCAACAGGCTGCGAAAAAGAGAAACCGCTTAATTTGAAACCGTTTCAAATATCACGAATATAATAAGGGAAGCTGAGATGGATAAACACTACTTCGACCTGCCGTTATATAATTGTGCCTGTTGTCAAAGGAATGTCCTTTTACGAAAACTGAAGATAGAGGTGTGAAGATCATCTTTAGCGTTTGTGTTTTCATCGTCAGGTATTTGTATTGTTTTGAAGTGTCAAATTGGGGTTTGAAAGAAATGTTAGTCAATGCTTTTTGAGTACAGAACCAGTTTAGTTAACAGGCGATTATGGTAAGTCATCCACCTTGCGATGACGTCGAGTACCGTAAGATTTCATTTGGGTGAAGAAAGTGCAGATGATTTTGTCAAAGAAAGCTTAAAATGAACACTCAGTTAAAATATTATTGACTTATTGAAAAGTGATACCATATATCATGTGTCAGTTTATAAAGACATATAATGTCGGACGTATATTCAGGATGTTAATGGCAGGGTAGGAGACGAGTGTGTGACCGAGTTTTACACTGCTTTTAGCGATATTTTATCAATATATGACGGGCGACGTCAGTGAGCTTCACACATTATTCCCATGTCAGGGATCGAACCCGGTTCTTCGGTGTGACGAGTAAACGATTTTACCATTTGGCTACCCTACCGCCCCGAGGGTAGTGATGGAGGGAGCTTCATTTAACGCCCGCGTTACCCACTGGACTGCCCGACGTGATGGACTTGGGGTACGAAGCTGACAATTCTGATAATATAACAAGGCGAAGTTGGGACTTGAACCGAAGATCACAACTTTCGAGTATACCAAAGGGCGGTAACTCTATACATATGATTGGGAATCCGAGACGACAAAACAACGGTGCACCCAATTCTAATTACACCATGACCAATGGAAATATACATGTTCATAACCATACGTTTATACACATGATCATTCATCATACGATTATACACATGTTCATCACCATACGATTATACACATGTTCATCACCATACGATTATACACATGTTCATCACCATACGTTTATACACATGTTCATCACCATACGTTTATACACATGTTCATCACCATACGATTATACCCATGTTCATCACCATACGATTATACCCATGTTCATCACCATACGTTTATACCCATGTTCATCACCATACGTTTATACCCATGTTCATCACCATACGTTTATACCCATGTTCATCACCATACGTTTATACACATGTTCATCACCATACGTTTATACACTTGTTCATCACCATACGATTATACACATGTTCATCACCATACGTTTATACACATGTTCATCACCATACGTTTATACACATGTTCATCACCATACTATTATGCACATGCTCGTTACCATACGCCGACAATATCTCGAAATATCGGCCAACATCCATTCATCCATTTTAGACATGGCGGAAAGGTCCCCACAGATTTCATGTAAATGCTCGTATTCATAACTTGGTCTTTGTTCAGATGAAACGTCTTTTTGCAAAAACAGTGACTATAAACCACCCACAAGCATTTTTTCACGTTTTCTGTATGATAATTGGCTAATGCCGGTTAGAGTGCACCGAATTATGTTGCGATCTGGAATGCCTGTGTCCTTGAGGACATCTTTATCCTGGAAAATATTTATTGAACAGGATTTAAGAGAAAAGTTTATAAAGTACAGCTTGAACGTACCCAATTCCCGACGTACTTCCACATAATTTCATGAATTTCAAAAGGGCAGTTTGATGGTTCGACAACAACATAATTTTTATTGCAAACTATAACAGTTATAAAAGGGCTTCCGTTGTCATAGTTACGTCATTTATGGAGACATTATCAAATCTTCGCCGGCAATAATATCGACATCGACTCCCTCGGCCGATGTGAGAGACAGGAAGAGACATATTGGTTGATTGAATATGCCAAGATCAACCTTCAAGGATTCTTTGGAAGTGTTCCTGGCACAGTGCAAATCATGGTGGTGCTAAATTTCAGCTGTTGCTTTTCAAATCTGACGTGTATCAATATCTGTGCCTGATGATAACAGCTATAAAACAATCACCCTGTTTTATAAGGTTTGAGTTTTGTGTTTGATTTCGATATAAATGCGCGCTTCAGAAAGTCGATATTCGGTGCAGTCAGTAAGGTCTGAAGCACAGGTGGTAAGGAATATTGTAGCTGTGGAATTTCACGGAAAAGAAAGACTGGTTCTTTGAACTTATTGGAGCCACCACTGGAGACATAAAGAGTTCAAAGAGAGAAAATATGTTACATAGTGACAAAGGAAACGTTTTTATTTATATATTGATGCACAACCAAGAGATGCGAGGAGATTATTTTGCGTGTGGGTTTTTTTAATACTTGTTCAAAAGAATAGCATTTCAACCAAACTCCTATTGCTACGGCGTCTGTTTTTGGGACCACCTGATGTCACTGCCGTTACACGTGATTATTATTTGACAGTTTTCGTTCAGTGAAATCTGATTTGGGAGATAATCGAAACTGATTATTCTCTGATTTTACATATTATTTCCAACATTTTGGGGGTTTTCTTTTCTTTTCAAAAATTTGAAAAACATCAGAAGCTTTGTTATTATGGCCTTATTATGGTTCATTGAAAACATAGGATATGTACTGGCTCTGCTCTAATTTTCTCCAGCTAGTATAACTCACTTGCTGGTGGCCAGACAACAAAAACGTATACTGACTGAGCTCATTCATCACGTCTAGTATGTCTAGTGATCTCCAACAGATGCATAGACGGTCCCGCCAAAATGAAACTTGGTACGATTTAACCATAAGATGAGTATAGAATGAAGTGGGTAAAGATTTATTTCCGGTATTCAACAGACTGGCTTGGCAATGGAATAAGGCCCTGATAGGGACCCTATGTGTCGCAAATTCCTAATCAAAGAGGTCACATTCCGGGATTAAGACCCGCTGACTGGTTATGCCGGGTTGGGTAATTGCTCTGGCGTCCTATTAAGTCTCAAGGGAAACGGAGGATATTTTTTTTCATTAGAAAGTTTACTTTTTATGTAGATCGGAAACACTTCATCTTCCAAGTAGATAGGTCTCAGCACTCTTCATGACCGTGCGAGCTCTCTGGTATTGACTTCATGTTGAGTTCTAGCGTTTTATATGTTGCCTTTAAAAATTTAATATAACAAAAATAACATGTGACCTGCACTTTCATGGAGTTAAAAGATTGAATATCAAAAGAGAAATGTTGATTTTTTTCTCTTTTTTCACTTGATTCATTTTTTGTAAGAGGGTATTAACGGTGCGTTAGGATGAGGAATCTCATTTGGGCTGCTTTGCAATGAAAGTTGCTCTGCTGTTTGCTCTTTAATTTCATGTCGACGATGAAACATAAAAAAATAATCCGCAGATTAACTGATAGCTCTGTCGTTGTACGTAAATGATTTACATTTATAAGTCGCGATAGCAATTATAAAGCAGGATATAACAACAGATATACAGTCACTGTAAAACGCAAGTTGTAGGAATATATGACTGATATATGAAAACCTGTTTATCCGGCCAATAGTGGCCCTGCTTACGGAGTATGCAAATTCCTCACTTAACGTATAACGTATGCCGTAGCTGCTATGTTCTTAAGTCCTTGCTGTCCCAAACGTCAACCTTTCCGGAACAACTTTGCCTAAGACCCATTGGAACTTGATGGATGTTGTGTAGGGTACCTCAAGGTGCGGATCTTTTGAATCAGATCATGCTTTTTACCACAAGTTTGTCTGTTTAGAATATTTCATGTGTGTGTTACCAGAGAATATAACCGATTCCCTTGCTCGCTCTTACTGACCAAAAGTGTGCGTCTGACTTGGTTGCAAAAGTCATAAAATAAATTATTTCGATTCATGGAGTGAGTTAACAAAATATACACCTGGAAATTAATCAAGCAACACCCCAATTTTTTCTATTGGAGCAACTTTGAAGTGTTCTGACAATCAAAATATGCCGGGTTGATATAGTTTGACACTTTTTTATTCAACAGACGATCTCTGACAAACAACTTAAAGGGAAAAAGTATCAAGACTTTGCTTTATTGCAACGAAATCCAAATTCTTAAAACTGTCTTAAATTCATGAAAAAATGGACACAATTTACTATTCATCCACAGACGTTGTTGTCAGGTGTATTAACACAAATGTCACATGGAAAGAAAGAACAGTCATCTGAGAGTCTGCACACCGACTTTCATCAATATCTAGTGTGTCCTCCCTGCGCACGCACCACCGATTCCAGACGCCTCCTCATTCCTTGGATGAGTCTCCGGATCTGATTCTGGGGGATCCTGTTCCACTCCTCATGCAGGGCAGCCGTCAATTCGTTGAGATTATGGACTGGTGGGTCTCTCTGCCTCACACGACGGCCAATAAAGTCCCACAAATGTTCAATGGGGTTGAGGTCAGGGCTCATGGCAGGCCATGGAATTCTGTCAATTGCATTTTGCCGCAAAAAATCATTTACAGCATGCGCCCTGTGAGGTCTAGCATTGTCGTCCATAAATATGGGTCTCGTTGCCAGAGGATGGTTCTCAAAATGAGGTACCACAGCCCTGTCAAGAACCTCCTGTTGGTAACGAACACCGTTAAGGTTGCCACGGATGGTAATGATATCCAACTTGCAGTTCATGGAAATGCACCCCCATACCATAACGGAACCTCCCCCAAAGGCCACAGTCTCCTGGATGTTCCGTGGAGCCATTGCTGTGTTCCTCTGCCTCCAGACCCGAGTACGACCGTCCACCATGTGCAGCAAGAACCGGCTCTCATCTGAGAAATGGACCTTCCTCCAAGAGGCAATGTTCCAGTGCAAACGGTCATTACACCAGGCCAGTCGGGCTGCCTTATGGGCTGGAGACAGTCTGGGTCGCTTGATTGGCCTCCTTGCCCGGTATCCTGCAGCTTTCAGACGATTCCGAACAGTCCTGTTCGAGATGGGTCTCCCTGGAAGCCACTCCTGTCTCAACCGAGAGCTCGAGTCGAAGGACCTGCGCCGTACAAGTCTCAGTAAAGCTCTGTCCTCCCGGACTGTGGTCTTCCTGGGTCTTCCTGGTCTAGGCAGGTCTTTAACTTCATTAGTGGCCCGGTATTTTTTCAAAAGTTTTGAAATTATGGAATGATGTCGTCCGATTTGAGTCCCGATTTGTCTTAGAGACATACCAGCATTCCTCATGCCGATTATTTGCCAACGAGTGGCCTCTGATAATTTCCTACGTGCCATGACATTGAAATGAATGAAAAACCGAATGCAATCGACAACCTGCGCTTGTAAACACCCCAGGGAAAAAGTGCATTTTTCGAAAGTTGAGGTTAAAGCAATGCACGTGCGCTGTGCAAGCTTCACGCGCGTCATATCAACCCATGAAAAGCTCATGCTGTATGTCAATACATCAAAATTGAATAATCAATCATCAAAATTACTTCGTTAAACTTTGTTAAGTTTTTATGTGTCTTTGAATTTGGTGTTGCTTAATTAATTTCCATATGTATATATACTAATGTCTCATTTTTGTTTTAATTGACAAGTCAGAAAAATGTGTATCAACCAAATCCTGAATGGTTGTTCATGAGGTATTCAAGACGTTCAGGAACATACATAATAAGATCACAATTAATAATTGATCTTAGTTCGTATGTACCTAATCGTTATTGTGGCATCAAATTCATGTTTTTTTAATGTTGATAGTTGAAGTCGTATTATTACATTACAAATGTGTGATTCTCTGCCAAACATCATTGGTAACTACCTGAGGGAGGTGCCAAACATCATTGGTAACTGCCTGAGGGAGTACAAGACACTATTATGGATGACAACGTCTTCAATTCTTTTAACACGACGTTTCAAGGCTAATTCTTGCCCCTTCGTCATGACTTGAAACGTCGTGTTAAAAGAATTAAAGACGTTGTCATCCATAATAGTGTCTTGTATTACCTCACCAACTTCTAAATGCCGCTGAAGAATTTTACCTGAGGGAGGTTTATCTGTACCATAATTGTAGCTACGTAGCGTGAATAACAAATTACCTGCTTTTGAATTTGGTATTTGTTTTTCTGTTGTCAAATAATAATGTTATGAAAAGATATGTTTTCAAAATAAAACTCTTTTATACTTTGTAGTTAAAATTCGTATGAAATCATATTTGATCCCATATGACTGAAATAACGCCGGAGTGCAGTAAAGCCCGACTGAACTCAACTCGACTCAGCTCTGCCAAGAAAGTACACATACGCATGTTAAGGTAGTAAAAAATCTGTCAAGATTGAACATGACGAAAAGCAGAGATATATTCTGCAAGTCGCGCTTTATGTCATATCTGTTCAAAACGTCAAGACCCAAACAGTGAATTTTTATGTAGAACGAGTTTTATGTTTTTAGCTTCTGTAACGGAAAGAGAAAGTTTTCACGCATCTTATTACCTTGCGTAATCTACACTTAACCAAGCTTTGAAACAAACCAGATGCTGATATATATATATAACTGAAAGGAGACCAACACATTGTTACATCAGAGGTGGTAAGTCTCGGAAACTAAATCCCTTAAGAAGCATATTGTGTGACAGGCGTGTGTCATCATGGATATAGCAGTGTCAGTGAAATATCAACGGTAAATTATCTTTGGTCTGTTTTTTCTCACTCACAGTGCCCCACGGCATCATCAAGACAACAGACCTCCCCACCGACATTGGGCTGTATATTTGATGGGCTACGTGCGGCGAATTGTTCTAAATATCACTTTATGTTTCAGAAAAGACGTCAGTGCATTTTGCGTTTGTAGAAGTATTAACTTACAATTGCAATGTGCATACTGAGAAAAACAAAAACAACAATATTTACATATAGCAATAAAATTCAGACTGTTTGGCATTTACAATTTAACACATAAACAGTTGATAAAGCAATGTGGACATTAGGAAGAACTTATTTCCAAATTTAATGGAAAGCATGAACCAATCAAATACTAAGGAATCACTTTCAATAGATTTTCTAAAATCGATACTTGCTGTTAGTCCTTGCTTTTTAAGGTGATATGCTACATGTCAACAACATACACTCTGTTACGTCACAAGTACTTGAGCGCTGGGGTAGCCTATTGGTTAAAGCGTTCGTTCGTCAAAGTGAAGACCCGGGTTCGATTCTCTCATGGATTCAATGTGTGAAGCCCGTTTCTGGTGTCCTTCGCCATGATATTTCTGTAATATCGTTAATTTGGGCCTATAACTCACTCCCTCACTGAAAGCTCTATGCAGATTTGCGTCCCTTGTGATCAGGATCTAATGATCACAGATCTAGAAATGAGCAGCTTATAATCTTTGATCAGTTACCACTAACTGTGATAAGTTTCTATTTTTATTTATTTCCCAAGATCGAGATGAAACACTATGCATACTCCGAGCTGTCAAAACCTAATTCACTACTGTTACATCCTCATATCCGAATTGATAGAGTAACCTTACAAGCTGTGAACGTGAATACCACGTAGACACTACAGATACTTAGGAATCTAATAAGTGCTGCCCATAAATTCCAAGTTGTTACAACAGAAAGACGATGAGCGTTAGCCCGTGCCATTCCTTGTAACTTGCTTTCTTCCCAGATGATAGAGCTTGAGTTCCCGTGTTAACCAACAAAGGTGGATTTGTTTTCAATGTGCGCATCGTGTCACTCCCCCAGACACCCTACTCTGTCTATTAAGATGGGAGGTTAATGTACATCATTGATCAGAAAGTCGGGAGGCTGCACTGACTGTCAACCCAATAAGACATCTTCAGCTGAGAAGCCCACACCTGGTGCTAACACAGGGAGCATGATGACAACGCGGGGTTCGGTTGTAAGTGTCAGACAGCTATACATAGTGTCCAAGCACCACTCTCTGTTTGATTAGTAAATATGTGTCGACGTGTAACATATCTGTAGCAGGACATAGTGAACTATTCTACTTCTCCAGTAGTAGGTGATGCAAGCTTTAACAGCTTCTACTCGGATCCGAATAGTGTTCCAGTTATCACGTGATGTCTGTTCAGTTTACACCAAGGCCTAAGTTGTGGTACTAAACAAAACAATATCATAATCAGGGGATCCTGATCTACCTAGGGACGCTACCCTTCACTATCAATCACGACACCAGACATCACTTGTATTCAAAGCGAACCGGTACATTTAAGTGAACCTACAGTTAACAACCTGGTTCAAAATGGACGACACATATACATGTAGTTAGTTGTTCTACAATCGCTTTGACTTAATGTGTAGATCGACGCATCGGATTACACAATAATATAAGGCTTCAGCAAACTAGGGTACGTATTTGAATTCCTGTTTAACACCAGAGTATATTCATCATTTTGCAGAATGGAATATATATCGAAATATAATACACAGAACGTTCTAGTTGAATGTTTTTCAGTGACGTTGAACACATTTAATTTGCAGACACAACAGCTTTGCCTCAGCGATAAATGTTATATTGATATTTCACACTGTCTCGTGAGTTGATGATTATGAAAGCAACATCACCAGTATAAACTTTTTTATCATTATTTGAAAACATCGGATCAGTGGACAGCTTAATTACCTACACAAAATATAACATACTCTGGAAAACCTGCACATTGTGTTTTATTTGAACTGTAAGATAGACGATACGTGTAAGTAATTATTATTCTGTGCAGATGAAGCACCAGTGACACAGGAAACGCGCGAGAAGTGGCTGAAAGGTTCTGATTAAAAACTTTAATTCCATATCATGAAGTTGGCTACTTTCTTGCGCTTTGCGCGATGTTTAGCCTTGGTATTCTCCCCAATTTGTCAAAGGAGAGTAGCATAATACTGTCCACAGGTGGACTGACCTACCAGGAGATAACTCACCTGCATGATCACTCCAGAATCCCAGAAGAGTCATAGTCTTGGTAGCCTCATAAACACATTTGCCTTTTCTCAGAGACAGGGACGTTTCCACATCCTCTCTCTGGTTAATTGTGATGAACATATAATATAACCATGAACTGGGTGTGTTCCCAACTGACGTACGCTTTCGCATGAGATTTGCCGCAATTTGTTTGGTTCAAATACATCAAAGGTATTACATTATATACGTCCAAGAGTGCACTGTGCATCCCTCTCATATCTTAATAACAAGAATACGTTGATTGTACCTATGAAGATTCAAGATTACAAGTTTGGAGCAAATTGCATATACATATACTGCCTGACAAAAAGGACGCGTTACCTATGGGAAACTTGAAATCACCTCTCTTGCAGTCTCACAGTTTTGTGAAGGTTTTTTTCTCTCTCTCTCTCTAGTTCTTTCTGCATATATGTAAATATGACACAAATGCGGTGGGCTCGTGGGTTCCTCATATCTTCTTAGGGTAAATCAACTGAACAAGTGAGTGAGAAAGTTTAGTATTGCGCCGCTTTTATCAATATTCCACTGATATCACGGTGGGGGACATAAGAAACAGACCTTACACATTGTAGCCAGGTTGGGAATCAAATCCTGGTCTTCAGTTTGAAGAGCAAACGTCTTAACCACTTGGCTACCCCATCGCCCCGTAAACTAGTGGATGAGAATTGCTGATTTGATGAGTTATTAATAACATCACACCACCTCACTTGAAGTTAAACTTCTTGGCAAAATTACTTGGTTTTTTTTTCACTTTGCCAATCCGATTCATGTGCATAAGGAAAGCAGGGGCTCAACTGGAGCCCATGGGGAAGATTATTTCCCCACGTACCCGACTTTCTATACAGTTGTAATCAACGAGTACAACCAACACTTCACCATTTGTGTTTTTTGTAAACTTTGAATGCCATTCCTCAAGTCAATCTTTATTATTGCAAAGAAGAATTCTGCATAGACAGGTTATTAATACCAGTGAGAAACAGCATGGTATTTAGTGTCTGTCATATTTTCTAATCTGCACATATTCACACTTTAATTATGTTTTTATGTTGCATATTAATATCGAACAGATAAACCTATATCTTTGTCTAGCATGACCTTTCCAGGGAAATAACTGACGGAGGTAATATTATACAAACACCAAGTTAATTAGTAAAGGCTTTGGTCATCGTCAATGTTATTGTCTGTCCGCTCATTTTATTAACGTTTCTTCCACAATTTCTCACTTTTTAGTGTGATTCTGTCTGGTAAACACTGAAGATATTAAAGATAATGAGTAGCTGTCTTTCCGAATAAGTATAGCATGCATCATATCAGTGTCCACTAAATAATGATAAATCCCATAACTGAATGCAGTGCCATATTATATAGCCAAAACCTATGTGTATTGTCCTGAAAGACAGTGTACCTGAGTCTATTATATACAATAGAGTATGTGATCTTGATATACACCATACCTGAATAGATTATTCTGATATATACCATACCTGAGGGAATTACTCTGATATACACCATATATACCTGAATAGATTATTTGGATATACACCATGCCTGAATAGATTATTCCGATATACATCATACCTGAATACATTATTCGGATACACATCACACCTGAATGCATCATTCGGATACACACCATACCTGAGGATATTACTCTAATATACATCACACCTGAATGCATCATTCGGATACACATCACACCTGAATGCATCATTCGGATACACACCATACCTGAGGGTATTACTCTAATATACATCACACCTGAATGCATCATTCGGATACACACCATACCTGAGGGTATTACTCTAATATACATCACACCTGAATGCATCAGTCGGATACACACCATACCTGAGGGTATTACTCTAATATACATCACACCTGAATGCATCAGTCGGATACACACCATACCTGAGGGTATTACTCTAATATACATCACACCTGAATGCATCATTCGGATACACACCATACCTGAGGGAATTACTCTAATATACATCACACCTGAATGCATCAGTCGGATACACACCATACCTGGGGGAATTACTCTAATATACATCACGCCTGAATAAGTTATCCGGATGTACACTACACCAAAAGGCATGCTCCCCGGTGTGCAACGTGATGTAAGTATATTAAACAATCAGATATTAATACACTATGAACTATACCTAAGTGCATTTATCGAATAAACACTATACACGAGTTTCTTATCCTGACAAAAAACATACCTCAGTGCATTCTCCCGAGAGGCACCATACCTCATGATCAGTACATTTATCTGATAAACACCATACATCAGTTCATTATTCTGTTATGCCATTATACCATTATAATAAGGGTATATTTAGCATGTAATATTGTGATGTGCAGTGTATCTGAGTGCTTTTCCTATTATATACTTAACAACACCAGGCACAGTCTACTACATAGGACACTGCATCCATAGATGATCCTGTAATGAGAAACATACCTCATTCCATACCTTTTTATGCCTATTTATCGTGAAGTTACTTCTTGTCCCAAATTTGATGGTTAGTTTTACATCAGTATGTATTTACACACATCTGTGACGTTACTGGTTTCCAACACGGCCCTTTCTGTTCCTCAAATAGATATTTTGCTATCAATTATTTATGCCTGTTCATCTTGGATCCACGTCTCAGTAAAAGTTCAGTTAGAATTGGCGGACCCGTGTTCGTTCACTTTGGCACAAAAGACTGTGATTTCAAAATGTTAGATAAATGTGTCTGTGTATCCTACTACCCTGCAACATGTTCCCTAAACGTGCAAGAGATGGATAAACATACCGTTTAGGATCCACAAAATTGTAGTGAAACTAACATGACGACCATCGTGCATCTGTATCACGCAAGGAAGGATCACACAGTCTGAATGAAGATGACAAGGAGTTTGGGAAACAATCATCCATTCCGTCGATATGTTACATTGCATCAATTTATGCAAAAAGGTCCCTGGAACTTGTTTCTCCTGTAATATTGCTGAAAAGGGCGTGACACCAAACTCATTATTAAATATAAACTGTTTCGGAGAATAGACAGCAGTTCTTAATGATTCTAATCGTAATGAATCATCCAAATAACTCTGGCAATAACTTGTGTATTCATCACAGATACCATTTAGTTTTATAGCACAACGTTAATCAGTACCGTAAGAGAAGACAAAGGTTAGACCTTGCAAACTCTTCATGGAAGCACTGAAGGTCATTTTGTCGTCGATGACAGATGGGCCTAATACATTCATTTATAGAACGGGAACATATCAGAATCAGGTTTGCTGACTGGATGATTGTCTTGTGAGATTAGAAAAGCGTCTCTTGCACCAGTCCCAAGAGTTTCGACTTCACGGTTATATTTGGTATGACAAGTTGCCATTTTACCATTATCGGCATATCATGGACGAAACCTGGAAATTCTATGACACCCCTCTTTCCTATATTCTCCTAGGAGAAAATATACGGCAACTGAACTCTCATGCTTATTCTATAGAAATCGATCTCCATCTGAAAACACAAATTTTGTTTGATATTCTATTTAAAAAACTAATTAATTAAATTCTGATTACACGGTAACCGTTTCTTATTTTCATCAAGCACATGAAGACCTAATTGAGTGGTATCAGCCAAACGCTTTATTGAACGAATACAAGTTGGGATCAAACACACAAACCAATCTCCTTACAAAGTAATTTGTGTTACCGATCCACCGAGGAGATGATGTTGTTTCAAATTTCAGGAGCACGAGTGTTATTTTCTTCTGTGAACACAATTTCATTAAAGTTGTTCAATTATAGAACCGCATTTCAGAATGTGGACTTTGCAACTCTTGCTGCAAATTCTAGTCCTGCCAAGACTCTTAAGACTACAACCAACCTGTTGTCATATACTATCCTGGACGACCTCTATTTCTGACAACTTCTACCTTCGTCAAATATTCGATCACAGATCACAATGTCGACAGCAACCTGCTTGGAGCTGGGATGACAACGTTATATCCGTTACGAATGTCGTGGAAGCATATACCGTACTACGAAACACAGAAGACGATCAACCCGTTTAATGTCTTTCAGTGTTTTATTTTTGTGTGCACAAACTGAAGTAGGAAGGACAAATGGGAACAAATTAAACCCATTCTAACCCAGCAGGGTCAGATTGTGTTACACGAAACGGTCATAGTTTGCTCTCAGCTAACAAATGCAATGCATTTTAGCATCACATCATTTTACGATCAAGACTCTGTAACGTAGGTAGTAGGCCCAAGCCGTGCATCAATACTATTACCATTAAACCTAGCCCATTCCTCTCTTCTAATGGGCCCAAACTGTGTACTAATATGCCAATGCTGTTGATCACTGGATTGTCACGTCCTGTCGCAAGGATTACCCATAATTCTAAGCATAATCAAACAAGTAGGCATTCACAGTACGTATCTAGGACAATTTGGCCAAGAGGTGTAACATATCGTAACATACACGGACGATCTGACAGTGATGTTCATTCAGCCGGGTTCAGTCTCCTGGGCCTAGATTTTCGAAGCTCTCTTAGCACTAAGATAGTCATAAGGTAATGTTAATGTATGGCACTTACGACTGTCTTACCCTAACTAAAGAGACAACCAATTAAGGAAACAGCCATACGCGTTTATGATTTGATCAGTGCATAAATAGTCATAATGACACAAAGCTATCTACGACACTGGATGTCTGAAGAGATGACGTCATCTTTCCAAAAGTGAACTTTTCCCTTCTACTGAGCAATATTCCAGTAGCTTCTTTTGTTCCAGTTTCAACCGAGCATGTATGTTCTACGACTACTTCCGAGAGCCTCGTATACCTCTAACCCATAAGTCATTCAATCAGAGCTGCAGCATCCAAAGCATGAGTAAGTCTGCGATAACTTTTCATAGTAGGCAAAGAGGGCACATTTCCAAATCGATGCAAGATCGCAAGATACGTTCATCTGATGACAAAGACAAGAATCGTCACTATTAAATAGTGGTTTATAGCTTGTTGTTTGACACCGCATTCAGAAGTAGTCCTGTTATATAGTGGAGGTCTGTCAATAATCGAGTCCGGACCAGAAATCCAGTGATCAGCAGCATGACCATTGCTTTAGCCACCCGGGTTACGATGATATCTGTCAACCACGTCAACAACCCTGACCACCCAATCCTGTTGGTCGCCACTCAATCAATCTTTATTGAGTACAGTACATTTATCATTTACAACTGAGCAGCAGAAAAGCACGTGTGGAATATTTACAAATTACAAATTTAAAGTAGAATTTCTTTGTATAAATGTAAAATAGATATACATTGACAGATTCTGTAATTCCATAGTGTTTTCGCTTGCCAATAACATAGTGATTTATATTTCATTTGGATGAGCACAACAGTAGGATGCTAGATATTTCTTTATTTTTCATATTTACACATGTAGTCGCCGACTATTTAATACTGATTCAGATTTGATTCTGTCTAAATAATGGTACACATAATTCTTCTATCTACTTTCAATAAAGATTCCACATGGTTATGTTAATGGTTTCGTTATACATTTATGCGCACCAAGAATTGGCAATGCAAATGAATTCAACCCACTTTGTATAGATAAACCAGGCACCGTACTATCATTCAGTATGTAAAAGGCCCGGCAGTTGTATCACATAACGATGATCACGGTTATCGGCAGTCATACTTGTACCGGATTCCACAATGTGTTAATGGCAAAAGGCATGTGAATGGACCACTTAGAATCAGTTACACAACCACGTAATGGGGAAAAGGACAAGCCCTACAGATAGCACCTGCAACTTTCCAACTTACATACAAAAAGAAATGTGAATTTCGTAATATAATAACAGATGCCATGCAAAACAAGAAAGACAGAAACATGTTTGTACCAAACCTAGTTTGCTCCAGTTAAGGAGGTAAATATGGGAATGTACTGGTTGAACGTCAGGAGAACAGTTCCCGTCAGTAAAAACATTATGCTTCTAATCATGCTTCGCGTTTGGACTTCTTGAGATCTGTATCATATCTAAACTACCATCAACACGATGTTCAGAAAAATCCTGATTTTTAATGGAGCCAGATTAAATCTAGTCTTTAGGTATAAAGCGATATGAAAGGATCAGTGGGGGGATTATCTAATGGATGCGTGAAAGTGTGTTGAATTTGATATTGATCAACTTGATGCATCATCCTTCAGCAACACCTCGCTCTTTCCACGGTAAATACGCTGTCATCGACTACTACCGTTCCTCATTCGCTGGAATGGGTTTGTATAATACTCATTACACCTAATACCATCGTCTATGGAAGCATTACCCGATTACGTTGTTAACTGGCACAAAAAGTTTTCTTTCATAACTTATGAGAAGACGTAATGAGTGTGCGAGTTGGATTTAATGCCGATTTTGTAAAGTAATTTTATTATGATGACGGTCGGCGTTGGAGGACAGCCTGATTAAACACTAGTTGTGAGACCTAATTTCAGGGAAATACACCATGTGGCCAACGTTCTGACACAGGTAACCGTTCCTGGAGCAATATGGGATTCGAACTCCAAAAGCGGATCCCGTAACAACTAAAACCGACTATCTGGTGCCCGTCGTGCTTAAGGGTACTTAATGACTACAAAGACATGCTCATGATTAATAAACACGTAACACAACACCATACACAACTTTTCGATATATAGAACCTTTAGAACGTGTATCTACTTTCGGACTTCGTGGTGTTGTGGACAGAGCGTCCGTCCGGGCAGCCGAAGATCGCAGGTTCTATCAATCATACCAAAACAACCCCTGACAATGGGTGAAGAACTGGTCTTCAGTAACCCATGCTTGTCGTAAGTGGCAACTAACGGACTACGGTGTGTATGCTCACTGACTTGGTTGTCACATTTCATCGTATCCCAATGAAAAAAGATCGATGCTCATGCTGTTGATCACTGGTTAGTCTGGTCCAGACTCGATTAGTTACAGACCACCGCCATATAGCTGGAATAAACAAACTCACTCATGCCAAAAGACGTAAAAACATGTTACCTGTAGGTCACTGCCTGGCACTCGGCTTTAATGGGTACATGGCCTGATTGGCTCGGCGTGGGTATGATACACAAGCATGCACGTCGTCATACGGTGAACGACGGTGAGGCATTAAACCCAAATTCACCTCACCTCAGTTCACTACCCGGACTGTCTGAATAAATGACTTAATCATACGTGAAGGTAATATTGAAAAGTCTGTTTCATATCGTCCTGTTTGTAATTTACATCTTGGAAATGTCACGCTTTTCTAATTTGCCTTTTGAGGCCACGCCAGTTCAGCTTTTATTGAATATATCGCTTCATTTTCTTGTAACATATATAGCAAGCTCGATACCCCTGAGTCACAGACGTTTGTAATTTTATGTATAAACGTTTTGCCGCTGGTACTCACAGAGCGTGATCTAATTACATGAAGAGCAAAGACACATAAACTGTCAATTACGTACCCAAGTCTCAAGTATTAATTTCAGATGTAGGGTAAAAGTTACTACGGTTATTGGAACTAGGCTGAAGGCAGTACTGGATAAAGTGTAGAATTAGGGTGAAGGCAGCACTAAGTTAAGTGCAGAACTGGAGTAAAGGAAGCATTGGGTTGAGTATTTAACAAGGGTAATGGCAGGACCAGGATAAGCGTAGAACTACGGAAAAGGTAGCATTAGGTTAAGCTCAGAACTGGGGTAAAGGAAGCATAGGTTACGTGTAGAACAAGGGTAAAGGCAGTTCTAGATTAAGTGTAGAACAAGGGTAAAGAAAACAAAAATGTGAAACTAGGGTAGTTGCAGAGTACGAATTTGCGTTCAAGACTCCAGTTGGTCGGTTGGTTGGTTGGTTGGTTGTTTGGTTGGTTGGTTGGACTGTTGTTTAACGCAGCAACTAGCAATTACGAAATATGGCTGTGGCCAACAGTAATCAACAGCATCAGCAGCGATCTTGCAATTGGGATATGATGATATATGTATATGTTGCATAAGATCTGGGGTAATAGCAGAACTAGGGAAGGTGCAGTTCCAGGGAATGTGTAGAAACAGAGGAAGATAGGTCTGATGTATGGTTAATATAGAACGATGGGGAAGGGTTGTTTCTGGGCAATGACCCTTAAGACTAATACTGGGAGTCCCAGGGACACCCATGTATATGATTCGAGGTAAATCCTGAGGATGGATACATTGAAAGTGTAGCAATTGCCAATATGTGAAAACTGCGGTCAGTGAGGAACGAGCCAAAAGAAAGTGAGCGGTTTGGTTGAACATTAAGGCAAAGTCAGTTTTGGGAGCGATTGTTAGAATCAACCTTGTTTGACGTGGGCCCATGTTAAGGTATAGTAGTTACGATCAAATCAAACCGGACCTCCAGTAAAATCGGTTTGTAGAGTGACACCGTAACTTACGGCAGTACTCGCGAAAAGGTCTTCAGAGCTTTGCATAGGTTCAGTCGATCTTCACGTCGACATAATGTTTAATCTGGTTACCACGGTAACTATTCATCTCTGGACAGTAAGCCCGTCAAACAGACCCAAGACAAAAGTTTTTGGCGGGAGAATGACATCAGTTGCTACGAATGATTGATCGGAGGAATCGATGACGTCACTTTCAGGGACAGCTTTAGACAGTAATTCGTAACTGTCGAACAGCTGCTGAAGACGACGAGAAGGCCACTCAAGTAGACCTCGGGAACGACGTGAGCCCACGCGTCAACAACGTGTGAGCTTAACACATCGTCATTTACGTGTATATTGATCAGTGAACCTCAGCAAACTCAATATGTCTGTTGCTTCCTCGATACATAATCCAGCATTGTGAAGACAAACAACAAGCTGCTAATATTCCGGTATTTATTGGGAGGCTTATCAGGTCGAAACAATGAATGAGGTCTGCAAATAAGGGCTACTAATGTCATTTGGAATGGCTTGATCCATGTCTCCTCCTAATGCCAATTCCGTTATACTAATTGGGTGTTTCTTTGCAAGGGCATTGTCAACAACACTTCCGTTGCCAGTATAATAATAGTTTATAGATTCGCACTGACAGCGCTATTGAGGAGATTCAATACATCTGCCTTTGCTCCATTAAGAAACTAGTTTGTCTTATCTACTTCAATGAAAACATATTACTAGTTACCGTTGGTTGTTAAAAGTGATGCATAGGTGACGTGACGACTAACAGAAATGTCTCCCGTATGTAACTGAGACATAATCGATGAGGAAAGCCAACGTCAAAGGATTTTAGCCAATTAAAATCTTTGTAACCAACGAGTGCGAGACTGATGATGGCGCCCCCTATCGTACATAACAGGCGACATGTCGCCGCACATGAATATATAATCCAACAAAGAATGATCATGAGCTTCCGTTCAAAGACAATTCCTAGTTTTTTTATAGACACAAAACCTGGTCATAGAAAAACGTTCACTGGAAGGGCTTCGTTGTAAAAACAGGCTTGGTAATTAGGCAAAAGACAAGAGGTCTCCCATAAAGTAAGATGAGTACATGCAGTTGATGTTTGTGGGCTGATAAGAAAGCATCTAAATTACATTTTCGAAAGCAATCCTAAGACACTAGATGGAGATTGAATCGCCGTGTATTCACACGCTGCTGGAGTAAAGCAAGTGATATTCAAAGAAATGCTCAAGCTGTACATTGAATTGAATTCTAAAACAAGCCCGATTCCAGTCCACAATGTCAAATCAGAGTGAGTTCAGTTTTACACCGCTTTTGGCAATGTATCAGCTATATCACGACGGAGGACCAGAAATGTGCTTCACACACTGTACCCATACGATGCATCAAACCCGGGACTTCGGCGTGAGGAGCGAACGCCTTGACCACTACGCTACAGGACCAATGAGAAGAAGGTACTTGGCTGCATTAACTGTGAACATATATGATACAGTGTACCGTCTCAGTGAAACGTGTGACTGATGGCAGCTCTGCCACCTGGGTCAGTTCTGATTTTTATCATAGTGGAAGCGTGTTTAATGGAAGATACCAGCAATTTATGTGAGAGATCCAGGAGAAACATGTGCTGTTATAGTTTGATCGTATAGTTTATGGCAAAGACGTGACTAAAATTGCTGTTGGTTTCAAAGACATTACTGATTCTTCTCATAAACCATCCCTGCTATGGAGTGGGACATAGGATTGTCTGAGATACGTGTATGCAGTAGTATCGCCCATATAAATGTCCAAGATCTGTTGGATGTTTACGCTTTTCTTGCCACTGTATCTTGTCTGGTAGTAAAAGGTACTTTTGATATCAACCTTAATGGATGCCTCTTTTAACGACATACCATAAACCGTTCTTCGGCAGACATGTTGAGAACGACCCTGACATTATATCGAGCGACAAATCTAACTACCGAGTTCCGATTTAAAATGGTATTTGTGAAGGGCTTATGTCATCATCCCTACAATGAAGGATACTGGCGTTTTACACCAAACCTGTATCATTTGGCATACATATGTCTCCGCGTGCGTGCGTGCGTGCGTGCGTGCGTCAGTGAGTGTCTGAGTGAGTGAGTGGGTTTTCCACTTGCAGTCTAGTTATGTAAACACATTGCACGAGTCCATCAACCGAAACCGTCAAAACAACAGAAAGTCATATCAGTGGAGTAATACGTTCTGGCGAATGTTTTCACTTAACGTACTGTCCGGTGTTACGTTATAACTGTTAAAACGTATAGATCGTCTGGGCACACAGACAGTGTCCTTTGATTAGATGCCTCGGGACAAGATCAGCAGTTGGTAGCAAACACATTTTTCTTTCTTACTGAACACAACACCGTCAATTACACATATCTTAAAACACGGAGTGTTAGGTTTGGCTGAGTAGCAAGATTGTCGTTCCTCTAGCACCTGTGAAATTATCGACAACATTTGCTGCAGGACTTTATCTTCTTGTCTCTTTCAGTCCAGTGATACTCTCACACCACACAACGACAAAACGTTTCATCCGTTGCTGCAAAAACATCATTTGCAAGGAAACCTTGTATTTTACGTTTCAAAACAGTTTCTTCAAATGCGTTAAAACGTGCCAACATGTGACCGAACCCCGTTGAAATGCTCCTTAAAAATTCTCTTCTGGTGATTTCGCTGATGCCTGCAAACTATTCTTTCAAAAATTCGGGATATAATTGGCTTTTAGCAACTAATGCTTGTACTAAGAGGCGTTCGGGTGATCCGGCTGGCGGACAAAGTTGTATGTCATCGTTTCCTATCCGTGGAGATCTGTACTGATGGTGCCAGTCTCTGTAATATCTGAGTGAGTCAGTTTGATTTTACGCGTCTTTAGCAATATTTCAGCAATATCACACACCAGAACTGTATTACCCGATGTAAACCTGGTTATTTCCAGGACCATTTACAGACCATACCTTAAATAACAAACAAAGGAGGAGCTCATTTCGAATACGTAAACATGCATTCATTCTAATATGAGACGGAAACCGTTGTCATGAAAGAAGGTAACATTGTGATCCTCAAACTCCATCCAGATGCGTACCACGACTGCCACTTTCTCAATATATTCACAGTCAAACATTCAACAGTCAAAAAATACAAATGTCATCCAAAATGGAAATCCAGCCCAAAATACGTATTTTTGTGTAATAGGTGCATCAGTCCAAAAAAGACTTCTCTTGTATGAAAATGTTCATTAGTTCAATCACAGCGCTGGAAAGGAAGCTACGACAATAACTACTGATTTGCAGCCAGCGATCCAAGAGATGAACAAAGTAATTCTGACAAACGCGATGACAGTAACAAGCGTCACGTGACTGATGACCTGACGTTCCCTCAATAGCATGCGTGCACCTGTGTGTTCGAGTTTGTCAAGTATTGTTTAGGTGAGATGTGTTGTTAAAACCTCCGTCACAACAAGTATCATATTCTGCCTGTAACGTCAGGGATGTTGTCCTCCGTTAACAGCGTACCACTTCCGCTCTTATTGGTGTAATCTATATTGCTGAAACAGAGATGACCCGAGATACGACGCTCAAACAAATCAAGTGGATGATACTTATACTTTGGTGGGATTCCTTACAATGTGACGTTGCCAACCAGGACAGGGAGATCAGGGGCATCCCTGACGTATATACAGGTTGTCAAGATGATGATGAGTTTTGTAGATCTGATGGAGAAACACGCCCAAATTATCAACACCAAACTTCAGTCAAAACATCCTCCATTTTCGCCCAGTATCTTCGTGGCCGACGATCTGTCTGATCTGGCAGAAGTTCATCACTTTCCTTCTGTAAAGGTGCGACATTGATCCCAATACATTCGCCGAAGTTTCGCCCCATGAACATAAGTCTCGGTATCAAGCGAATCCAAGTATTCTCGCCATTTCTATACCGCTGTGTAGTTTCAACCTGTTTATCCTCATCGTGAACATCAAACACTAAGCAAATTACTTCCATTTTTATTTTGATGGTGACGATGAATGAGTAAGAATATACTCCAAAACGTCGTATCGATGTCAAAGGTAAATGCGTCTGGAAAATCTTCACACAGCCTGATGTGCTCAAATGAACTTAATTAAAAGTGAAGAACTATAGAAAAGTTCGACGAGCATTTAGAAGTGATTCACATAAAAGCAAGAATTCATTGTCGCCCACTTCTCTATTTTAATGGACTCCACGTTTCACAATATCCGCTTACTCCTTCATCAGTTAGTTTTCCAGACGAATTTACATTGACAACGGATGGCCAAATAAGCAGTTGAAGAGTTAATGTGTCACTTGACTACCTCTTAATGGTTTGTCCTATAATGTTTGAACGAATGTTAAAACTAGTTTAACTGCTACAGAAATTGACTCGAGAATGACTTTTCACTGGAAACCCCCCTCTAATCGTTCCTCATTAAGCTGTTTGGTCGACAGTTTAAATCTATATGACTGTTAAACAAACCTTTCACTGGGACAGACGCATTTAACCATTATGACATTTTTGTAAACATGACAGCTATCCGCTCTCCGATCGCTCACTGATGGACATGCTCTGAAATAATGAAAGGTGGCAACGCTGTGAGGAGCTTCTGTCAGCCTCTACAAGCCTGATGATGCGAATCAACGCGTATACTATGAAAAACACTGAAATTACACACAACGCTGAATCCAAGTCAATTATGCTGTAACAAACAATGTCTGTTCCAAAACTTTTTAAAAATTAGAATCATGTAAAAATATGTCAGGACAATACATCCATTTGTGTCAGCTGGCGTTTCAATTAATCATCGTACATCATCTGCCCATAGATGTGTTGTTTTGTCTGAACATTATTGACAAACTAGCAGTCGTAATTGCATCCACGTTAGAAATATCAATAAGCACGCTGAAACATCCTCAGTGTAATGAGACAGTATGTGCGACTAATTAAGGGTCGTAACACGTCGCTGCTACTTAAATAGACCCACGCTTGTGGCTCTATCTGTGTCCCTAGACACATGTACAAACCATGAAATAACCCATGGTGGGCCAAACATGTCCACAGTACGGCTCACAGGCACTCAACAGCAGGAGAGGCTCGGGAGGTCAGTCTGGACCTTAATGGGGTACCAGTGTCTATGGCGTTGGGGTTGTCAATCTGACACTGTCAATATGCAGCAGTTGCTGGAGACTAGAAATGACACAAACGCGAGTGAACATTGGACCCTTGAGACGGAGGTGAGATTTAGAGCGTCATTACGTCGGGTCTCCATGAATCGAGAATTGTTCGTCCTCCCTTATCTGAAACTGCTGAATATTTAATATATTCTTGATTCCCACGCGACGTCGAGGTGACCTCGACGTTAAAGCTTTCTAACGTCACAACCCGGGTTCAAATCAACACAATTTGTGAATAGCTTTCATGATTTCCCCTGCATGTGGTAATACTGGAATATTCATGAAGGTAGCTATAGCTCACTCACTCACTCACTCTCACACACACACACACACACACTCATCCTCTCACTAACTCACTCTCTCACTCCCTCTCTCGCTCACACAATAAATTCCCAGTAAGTAAAGATATGTAGAGTGTTGTGATTTTCTCGGCTGGCCGACAAACGTCTACTGCAGTATTTTCACCGGATTCCTTACACAAACATTGTAGTCTCATACACCTGTTCCATCACTCTCCATTATCAAATAGGCACTAGGAGATTTAAAGCAAGCAAATCATTTCGTTAATCATATTTTCTATATTAACCGCTGCAGGTCACTGACACCATACAAGTAAGTGTGACGTTATGTAAATACCAGGCAGACAGGCATGTCCGTGAAACATCGATGTATTCCTGGCTGCTCAATCAGTTGCACAACCAGTTTTCATGTTCTAAACATTCAAATCGAAAAAAATCAACCCCATATACATTATACAACAAAGAATACTAACCTATATACATGCAATTTAACACGTGCAGTTATTGCACAGTGAAATGTTATATGAATATATAACATGACATTTCTGCATGTGCCACACGAGCCTTAAGAAAAGGGAATTGATATGGAAGAAAACCTACGCCTTCATGAACCTAGCTCGTGGCTGTGTGAAATAAGAACAGCGTCTGACTCTCTAACGGTAAACTATTCCTGTCATTAGATGATTACACATCGACAGGAGCACAGGCTACCTGGATTTTGATTACATGACGAAGCATCTGTGTAACAGAGTTTAAACCCCGACAAAATGAAAGGAATTACAAAACGTTGGACACAGATACATGTTAAGCAATATCGATGACATAGATTGATTGGTACTTGCAGGTCATACAGAGTATAATCCCCTTCATTTCACCCTTCACGTGTACTAATCAGATGTCGCTTCCTGTCAGAAGGATTCCTTCTGGAACTGGCAACACCATGACTAATGACATCTATGCACAGAGGAACGTGAAGAATGGCTTCAATAAAGCACTACTGCTACGTGATTCCGAGTCACCGTTCTCATTACTCGTTTACAATATATTATTGTACACGCAGATCACGTCTTTCATGCCTGTGACAATTGCATTTATACTACCCATAAATGAAGTTATTGTATTTCTTGAAATGACAATTTCCTCGATTTCTCACTTGGAGCATTAATTATCAGCTTTTCATTTTCTTAAAATGGTTTCTATTAAGTTATTTGTAGTCCTGTTATGACTCATATTCCTTTATCAGTTTCAGTGTAAGAATGTTTATTTTCCATCGATATGTATGACGGGACACATGCATTTTGTTTGTCATATTCTGCTAACGTTGTGTATGAAATGCTTTAGGATGCAATTCATGATACTATTATTTGATCATGAAATACCTCGACGTGTGGGCAAGAGAGAGGGCTTGAGACTATTCATCACAAAACCATGTCCACTGGACAGGAGAGATCTCAAATAAGGTTGTATGTGACTAGTGGACCGTGATAACATCATCTTCACGGATTAGCTGCAAGGTTGAATGAAACATAAATCCGGCCGGTAAAGCAGCTTTGAAAACTAAGGATAGGAATTATAATACATATCTGGAGAGAAAGCGAAATTGATATAGAACGTGAATGAAAAACAATACCCAGTATTCCGTTTGGCGACTATCAATAGCTCACTGAAAATCACCGTTGACACCAGGTGTTCGCGGAAAAGGTAATATGTCCTGTCCTAACGGTAGAAGACCCAACGAGGGTAGACCTATTGACGACCATGACACAAATGCCAGCAAGCAGCTGGTTGTGACACCAATAAGTCAAGGAAAGCAACGTTAGAGAGTAGAAGGATTGTGCCTTCGACATAAATCAGGGACGTTTTGGGCACCGCTTTGGGGTCTGCCACACATATCTACCAATTTTTACTGACACATATTAAGAAGTTTTTGAGTTCTGCTCCGGAAACGAAACACACCTCACACTTTTGAGACTAAGTCCGAAACGTTTGAAATTCCATGGAAACCGAGAAAATATTAAATCACTAAAACTTACTAATAGCAAAAGGGTCCACTTTAGGTCCTGACTGATTATCTACCTAGTTTTGCAGAAACATATTGAACGTTTTTTTGAGTTCTGCCCCGGAAACGAAGCCCATCCCTCCATTTTGAGACTAACACCAAAATGTTCCATGGAAAAACAACAAAAAATGCCAAAAGTCTGTAAATAGCAGAGGGCACAACCATAGGTTTAGATTCTAATATATATGCATTTTGGTTTTAAAATACTGAACGGATTTTGGGTTATGCTTCGGAAACAAAATGATTAAATGATTACGAATGGACGGACGGACGAGGCGCCGACTGTATCTCTCGCCCCCCCACCCACCCACACCCACACACACCCCCTTCACCCCCACCCCCACCCCCCCTTCCCACATTACATGTCGGGGGAATGCAATATAATATGTTAATGAAAGCAGAGACTGGTTGTCTAACTGAATAATTGCGCGCAGGCATTTATGAGCATTGCCTCTGTGGACTCCCAATTCTAGACAGATATGACAAAGGTACACTGCATTTTCCCCTCCGATTAACGACCCCTGTTGTTCCAAATCTTATTTGCCATTTCTCAATCAAATTTGACTTTGTGGTTAAAGGTTTAATTTCCTGTAATTTCCTGAGGTACTGAATGCTTCATCTGAAATGGCATTTGCTGTAACTTCCTTGATATGCTTTAGTGTACCGAATCTGTGGTCACTGATCAGTTGAATTAGGATGGCTGACCGTGTTTGGCAGCTTCACCCCTGAGAGTTTCTAGGACATCAGTCTTGCCCTACACTCTAATACACGTGACAATGTGGTCCCACCATGGGAGTTTGTTCGATAATTGCCCCTGCTCACCAGTAGTGAATGGGTACCCGGTGGGATGTCACTTGACACAGGCACATGTTGCTTGGCTAACGAGGACAATACTGTGCCAGCATCTAGAGAATACACAAGTGTGCGGATACAGACGTTTTATAAATAGCCGTTATTATCTTTGTGAACGGCCTTACAATTAGGGGTACCGAACAACGGTTAAACCATGGGATCTCCAGGCGGAAAAAAGAAATATTTACTTCACTTTCTGACGGCGAATATCCTCGCGCATGAGTACAAGACTTCACCACCAGTATATCCTCCCAGTTACACCTAAAGATGAATTGGATCCTGATGGAGGCATATTCGTAACACGCCAAACGGCAACATTTCCGATTTGAATTAATATCTATATACACAGAGGCATCAACTTAACATTGAAGGTCATTTTAGTTCTGCGACGTAACGGTTGTCTCCCCCTGTGCTTTGATTACAGAATCTGTACAAGTTCCAGTACGTTTCTGGAAAAGATCTGTACTCCCAAAATAGTTTCCATTTCTTGAACTTTTAATTTCCACACTTTTCCTTTTGAAGGTCGCCGCTTTAGAAACTAGTTCTTTGTGGCAAAATTGGACATCTAACGAAAAGTATTTTAAACATCTGCGTTATTATTTGTAGATTTTTTGGATTCAGAACTAGTTAGGTGTATGCCTTTCTAACTCACAGTTATTTTTGTGTGAGCTGCACACAGTCTGTATCACAATATATTCGTAACTTTACTAAATTACAGACATAACGAGCTAAAAAGCAATATAGCTCGTTAAACAGTAGTGCTTGTGCGCATTTGGTTACAATTCGGCAAATGTTTCGAACTAAAATACAGTTCGTGTATCCATCAGTTCGTCATAAACGTAGTTTGCTGTATTTGAATTCGAGGAAGACAATTCACGAAGGAAACGCTGACATCCATTGAAACTTTGTAGACTTATCACCTATTGTTCTTGAAATCTCATGCGGGAACCGTCGTCATACATATTCCATGATACCAAAATGGTCAGATCATTCTGACGGTCAGACAGCCGTTGTCAAGGTTGTCCAAGTGGTGTTAAGAGTTTATCTATTGGTATGCAGGGTCTTTTGATATCAGGTTCCAGGCCACGATTCACATGTCTACACCAAACCTCTGTTCATTAAAGTCATTTCAAATCTTTGAGCTGTCACACTCTCCCAAGATAGGCGTTTAACATCTCAATTCAGCCAGTGGATGAGCTGCCTATGAAAAACCAAAAGTGACATCGCGACATCGTGCTTGGACTACTAAACGATGACATGACGTCCCTTGTGGCTTTCCATAGTTCCAAAATCTTCTTGCATGTCTCACATAGATCTGAGTTGCATGGAGTGACACAACAATTTGTATTACGCAAACCAATGTAAAACATTATGAAATTCAGTAGATTGAGGATGTATCAGTATCACAAAAGACCCGTGAAGGTCCCGGGGTAGAACAGGCCTTCAGCAACCCATGCTTGCCATTAAAGGCGACTCAGCTTGTCGTAAGAGGCGACTAACGGGATCGGGTGGTCAGGCAAACTGACTTGGTTGACACATGTCATCGGTTCCCAATTACACAGATCGATGCTCATGTTGTTGATCACTCGATTGTCTGGTCCAGACTCGATTGTTTACAGACCGCCGCCATATAGCTGGAATATTGCTGAGTGCGGCGTGAAACTAAAACTCACTCACTTACTCAGGATCACAACGCTGCCTCCAGATCTGCCGTTATTGAATTACACATGTACTTCGATGAACCGCAACCTGTATTAAAGTATGACATATATCATTTACACCATCTATATCTGCTTCGTACATCTCTCCCTTTATCGAAATCATAAAACATGTTGTTTCTTCATGCCTGAAAGAAACTGGAGTCATTATCATGAAATACCTTGCTTCCTAATACACTGAAGATATTGCGGTGTTAGAAACAATATGTACTAAGCATACATGTAGGTTAAGATTAACAGGAAAGACTATGGTTTATTAAACATTCGTTGTCACGGAAACGGATTGATCATGCGCAACCCCCATAAAAAAAGGTTTTCACACCAACTGCAGTGATTTATCATATTCTTTGTATCAGACAATAGTTACGATTAAGACAATAGTTACGATTAAGACAATAGTAAAGATTAAGACAAAAGTTATGATTATTCATTATCTCCTCAGTATATCTGTACGTTTTTCTTGTTTACCTAACAAATGTGCTTGCATCAGGACGTCAATAACCCAGTGCAATGCATTCAGCTTCCGTTACCATCGTGTTAATTACAAATATAGATCAATATATTGTTCATTAATCACACCAACGCATCACTGGCCTGACCTTCACGTTTACAAGACAGCGTTATTTGAACATGCCCGTCCACCCTGTGATATATGCGGTTTTGTTTACTTTCTGATTGTTCCAACATAGAACCCATTGATTGATAGTAAGTTATATGCGTGAATACCCCCAGTTCCGGGTACAGCAACGTGCAGTAAAGGTGGACAAAGCACTCTGACTACGTGTCCCAGTCCACCCAGCTGTGAATTGGAACCTATTAAGGATGGGAAAGCCACGTTAACTCGGTGCGCCAAGTGGCTACCTGAGTTGTATGATCCCCAGGGAGCTGAGATGGCTAATACGATGTGCCGTTGAGAGTGACATCTAACGATCAAGGGGAAAATGCAAGCGCCCTGATTAGTTTCTTAGATATGTAGCGCAACAAACATAGTCTGGAATAATAATGGCTTTACTCAGCGTTTAGCAATATCCCAGCAATATCACAAGGGGGACTCTGGAAATGGACTTCATGCTCTGTACCCATGTGGAGAACTGAAAAAAACTATAGAGAAAAAGTTATGCATGTTCATTTTCTTAGACCTGGTCCCAGATGCTCTTGATATAAGTCATTGTAGTCGTTGGTCAATTGCAGTCTTGGTAGAATCACAGCGGTGCTTATGCTTAAGGATATGTCATCTTATATGGACAGCACTTCCTTCATGCTTATAGTGGGCCTAGGAAGCCGCGGTGGTTGGGTGGGTTAACTCAGTGATTTTGTGTACTGGCTGACTCTGAGAGTGAGGGTTCGAATACTGGATGGAACTCAACCTAGCAAAAATAATAGAATCGGTTTTTTTTAAGATCGTGTAAGCTCAAATACGACATATGTAACGCTCCTGATACTACAGGATGGTATTTCCTAGTAAGTGCAAGCGATTTAATATAAGGAGTAATGAATGCAAGGTCATGACCTTTCATAACCAAATTGGATTCAGAATCACAATGCGGATGCACCAACACCACTGTATAAATGAGATTAAATACTTAGGAGTGAGCGGCCGGCGATATTAAAATATATTGAGTCTGAACCAGACAATTCAGTGATCAGCAGCATGAGCATCGAACCACGCAATTGGGATAAGATGAGATGTGTCGTACGGCAAGCATGTGTTACTTAAGATCAGTTCTAACCCTGATATCTAAGGGTCTTGATTTCAAAGAAGCGGTGTGACATTAACTGTCCTATGGTCAAAACTCGTGGGGTAAGGTTACACTGAGATTTCTCTTGGTAATTGCTGGCTGCGTCTAAAGGATACGATTGTGTGTTTACCGACTGTGCAACACATTTATTGCAACCATGCAACGCGGTAATTGATTTGTCCGTTCTCATCTCCTCGGATTTCACCCACGCATCAGTATGAGCTTTCGTCATTAACATGACATGCTGTGCTGTAACTGAACCATCAACCAAATGGCAGCAGACAATGTGCCAGGGGTGGCCCATGGCATGAGTGAGTCTGCTCAACCACCAACAATCAGCATCTCCAAGGACACGATAATTCTTACTCCAATCTTTGATGGAAACTGGCGACAGTTAAATGAGCCTCATCTTATCCTGTTAGCGCAGTTACGAGCATGTGTATCCAGTTAAAATGAACGTATTCAACAATCCAAGTTTCAAGGTGTGTTGTCGGGTAATAATTGTCTATACCTTTTGGTTTCCTCGTCTTCCAAATGACTTTGACATTGAGGTCATCCCCACAGCCGTATGAGCGATCACAAATCCCTTCTTCATCCTCTTAGGTGACAGACATGCTCCCATCCTAGATACTACATGTGTTTTGCTTCCTTCTTAATGCAATCTTTGCCAGTGACAAAACACATTCTATAAATACTTAATAACATGAGTGGAGAGTTCTACTTTCTTATTTTGTCATTCGACACTCTATCTCGGTATTAAGAGATGGTCGTAAAACCTACACAAAACCCCAGGGAAATAATTTCGTGTGTCTTTGTCGCATTCAAGGATTCATGAGAAGTTGATACGGCACATTCATCTAAACGCTGTCAAAAAAATTTAAACGCTAACTTCACTCCAGACATGTTTTGACCGTAAGTTCAAAGTGAAACAGCAAAGTTGAACTGCGAAGTTGATCGAAGGTAAAATATACACGCCTGTAAGTAAACTGTAATTATTTCTATTAAGTAATTTTGGGGTAAAAATATTTCAAAGTGTTGGAATTGTGAGGGCCAAATTGTCAGGACTGCAAAATGGTTACAAAATGATATAAAACATCTAACCTCACTATGAATAAAGTTCAAAGTTGAACACTGCACATGGGTATATCGTGTGGGGCCCATTTCTAGCGTCACCGCGATATTGCTGGAATATAAAGCTGCGGAAAACTAAACTCACTAGCTGAAAGATGAACTGCAAATTTGACCCAAGGTAACATTTGCAGACCTCTAAGCAATCTGTAATTATTTCTCTGTTAAGTAATTCACTGGCGAAGATAATCTTATTGTTGCAAAATACAACAAAAAGTCAGAGAATAGCGTGTCTCTGCAAACTGCCAAAAATATTCTGTCGAGCACAGCAAGGTATAATTAGTTGCTGGTAAGGGGCGGTGGGTAGCCTACTGATTAAAGCGTTCGCTCGTCACGCCGAAGATCCGGGTTCGATTCCCCAAATGGGTACAATGTGTGAGGCCCATTTTCTGGTGTCCCCCGCGGTGATATCGCTGGAATATTGCTAAAAGCGGCGTAAAACCAAACTCACTGACTCACTCACTCACTAGTTGCTGGTAAAAGAGGAAGCCATGGAAAGCAATCGACCGTGAAACCGAAGTCACATCAAACGCATGCCTCTTCTAGCTCACAGCATTAAGCTTTGTTTAGGTCCATTATCGTACAGGAAGCAGGGGTATCGTGAACATTTGAATCCATCAAAACTAGGTTTTCAGAGAACGTTCAAAGAGCTTTGCCAGTATTTTCTCCCTCAGAAATGGAGGCTATCACATAAAGTACGAGTTGCCTGAAAACGATCTTGCAACCAAAAATCTTTTTTTGAGTGTCAACGTTTTGTAAATTATATTTACATGTATTTGTTTGTTATTTCGTTATGAATTCGGTCGGGCATTTATTGTTTATTAGTTCAAAGTTTTCATTTGTTCGGGGTTATCTGAACTGAACTTTATTGAATGAATGAATGAATGAATGAATGAATGAATGAATGAATGCCCAACAATTATTTGGAGACTACATGTAATCTTGTTACATTTCATTAGTGGCTTTTTAGTGGCTCTTACAATAGATATACATATGACAACTAAGACAGTCTGCCGCTCTCAGTTGTCGCTATTTCATAATAGAAAACATGCATACCTCAGGGAAACTTTCATTTATCATTCACGATTCTGGCACATGGTGCGTGAAATTATCTTACCATGGTTCAGACCACACAGGAAGCTGGGATTTTCCAAACAATGCCCACACGCTCAAAAACCTACGAATGATTTGCATGAAGAGTACCTACACGTAGCTTTCATCGATTTATTCTACTAAAAAGACCCACTACCATAATATGAATTCGATCACATGCATCGCAAAGAAACATTGGTAACCCGAACGGTGCATTATCAATACTATAATTGGCTCCAGGGTTGACGACTGGATCTGGTTATCACAGTTGATTCCTTTCTGTCACTGCCCGCCATGATACAGTACCAATAGGCCATAGACCTTCCCGTGGAAACTGTTGACATGGTGACAGATCGACAGTACGCCTGTGGCAGGTACTAATTGCATCACAACTGTCGGTAATTTAAATTTAGACAACTTTGTCACATCCATGCTCTGATCTGCTCCATTGTGAAACCTAAGTTTCTGTCGTTTACAAGAACTGCATCAGTATTGTCACTGATCAAGGAAGTCAATTACAGACTATTGGCTCTTGTGGACATTTCTTCCATCGTTTCCAACCATCGTTTCACAAGAAACCACGATGCAATGTTACATTATCAAGGACATCCTCTCATGTCTCTGACATCCCGCTGAAAGGTTTGCTTTGTTTCTAATCCGGTTAACCTGTTTTTAACAATTCTCGTGTTCATTACGTGACTCCATTACAAACCTCGGTTAATAAGCCAGGTTTAGGAACTGCGTCAAGCCTTTTGTTTCAACTGCTGATCAAAAGTATTTTGTTTGCGGGTGAATCTACAAGAGTGGTCACTCGATAATAATGTGGAAGTAAAATCTCTTGTTACCAGACAAAGGAACCATCGGCAGTGTTTAAGTGTTGTAATCAACATCAATTATTCAGCACAGTCAAGGCTAAAGCAAAGCTATGTAAAATGTCAGGCTGTTTCAGACATTCGGGCGATACATATGTCATAATACACAACGCAGGTTATAGGACGAACTCAAGAGTTTTAGGAGAAATAAGAATGTTTGTTTGTTTATTTGTTCGTTTTATGATGCAGGTAACACAGATATGGTACACTACTCTCGTGATTATATATTCAAGGACACAAATAAGGGAACACATGAAAGCACAGGTGTTTCTTCATTCTTTTCCACGCTTCTTCACAAGGTATGCATTGCACTGTGAGTAAAATATTGGAAATAAACCAAGGAACGCATGTACTTTCACTTATTCTCTTATTTGTTTCTATGGCTATATTTATACACCGTTCACCCAGATATCACCATCATAACCGTTTCCTTCTTCAGACAAAACGACTGGGTACCAAGCATGGCAGACTAAAACATTACAATGTTGATAAGGGCGTCAGCACCGTTTAACTTAGTTATATGTTTGTACTACGCTAAATAAAGATAACCTGATATGTAGTTGTGTTCACTTGTTGAAGATCTTTACAAGCAGCTAAGGCGAATCGAGATGATATCATTTAATATTAAAATATACGACCATCGGCACCGGAAACATGAAAATGATATCGCAACGTAATTGCCTATGTTAAATACTCAGCATTGATGTCAAGGTCAATTGTCCAAATGCACATACTCAAACTGAAGTCGTCGACGTATGTAAGCGTTCAAATGAATAACAAATGATTCAACTCAGTTGCTAGGAGACTCGGGTTAGCTGTAGAATCCAATTGTAAGGAGCCTTGTTATGAACATCAGTTGCTAGTAGAATCAGCAAAGATGTGTAAATCAGATGCTAGGTTTATTATGAAACTGCGGTTAGACTGGTTTACACTGACCAGGGGGTATCGGGGTACTGACCAATGCCAGCGAGGGAAGTAAGTAAAAGAAAAATTACCAATCCGGGATCGATTCCCTATATTGTTTCAATATGTGAAACCCATACTCTCCCACGTGAAATTGTAGGGATGGTGCTAAACGTGGGTTTAAAAAACTCATTTTCCGTACGTTCCAAACCAGTACTTGAATTTACAAAGATGGTCATCGAGTTGTACCAAACGGTTGGAAGACCTAAAGAATCACGTGACTGAAATACCTCAAATGGAATTCTCTTCCTGTTCACTACACCAGCGCAACACGTTTGATTCTGGTAAACGTAGTCCCTTTGTTTATGAGCTGTGCATGAAAGTTGATGTTAGTGGGGTTCTGCTGTGCCGTGACACGTAACACTTTTTGGGTTGGTCGTTCGTGTTATTGGCTGTTTGTTTGTTCCGCGCCAACTATTCTGTGGGTGGCTAGCACTGGCGTAAGATCGGACTAGCTTGCCCTTTTAGCCAGACCTACTTGCCATGATTACTTGCCAGACCTATTATCCAGTTCTACATGCAAACCTACTTCCCTAACCTGCTTGCCAAACTTACTTGCCAGGCCTGCTTGCCAAACTTACTTGCTAGGCCTGCTTGCCAAACTTACTTGCCACGCCTGCTTGCCAGACCTACTTCTCAGGCCCTCATTATATTCTGAGACAAACAGCCTTGTGATACGTATCGTATTCCAGGCACCTATAAGTTCTTCTGAATTATTAACGAACCTCTGGGAGATAACCAAATCGTGTTACTTGTGAAATGTCAAGCCATTATACTCGTCCTGTAGTTTAGCCTGTTAGTCTATGAGTAAAGGTATCTGCTTCTTTGGCCCGATTTTGCAAAGTCGTCGTTATGTACTTTTCATCGATGGATGTCAACTAATGCGTCGGTGACGATGCAGAAAATTACAATTCGTTTATATGATTAGTTTTATGTAAACAGTTAATCTAAACCACATCGAGTCATTTGATACCCAACTCTGAGGTGGAATAGCCAGGCTCTGAAGTGTGAAATAGTCTTTGGGAATTAAGCACTTTACAACGAAATATGTTCGTAAAGGCCTTGTGTACACTGAACAAAACAAATAGCCACAAAATGAACCTGGTCTACTGGTCAGCTTGACAACTGAAATGTATCGACATATCCGTTGTTCGCGATACGTATCACACATCACACATAACTATAATACATGAAAACAAATAAATAAGCTCGCATCCGATTGATAGCCAGTAATTTGCGAGGCAAAGAAACATATATACTCAAAATTGCTCAAATATACTCAAATTTTAAAAAATAGAACAAACTCGAAATAGTTATTCGACGGTGATGCATTTGATATGGGTGTTGTATTGTGTTACCTGGCGTTTTCATACATCTTGCAATTTGTGTGCTCATACAATTTCCAAGCTTGAAAACACTTATGTTACATACGGGATTAAACTTTCTCAGTAAAGTACATGTTCCATTACTCTCGGAGTCAGGTACCTAATTTCCACTTCAAACTCTAACCCACTCAGTCACCACGACTTCCACAACAACCGCAGTCTTGTTACATGTGCCTCGCAGACACATGGAAATTATACGTGTTACGTATGTAATGATTTAATGTAATAAATACACTTAACCAAAACTTCGGCTTTCATATTGAACTCTCAGATAAACAGCAATGGTTGCCGAGGACCTACATTCTACCTTACTGTAATCGCTGACTCATCAATTATTTCATTACAGTTGGCGAGTCCTCTAAGGATGGTAATTCAGGTAAACCTTGCAGAGTGACAAAACAGCTGTATACATTTTCAAGTATTGTTTTCAAATCACTCGTAACTTGAACACTATACATTCTCATACAAGTTTACCGCTTTCGCTTGCAGACAACTCTCTCAACAAAACCTGTATAAAATGGCCGATTTTAATAGATTCAATAGTCAGCAAAGGATTAATTATAAGAATTATAAGATCTGGTTTCAGATTATATTACTCATAACTACGAAACAAATAGATGTAGACTGAAGCTCACACTGACAGTGACTATTGTTTTGTCGCGCTCATTTTAATTTCACTTTAATTCACATACGTTGGGTCACGTTCAATGGTAAAGTTAAGTGGTTCACGTTCACAAGTCCACGTCCATTGGTTAAGTTTATGTGATCACGTCCAATGGTTCGTGTTCACTGGTTCATGTTCATTGGTTCATGTTCAATGGTTCACGCTTATTGGTTATTGCTTATTCAATGGTTCACGTGGAATGATTCACGTTCATTGGTTCACGTTCATTGGTTAAGTCATTGGTTCACGTTCAATGGTTCACGTTCATTGGTTCACGTTCAATGGTTAAGTCATTGGTTCACGTTCAATGGTTCGCGTTCATTGGTTCACGTTCAATGGTTAAGTCACTGGTTCACGTTCATTGGTTCACGTTCATTTGACTGTCGGATTAAGATTCGATTTTCACGGGTAACCGTCGAATTAACAGGTTCTGAATAAACCGGTTCTTGTGTGTGAATTATGGGCTAAACATCATGCGTAGGGCTATTTCCGAGTGTTATTGAGTATTCTACCATGACTCAAGGTCGGTTCCAAATGAACCATAGAGTCTAACAATTCTGCATAACATTCATCTAATTCCCCAACACAGTACGTTTATCTCTTCATTTGAAGTACGGGAATTCATTTGGATCTGACTGCTCATTTGTGACGTCATTTTACCTTACGTCACAAGATGATTTGAATGACGTCACTGCTGCTGACAACAACGCAACAATAGAATTGTGCGCGATATTTCTATGTGTTTGTAGGCAGTCTTACAACTTCCGGGAATCGAATACCAGTCCATCACGTTTATCAACCAATCAGATTAGATTTGATTTACGATTGAGTATTTAAACTATACCACGCCAGGTCGACTTAACTTGATATTGAAGACAGAGTTTTAGCAATATTCCTGAAACATCCCAGCAGGGGACACCAGATATGGGCTTCACACATTGTACCCATGTAAGGAATCGAACCCGGGTCTTCAGCGTAAAGAGCGGAGGCTTTACCAATTAGGCTACCCCATCGTCACGGAAAACCCTAGAAGCCGAATGCGGACGACACTTTCTGATGCGTTCAAGGTACTCAAGGTACGCAAGGTAGGCAACTCTACACAGCTAGCTACACAGTTGAGACATCAGGGTCAACCATGACGCCCAAAACATGTATAACTAAATCATGAGAGTGAGTGAGTTTAGTTTTACATCGTTTTTTAGCAATATTCCAGCAATATCACGGAGAGGGGATACCAGAAATTGGGCTTCACACATTATACCCATATCGACTCCTGGTCTTCGGCTTGTAAATCACTAGACAGACAGTAAGTAGCAAATATGAGTATTTAACATCACTCTTTTCTCGACTATGTTGAGGTGAGTATAGAGCAAAGACGCACCTTCATTTGTTTCCAGTATGAGTATGTTTTTTTGCATGCAGTTAATACTTTGAACCACGATACCCTTCTTCTCGACCTGTTTTGGATGTAGAATATTTACCATTAATGATTATTGTGATAGTGAAAAGGTTAACAACGTGGAATATTGCACGTTATCGATGAAGGAAATGCCAGAGAAATGCAAACATTCTCACATAGCATGTCCCCAGCACTAGTGGCAAATTCAGAATATGCATCGACATCACAATGACTAAAGTCTTTCACGTCAACTGAAAAATAAATTGAGAAAACGTAATGAAGATAAAGGTTCTCCAAAGTAGGCATTTAAATGTGTTTAAAATACCACCCATACCATGAATACCAAGACAGCCCTGATATATGATCTGGCTTGTCGAACATCATTTATCAAATCAAATTAGCAAATTAAAAAACAATTAATATGTAACAAAACCTGTAATCATTCACCGTAATTAAATAGCCGGTGATTAAATGACATTGTACTACACGAATCGATACATCTTTGCTTTAATGGACACGTTTAGTCTCTTCTACTGTAAGCCGCAGAGTTGTTCATGCACATCAATTACACACATGGTTTAATGGCCCCAGTTACTGCCAGCTTAGCGAAACATCGTCTATATATAAACAGTGCTATATGTGCTTAAGATCCTGGCATCAATAACTCTCAGTGATTAACACGTACACGTTTGTTTGGTTATGGTATGTTCGGGTGTAACAAAGGGCAAACCAATCTAGCATCACCAATACATGAAATTAAACAAATCAAAAGGAATATATTGGGAGATATTATGTTTGTTTATAGATTTGCGGATGCCGTTGAGTACGCTTGGAAAGGACAAGGTAAGTTAACAACATATTTTGACCTACAGAATTTGCTTAATTTTGCCAGATGTAAAATGTGTTCCGGTGGATGTATGTTATGGACAAATCTAACAGGCGCTGAAACGACTCTATTTTCATAGACTGGAATATAAACAAGTGCTTTACATAAGTCAGTTATCCAAGCAAATTCCTGTAACTAGGCCTTGCATATTGTTAGACTTTCTCTTGGAGCTCACATGCGACCTTATATATAGTTAGTCTTTGTCTTGGAGCTCACATGCTACCCCATATTATAGTTAGACTTTCTCTTGGAGCTCACATGCGACCTTATATATAGTTAGACTTTCTCTTGGAGCTCACATGCTACCCTTCTCCCTCCAACCTCTCTAATATGCGGGACACCAATGTGTGTTGTCAAGTGTAAATAAGGCTTATTGTCAAATACCTGAACATGTCTGAGATTCTTGATGCCAATATTTAAAATCCTTCAGTAATCTGTGTATTTCTGTAAATTCTATTCGAACAAAAAATCGGCTCCTTATCCTACCTCGTCTTTTGACTTGGAAATGGGAATGTGACTTCTAATATTCACTGTACTCTCCTCTCCCATACTATAATTGACACGTGTCCTACGTTTGCTGTTTATTTCAAAGTTTATAACGACAGGAAACAACAAATGTTGACTTATCTGGCATGCCCTTGCGTGTGTTTGTGCCACTCTCAGGTAGGGCAGGATACGTTAACCTTTAGGGCAGAGCAAGTATCATTGACATTTTATAGTAATTAGTGAACACAAGCACGTGACAAAATCGCTAATCAGGCAAACACATAGTGGAGTGGTAACACTGGACATTTTACGAATATGGAATGTGTTTGATCATTTGCATTTTCCATGGAAGCAAGTGAGACTAGCATAGCCCAGTTTAACTCAGGGCACAGATTATAGAACAGTCAGAGGTAACATTCATTTGCGATCCATGTACCTCCAGCTGCCCTGTTTCAGACAGAGTCTGAACAAACTGCTTCATCTCAAGATGACATGAGGTATCACTCCAAAAATCAGTGATTATTGAAGAAAGCGGGAGTAAAGCTCTTCGACAGCACGTTATCAAACAATAACGCGCATTCTTTCATGGATAATCTTGTACTTTGAGGAGACTTTAGCGAGGAGCCGCTGCTCCCCTTCATACTATATGTAAGTGACAGTGAGTTCTCTATCACGAAGTCAACACTTATGACATGTTGACTCAAGCCCTTCTATAAATTTAAACAACGTTGAGAGCTGACATATGGAAAACTTCCCTCTCTTGTGTCGTTACACCGCTGCGATATGAAACCGTCCTTTCTTTCGTTGTTAACTACCGATATTTGAAACCTTACAATCTTATGTCACTAAGATACTAACGTTTTCTGTCGCTCAGATACTAACATTTGGAACTGTCCTTTCTTGTGTCGTTCAAAGTCTAATATTTGAAACCTTCCTTACCTATTTCACTAAGACGATATCCTTTGAAATCCCCACTTTTACGTCTTTACGAAACCGACATTAAACCTCCCTTTCTCGTGTCGTAAAGCTACTAGCATTTGAAACCTCCCATTTTACGTTGCACAGCCACTTGTGTCAATTACTGAAAAAGAAGGCATACAGCAACGTTGGATGTCAAAACTTCCTTCCTAAATGGTGTTATGAAAAAGTATACATAAACAACATAAGTGACTGTCAAGTCTTTCCTTTGTGTTCTTGTGACGTCAAGGCATTTGCAATCCAGAATGTTTTCCCAGTGGCGTTACGTAAACAGTAAGACCGACGTTCGAAACATTCCTTCTTGTGGCATTGCAACAGAATGTAAAACAGCAATGGCGCCTCAATATCCGTACTTACCTCGTTCTAACGAAATGCTCCTTCCGACCTCATGAAGTCGACGCCTATAATATTTACATTTGACTCAAAAGGAATAAAGGTTATACCTTTAAGTTAGTTAAGTTAGAAACTGCCTGTCACATGTAAAATATACCACATGGCTGCAAAGCGTATTCTGGAACAGATACCGGGGGCATTTTCACTTTCCTGAGATTAAATAGATGCGACGTTTCGCCCCTTCAAATGTTATTTACAAATGTTGTTTAATCTATGTTACAACATCATTTGGTGGATGCGGATGTTTCTAACAAATGCTTTGCGCTCGTTTCGATTTTGTCGTCCACTCGTGCCGTTCCCAATTCGCATTTCTCTTTTGTCAATATGTGGTATTTATCAGTCTGGAACGGTCCCAGTATAGCATCCAATGATTTTAATCGAGCCTTTCACCTTTGGTCTCTGTCGATTCTCTTCTTCGTCAAGTCAAGAGTGACCATATAGCTCCTTGCATCTGGTCACTCTGTTAGTCGTGTGCTTCTGACCAAGTGAAGTATGGCACTTCCCTTCCGATTATCATTTTGGCAAGAAATTCTCACACTTGATTGCAAAACAGTTCAGCAACGGTGTGTGTTACCACGAATCTGGCGAGCCTTCACACGGCTTCTACAAATGACGAAATCACCGCAGGACTACTTTTCTCTGATTACGCGTAGTCAATCAAACCGAAGGTTAATCGTAAAATATCGATCTTTAAAACAGAATACGGCTCCAGCAGTATGGAACAGTTGGACTGACCTGTGTCATTGTATATCGGGGAACCCCGACTGGGTGCTTCGTTAAGCCCTCAGTGAGCTATTGGTGTGTTCGTCCATCAGCTGTTATGTACGGATCATTTAACTGGCCAATTAGGAGATAAGCCTACTGTGTTTTGATAGATGATGCTGTCCCACTAATGCATATGTGTTCAGTAATGCGCATATCACGGCAAATAATGTGTTTGTTAAATAATGCATGTCTCCGCGTTCAGTAATGCCATGCCTCAGTGTTCAGTAATGCGTATGTCTCCATGTTCAGTTATGGCAATGCCTTAGTGTTCAGTACTGCGTATGTGTCTCAGTATTCAACAATGCAGGATTTGGTACTGCACACCCCAGAATCCTGCATCGCCCGTGCTTCAGAACATGCACACGTTTCAGTGTTCAGTAATGCGTATGTCTCCGTGTTCAGTAATACCATGACTGAGTATTCAGTAATGCGTATGCTTTTTGTTCCGCGTAGCCCGTTATCCTGTAATTATTTGTCTTAGTGGTATCTAATATACACGGTTCAATGTTCAGTAATGCACATTTGTTTTAGTGTTCAGTATGACACGAATATCCATGTTCTATAGCGTACATACCTCAGTAGATCACACGTTTCAATGTTCAGTAATGCTCGTCATTCAGTGATCTGTAATGGTCATGTTTAAGTGTTCAATGATAGTATCACACATGCTTTAGTTTTCAGTAATGCACGAGTCGATATCCCTCCATGCATTGTATAACACTGTAAATGCTTGCGTGTGTGGTAATCACTGGACTGTCTGGTCCAGACTCGATTATTTGCAGATACAGGCGGTATATTGCTGAGTGTGAACAAACAACAACCAACCAAACCAACCAACAGCACGAAGGTTTCACTGTAGAGAAAACATTTTTATAAATATACTTAGTCATACAATCCTCCATATTGCCCATTTAACTGTTCAATAATTCATGTTTTGAACTGATCAGTAATGCACATATTTCAGTGCTCAGGTAACGTGGCACATGCCCCTGTCATCACTAGAACGAATGCTTCACTGTAAAGAGCTACGTGTGTTTCAATTTAGGGCAGAGTTCAGTATATTTGCCCGTCCTGAATACAGTTGTTTAACCTGCATCAAACTCCGAAGAGACAGTATATCAGCTCTAAAGACAGCTTGATTCAACTCCCATTGCTCGTTGGAGACCATAAAAAACTGGTCCAAGATAACCTCTCCTAATTATTTCTTCCCCTAACACGACATCTGTTGTCCGATCGATAGAGTTCATCACCATCAGGGCCAGTTCTCCTCACCTAGCGTGCATGATGCTTTCCCTTTCCAGCAAATGCATTTCAAATGTTGTTCAACAATCCATCTTCCAGCTTCAACAACTGGACAGTAAGGGCCTGATATATTCAACACTTCAAAGAGCCTATTGTCCTATCGTTGTGGGATTAGGACTCAAGCCCGCGATTGCTACTGATCTCCTTGTCAATAGTTATACATTAAATGTGGCTTTGGTTCCTCTGGAAGGTTATTTGTTTTCTGTTAGCTTTCTGTTGGTGGGTGGGTATAGTCAGTAGCGTTATTTCTTTCGAACGCAGTTTGTTACACAGCTTCTTCCATCTGCGTATTATTTTTATAGTGCAAGCATCATATGTGGCCTAATTCGTGCATACTGTTTGAAAATTGTGGAATTTACATTGAATCTAAGTGTCTGATGGTGTAATTCTGAATGGAAAATGGCGGCCATCTTGAAAAATGGCGGCCATCTTAAATTTTCAATGCCTCCCTATCTGTATCTTATTTTTGTAGTATAAGCAACATATCTGCCAATTTTCATGCTTGTAACATGAAAATGCATAATTATACCACTATCCGCTGGACTATGTCAATATTTACTTGTTAGTGTCATGTAGTAATATCCCAGTGCCATAAAAAGACTTACATTTAACTCATATGGGGAATCGAACTCGAGCTGTCGGCGAGCCTAGCAAACGCTATAACCGCAAGGTTGTCCCATCGCCCTTTTGGAGGTGGCGGGTAGCCTGAAGGTTGTAGCGCCCCTCGTCACGCTAAAGACCCGGGCGCGATTCCAAATATGTGGAATCATATGTGGAATGTGTACAATATGTGAAGTCCATTTCTGTTGTCTCCCGAAGTGATATTGTAATAATGCTGCAGGCGGACAAAAAGCAGACTCTTATACTTTGTGTGAACATCAGCTAGAGTAGAAGAAGCTTCTGTACAATCACACGTGAACAAATTTAAGTCAGCAAGCGTGATGAGCGGTCCCTTACCACTCCATATCAGCACTGACATAGACCGAACACGAGAATACGTGTCTTCTTAGAAACATATCCCCTGAAGAATGCGGCAACAAATCTCAACTATAATTCAATTACGCAGCACGAAAGCATGTAGATCTTTTGGAATCTTCAAACGTGTCCTGCAACAGGAAAAGGTCTTGAGCGCCTTACAGCAAAGTATATTCACTGCACGAACGTGAACAAAGCATTTCAGTTTCTTTATGTCTTATTCAGCGTGATAAACGAACACTTAGAGCACTAAGTTCATCTGCCGCACCAGCAGTGTCAAACAAATCGCCCTTAGATAAAATAATAGTTGAACTGCAGCTATCGTAATTCACATACCGAAGCGTTGACATGGGGCGATGACGTGTACTTTCGGTTAAAGCGTTCGCGCGTCACACCGAACACCTGGGTTCGATTCCCCATATGGATACAATGTGTGCAGTCAAATTATGGTATCCCCCTACCCTGTGGTAATATTGCTGGAATATTGTTAAAGCGGGGTCAAATCAGACTCATACACTCACTAAGCTTTGGCATCGTAATTCACATACTTACGTGCTCTCCTCCAATATATGAAGAGATGCGACTCACAATTGACATGTTTAAGCGTTGGCTTACGACAGGTAAAGAGATGCGACTCACAATTCACATGCTTAAACGTTGGCTTACGACAGGTAAAGAGATGGGAGTATCGCACACATGCTTAAACGTTGGTTTACGACAGGTAAAGAGATAGGAGTATCGCAATTCACATACTTAAACGTTGGCTTACGACAGGTAAAGAGATGGGAGTATCGCAATTCACATACTTAAACGTTGGCTTACGACAGGTAAAGAGATAGGAGTATCGCAATTCACATACTTAAACGTTGGCTTACGACTGGTAAAGAAATGGGAGTATCGCAATTCACATGCTTAAACGTTGGCTTACGACAGGTAAAGAAATGAGAGTATCGCAATTCACATGCTTAAACGTTGGCTTACGACAGGTAAAGAGATGGGAGTATCGCAATTCACATACTTAAACGTTGGCTTACGACAGGTAAAGAGATAGGAGTATCGCAATTCACATACTTAAACGTTGGCTTACGACAGGTAAAGAAATGGGAGCATCGCAATTCACATGCTTAAACGTTGGCTTACGACAGGTAAAGAAATGGGACTATCGCAATTCACATGCTTAAACGTTGGCTTACGACAGGTAAAGAAATGGGACTATCGCAATTCACATGCTTAAACGTTGGCTTACGACAGGTAAAGAAATGGGAGTATCGCAATTCACATACTTAAACGTTGGCTTACGACAGGTAAAGAAATGTGACAATGAACATTCACATAAAGAGTACACATTAAGTGTAGACTCACAATAGATGAGGAGATGCGACCATCGTGATTCACATAGTTAAGAGTAGACATACAATAGATAAAAGGATATCACGATCGTAATTCACATATTAATCTTAGACATTAAAGAATGAAGATACTCTAACATAGCTTATAATATTTGAAGAAGATCGACTATTGTTGTGGATTCACAGTAGATAAATAGCTCATATTTGTATACTCCACAATACCTGAAAGGTTGTGAATGCCCCGTGTACCACACGTTAACGTCAGCCTACAAAAGCACTCTCGATTCCCATACACAAACGTAAACTTGCATAAAATAGTTCGATATTCCCAAACACAGACTTACAATACTTGTTTGACTGGCATTTTAGAAGTTGAGGGGTGAAGAATGGGGATATTCTTATGGACATACAGCTTCTTAATTCCGCTTGCTAGACAACGACATTAGGATCAGTTTCAAAACGTCGCCTACAAAGAATATGAAGTTGTCTACAAAATTGTCCTCATTCGTTACAGATTTACAATAGCTGAAGAGAAACGACAATTGTTAAATTATAAATTTAATTGTTAATCGTTAAAACAATTGTTTATGTAAGTGTACTATACCTGAAGAGAAGCTACTATCGCTATTGGTATCGTTTACGCTGACGTAGAAGATTTTCAGAGAATCCACTATTGACGTTGACTTAAAATAGGCCCATACTTTACCGTAGAGATGCAATGAAAAGCGACTATTTCTATTCCCCAACATAAACGTAAAATTACCACGGGTAAAAGCTTCCATTTAATTATCCCATAATTTAACACTGAATTACAATAGGTGAAGATCAGCGACTATTGATAACGTTATTCCTCTACTTTAACCTAGAATTACCACTGAAAAGCGGCGACTTGCGTACGTCCCATAGTTTAACGTGGAATTAAAATACGTTGCTATTCCACCCTACATTAAGATAAAGTTACCAGAGGAGCTGCGACTTGCGTACGTCCCACACTTTAACGCGGAATTAAAATACGTTGCTATTCCACCCTACATTAAGATAAAATTACCAGAGGAGTTGCGACTAGCGTAAGTCCCATACTTCAAGGTAGACGTACAAAGAGCTGCGAAAGTGGCGTACATGACATCGAATAACTTAAAATTATCTTTTGAAAGAAATTATACAGTTGTTGTCTCCTCTTCTTTCATAAGTCCAGAGTCAGAGTCTAGAAAATGCTAATTTAAAGGATCAGTCCTGTTAAAGTTGAATAAACGGTCGTTTAGAGATCGCGGCCTGGATGAATTTAAAACAAACAAGCATACTCATACGACTCTACAGTGGCACCGGAAGACATATATTTTAACATTGAGTTATTGAACTTCAGTCTCAGAAGCTGCTAATTCTCTCAGTCCGACGTTCGGAACAAACTGTAGTTACACAGTGCGTCTGCGTAGGCAAGTATTGATCAAGTAGTTAATGAACAAGTGGTCATTTTAAATCAAGCCACGTGCCAAAGACAATGATTATTAACTTAATCTGGCACACACAGACAAACCACGGAAGACAAAGACAAATGTAGGAAGCAAACAGGAACAAATAACACATTTAATGAAATTAATTTAGCATCATTTGATCACTAGATTGTCTGGTCCAAAGTCGATTATCTACAGATCGTCGTCATATAACTGGAGAACTGTTGAGTGTGGAGTGAAACTACTCACTCACTCACCCACTCACTCACTCACACACACACGTAACATGACTATGTACAACTAATAGTTAAGGTTTTGAGCAAAACCCATGCGTAGATAGTTTAAACATGGCATGTTTAAACATGTACATACCACATACACTTAACGTCCGTCCGTAACAACATCTTATAAATTCCATTACGGAACATTGTAGCATATAGAATACCTTATATTAAGTGTCCTATCCTCGACACAGACAATTTAACTTATAATGCCATATGCCAATAGTTCAGCTGCCTGACACTATCATGGTACACCTCGGTTTGACAAAGTTTTGTATACAACAGTTCCCCTTCCATTGTGAACCACGTGCGAAGCCACCATCAGAAGAAAGCGAAATACAGTCCTTGTTCTTCTCAAATCCGTTTTACAGTTCAGTCAGTTATAGCGATGTGGTATTAATGACGAAGACCTTGTCCGTTTGTACTCAATGCTATGTGCTCTGATGATGAAACAGAGCTCAAAGTAACATAAAATCATGTTTTACACACCCATTTTCTGCTCGCCCATATTCACACACTGCTTACTGCTTCTGGTCATCACTACACGATTGTAAACTAGGTAGTGTGCCCATAAATTAATCAGCTATTTCTAGCAAATGGTATGTGTCGATATAGAATGAAACAAAAGATTTCAATATTGCGATGCAGTGGTGATTCGTCAGGAGTCAGAGAGTTCCTAGTCTGAGATTGTTATGCAACCAATGCCTTAACCTTTGCGTCCCGACTGCTAACATATACGCGAACGTCTATATCAATGGACGCCAATATTTTATACGAATTCCATATACGCGCCAAAGAATCTATGGAAACAGTGCAGGAGGAAACCTAAAAACATATATCTCACGACCGTAACCAAATTTCTTTGAAGTGCCAACTAACTGTGATTGGTGTTCATGTAGCAAGACACATAGAACACAGATAAATATAATATTATGGCCCTGTTCGTATCCCCACCAGTCTGCGACGGAAATGGTGTTTCATCACCATAGAACGGAACCACTTTCGGTTCACATTCGTAACCCTACCAAGACCTTTTCGTTGTCTGCTGCGGAAATAGTACTTATCCCCTAAGAACATAATCACTTCCGTCCCCATAGCGTTCTATAAATGAGACGATCGGTAAATTCCTGGAGAAAACTACTCACAGAACAGACAAAATCCTTAGAGAACAGACGCTCAGTCTATTGGTTGAGGTGCTTGGTGTGTGGCTGTCCACGGCTTGGGTCCATAGCTGCTCCTTGTGTAGAGAAATTAGATGTGCCTCAAGGATGGCTGGTGACTTCTGTTATCTGTCTGTTCAAGATGGTTTCAAGGTTCACGTGTTGATCCTTGTACAGGGAGGCCTCTTCCCTTGCAAGGATGACTGCTGATAGAGTAGCACTATCCTCTCTCCAAGGTACTGGAAGAACACCCTCATCTCGAGAATGTCTACTAAGAGATCATTCTGGCATCCGAAGAATTGCCATATTCCTAAGAAACATGACGCCATTCCGAAGACCCATTTCATAAGTAATATATACCACAGCTGTCTACAGAACGACGACTGGAGTCAAATTGCACTTGAGGCGCTGCAGTATTCAGTACTGTCTTATCCCTATATCTATATGGCTTTCCACTTTCACTCATCCGGAGACCTGTTGGTGCTTCACAGATTTTTATCTCCACGCCAGTTGTATGCAAGCATCTCTTTCCGGATGCAAGCCCAATGCATTGCCTTCTAACGTCGATGCCATGTACAGACTGGCGACATTAAAGCGTCATCAAGTGTTCTGTCCAGCGTTATTAGCGCGACCTGCCTGACACCTGTTTCCCTTCATCACATCACACTGTCACCATTTATTTATGTTTCGTCCAGTTCAGTTTATTAATATAACGTCCTCATTAAGATCAAATGGAAAAACAAATATGTAGATTCAGTATATCAACATCGCGCAAGTATTGCAGAAATCATTTGAACAGGACTTCTTTCTGTCAGTGGAAATTATTGATGCTATGTGTATTGGTGTTTCATATTGAGTGTAAGACTCTTTATGGTACACTTAAACGAAATGACTTTTGACTGATCCCTGATTGTCATTCGTGGTAAGACAATCTTCACAGTTCACAACAAAACTGTTTCGCATTTGTAGATATAAGATAGTGTCAGTTAACGAAACATCATGAAACATAGGAAACAACACCCTTTGAGTGGCGTCACCGTTGCCTCAAGGAAAGTCGTCGTGACTTCAATAAACAGGATTTGCGTTGGTGTTCCCTTCAGGTAGAATTTCAAGTTTCCTGTGATTCGTTCCAGATCAGAATCAGCCCCAAAACTTAATATTTTGTGAAATATGTCAAAGTATGTTCGTACAAATACCATTGCATTTTGAAATGTGATGCTTCCCTCAGGAAATACAACAGTTTTGAAGGATGAAGCTGTTTGCTTCGCTCATACTACGGTGAAACGAATTTCTACGTGACATATAAATCCTTGTTAGCCCTGTTTGATTGGAACACCCACCAGCCAAACAAACACCCCCTCTCTGAGATACAGTTGGAACATTGCTAACAGATGCTTAAACCCTGCCAGTAGGTAAACAGCTTCCAAACAATGATCTACTTACATAAGGATTATTGAAACTATAAGCAGAAGACGTTTAAACATGTACAGCCCATCAACTGCATTTACAAAATGGTAATACCAAGCAAGGTATATCAGAGACAGGACTACTACAGGCTTAGTTACAGAAGTTAAGGCTAGTACAAGCCAGTAAACTCACTTAACTTTGAAAGCAAACCAAGTTTTATGGATCACTTAATTTAAGTGTTGAATGAAAATTGTGTATTTGTACAAAGGTAAAATCATAATCCCCATACACTCATACTTCATATCATATTTCGCTTTGAAATTGCTCACATTTTAACCTACAAAAGCGCATAAAATGTGTAACCGATACTCGGATAACTAAAGCATAAAACATTCACTCGTACAGATCATGTTCGCAGTGTAACTCCTTGCAGAAGGTCAAGTAGTCACATGCTGACTATATTCTCCTTGTTGGGTGAATATTTCATAAAGAGAGTAAGCAAAATATAAAAAAACACACGCTCCTGCTGCATGTAAACGACATCTGTGAAAGTTTTAGATTGGTCTATGAAATAACATACATCGATATATTTTCATGTTCCAATGCATGTCAATGAAGGAATTTGCGGGAAGATCCGTTATAGTGCCAATTTATCCATAACTTATTCGCTCAAGATTTTCTCTGTTATAAATGTTTAATGTACCTGTTTGCTGAGACTACTACTAGTAGAATGTAGAATTTCCCTGTAGAAGATCTGTTCCAATTATCATATTATCTGTGCAAACATGCATAAACGATATATACTGATTACAGTAATTATATAATCATGTTTAACAAACGAAATCAATATCTATTGAAACACTTTGGAAAAGAACAATTTCCGTTTCATACTGTGAAATATTTCCCAAAATGGATTACATCAATACTATACTAAAAGTTGTTTCCCTTCCCATCTACCATGCTCAGAACATGTATCAGCCTACCTGCTAGACACCTGTTGTAGGTTTCCTTTGATGTGTGCCGCTCGCGAATAGAGGTTAGGTATATCCGAAGCGACTATGTAGAGGGAGCTTTGCTTCGAAGAGAGGTGAAAGCCGACTGTGTGTGTCTGCGAGACAGATTCCACGAGCTGGTATCGATCTCATGGCAGCGCTTCCGTAGCTATTGCTTGGCTCATTTCGGTCAAGGACTATGCACAGCCTGGAGGAACACAGTTACCTCCCCTGGACACTCTGCAACAGCGACATATTTTTTATATGTACTAATTATTTTAAACATTAAAGAAAGTGACAAATGCTGGATATTCCATGATATCAACGTGGTACTACGTTACTATTTCAGCCCAATTTTCTCCCCTAAGGGGCTGAAGTCCACAAAGAGATACTCAACGATTATTACATTAATCATGGTTTCTGGGAAACTGTCTTGTCAGATGAAATTGTTTTTGTCGAGACTGAGTATTTCTGTCAAGGAAATCGACGCAGTATGTGAGAATAATGTCACTGACATTTACAACTTAGTGGAACCTTAAGCACGAGTGAAGTAGTGACAAGGCAATAGCCATGATAGATGCAAATTCCGGGTTCGACAGTTTGTTATGTCATCGTGGCACGGATAACGAGGGTAACTCTGTATGGTGAGTGAGTGAGTGAGTTTAGATTCACGCCGCTTTTATCTATATTCCAGCAATATCACGTCGGCGGACGCCATACATTAGCTTCATATATTATACCCCTGTTGAGAATCGAGCCCGTGTCTTTGGCGTTACGAGCAAATGCTTTAACCACTAGGCTACCCCAGCGTCCCTTATTCTGCATAGACGAACAGATCCATGAACCAGATGCATAAACATGACGTGCATCAGTGCACATTGTACCCATAACGGTTGACAGAAAGAGTAATGACATTCCATTAATCGCCAGTATGCTGTGCAGTGATTCTCAACGGGGTGGTACGGTAGCTAAGTGGTGAAAAAAGCCAGGTTCGATCCCCCATATGGGTACAATGTGTCAAGCCCATTTCTGATATCCCCGTAAACTGCGGGAATATTACTAAAAGCCGCATAAAACTATACTAACGCACTAACTCTCTCAAGGTTGATCGGTCAGTTTAAGAGTGTTTTAACTGAAAATGTCAAACAACGACGAAAGTGATAGCATATATCAATGTATTATTATTGTAACTCTGAATAACGCCACCGATATGCGATATACGATCTGCGTATAAATGCAAAATTCCACCAAAGCCCTTTCTCTGAGAGCTAGAACTCAGAGTGAGTGAGTGAGTTTAGTTTTACGCCGCACTCAGCAATATTCCAGCTATGTGGCGGCGGTCTGTAAATAATCGAGTCTGGACCAGACAATCCAGTGATCAACAACATGAGCATTGATCTGCGCAATTGGGGACCGATGACATGTATCAACCAAGTCAGCGAGCCTGACCACCCGATCCCGTTAGTGGCCTCTTACGACAAGCATGGGTTGCTGAAGGCCTATTCTAAGCCGTGACCTACACGGGTAGCTAGAACTCAGATTAATATGAGAAGCTTTTCACAAGAGTAGTGATGAAATGTAATTTTAAAAACTTACAGAAATAACATTGCAAAGTGCATAGTTCGGCATTTCTAGCGACTGTTCTTTGGTCCAAAATGTTTCGAGATAATAACTGCTCCCGCATATTTACATGTAATGTATGCTCCCGTACATTCGGAACTCTGGATGAGCGGGCCAAGAAAAGATCAAGAGGTTCATCGATCTCGTTCTGTATTGCATCGCGCAAGGATTCTAGGAATGTCAAACATAAGCAAGTATTGTAACGCAAGGGAGGCTACTCTCATTTGCAACACGCATTTCAAGGCCATCGGCATGATTGCGCCGTTTGTTTAGTCACCTAATAAACCTAATCATTTCACGGAAATTTCACTTACAAATTTCTAAAGGGAAACCAATATAGTTTTAATATTTGTTCGCAAAACATGCGCAAGATGAAAGACTGATGTGAACAGAAAGAGGCACAACGATTGATACTTTCATTGTGTAGTTTGGTCCCCCCTCCCCCCAAAAATAGAGTCTCTTTGGAGAAGAAAATCTTTAGGAGCAATGTTGTAGTTTTAAGTAGTTTAAGTAGGTTATAACACAGTGAAATCTTTATTTGATTAACCTGCTCATACAAATCCCCAACATTCGCACAGCACCTTCGCCATTACCCTGGGGTCATAACTGCCACCATTGTGCAAAACCTTGCGTCGCGTATCAACAGTTGCCAGAAGTTTTTTAATCTTGCACAAAGTGAAGTGACATATATATTTGTGTGTAAGTGGAAATACATTACATTTAATTGTAAAAAGGATTACGACTAATATGGATTTCCCAGATGAATTCACGTTTGTTTGTTTAATAAGATTGGTCCGATATTGCAGACAAACGAAAGGGCGTTTTATCCCCTCTTGGTTTCCAATAAAGTAATTACAAGATACTTGAAATCAGCTAGAAATAAAATTGACTAACATACGAAATAATTCAACATCAGACAGACAATTTGGCGTCACGATGTCGTCACTCGTTTGTAAACACAACAATAAGCGACTGGTTTTAGAATTCGCCCGTCACGCTGAAGGTCAGAGTTCGTTTCCACTAATGGGTAAAATGCGTGAAGCTTTTTCTGGTGTCATGAGAAAGTAGGAATGTTGTGAAAAGCAGCGTTAAATTATATTCACTGATCCTTTGCATGTTTGCAAACGTTCTTGCATAGTGTTGAGATGAGCCTGTGAGCTCGCAAAAAGACCATCGATGTAAGGAGCTTGCTTTGACAGTCCTCACAGCTTGTGATGTCAACCACATGCTGGGTAATACATTATGTACCACGAACCATTTTAATCAATAAATCAATAAACAATGAAAAATCAATCAATAAACAGCATGGCAGTAAGCGTGCGATAGCCACGCCGAAGACCCGGGTTGATTCCCCACAAGGGCGCAATGCACGGAGCCCCTTCCTGGCGTCCCTGGTCATGATATTGCTGGAATATTGCTAAGGGCGTGTACCTATCCTCATTCACTCTTTCCTTCATGAATAAAAGTCTCTTGTACACCGTTCACTAACTCAGAAAAAAATAATCTGTAAATCGCTGCTATTCGCCCGACCATCAGTGAGTGAGTTGGGTTGAACGGCGCCTTCAGCAATATACAGCAATGTACCAGAAATGGACAATGCACCCATGTGGTAAATAGAACCAGGGTCTTCGGCGTTTCGACGTTTTAACCAGTAGGCTACCCCGCGGCCCCACCAAACCATTAATCCGGTGACTTGAGCTGTAAGTTGTAAGCTGTCATGTAAAATATACCGCTTAAGTGAAATTACCGCGACACAACAACGGTACTGATATGATCGTTATAAAAGAGATAAACATCACACCATGTGCATTAAATAGGTACGCCAAAAGCAGACTGGATACCGTATGAATCATGAGTATGTCTAGTTCATGTCTATCAAAAACAAAAAGGCTAACGTAAAACGTCGCTTCATAGTTGTCTTACGAGTGTGTATTTTCTGTACATTTTGTTATTATTTCAGTAATAATTATTATTGGCTCACAATGTTTAGTGTTTTGAATATTAAATATGATGGGTCATATTTCGTTTTAATAGATGGTCAACACTTTTAGGATTCTGGTTTTCCGGTACTTATCTGCTCCTAGTTTTCTATGTGTTTACTTCCGGGAGACCTATTCGAGGGCATTCTACAGTGTTGACGATGTTCGTCAGTGCCCGAACTTTCGGGAAATGACTGTATATATATTTTATATATAAAGGCTGGTTGCCGTGTTGAGGGTGACACTCATTCATATTAACTGGAGGATACATCACTGCCACGCTTGATCATCATTATCTGTCGGAAGTTATGTAGCACCAGAGACTAAGACTGGTGGGAATTGTGCTTGACAAGATCAGAAGACTGACTATTTGAATGGCATCCCTCTAGTGATGCATTTGTGTCATGCTTGAAAAAAGTAGGGGAACCTGAACGTTCCATTGGGATAGGAAGTATACGCGCTAACAAACGTTTCAAATACAGACATCTTATGAACGCACCAACATTCAGTTTATCATCCCAAAGCAAAACACATGGAATGCACGTGCACAACAGACTAGCCCATACATCTGCATTGGGTGTCCTTCTTGTTTTCTATGGTTTCAAGATGGTCGATAAGTCACTGTAGATTAATTTTGACAATCATCTTGCATCACAATTATTAGTGTTTGTTTCAAACTGTTTGTTTGATAATGAAAATCAAACACATGCGCATTTTATGTCACACATCAAACATCTTTCAAGAGCGATTACTGGACAAGCAAATGTGGACATAGGGCAGTGCAAAAGTTGATGCACTGTCAAAACATTCATTATTATCATACCAACATTGATTGACTCCGACATATCGTTTAACTTTCAACTGTAACAAAAAATGAAGTTCCCTTAATCTGTTTCAGATTATAGTTTAGACGTTTGAGAAAGTGGCACATACAGTATCAGGTTTTCACAATGTTTGATCGATACAAGATCACCGATACTCCTAGACGGACAGATTAGTTTATTTAGAAATCCGAGTGGAAATTCGGAATCAAACGCTTACGAAACTCATCATGAACGGGAACACAAGAATCAAATACATTAATGCCTTACAACGCAGTTTAAACTTTACCATGATTTCAATGATGAAGTGAAGTGTTTTGCAAAGTACCTGATGTACACCATGAATGGGCTTCACAGTCACACACTGTACCCATGCGAGGAATCGAACCCGGGTTTTCGGCATGACGAGCCAACGCTACCCCCACCTTCCGTTTGTTTGTTTTGTTTTTGTTTTTGTTTTTGTTTTGTTTTTTCGTGCAAGTGAAGATTGATATCTGTTCTTGTGTTAAGTGACGGCACTCTTCGTTTGTGTATGGTAATCAATTATTACCAAGTATAGAAGTCTTAGGTGAGTATAGTTGTGAGTTATGTGATTGAACGCTTTCGTAGGCAACGAATATGACGTAGGTGATGCGGCCACGTCCCGGGTACTAAACACCAAGACGTTTTAGCGGTGGACTAATGGGCCTAGCTTTTCGAAGGTGTCTTAGCGCTACGATAGTCATAATTTAGTGTTAATGTATGGCAATTACGACTATTTTAGCGGTAAGAGACCTTCGAACATCTACACCCTGGAATGGAATTGTACCTGACTTGGGTTGAAAAATAGAAATCTGATCGCGTAGCTGGTTTTAGTTTTCAAATAATTCGGTCTGAAATTTCAAATAATCAACGCTAACTTTATTTCACATACCTCCTACAGAATGAGCTCTCTCAGTCAGTAACTTACCAAGATGAACATGTAATTGATACATAGCCATTTAGGTTAGTGACAAACGTACTTGACGCCGTAGGTCAAATCTCATTACAAAGTCTGAAATGTTATAAACCATACTGTAAACCAAATAGGGAGTCATTTACCAGTGGTTTCCCGTAGCAACGTAGCGTGCAATGAGACGCAGTGCCTGTCAATTGTTTGTTTTATGTTACACAGGACTAAAACCAAGGTGAGATATTATCAGTAAAGCTGAAAGAATTTATGTTATTACTAAATACGCCAGCACAGTTTGAAATCTTGCTCAAATGCGCTCACGTCATAGTCACTTTGCATCCACTCACACTCTCTTGCCACGTACGTGTTTATATATACTAAAGGAAAAACATTAAATTGCATGAAATAACGGATATCGGAACAGTAATAAAATAAACACTAAAAACGTGTATTTAAGCACTTTGCTAGAAATTTATTGTCACGTATTGAACGTGCAATTTGTGCAAAAAGAATTTACCAATGCTTTCTTAACACCTGAGGTTCGCACATCTGATGTTGAAAATTGAAGAATGGTTGCTTATTTTCTCGCTTCTGAGTGTTGTGGAAAACACGTTAATTTCTGCGAGTACGTAATGACACGACTTACAGAAATTCATCTTCTCCGCGCCGTGAAGTGCACAGATGTTTTGGTGTCCATCGAAACACGATCGCATCTCTCTGGAAACGTTTTCAGCATAATGGAAACACGAGAGATTTGCCTTACACCGACGTCCACATGTGACGTTACGTCAGCAAGACAACCATATTCGGCTGACCAATCTCAGAATCGATTCTAGACTGTCACTTTGACTGCTCGAATTCCTGGCTTACGTCCAATTCGTTCCCAAGTGAGGGACCACAACACCCGGCCCCTATGTTCTGCAAGGCGCCTAATTAGTCTTCAGCGTCACCGAAGTCAAGTCTTGCCTGGTACAGACAGCATCTGCGATACAGGAGACAAGATTGTGATGTGGTTTTCTTCACCAACGAGAGGGGATTTCATCTGGACAGCTCATATGGCAGTAAAGGGTAAAGAACTCTCGAGGTAAGCGGTACCTTGGCGCGTGTTCAACATCGACAATTTGGTTGAGTAGCACTATGATCTGGGAGATCATCACATCTCATGGTCGGACACATCTAGTCATTGTCAATGGCAAGACGACAAGTCTGACAAGACCTGATGTGCGAGCGTTCATTCAAGGACAGAGACCTTACTTTACGTTTCAGCAAGATATTGCCCGTCCACATGCCTCTCGTATTTTGGCAACATAACGGTACTCTAGAAGTCAACTGTTTGTTCGGACCTGTCCCTTATCGTGCAAGCTTGGGGAGAAAATGGATGGACGTTTACGTCAAGCCCCGAAACAGCCATTGACGTTAGGTGAATTGGGACAAGGGATTGGTTCAGACATGCAGCAACTTTAAACAAGCATTCATCCGACACTTAGTGTCGTCTATGCGTCAGTCCTGTATCAGCGCCAATATCACACACTGTCAAGAACTTTACACCACAACACCTCATGGGCGTGTCACGACGCTTCGTGTCAAATCATACGGATTTCGATAATATACAGTCAAAAGGTAAACACGGATTAGGGAAATATCACAGATCATGTTATTATCTTTTCGCATAATTTACAAATGACATACTGTCAAATAATTCACAGTTACTTATTTCAGTAGTATAGTATCAAGCAAATACTTTTCATTGTAATTTTGTGGGGTAGCCTGGTATTTTTATGCCGCGTTTAGCAACATTCCCGCAATATCACGGCGGGGGACAACAGAAATGGGCTTCACAAACTGTACCCTAGTCTGTCTCACAGTCCATGAACCACATTATTTTACTTACTGCCGAGCCTTCTCTGCAGTGTCAAAGCCTCAATGGGGCAAATCTACGTTTCTCCAGGTTCAGGTCTCAATCTCTGTTCTCCCTGGGGCTCCTTTTCAGTTAAAATGGGTTTGTTTGGTACTACCAAAAATAATTTATATATATTCAAAGACTTATCCTTAGTCTAAATGTAACCCATGTAGGGTATCGAACCCGAATCTTCGGCGTGACAAAAGAACGCCTTAACCTTTAGACTACCCTGTCGACCTTGTGTGTATGGAATGTGTACTGTATACATGCCAATTGTTAAGAGTGTAATATTAAGCCTTACAAATTAGGCTCAGACATAATCACCCCACATACATATCTACAGTATGGTGCCAGGTACTGCTTGTCACAAATGACTCCGCTATCAAAAACAATTCCTCGAAGAAACTGAAACAAGACAAACAACAAAACAGGTTTTAACAAACTGACAATTTATAATTCTCCCGCCTGCTTTATGTCCTTGAAACATACATCGTATTTTGCCCACTAAACCTTTTTATGACTTGACAGGTGTCAGCGCTTTCGATGTTGCTGATGCGAAAAATGAACTGGATATAAAGTACAAGGACGTCAACAGGATCTATAGTCGTTCTTTCACAGGCAGGGTATGAACCTTTTAACACGTATCCATTACGGAGAAACATAAATAAGAAATAGGATTATCGGACAGCTCCCATTCTCCGATTATGAAGCGTCATATATCGTGTGTGTTTTGTCTCTTTTGTTCCTGTTTGAGGTTTAACGTAAACTCAGCAATATTCTTAGCAATATTACGGCTGTCTTTAAATACATGGTCAGACCATCTAGTGATTGGAACCCTTGAAGATCCGTGTTAGTGATGATCTTCATCAACCCATGTTTTTAGTAAGAAGCGACTAACGGGATCGGGTGGTCAGGCTCGCTGACGTGGTTGACGCATGTCATCGTATCCCAACTGCGTAGATCGATGCTCATGCTTTGGATTGTCTGGTCCAGACTCAATTATTTACAGACCGCCGCGACATAACTGGAATATTGCTGAACATCGATGTACGTTATTGCTGTGGGGCTGAGTTACAGTTTGTTAAGTCTTGAAATGGCTTGACTAAGATTCAGACTGGTGAACGTAGAAGTGATGGACAGGGACATTTCCTCTCAGTAGTATTTCTCCAGACCTGTTCATTTCCAAGCATAAAGCTTTCTTACAGGGCGTATCCTTCTGTACATGTCGATGTTGCGGAAGGTGACCCTTTCTGTTACATCTGTCTCTGACTCCGTCTGATTGCGCCCATTCACACAGGTATGTTTTAGCTGGCGTTCCTTTCTGATCCATCTGTCTCTTCTGACTCACCCTTGTCATCATCATATATGTGTTAACAAACCCTAATGGACCATCTGCCTTAGATGACGCTCCCTTCTGATTCATCTGTCTCATGGTACCCTTTCTGATTCATCTGTCTCTGATGGTAACACTTTCTGATTGATTAGTCTCTGGTGCCGCCTACTATGAGACTCTACATATACCTTGCCCAGATACAGAAAACAAACTGCGTTTCGTGTTTAAGCTGCACGTGCTGTACAAAAATATATTCACCGAAATGCGCGGTAAATCTTTTCGTAACCGTCGCTAGATTTTGCGGACGACACAAGAAAAACAGATTTAGACTTATCTCCCTTCCATCAACTTGACTTAGCAAAACATCGGTAATTTCCGTACAACACACGCGAGTCAATGTTATTCGAGATAAAGAACCAACCACGAAGTACCGAATGAGTTGCCATTGGCAACGGGGTACATTGCGATGCACCTCGTCTGTAGGCAGGGTACACTGAAAATAATAGAAGGGCGCTCAGCCAATCAGAAAGCGACATTTATGTGTGAGATAAGACAAATTGATATGAGTGACGGCGCTAGACATATTGGCATGTAGACGTGTTGGCGTTAGACATATTGACATGTGGACGTGCTGATGTTAGACATACTGACATGTGGATATGTTGTCATATTGACATGTAGGCGTGCTGGCGTTAGACATATTAATATATAGACTTAATGGAATGTACAGGTTTGATGATCAAGATGATATGGGACCAACTCCCAGATGCGGTATTTTATTCGTCTCTTTTAATTCAATTCTGCTGTTGTCATAGCAAGTTATCGTGCCCGACTGTCTACACACATGTCAAGGAAATAGTGACGATGATCAGTTATCGCGAACGATCCAATGACTTTCTCGTGACTCTGTGGGTTCTACTGTCCAAACGCAAAGTTTCTCACAAAGAAAGTGATCACATACAACATGTACCAACACATACAAATACCTTTCCTGATTGAATCCAATCCGGGAATCGAACCCACACTGTCAAAGAAAGACACCTAATCACAATACGTCAGCTGCGGTCATTCCTCAAAATGGAACTTTGACAACTGGTAGTTCAAATCTGATATTTAAATTGACACGATCCCATCTCCGAGAGCTTTGAATACCCAATACCTGTCAAGAGTGATCAAATGTAACGTATTGTATTCGGTATTATTGGGAATATTTCATACTGAGATACATTTATGTAATGTGGCTCAAGGGAAAACGTTGAAGAATTATTACGCGATAACCCAATTCCAGGACGGCCTTGTGTCTGGTTATAGAGAAACCTGAAGCCAATGAGCAGGTAACTCGGTGTAATAAGGATGTTAATACGGAATGACTGAAAAGATTAACATGGTGGGTCAGTCTGACTAAACGTTGTGTATACGCTATCGTCAGTAATACCCCTCTACATGGCGGAGGCATACTTGTCCTGGGAGAAGGATACCTGTGGTCGACAGCATGAGTAACAAACAAGATCATCGCTTTACAATGACAAAATCAGAAATGTAGAACAGCTAACTCCCGGGTGAAAACTATTCCCAAGCAATCTATACTGGTACATGGCAACCGATTTCCCCAGGCAGCTGATCGTAATATTTTAGCTGACGTCCAATAAAAACTTTACAACACATTGAAATCAACCTGAAGTAAAAACTATACAAGATAGACGCATGAAACGCATAATTAATTAAAAAGATTCCAAGACAATCATATACAGTCTGATAATGTTGCCACAGCAGCTCATATTGACGTGGGGCGTCAAAATCGACAGTTCAAAAGCTATGCAAGAGCTAGAGCACACGAATAAATTCGAAAACACCGACCATCCGTAACGAGTGTAACCTCCCCGTTCTCCACTACCCACGAGAAACCCTCCGACGCACAGAAAAAGTCAGTAGTCTGATGATATACGTTGCCATTCTTCTAAGGGCGTGAATGAGCTCTTTGGCTGGTGGGTGTTGTCGCTGTCGAGCACGCCGATCCATGGCGACACAAAGGTGTTCAGTAGGTGGCATGTCTGTTGAACGTTGACGTTGTTTGCTGAAAGTGTAGTTCAGGACGAATCGGGCTACATGGGGCCTGACGTTGTCATATGGCAAGGGACACCAGGTGGCTGCTGTTGGAGAAATGGAAGAAGAATATGGTCAGTGTACCGTTGAGCTTTCAAGTTTCCGATTACAATGACGAATGGTGTCCTCTCTTATCCACAAACCATAGCAACACCATCTGAATCAAACGGAACGACCTCTTGAACACAACACGCTGCTGTTCGTTCACCCCTTCTGCGATACACACGTTGGAGAGCAACAACCCTGTATAAGCAGCATCGCCTCTCGTCAGTGACGACGACGCTCTGCCTGTTACGTCGCTACCAACGTCGTACATTTCGGGCCCATCTGAATCTGAGAAGACGATGCTGGGCTGTCTGTAGCTGTCCCCCGTACGGTCTGTACGCTCCACTGACTGTCGACTGACCACGTGTCCCAAAACATTCCTCGCTGATGATATCACTGCAACAAGCAAAGGCCATTCTTCCACGCCACAACGTCCGCCCCACACGGCAAGACAAAGGAACCACAATATCCAAGTACTGGCATAGCTCTCAAAGTCTGATCATGTGTATGGTTTGTTCTGAAAACATTACCAAGTGCCACAGAACGTTCGATAGTAGCCAGAAACAATGCGGGAAGAACCAACAAAAGGCAATTTAACCGATTTCATGGGGCTCTCACACAGAAATACAAGATGCCAACAGATACCGTATATAACATTGTATGTTATATTTGGGATTACATTCTCTTGGTAGAGTACAGTTTCCGTTCAGTCACCGCGACTTCAACAACTAAACGGCTAACATTCTGCACTGGCGATAAGATGTCTGACGCAGAGGATGTGGGTTCGAATCCCGGATGGAACTCTATCCAAAAATTACTAGATCCGTACTTTACTATGTAAGTGTAATCACAAACATAACAGATGTTATGTTTGACCACTTCCTAACTGGCATGGTGCAATCATACTATTAGATAATCTTTAGTTTGACATTCGATTGCACCACGTGTGACATGATGAACCTCGGTCAGTGACAGTAACAAAACCTACTGATTTTTATTGTAACACATAAGTATACGTCTAAAAAACACATTTACGTGCCTATTGTGCAGAGTACATTTTACGACGTAAATACTCAGAACCCATCTTCAACAGCATGCTTGTACTTCGACAAAGCGAATCACCAACACCTTAAGAAACTGAAGACGACAGTGAAGTCTTGGCTCAAGGACGACTGAAAGTCAAAGTTATGATCCGCATAAATATTTAATGCTGAATAAGTTCAAACCGTTCCATTTCCCGGATCGATTTACATACCTGCAAACGTATGTGTTGTTACGACTTGTCAGCAGGTCGACCTGCAGAGAGAGTATCCGGGATCGCAAGACCAGTCGCGTAATAGTGATATGTAGATTAAGGGGTACTTGGAGAGTGGGAGAGTGAGTTTAGTTTTACATCAGTGTTAGCGATATTAGCGGCGGACACCAGATATGGGTTTCACGCATTGTGCCCATAGGGGGAGTCAAACCCGGACCTTCGTTGTGAAAGGCAAACGCAATTACCCACTCGGCAACCCTACCGCTTCAGACGTGACTAAAGAGGGCAGTTCATCTTCCACGGAGACTTTCAGTTGTTACGAGTGTGTATTTCCTGTATATTAATTCAGTAATAATATGTTATTAATTCAGTAATAATTATTATTGGGTCACAATGTTTAGTGTTTTTAATATCAAATATGATGGTTCACATTTCGTTTTAATAACTGGTCAACACATTTAGAATTCTTGTTTTCCGGAATTTATCTGTTCCTAGTTTTCGATGTTTGCTTCCGGGAGACTTATTCTAGGGCATTCTACAGTGTTGACGATGTTCGTTTGTGCCCGAACTTTCGGGAAATGAATTTGTAAATATATATAAAGGCTGGATGCCGTGCGGAGGGTGACACTCACACTCATATACATCTCTGCCAGGCGTGAAAGGCCGTCAACGCCTGAATCTACATTATCTGGTGTCGCACCGATCGCTGTGTTGACATTCTGCCATAGTTGATTCTCTCTCACTTTTGTGACCCACTGACTTAGATATTGTCTCTCTTGAATTGAGACACAATATGTCTCTACCTTTGGGTTTACCCTCAGCTTAACACCTTCATATCAATATTAGGAATACAGAGACCACCATACGTGACCAAGGAGGGCAGATCCTGTTCTTGATAAATGGACGATACGGTAGATAGGTGAATTAAAACTTCCCAGTCTACATAAATGGGGATTCATTACTTTTCTCTTTGTTAAGAGAATAACGTTTGGGCCAGTCCATAGCTGATCATGCCACCATGACTCATAGCAGCAGTGTTAGTTGATCTTGCATCTACTGATGTGCTACCTATCTCCAGCATGTACTTGATTTCTATTGTATTAATGACTTTGTCATGACTGGGTTGCAGATGAAATATTGAGGAAACACTTAAGACTTGGGTGTATTTTTTTTTGTCTCCAGGGTATGAAGAATGGTGTGCAAAAGTGCCTTACCTATAACAATGCCCGTCCCAGAGAGCGAGCCTTGAACTACGGCTGTCGTAGGGCTACTGGACCGAAATGGGGATAGCCATCGTGCCACGCGGTCGTAAGTCTTTGCTTAATAATGGCAGTTACGATCGTTGTAGTGCCACGACTGTCGTGCGTCTATGTTAAGGTATAGGAGTAATGATCGTCATAGCGTTACGACTGTCGTAAGTGTATGGCAAAGAACTGGATTTAAGATCGTCATACCGCCAAGTCTATGTTAACGTATGGGAGCCATGGTCCTTACAGCGCCACGACTGTCGCACGCCTGCTTTCAAGCATGGGAGTTATACTCGTCATAAGTGTATGTCAAAGTATGGGACTTACGATCGTAGTAGCTACACGACTGTCCCAAGTCTATCTTAAAGTATGGGAGTTACGATCCTTAAGGCGCTACCATTGTCTTAAGTCTGTGGGGTTCACAGTCGTTATGGAACCACGACTGTCGACATTCTGTGTTAATGTCTGGGATTTCTTAGTGGAACGATGCGAAGATTCAGATTTCGGCCAGGAGTATAATACCTTGTTGGTGGGTATTATGCACATGCAAAGAGGATTTGCCAAGGCTGCATGTTTGTAAGCTCTGGGTCCAGTTGGAATACCCGGGTTATGACGAAACCTTTCCCTTTCATTCAATGATGACTACTCAGCTTGAGGAAATCAGGACGGTCGGTGCTCCATTGCAAATGGGTTTCCACTTTGTGTGAAGAATGGTGGTAGAAGGACACACCCCTGCAATAACTCTAAGGGTGCCTTTGAAAGCAGTGTAAACATTTCGAGTATTCGCTTACGTCTTCCTCGTGCCCATAGTTTTAGGAACATAGTTTGCAAGGGCCCCGGCTAACGTTGGGACTTTTGGCCACATTCAACAGCTAAATTACTTTTTAGTCATAACCATAGGGTCTTTAGCCACGGCCAGCGATGGAATCAGAAATACCACAGCATACCATCCACATATAATGAAAGTGTTTTTACAGATAATTCAGAAAGGAAGACGAATTTATCTCTGGCCTTTGTGTCAGTCATATAAACTAGACCAAGGAAAATATGGAGTCGCAGACTCTGAAAACTGGGAAGCATAAATGACCCTAACTTTCAGCTGATTTGATTAAATGTTAATGATATTATATCCCCAACATGATCTGCACTGGCGCTTAGGCAGCACTCATAGAATCCATCTCAATGATTATATTTTAGACAATAATTTGAATTAAACATTTCAGAAAAATATAAATAAACAATTACTCTGGATATCACAGAATCTCATCTTTGAAAATCAACAAATTTGCTTCTCTAGGACAAATTTGCATTTTATAGACTGAGAGAGAGGAGGGAGGGAGGGGAGAGAGAGAGAGAGAGAAAGAGAGAGCGAAAGTTTATTCGTATAGTTGCCCAGAGTACAAAAAATACACAACTGTTTGTTTCAGCGTATTCGTTACATATACATCAAAATATTGCAGTCAGACAGGTAGGTTTCTCTTCAGATAGATCGCTAGGCTTTTAATAACGTCCATATTTCTGTACATAATAACTGCTCAAACTTATGAACAGATGGATTTGTATGATAATACCCGGGAATAAACTGCATCCTACCTATATGGTAGTATGGACATACTGAATGAAAGTGGTATTCGTCTTCTACGACATGTAAATGACACTTAGTACACATTGCTGTAGTATTATCTACATTGTCCTCATTGAAACTTAACTGTTGGACACCCAATTTGTGCGATAAGCAGCACACTTTAGTGCATAAAATACGCCTCAAGTCTCTATTTGTGCACAAGGCAGTTATATACACTTCTGTTTCCAAAACGGATGCATAAACTTCTAGAAATTGAAACAATAGGGAATGAACATTTAGAGACCCAGTTAATATTTCCATTTTTCGTCAAAGACTTTAAGCATTTCATAACAAGCTCGGGGATACGTATCGTTACTAATTCTCATGAGTCTACACAAGATACAACGAATAAAACGGTTTACAGCCATTCCATATCAGCTCAACTCCTCCAACACAGCAGCTTTTGTAGACACAATTTTTCCTAAACCTAAATACCTCTTTGAAAACGAACCCCGAAGCTTTTAAATATCTGCTCTATATGTATATCCCCAAATTTCAGCGTCACAAAACAAAATAGGCGTTGTTTTCATGTCAAGTATATTCTTAGCCAATTCATGAGGTGCGTCATACTTTATCAACATCTGTTTGACAGGAAGCTGGCTTTCACTGCTGTTGACGACATAGTTTCACAAGCTTTGGACCACACCAGCCTTGAGGAAAATACGACACTCAAATACTGATAATAGCTAACAACTTTCATTCCCGAACCATTACAGAAGCATTTATCTGCACTTCTAACTAACGTAACCACCTTTTTTAAAGACAATGATTTGAGATTTATCTAACTTCACTTCCAAACCCAGTTTCAAGCAGGATTTACGTAGGAAGTCTAATTTTCGTAGCAGCCCTATGACAGAATCATCTGCCATAGTAAAATCATCGGCAAAGGGCAGTAGTAAAATGCCGTCCAGTTCCGATTTGACAAAACACTATTCTGCATTTCCTCAACTAACTCGTTTATGAAAAACATAAACAATACCGGACTTAAAATACACCCCTGTGTGACGCGATGTGATGTTGTGAATATATACGACCTATTACTACCAACTCGGACGGACGCTTTGACCTTAAATAGCATTTCTAAATATAGAACATTCACTGGAAGAGACTTATAAACACTGGAGGAATACTATCTATACCAGGAGCCTTTCCACACTAGAGAGAATCTATGGCCTTCCTTATATCATCCTGATTGATATGATCTCAAAGAAAATCCGCTTCCCTACAATCACTACATCGCTCAGTATGTATCATCAAGGATATCGTCAACTGGGTATATATCATGTAAGGGAAGAACGTCAATATCTCAATCGTCCTGCAGAATGAAATCATCTTTATTACCAACCCTCGCAGACCCCTACAATACAGATTTCCAAGTCCATACAATACATCTGCTTAAGACAGGCTACCTTGGAGACCAATATCTCGATATCGTCTGTCGACAGATCATCATATAGAGGAGACTTTCAAAAACAAAACCAGGAGCAAAGGGGTTATTCTTACAGTTCACATGATTTAAAAGAAAAAACACACTATGTTTCCACTCTGAGTGAATTTTCGTAAATGCAGAGACATTGTCAGAATGTATGTACGCAGCAACACTCCCCGAGTAGCTACCGAAGCGTTTTACCTTTCGGGATGAAAAGCGTATGTAACTGTCAAATAAATGTCTAATTACCTAACAGTCCTGTGGCATTGTTTCAAATAAGACAAACACTTCGAACTGTTTACAGAACAATAACGACTCACAGTCATTAAGGTGCGAGTGAACCCCTGGGATGATCCACGCACAGATGTTTAGCACTAGACATTGCTTACTAGTGTCCGGCTAATTGAGTCCCATGTACTTCAGGAAACTGCGTGTTTTTCACCAAACCATGACCGCGTCCCTATGCCGAGTTCGATTCCTCTTGGTCTTTGTCGGTTCGTGTGTGATGGTACCGGGAACTGCCACCATTACCACCTGGTGGATGTCCACTAACACCCTCAGGACCTGTTCCAGCTTGCTTTAGACATTCGCCGTGTGGCACATACTGACGATTTTCTATATCTAGTTTATCAAAGGATAAGTAGACTGTCTCATATCCTTGATTATCTATAGCAGAGAGTGAAGACTGCTCAAGCCGGGGCTAGTGATACAGCTAATGGTATAGCTACTACTACTCATTATTAAGGCGTGTGTTATACCATACTGTTATGTTGAGACTGGATTGTATTGATAAAGATCCTCTTTAATATGTTCCCTCTGTGACTTGTCCGCAATATTTCCAGACAAGGTTCGGTGAGTTTTCTGTATGGAAGCTGATGTGATTTACGTTTTAAATTATTCGCGACGCCTGTTGTTTTTATGAGCTGGAAACAGTGAAGAACTGACAAGCTCTATTCCCATAGCCGTCGCCGCGATCGAAGATGTGATGAATCTCTTCTCAAAGATCTAGCATATGGAGGGAACGGATCACTAGCCCATTACTATTAAAAATGGTACCGACTTTGATGGGTAAATACATCTATTTATCCAACTGTGGTGGGTAGACCTCTCTTGTTCTCAACTCTGGTTGATATGTACAGCTAGGTACTCCACTGGGTGGTAAATATACCTAACTGTAGTTTGTGGTCAATAGATATATGTAATGCTTTATTCCGATGGATAAATATACCTTGGCGTTACCAATAAGAGGCTGGTTTACATAATACACCTATATGTCGAATGGGATGGGTAGCTTTGGATATTACTGTGTTGGATAGATATAACTAGTTGACCGGTAGATAATGGATATAGATGATTACTTATGGTTGATTACTTTCTTTTTGTGTCCGTCTGTCTGCGCGTGTCTCTGTTTGTGTGTGTGTGTGAGAGAGAGAGAGAGGGGGGGGGGAGAGAGGGGGGAGAGAGATCAAGTTCCGTCATCATGTCTTTTACTGCAGAGTGCTTTCACGATGAGGCTGGTTTGTACAGCTTCATAATACAGCGTATGGGTAAGCGGTTGTTCAAGTAACAGCGTATTTTATACTATATACAATACGTTCATATGACCTTATCGTCTGACGTCATTCCAGACTGCGTTATATGCCCATTTCATAAACCCTGCGTCATGTTTTATGCTGCTTCCAGCAATATTACGACTGGAGACACCAGAAATGGGCGTCACACATTTTACCCATGTGGGGAATCGAACCCGGGTCATCAGGTTACCCCTTGTGTAGAAATTCCCTTTAGTAAAAAGTCTTTTTCGTACTATTAAATATATACTATATCTGAATTCATATATCCATGTATCTTGATACCAATTCCTCTGGACAAGACGAGGTTGCCTTAAAATATCTATACCGCAGTACAGCAATGCCACCGAACACATCAGAGATCTGTATAATTGTCTCCACACAAATACCATGAAATAGCTCATCTCAGTTCAGCCCAGTGATGAGGAATCGAAACGCGATCAGTCACAACACTTTGGTTTCCTTTGTAATTCAAGCCAATATAATTTTGGCTCCGAGTAACATAGTCAATACCATGAACTGTATATCAGTTTTCCCTTTTAATAATTTTCCTAACACATAATTGAAATATCAGACCAAAGTCATTAGACTGTTATAAATGTTATGTGTCCACGCTTTTTCGAGTTATTGTGTCACGTGTACCGAATGTGAATGTACCAACTGCTAGACACACCTGTCATGTCATTCAATTGTGTGGGTGTTCGCTCTTCTCTATGGAATTCAAGAAGGGATATTCACATTTCAACAACGCGATAAAGTCCGTTCAGGGACTTCATACTTACCCGATGTTGTCCCGTTCTAGAAGCGTGTTCGTTGAATGCACATGCTATTTGGTGACTACCATGAGAACAAATTGATCCGATATGTGAGTGCGCCTGCGCGCGCGCGCATGTGTGTGTGTGTGTTTACGATAAGAATAGTGTTGACAAAACGTGCGAATGGTGTTAACAAAAGTTGGAAATAGTGTTGACAGAATTATGAGAATGATTTGACAAAAAGTGGGAATTATTTTGACAAAAGATGACAAAATGTGGACTTGAGTTGACAACAGATGGGAATTACGTTGGCAAAAGGAGGAAATTGTGTTGACAAAAGGTGGGAATTGTGTTAAGGAAAGATCGGAATTGTGCTTACGGTGAAACTAAATGATGGTGATGATGGACAGGAATGTTTGAACGACATATGTCACTGATGAGATGAGATTTGTGTTAACCAAGATCATGTGTGGTCGAATGCCGGTATTTGTAGTGCCAATGGATGAGAATTTGTATGTAGGAATTGTGTAAGTGCTACCTGAGAAATGAAGTGTTCAATTGATAAGAAGCAGAGGAAGCTTCATCCAGGTCGGTGATGAAGAATTTCTACAGCCACAGTGTATATTTTCCCATAACATTCTCTTGATGCAAAATTCATTTCAAAGATAACGTCGCAACGACACCTGGCTCACATGCATGAGCAGCAGAAAATGGAAGGGAGACAACCACAGTATCTCTTGAAGCTACAAATGTGCCAGATTTCTTCGAACAACGAATGTTCTTAACGCCATGCATCTTTTCCCTTTGAGAACAACGGCTTTGTTTCGGTTCCAAAAGTACTCTTCGTTGTCAATTGAAAAAGAATGCGTCGCATAGTAACCCCGACAGCCATACGTGTTTCAAACGCATGTAAGTTAATGGTTGTACGAGCACACTATATGTACTAGCCTAGAATGTGTCCAAAGCGGCTAATGAGACGTAAGTCAACAATGCACTGATACTGTTATTCGAGAAGCACTCTTTACAAGAACCATGCTCTGAAAGTCGTACCACACGGCGGAGGAATACATATTCTCAGGCTTCCTTGCAGTTCTAATGATGATTCAGACTGTATGAACTATAAAAAGAGGTACTGAAAATAGGATTACTGTTGTTCCTCCCAAATAAACACCAAACAATCAACCTCGCTGTTAGACAATAGTAATATATTGTTTTGAATCATGTAATATGTCCACTGGGAATCCTGCGACACCATTTCGACCAACTTTCTGTTGTTCAGTGTAAAACTTGTGAATGTAGAATTTTATGTTTAAAATATAATTTCACAGCGTGTAGTGAAGCAAAAGAAAGGTGCATCTTGATTGGTTAATTGCGAGTTCCTGTTAGTCATTTCATTTGTTGGTCAGTGTTCGAGTAAGGTTGTTCCTCCGTGACCTGTTATGAGATCTCATAGATTTTACTGGCAAACAAGGATAAGCTGGGCCGGCGCATAAAATGCATTTATGAGAAGTGGGCGGTGCAAGGCAATGAGCAAACTCATTTGGTTTGTGAAAGGTAGAGCAGACGAAGGCTAGTGCACGTACAGTGAATGACGATGAAATAAGCCTCTCACCCATCGCACTACATTCGATCGCGGAGAACCTGGGACAATTTGCTCAAAATACGGGTCAGTTGTCAGGTCTTTGCCCAACTTATCCTTGTTTGCCAGCAGAAGCTTCATCAGCAGAAGCATTTTAGTCAATTTTTCAAATTTAACACACATAGGAATCAAATGACAGTTCGAAAAAAGCATAATTTCTAACCACCAAATAGCAGATATGCATCAAACACCTCGCTCCGTCTCTTCTAAAAACGTTCTTTCCATTCCTTACAGTTGCGCATACAAGCTCTACGTTTTTTGTTCTTTTAGAGCAGTATTCCAGTTAGAAATTAACGTTCAAAGTAAATATTACGTTACGGAACTTCTTGTACAAATCGTTTAGCAAATGAAACCCAAACAGCATTTAACATTCAGTTTATTATGACAAACACACCGGTGCTGAAAGTTTCGGAGGGTTTTATTCAAACCTGACTCGACATGCTTGACAGATCTACCTGGCCACGAGCAAGTGCTTGTTGCACATGCATACCATTTAAAGTTGTTCCAGCATGTAATACATATGCAGTGGAACATGAATGGCTTTGGAAATGTACAATTTCGTAAACCAAGTCACTGATGAAAATTCACCTTATCAAACGCAAGCAAAAATGGCGGACAGCATTCTGCGCGGCTACTGCATTCAGGATGAAAATATATATCATTTTACTTTCGATTTGTATTATAAGTCTCATCATATCACTTCAAGCTTCAAACAATTGGGTTTTTTTATGTAAATGTAACGCTCATACGCTTTTTCACACAATCGTCCAATCTGTTTGATCGAGTTCCGACCGGTTGACGAACCTGAAGGTCGTTCAGAGACACCAGGACTACGAAGTTAGAGAGAAATTATGTTTTTGTGAGCTCTTGCGGCAATAACATATATTAAAGTCCTTTGAGGAGCTTGTTCAGATGATTTCAATACTCGTTATCTTTAAGAAGTTCGGATACTTGTAAGTTAGCATTTTCGGACATTTTTTTGTCAAAAATATTTCCAGTTGGCGCTCAGATCACGAGGATTCCCTTTCGAAAAAATAGTTCCCGATAAGTCTTTTTCTACAATAAAAAAGTAACATTCGATTTTATTATCATGCCACGGTGTACATATGAATAATACGACCATACAGCCAGATACATCACAGAGCCTTACACGTGGATATAATAATGTATACCATATATCAGACTCGCCAAATTAACACCAACTCCTTATGTAATGCAGTACATAACTCTGATTCTTGCCTGTAATTAGCAGCAGTATCACCTCCCTTGACTAGTGATGTCATCGCTCTCTCCAGTAGCTAATTAAGGATCTGTGAAAACAAGGTACAACGGGAGTGGGGCCGGATCTCATATCAGCACGCGCCTGTAGTTAGTGGCACGGGAGACAGTAATTGCTGGTAAAGTTGAGATCTCTTCTCATCTCCAGGAAATCTTTAGTCCTAAGGGAGGTTCGGGCCATTCATTTCAGGCCACAACAAATAATTTGTTCTTCGAAACAATGAAGTTCAACGTCTGTGATGTGGAGTAACATAGTTTGCTCGTTCATTTTCAACATGAATTTTTCTCTTCACATCTCTACATATTCTCTCTGATTAGCTTTTCCACTTATTGTTACAGCTTTGCTGAAGAATGGGGGCGATTGATTAGCCTGGGCCAAGGTTAAAGCGCTCGCTTATCACGCGGAAGACCCGATCTCTTCTCGTCTCCAGGAAATCCTTGGACCTAAGGGAGGTTTGGACCATTCATTTCAGGCCACGACAAATTGATAACATGTTCATCGAAGCAATTAACTTTAACAGCTGGATGTGTACAAGCATATTTTATTTGTTCAACTTAAATCTGATTTTTTTCTGGACTGGGACGCGTCAAAATTTCCTACCCGGGTACCCAAGGCTCAATTACCCTACCCGGGTACCCGTTGTAACACTAACTGCGAGTTATTGCTCATCAACAAATCACTCCCTTGTATTGGTTACACCTACTTGGGTTGTAAGTCCAGATTTAATGAGGTCGTCATTCGACGATGTCGCATTGATCATATACCACTATACTCACATATACTTGATATGAGGTGAAGATCCTCCGTTTTGTATCCCTGGTGATGAGTGAGTCACAGTCAAGCATGGCCAGACTGTTTTAAATTCTCCATCATATGTGGTAAATATTTCAATGTGAAAATAGTTAAGGATCTTCTTACCAATTATTATTTAATCATTGGTTTTTTTCCAAATATACTCTGATAGATGATATGTAATAACTGGTAGTATAAATTAGCAACTGCGATTGTTAATGGCTGTATCATCAAACGAGGTTAAAGTAAAGTTATTGTAATCCCGACTACTTGTACGTGCGTCCTCAAACAATTTAATTTAAACGTTCCAGATTTTTAAACTTCGGCTAAACGTTTCTACAATGTCCATCGGGTGAAGGGATTGTGTAAATCCAACTAGGGCTAATGCATGTAGCTGAAGCACTGTTTGCCCCCAAGGCCACTAGAATATATAGTGATCTACCTTCAGTTGGCGACCTATGGCCCTTTCTTACATTGTATGAATAGTTTTCTACTTTTAACGATTTGTGCTAGCTAGTTTTAACTCATTTTGTGATAGTCTAGTCACTTTACTGCCCTTCGCTTACAGAGTTTTATCTATTATATGCATGTATTATGAATTTGGAACTACTTTTAGTCACCATATCGCTGAGGTATTACGGATGTGACTTTAAACCAGACCCCTCATAAACCAGTCATTGCCAAGATTAAAAGCGGCATCTGGAAACATTTTGAATCCGTCGCATCAGTCACGAGGTCAAAATGCATTTTCTGCTCAGTGCGCCTAAGTCACAATGGAACAGGTACCCCATCGATATGGAAAGGTCTCAACAATACCATCGTAATAATGATAGCATGGTATATCTTTTTCTTTGAAACGTATCATGGATTAAAAATAGAGAACAATGATGACAAAGATTCACACTCCCTTTCATTGAATAGGTATCTTTATCTTTATATTCATTATTCATAATGCTTTAGTTAGATACAGATATACTGAGAGAAGCTGACACTAATATCGTTATCGTTAAAATGAATGACAAATTTCCAATGAAAAAGAAATTCAAGCTTTAAGCCAATCACTACTTTTTGACTGAATTTCACACACGACGTTAACTAACTCGTCTATTGCAGTATTGTTATCCACCAAAACGTGCGTGCAAACTGGTCTTTTCCGGAGCAGAACTTTAAAATCGTTCAGTGTTTCTTCACCAAATTTGGCACATAGATAGGTCAGGTGGTGAACCGTCGCCTTATTGTTTTATTTATTTTGAACTAAGAATTTGTTCCTTTTTTCATTTCCACGGCAACACGTATTCTTTTGACTGAAGTTGTTGGTGCTACTACTTTCTGGAGAAGAACTTTCAAACCTTTCAATATTTTCCTTCAACTTTGTGTGTATTCATGAACTTACTGACATAAAGTGATAGTACCGCGTTATTTCCAGTATCAACATTACTGACGTACATCACCATGGAAGTAATCATACAGTCTCTTGTTAATACAAGCAAGGTGATACATGAACAGTTTACGTATGTGTGCTTTCGTTAGATCTATGTGACGAACAATAAAATAGTTGACATTATCATAACAGATGACATATGCAAGAAGGGTGGGTTACCATTGCGGCGGATATTGATTACTTTCTCTTCTTCCTTTGTGTGTTTCAGCGTGGTTAAGCTTCGTTTCAAATCCAGTTATATTAGTTGAATAACTGGGTAAGTCATTCCATGAAATTTCACTTAATAACTTAACCTACAAAAGTGGATAACAATTTCAGCATCATTCATTGTCATCAACAGTTAAAACTATTGTGGCAGCGACTATGGCACTTCACCTTGGCTTTGAAACATGTACACCTGTTTGTTCCAGAGCAGCCACACCTTACAAACCCCTGTCCAACACATATGGAGGAAATAAAATGACTAAATATATTGATTGTTATTACACGAAATGACTCGAAATGGCTGACCTTCCCAGGCATTGCACGAAATGACTGATTTCACAATCTGACTGTAACATATTCATTGTTACAAGCATCCTTGCATGTGATTTATAATTGCCAGGAGTCCCACAAATTCAATAGACATTGAATTATTTTTCATATCAAAGTAAAATATCGCCACCATCAAAGGTACACTACCATTTCCTCACTTGGTTGTGCTGTCACATTTCTTACCCCATGTTTAATAATTACGCACGTGAAATATGTTTTATGCAACATTTTAAACGCCACTCGTGGTATTCAGATCGTTCTTCGTCTCCATTACACCTGCCAGCTTCCGGTTGGACGGAGTGACGTAACAAGAATAAGGAAAAATTAAAAAGAAATAACATATTGCCTAATTTTATTATGAACTTGTCTGTCGTCGGTATTGTTAGAATTTTCGTATCATTTATACCACGTAAAACACTTCTGGCGTAATGGGCGAATGAAGCAGGGGAGATAACTGCAATGTAAGTATTCCATATGGAATAACACCCCTCCTGTTCCTTCACTCCTTTGAACCGGGAGCTGGCAGGGGTAATGGAGGCGAAGAACCGTCTGATATGACACTAGTTGCGCTTAGAATGTTGAATAAAGAATATTTCACCTGAGTAACATTGGGTTGGAAATGTGAGAGCACAATCTCCATGCTGTGCAACCCACTTGCGCTACAGTTTGCTTGTGGATAACATCACTATGACTTCAGGTAAAACTGACAGTCCACCAAATCACGATTTCCTTACATCTTCGGGGAGCTTAAACGCAAACCAGGCAATATTGTGAAACATCCTCTTTGATTGGAATTTACGCCTCCTGTGTAGAAGTACAGAAACTCCGATGTTTATAAGTAGAGGTTTGGAACACACATTGGCTGTCAAACCAAACATACCTTTTGCAGCTCAACAAAACACTTAAATATGCTACTGAGTTTATAGTGAATCCCAGGGTATTACGTCCACCAGCAGAAGCATAGTTTAATATACAACATAAGCTATAATACCCAGTCATCAATAACGTCCATCTTACAGCTCATTCCTCATGAATATTTTGTTCACCTTATGAGCTAGCACACAGGTAGTTCGGATAGTTGTGAATGAGTGAAAATGGTCTGACGCCAAATTTAGAAAAGTTATTGCAATATCGCGGAGGGGAACTCCAGAAGTAGGCTTCACGCGTTGAGCTCATGTGCGGAATCGAACATGGCTCTTTGGCGGCGAACTCTTTCATCACTGGGGTACCCTCCGGCCCTTCGGAAAGTAAGTTACCTAAATACACAACGTCAGAGAATAATCCGTCACGATAATCCACCGAAACCGATTCAACACGATCAAATTATGATTAAAATAATATGAAAGGAAAATAGTTGATAACACCAGATGTTCGCCAAAACTGTAAGAATGTCCTGCTCTACCTGCTTTATTCAATTCATTTTAGATCGTCGAAGTACAGAGAATATTACGATCATAAAGGTCTAAAATATCGACTTTCGTTCTTCTAATATTCCTTGTCTTATTAATTACAGAATATGTCTTTCCGTTGTATGATAGTGGATCATATTTTGTGATGATTAATGTTGGGGATTTAAATATCGTAAATGTATTTGAGTATTTCCCCCAAGTTCCAATGAAAATAAACCTTTAGAAATTCTTCAGAAATATTAATCAAGATAAGTATAAGTATAAGTAATTTGATACAACTTCGGCGGTGTGAAATTAGTTGACATTTTTCAGAACACTTCAAGAATATACCAAAATGGCGCACTTTACGAAACGAAATGTGTTTACTGCCCTGTCCGTCCTTTTCAATCTGTATCGATACTTCGTATCATCAGCAATTTGTGTTTAAATAGTTTCCTTTTTACATAATCAGTTCGTGTTTTTTACCTTCCCGTAAATCTTCCGGACTGCCTGGGGTAAACACTCGAAGTACAACACGTGAATGGTTTCAGATTTCAGTAAACAAGACAAGTCTGGCACCAAGGTTTTTGTATAATCTAAAGATATAAATTTGCTCACGTAAAATAGCATTTGTACTAATCAACAGAACTCAAACAGTTCCCAGTGGTGGCATTTGGATCATGCGTTCATGCTGAAGGCTGTCTCCCTGACCTGATATAGCGTCTTCTTTGACTGGGTCATGTGAATTATAGCTTTCAGATCTATCTTCACTGACTCGTGTTCTGAATCACAGCAACCAAGATGTTACAGTGTAACAGTTTATTGTCCGCAATCAATCAATAATGTAACAGCGTGTCATGTACATTTGCCCGGAGGACGTTTGTCTACGTTAACAGGATCTGCAGAACATGTCACGGGAACATGTGACACGTGACTATTTGTTCGACTTTTACAACGCTGATAATGTACAATTCGTCCTTCGTTTCAAATGTTAGAAGGTTCAAATTCCCATTTAATCCTTGTACTAAAATAGCGAGATGTACCGATGTATTTATAAAGATATAATCCAAGGCCGTATCTAACGTGCATGTGACGGAGTGTTGATTATTAACAGTCCATGTTTGTGGCGGAGACAAAGACGCTGGAATATTATTATGATGTTATTATACATGTTTACGTTTGGTCTTTTTTCATTCAGTAGCATTCTGCGTCTGCTCCAACAAATCCAAAATTGTTGTTGTTGTTTGGTTGTTGTTTTTTCTGTTGTTTTTTTTTCAAAAAAAACCCCAGACTCAGTAACTTACCAGCTCTAAGGCAGCGGCCAGTATATAATCAAGTCTGAATCACACAGTGATCAACAGCATGAACATCAATCTTCATAATTGGGATGCTTTTGAATGTGTCAACTAAGTCAGCGAGCCTGACCACCGCTTGGTCGCCTCTAGAGCAACACCAGTCGTAATGCTTCACGGTAATACAATATGTATTTACGTGGAATATTGTATCCGTATACAATTGCTAGGTGTTCAGTATTCTCAAGTTTTTTCCTTCAAAATTTTTATTTCATGTTCTGCATTTCTGAACTAGTGCTCACGTGTATGTATGTGTGTATGTGAGTATATGTGTTGTTGTTTATCAAAAGATGAATATCATCAACTTTCAAATGTCAACATTTCTTTGATGTCCAGCAAAGTGTAGCTCCAGTGAAAGAGTAGTCTATTGCAACGTAATAAAATAAGACACGCTCTTTCTAATATTTCGAAAAGCGCCATATATTTTTCAGTATACAGCATTCAGTGCTTTAGCAAACCTTTGATAATATTTGTGAGGACAATTAGAAAATTAGTTGTAATATTCAGTCAATGATGTCAGAAATCAACGACTTTTCTACTTTGCATTTGTATTCAAGAATTAAAACTTTTTTGAAAAATGAGTTTAAGAAGTTATCTTTCTCATGTAAAATCTAAAGAGGCAAAACGTCGTATTACTTTGTTAAGATTTGGTGAATTACCTAGCTATAAGAATATTGGTATACGCGTTTGTAAGCTATGTAAATCTAATAACTTTCATTTCCTTTATGTCCCTCATATCTTGTCTTTCATATAATGATCTACGTAAAACACTTTTCACAAATATTCTTCATCAATACATCAATGAAAAAATCTTCATTACTATCTTACAGAACAGCAGTTTAAACAAGTTAATGTCCATTCCAAATTTCATAAAAGAAGCTATTGCATTGCGTAATTCCTCATTGCGAAATTGTCACCTTTATATCATTTAATACAACTCTATGAAAATGTCATTTATTGTTATCTCTCTGTACGTGGGTTTCAGACCTTTCTGCTGAATAAAACTGATTGATTGATTAGGACAATTGGATTTGAGATATAAGTGATCACAATAATATATCCCATACAATCCCCAGATACTGAAGTGAACATTCGCTGGCGTTTGAATGTGTCCGACAATTCTCAAAATAGATATCAAATTGCTCAAAGAAACTAAAAGTCATACTGGCATGAAATCACTGACAAAATGTTTTCATCGCTTATTCAAGAGGTCGATACAAGGACATTACGCATCTGGGCCCCAATTTCTCGAAACAAATTTAAGTCTGAATTTAAACTGAAGTTTTTACTCAAAATTGAGAAAACACAGATAAATGCATTTCCCAGAATAAATTGAAATCGATATTTAACTCAAAATACATGTAGTAGACAGTTGGACTTTACGTAAGTTGTTTGGGCTTTTGTACTTTAAAGATAAGCTGAATTAAGGCATTCATCTGTTTCAAATTGTCAAATTCAGTTTGAAATTTGATTAAAAATTTAAGTTTGTTTAGGGGCCTGGTATCTGCACTATCTGACAGTGATGTACACACGCCTGCTTCGAGTGATAATCTTCATGACGGTGAATACTTCCGCAGACGCCGCATGAAACAAACTTGAAGGCTATTCAGACGGTGTCTCCGGTTCCAGTCGTAGACCTACCCATGTCTGCTAACCTGCAGCAGCACACCAACGAACTACGGCTTTCTGGTGAAAGCTGGACGGGCTAGGCGGCTGACTTTGTGTGCTGGCGATTAGGAGTGAGTGAGAGAGTTTAGTTTTACACCAAACTCAGCTAATATTCCAGCACAGGCGCTTGACTCTGATATATATTTGGAAGTATGACCGAAGTATATAACATATAGAAAGGTGTGACTCTAACAATGGCGTCCCGGCTCGCCTCGGCTCGTTTTCGGTCTGACAAACGCCTCTGTAGCTTTGATCGTTGAAAAAACTGCACAATGTATACTCCGTTGGCCTCTGTAAAGTACCTTGCGTATCACTGACCTGCTGATTTTATTTCCATTTAAAGCTGTTCATAGTTTTACCGTCCATTCTCGGACGAAGTCAGGACATATGCCCGGAAGTAAACAAATCTCAGGTTACAAACCAGCACTGAGTAGCAGAGCGAGTCTCTAATTGGATTGCGTTTTTCATTATACCCACCTCTTTTAAAGTGCATCTATAATATCCAATCAGGGACTCGCTCCACTATTTTGTGCCGGTCTGTAAATAAGCGAGGCTGGACCAGACAATCCAGTGATTAACAACATGGGCATCGATCTGCGCAACTGGGACGTCAGTGAGCCTGACCACCCGATCCCGTTAGTCGCCTCTTACGACATGCATAGTCGCCTTTTACGGCAAGCATGGGTTGCTGAAGGCCTATTCTACCCCGTGACCGTCGCTGGCGATTAGGTGCCTGACTCAGGGTGCAGGTTCGAATCCCGGATGGGACTCAACTGTGGTGAAGACGGAACAATCACTTGACAAAAATCTCACGAGAAAATACCAAGATTGACGTCGGAGCAGCGAGAATGAACCACAGGAATGTCACAAATGGATGCTTCCAACAGCCATATTGCAAGGATATTGGGTTGCTCAGGACAAACCATAATTCGGTTGCTTAAACGTTTCAGTATGACAAGGCAGCCATGTGATCAACCCAGGAGTGGACCTCTGAGTCACAACACCCAATGAGGATCGCTGTCTGCTGGTTATTTATTATAAACCCGGATGTTGACGGTGACGTCATCAGCAGGAAAATCATTCACAGTGACGAGACGAACATGCATGATCCATTTCATGAAAACGTGTTGATATTTTTATCTTATTTGAAGAAGCTTAATCAGTGTACCTACTTTTTTTGCTAGTCAGCTTATATTTCTACATATCATTTATCAGTTATGTTCTACATATCAGTTATCAGTTACGATTGACATACATCGCCCATCACGATTCATACCTCAACAATCTTCGGATACATTTCTTGAATAATAAAGCCATGCATACAAAACAAAACATTCTTCAAGAGAATAGTTTGAAAGGACATCAATATTGCAAACTTGATGAAAACCCTTTAACGCAGGAGTGACATGTTTTGATATTTTCGTAGAAAGAGTATCAAAGCACAAAAAGAGTATTTTTAACGGACAGAAGAGGTAATTAAACTAGGTTCCCTTTTTATGATTGCTTGATGCCAAGGTAAAACTTGAACTGTAAGAAGTTAATAACATGCGGGTAAAGTAATTAGTGCGTGACATATGATAGGGGATGAGCAGTGTGCTCGGGATTGGATCTTCTTTGGAAACATGTTCAAAAATACTTCAATACCATTTTCGAAATTTCATCGTCACATTCCTAGTTACAGTTTCCAGTGTCGTTAACGAGCACATTTTCTCATACTTTTGTGGACTGACCATTATACACAAACAATATAATGTGTAAATGTCAACGACAAAGTTCTTCCTATGATCATGATGAACACATTATTCCATTAGTTTAAACATATTTTTAAAATATTTGAAACAGTTGTTTTGCCGTTAAATGCCATATTTATTTTCATTCTAAATATTTAAAATATTACAACTGCGTTTCAATTTCAAATGTCAGTACAAGAGTGAGTATATAGTCTCAGCTTGAATACAGCTTCTGCTTATATATTATGACATGCACACATAACATGTAATTAGCTCCCTCCCCTTATTCATGGATTGATTATAACAATAAATTTAGTTTGGACCGTCATCGATATTACTGAAAGCGATATACTAATTACACATTTTAAGATTCCAACTACATTAAAACATGTGGTTATGATTTACTTTAAATGTACTCTTCGAAAAAAGATTCAAAGCAAGATTTTCATTGGATGTTTCAATGACATTTACCACATGAATTACAAAGGAAAGAAATTTGAAATTTTGTGCAGATAAACAACATCACCCGGGGTTTAAGTGATAGCCGCTAAATGTCACGTCAAGTTCTCTGAATGTTTCATCTTTGCCGCCGTTACAAACACGTGCAGAGGAACGTTAATGTTCTTATGAACAACACGCGCTGACATGAGACAAGTCAGAACAAGGAACTGCATCCGACATTACAAAAGTAACTCATCCGTCATATTACTGACATTCCACCATATCTCTGACTCCTCGTAACTACTCTTGTCAGTCCGGTAAGCACGGAAAGAGGATTCGAGTAATTACGAATGGACCCGTTTCATGAAGTCCTCGGATGAGAAGGTTGTGTGATACGGAAGGCTGAATTGTCACAAAGAGTGGAGACATTAGATTGTTTTGCTGTTTAACGTCACACTAAATAATATTCCAGCTATGGTGGCGGCATATATACGAAACAATCCAGTGATCAACGGCATGAGCATCGATCTACGAAATTGGGATTCGGCTACTTACATGTGTCGACCAAGTGACCAAGCCTGACCACCCGATCCCGGAGTCACCTCTTACGACAAGAATGGTTTGCTGAATACCAGTTATATCCCTGATATTCACGGGTCGATTCTGGAGCGACCGTCGAAAAGGCAGGCCTGGTTGTATTTGAGTACCTGTATAATGTAGACAACAAGGGTTGCAGATGTTGAGGTATTGTAAGTCTAAGAAGGGAGAAAGTTTAAATTTGAAGTCCTGTCTCTTGGCATGGAGTCGTATTTTAATTTCTGTCATTCTGATTTTTTATTTATAAAATATGAAACACAGTATTTAACTGAAATAACACTCCAGTGTTGCTTTTCAACAAAGTCGAGCATAAAATCAATATTTTCACAAAGATTCATGTAGGCCTTCGGAAAACCGTATTTCTTTCATTAAGGAAAGGTGTTTTTCTGAAAGAAATAAATTAGTACCGCATATTCCCTTCTAGACTTCAACCAGTCTAATTTAGGAACACACTGTGATGTATTTTAAAATGATGTACTCCTTAACAACACGCGTGTACATGAATCTGTCAAAAAAGAAAGATGTTTTCATTACACGATTTACTGGAATTCACTTCGAGCCTACGCCATACTTACAATCTTTTTCAAGGGCGTACAACATGGTACAAGGTCATGCTTCAGAATCAGTCGCGTAACAAACAGGACAACAACAGCAGCTGGCAGCCACAGCAAACAGCACATACACAACACATACGTTGTGATTGTTGCTTTATATATATCCGGCATTTCGACATTCAAAAAATGTCTTCCCAAGCAAATGTGACAATTGTAACTTTGTGTGAACAGGTAATATTTTTGCATCCAAATTTTAATTTTAATTTTTATTAGACAAGTTTGAAACTTGTAATTGGAAAATCGTTTTTGGGTGCTCTGGGACTTTAAGCTGTAGTAAAAGAAATCGAACCAATATGTATGGCGTCAATTGGTTTATATCCCCATTTAATGACATCGACTTGCTATTGACAAATTGAATTTATATCCAGAGTGTCGAACGCGTACATAACATGTCAACTGCTTTGGGACTCGTATTCCAGACTCGCTTTCTTTTATTCTTCCTATCTTTAATGTAATTCCGTTCCATCGAGCACGTACCAATATTGAAATTTACATCAGTAGCTGCAGCTAAGTGAAAAAGCTGTTCCTTAAAGTCATTTTCCAAATACAAATACATGCATGAAATGACATGAATGTATATCTGATGAATTTTACTTCATTTTAGCAGTTTCACTATAGTCAGTGTATATCACAATATAGAGACTTCACATCGGTAAATTTGTATTCATATCTAAATTATTTTTTAAGATGTTGGGGCGGTGGGGTAGCCTAGTGGTTTAAGCGTTCGCTCGTCACGCCGAAGACACAGCTTCGATTCCCCACTTGGGCATAATGTGTGAAGCCCATTTTCTTGTGATATTGCTGGAATATTGCTAAAAGCGGTGTAAAACTAAATTCACTCACTCACTCACCCAAGACGTTGGGTTGGAGGGGACGATGGGGTAGCCAAGTGGTTAAACGCTGATGACCCGGGTTCGAAGCACATTTTGGATGTCCTTCGAAATGAGGTCGAAATGATATATACCCAGCAAAGTTTCAGTCATATGTCTCCCTCATAAAGAGAAGACCTTAAGTGTGGAATCAGTGTGCGAGAGAACCACTGGCTGTCTCGTCCGTATCTAGTAAAATTTCAGTCGTGCAAGAAAATCTACACAGTCACTTGCCCGACTGGCCACACACAAATCCACACACTCTCTCCGACTTGTTAGGTGACACTTTTAAATGATGCAAGATTATGGCGTGATACAAAAGTTCATCAGCTTAATGATAAACCATGCCTGTATTCACATTTCAGAATTTATCTGTTGGTTCAGACATAGCTAGCCCGATTGGCTGGCAAATTTGGAAACTATTTCGGACACTGTGTGGAATCCCATTACATGGGAATATTGATTTCTGATGGACGTTCAAATCTCTCCATATACACTTCAGCTAAATTGCTTGCTTCAAGTCATAATCGCAGCCTACAGTCACGGAAAGACACAACGTTTCCCGGATTCATTCAAATTTTTGGATCTTCATTCTAAGGCTAGAAACGGGCATTGCTTCATGCACCATAAGTAATTATTTCAGAACGGAATCTCCATAAAACATGGTCGTTGGGCATACACCGGAGAGCGCCAATCTTGTCTGGCCTCTCGGCTGTATTTCCAAGTTCAAGTGGGATATATAATTGCTGTTCTCTTTCGAAATTGCTATTTGGGTTAAGGCATGGATGTAGAATGGTTAACGTTTTCAACTCATGAAGGTAGATGCCCTGTAGTTATCCACATTTGTCTCATACATAAACTCCTGTCTTGAAAATGGAATGAAGGTGTAGTCCTTATATAGTAGCCTCATCTTTGACATACTTTCAGATGGATCTCCCATCGTTTACGTATCAGGTGTGTTCAACATACATAATAGTCTTCCTCAAAAGTTCTTGATACAAACTTCAAGGCCGAAGTAAAGTTCATTACAGAACTGAACGCTTTGGTTGCAAACAATGATAACCTATGTTGTTCCCTATTCTGAGTAATACCATAAGTTCCCCCGTGGAACCCGTGAGAGTCCGGGGTAGAACAGGTCTTCAGCAACCCATGCGTGCCATAAACGGCGACTATGCTTGTCGAAAGAGGCGACTAACGGGATCGGCTGGTTAGGCTCGCTGATTTGGCTGACACATGTCATCGGTTCCCAAATGCGCAGATCGACGCTCGTGCTGTTGATAACTGGATTGTCTGGTCCAGACTCAATTATTTACAGACCGCCGCCATTTACCTATTGTTGAGTAGCGTAAAACTGAACTCACTCACCATTCCCGTGTGAACATTTCGTTTTCAGCATTTACTTGTCTTTTCGTGTGTTTGTAACGGGTGCCATTTGTGGGGCAGGCTACGCTCCATTTTTCGCTAACTCTCTGTATCATCATTATTATGATTCATAAAGGAGTGCTCATGGTGAAGCTAATATTTCATTATTATGAATCGCATTGAGATTTTTATGATACCAAACATCAATGGAGCACATCTGATGTGTGGCTAACGTCACAGATACATTTCCGGCGGAATTTGTCCTACAACGATTGTGTCCGGTTACCTTGCGGCCAATATCATCCAAAACATATATTTTGCAAAAAGTCTAGTAATTTCATCTATGTCACACCTGGCATATATTTCGTACTTGCGCGATTTTGGGTCTTATTTCAGTAATGTGTTGAGTGACATTTGTATGTATGGGTATTGGTCTGAGGGGCACAAATATGTGTGTTGTCGTCACTACTAGGTCTTTGTCGTCCTACCCTATCTCCTATGCACTAACATGAAGACGTGGTCAGTAATATTTTATACGATATTTCATATATCGTTTCAATATTTATACATTTAAACACCAAGAACATCGCATACATTTCAATTTTGGCGGCCACGCGACTGAAATCGTGACAGTGATTGGCTGTAAGATTTTGTAATGGTGTGACTCAAAGCTACTAAAACCGTGTTTTCCGGAACAAGGAATAACATTAACGATCCGTTTGCACGGTAATTACTGAGCAACGCCATAAACAGACGGAGAGTTGAATGTTTCATGACTTTCCGTTCCTATGAATTATTAAATGGCTGGTGAAGTGTATGCGAGGGATAGAATCTCAGAAACACTGAGGATATTACAACATCCCCTCTCACAATGAATGTAATCTTGCCAAGAAGCTTAAGTTCAGTGTCCCGTTTCCTACATTGCATGGTATCTGAATATCCGATGTGCGTTGCGTGAATAGCGGATCATACATGAACTGATAGTAGTAAGTAAACATAGCATTTGTATTGTTTAAAGAATGCATGGTATATTTCTTCTACATTTGCATTTTATCATTTGCATTATACATTTCGTATTTGATACTTACATATGGCGTTTAAAGTTTACAGCTGCAGCGAAAGACTGCAATAAAGGGTTTTATGACATAGAATGTTTGTAAAGATGATAAGACTATATATTTTATCAAAGTTTCATACCGCTTTCCATAGAGTTGCTTAAATATTATTGTCAGTGCGATTCATATTCTTTTGAGCATATGTGCGTGCACCATATGTCACATTTGGAATTTCACTTTCTTAGTAAAGTACAAATTCTAGTACTTTTGGGGGTTGAGTCCCATCCGGGATTCGAACCCGCACCCTTAGAGTCAGGTACCTAATCGCGAGCACAAAAAGTCAGCCGCCTAGTCAGCTCAGTAGCCGCGACTTCCACAAATGTCAACCCAAAAAAGTACTAGAATTTGTACTTTACTAAGAAAGTGAAATCCCAATTATGGCATATGTTGCATTTGACCACTTTCTGAATGACGTTGTGTAATCATATGTGTGCGTGCTTTAGAGCGTGCGTGTGTGTGTGGATAGGAACTGGGTTGAGGAGGGAGAAGGGCGCCGTGAGTGTGTGTGAGTCAGAAAATCACCCCGTACTCTTCATGGATTCCATCCACAGAGGACCACCACTATGCAGCAATACTCTTGACGGAAGATCAATGGTCACATCCCTTGTGACAATTTCCGCCATATGTAACCAAAGACTGGCCAAAGGCCGGGCATGTCCACACCTCGCGTCCTCATTGATTTATTAATCACAAGTGTTCATCAATTCGATATCAAACAATACATTCATATTTACACCTAGAACAAACGCAGTTGCGCATCGTTCATTTCATGTCTTCCTGATCACCAATATCTCCAGCAATAATGTAGCATATCATATTCTCACCACAACCGATGTTATTCACTGTTAATTATCATGTATCACAATGGTTGCAAGAACAGATATCCCTCAATTAAAATTCCTCAGACGAAATGCTAATCTTGTCATAGTGGTACCAACATTTCTCAGAACAATGTTCCAATTCCGTGGTTGTAATGCCAACATCCTTTCGCCAGACCAGCTTCTAGGATTAAGCAATTATTGTGTGAATGTGAACATTTTAGTGAGTCGTTTCAGGCTTGCTTTCATTGTTTTCTGGTGGTTTGAACGCCGCACTTAGCAATATTCCCTATATGGTCTGTAAATAATCGAGTCTGGACCAGTCAATTCTGTCAGCATCGATCTACGTAATGGGGACGATCTACGCAACGGGGACGATCTACGTAATGGGGACGAGCTACGTAATGGGGACGTGCTACGCAGTGGGGATACGATTACATATGTCAACCAAGTCAGCGAGTCTGACCACCGGATCCTGTCAGTCACCTCTTATGACAGGCATGGGATGTTGAAGACCAGTTCAGACCCGGATCTTCGCGGGTTTCAGCGTTATATCCATGAAAAATCCTTTTGGTCAGCAATGTGTAGTAAGCAGTCTTGATTCTATAAACTCGATGAAACGTGAACTCCATTTTCTATCCTGGAAGCGTGGTAGGGGGCGAACCATCCGATATATAACACAGGCTTCCACAAAGCTCACTTCGCACACACTAACAACCAATTTAAACACAAACTACGGAGCCTGGTGGAAATCTGTGCATAGCGACACCATCACCCGACCCCAAGGAACAACTGACGGCAACACAACAATTCGGCATGTCTTTGGTGACGTCGAGAAATCAGCAAAATGACGAGAATCCTACATGGAATCATTGCATATTCTCATCGATCCGTTCATGTTGTTCACAGCTATTTTCCCTTTTCATCGAAATAATTGTGTTACTGGGGCGTTGTTTTCATATTGTAATTGTTAGTTAGTACTTTGCATCTGTTTCGCCGATAGTCTTTTACAGATAATTGGCATGACTCAAACGTCAAAGTCAAATAATCATTGCTCTCCATAAACTAACGGTTTAACACGAGAATGGCATTGGGATATAAACACGCACCAGATAGACCGCCAGCATACAGTAGGGATATTGCTGGTCTTTACTAAAACGTTTGATATGGTTTGGCATAACAGGGCCTGTTAAAAGTTCAAAACTTAGGCCCAATAATTACTCATGGACTCAACAAACACTTCTGAGTATAGACGAAACACTGTCGGACCCGTGCCCCTGAAGGAGTTGTATGGTAATCCCAACCCTTTTCAAAAATATGTTAAACGAACTCTTTGCTGAGGAATTCTAGTCCAAAGTTTCTTAGAGTGGCATTTTTAGAAGTTGGAGAGTCAGTCTATTTACTTAAGATTAGTTCAGGAACTTCATGGTTGAACAAAGTTCTGCACCCAAAAGGTTTCTCCTTATCTAAGTGAAAAATTACAAAATTGGTCAACAACAGCGCTCTTGTGGTCACCAAAAGCATCAATCTAGCTAATAAGCTACTCCGATAGGCACTATACAAGGTCCATGTATGAGCTAAATTGAGGTTCTCATTAAACGCCGATTAAACCACCTGTGTAGTCTTCAAAGGTAAACGTACTAAATCAATTTATCTTAAAACAGCCTCATTAAATTTCAAAAGCAAACTAAATTCTTAGGTTTTATATTCAAGGCACACATCACCTGGACTAAAATGTCTTGGCATGTTGTAACGGTACTCTACTTTTCCTGCCCAACCTATCCTTGAAAAGTGTTGGCGATATGTCCAAGTAAGACTGTCCACACAGTGCGAGTCGACCAGTACTGTGTACCAGTGTCCACTCATTAAGGCTCCTTCTACACTAACACCTACATCTGGCCAAGACTCGACTGTATACAGACAGCCTTCGCAACACAATGAGAGTGACGGGTGCTCCCAATAGGGCTAGGGATGCTTCTTTAATGGAAGCACCTGGTGTTATCACTGGTCTTTAGTGCTATGTTAATAATAATATTTAATTTTACCTTGTTTTATCCATTCATGTTTGGGCGCTGGGATAGTCTTCTTCACGTAAAAGTCCTGGGTTTGATTCCCCACATGGGTGCAATGTGTGAAGCTGATTTCTGGTGTCCACCGTCGTGATATTGCAGGAATATTGTTTGGCTCGGCGTAAAACCACACACACTCACTCACCATTAATGTTATTTTCAACAATATTGGGTCCAGTGGAATCTGAGTACATAATCGAGACTGGTCAGTCTCTGGCCTCTGGATCCCATACAAATTACAAATTAATCTAGAATCTTCTTACACTAACCACTTACAACAATATGTCAGAATACCAATTTAGTTTATCCTCCGTTTGATTTTAGCTCTTTGCCCATTATTTGTAAAAGCAACAAACCTTTCTTTCATCACAACCCTCAAGTGTTGTCTCAACAGCTTGACCATCGATCTACGGAAATTGGGATACGATGACATGTGCCAAGTGATTCAGCGAGTTACCCGATCCCGTTAGTCGCTCTTTAAGGTCAGTTCAAATGGGGTTTTACATCGTACATAGAATATTTCGTTCACGTGCATGCGTGGGTATCTGTTTCTGCTTATACGTAAGCTGGTTTTACAGTGCTCGCTCTCTGAGATGCCATGGCATGACGTAGCCGGGTGTCGAACCCGCAACCTTCTGCTCTCCGGGCGGACGCTGTAACCACTACAGGTGGTCAGTTGCCCATACGACAAGCATGGGTTGCTGAAGACCAATTCTAACCCGGATCTGCACGGATTGCATAGGCTGATCCAGAAGGGGGAAGGGATTGCAGGGGTGCACACCCTCGGGTGAAAATGAAATGCGTCCACCCGCCCGTTTGTGGTGTCCCTCGCAGTGATATTGCTTTAATGTTGCTAAAAGCGACGTAAAACCCATCTCACTCACTCACCTTTCTCCTGGCTTTTGAGGGTCCGGGGTAGAATAGGCCTTCAGCAGCCCATGCGTGCTATGTAAGGCTACTAGGCTTGTCGTAAGAGGCGACTAACGGGATCGGGTGGTCAGGCTCGCTGACTTAGCTGATACATGTCATCGATTCCCAGTTGCGCAGATCGATGCTCATGTTGTTAATCACTGGATTGTCTGGTCCAGCCTCGCTTATTTACAGACCGCCGCCACATAGCTGGCATATTGCCGAGTGTGGCGTAAAACTAAACTCACTCACTCACCTTTCTCTCCTACTGTTTGGGAGTTCAGGTGAAGAGTGAGCCTCGAATATGATCATAAACTTTGGAAAAAGTTGATTAAATACATTATATGTTTTTGGATGATAAATACAGTAAATATGGTGGGTGTCTATCATGTCAGAGCTGAGGACATTTTGAGGAAGGAACGAGGTATGACAAGGGTTGAAGCCCGGGTTTCGAGACTTCTAATGTTGAAAGGCTCTAGGTTTCCGATCCACAAAGCGTTCGTAGCTTTACGACCTGTCGTAACTCTATAGTTTATCATTTGCTTACGAATGTCGTAGCGCTTCGAACGTTTTGTGGATCGGAACCCTAGTTCATCATCTCTCGTGAGAATTTGCGTAGTTTGGGGAAGATCGAGCCTTGAGATCACTAACATCAACCATAAACTAAGCAACAATCTCACAGCGGAAACATCTAACCTTAACTCCCAAGAAGAAGGCAAAGTCCATCCCACAACATAACCGATTCACTTTCATGAGGCCGCACGTTTCATGAGGTTTGACACACACGACCATGGCTAGCAAGGAAAGGGGAATTAATTTGGTCTTATCACATGACAAGTGACCGTCACTCCAAGCAGTTCCGACGTTGTTTATACAACTGAAGTCAGCTGAAAATATGACGACTTCTAATGGGTTGGGTTGCATAAAAACGCAGCTGTGGAGCGGAGGCGGGGCATGCAGACGACATCTGATCTTCGGACCCGTAATTCGTACTCCAGTAATGTGAGTTGAAACAATTTGACTCACCTTTCGTTTTATGATTTCATAGAGTCGGATCTTTGAAATGTTCTTCGTCTACTTGTGCTGTTGGTTTTGGGCACATTACACCGGGTTGATCGTCATAATTTGGGGTTCTTTGGTACCGTTTCCACAGTTTTCCACATTAAAGGAATATTGGTACGCTGAGTCAAGATAGATTCCGACAAACCGGGAGCCGGTAGGTAGAGCTTTGGAAACGCTGCATTCACACATAAGTGTATTAATGAGCACAGGTCACAAATCGCTTGTAGTTAAGCAACGTTCGAAGCAGAGGTTCCTCAGATGCGTGACTGTGTTAAATAGCGTAACTCTTGCGAGATTCTAGGACTTTAGTCGTGTGATTAATGTGTTACCTTAGGCAAGTGACTTTGGTCTAAATAGTCTCTGGTTCACCCAACAGAAAATGGGTACCCGGTGGGATAAGTCACGTGACAATAGCCTTCAAGCGCCTTTGAGCAGGATATCTAGCCTGGAAAAGGTGTATTATAAATATTCTCAGTCTTATATTGTCCGTCTGATTGAGAACACTACCTTTAATACTGTTATCATACACAAACTAGTACTACACATTTGAATGATGGCAGTAAATCACAGGTGTATGACAATCAAAATCAATAGCATTACCACATGTTCCATGATCGACCTTATGAAAGTTTTAAAAAATGACACCCTCCGCACATGCTTCGTGCGGCATGTGCAAGCTATGGGATGTGTTATGGTGTTAAACAGATATATACGTTTTTGAACAACGTGTTTTTGTCTTCGTTCTGTATATATTTTCGGATTCATATTTCTCTTCACGATCACCTACTTTATTTAGAGTATATAAATGCAAATTATTCAGGGTATATCCTAGGTTGAATGTTTGCAATAATTGTGTAGACGTACATGAGACTTTTCCATTAGTTTTGTGTGAGGTTGAACAGGAGAGATTACTGGAAACACGAAATATGTTCTGAATTCTGTGGTAACGGACAAAAAGAAGATGGACGACTAGACGGTGAATAGGTCAAACATTTATAACATAAGCATAGGCGGATCCAGGAAATTTCGGGATGGGGTTGGTGTAGGTGTGTTGGGTCTTAACCCCCCGACTTCAATGTGGCCTTTAGTTATTTTGCAAGGGGTAGTGCGGAGGGCAGGGTCGAACGCCCTGAATCAACACCCTCACCCCCACTTGAGTCCACTGATAATTTCTCTCAGCAATATGGAAGCGTAATTACCACTCAAGGAGACCGTACTGATTGCCTGTCCTGGCATATTCCGGCTTTCTTATATTACAGCTTTAACAACAATTATCCCTTGCTCGCAATTTGTATAAGTAATTTGATTTAATAATGAATCTTAGTCACATGAACCATTAACATTTAAGACAGACCCCAACATCAGAAGAACGTGTATTAATAATGGTAAATTTTATTACAGTTTATCGTACATTTCCCAGATTCGTTTCAGTCTGCGTTCAAATCTGAACCCCGATTTATATCAGATAGCAGACTCAATTATTATGAAGTTGTATGAAGCAGTGATGAAAGCAATAAATAAAGGGTTTAGCTTGAAATAACACGCTGTTTGCCCGCGGGCGTGTGTGTAGATACTTGAATGTTTACAAATATTATCTCACGAATGTCAGATGTTGAAATGCACTGTCCTTTATATTTTCACTTTTTAAGATATATAGGATCGGGTACTCTGACATTTATGATATCAACTGATCTGGAGATATGTAAGTAACGATTGGATTTCCTGTGCATCTATCGCCAACGATGATGTATTACAAAAAAGAGGCTTTCAAGACACAATGAACATATTTTACGACTGCTTCATGTGGAAAAACTGGACCAGTTTTAATAATCCTTTCAAAAAAGTCATTTTTTGTGTTTTATGCCGTAACTAATCCTATGTAAACATGAAACATTTATGTTCGATTGCAATTCACATCTCAAACATACAAACGCAGATCATCTTTGTCTAATCGTCTTTTGAAATGATCATCATTTTGAAATTCATTTATCATGTAATGAACATTATTTTCATGGAAAATGCATTAATTAATAAACGTTAGCACTAGTAAAACGCTTAATGTCTGACATTATACAAATCTGAGAGAAATAGAGAGTTCATATTGAATTATTGGAAGATTCAGAAACGAAACTTAACGAAATCTACACTTAGACTTCCTTTTCAGTCAGAGCTGGGTCAAAGAGAAAATAATATGTGTCGGGGACCGTAAATCTGAACTAAAATATCAGAAAGATATTAATATAAATACATTTCATGGAACCTTTTCAAAATATAAAGAAACAAGGTCAAGACTCATATACGACTTCGTTATGCTACATGCTACATTGGTGTTTTAGATTCCAGGATTCCAGGCTTCACCACTTGAGTGTAAATAAACAACAAAATCTTTAGAGCCGATGAGTAGACAAAAGACAGAGGTATCAGATCAATATTCTAGGGTCAGGGTCCAATCTGGACGTGTCAAACAGAGTCCTTTGAGGGAGAATGATATATACAATGGAAACTATATATGTTTGCAGACAACGTAGACACAGGAGATGGCGTGCTTACATACTTAGACTCTAATGACTGAGACGGAATGAGGGTTGTCAATCTGATTATGCACTCTACAATTATTAAAGGAGGACTAAGGTCTTTTGAATTGGTTGCCCCTGTGTCAAAGCACTCAGCCATGTTTCCCTGCTGCAAGTGCACATCAAAGATTTAGTCCAGATGCTATTCTTATACAAATGTTTTGACAAAGATCTTAAAGGCGACTACGCCTAGACCGAAAATTATCTTCGATCGTTGACCACAGCGCCATTTGCTAGTTTTTAAAATGCAAAACAAACTCACTAAGAATTATATTTTATGTGCGCTTCAGATAGAGTTATCCCGCTTCAACAGCCCGACGATAGGTGGCACAAAAACGACCTTGACACACCTCCGCGCAGCAGTCAACATGGCACTGAACCGGCTTTCTCGCTTTGGCATTATCTCTGTTAGAACCTCGAAATGCACATCGTTAGTCCGCATGTTTTCAGGTAATTTGAATACTTTCTGAACAATTTAACCTATTTCAAAGATTCATGCAGCGTGACATCGTATATTTCATTTGCACACCTGTCGTATGCCATGAAGCGTAACAGAGAATTCGCGAGCATGTCGATACAGCTGCCGAATTTAGCATTCTGGAGAATGCTAATGGCACTCAGCGACTAGATACTGTTACAACCCTAGCTTTAGACGTGGTTACCCTTTAACGTGCTACCATCTCACCGACTTTCCTCAGACTGACGGCGTTTGTGTAGTGTCGAGAACATTCATCAACATGTCAACCAGAAACCTGTGCAAGAAGAACTGGTTGCCTCCACGAAGCTTTTCCTTTTTTAAATAAATCATTTGCCCGTAACCCCATCTTTGTACACAGTAAAAGGGAGTCCCCTGCAGTAATATTCCAACACTGAAATAAGTTCATTGTTTGATTTTTATACCTGAACTGTTACCAAAATCCAAAACATCAGGCAGGTAATCTGTACTACTCTCAGGAAAATAATCAACAAAAATCTGCACAACAAATGTGGAAATTTGATCCAAGTACGTAGGTTTTACTAGGTTTATAACTGAGATGCAGTTTTCCTTCTAGCATTCAGTCTAGGTAAACCTATCCTCAGTACTTTTCCTTACACTCCACCACTGAGTCTAACAAAATCTTATGGGAGGTCGCCTCAGGTAACCTTTAACCAATCAGAACACAGCTTACCGAATCACAAAAGTGGACATTTGCACATACCATTTGAACTTTTTATCTCGAAAAGGTTATGTACCCGAACGATTCTGAATGCTATTTAGCGTACGCTCACTTCCGGGTGATGCACATGGCGTACATAAACCATGACAACAGTGAGTAAACAGTCGCGGAAAATAATGGTTTTGGCAATATTCAAGGATGTTATCTTGTTGAAATATTAGCTATGGTAACCATGTCAACAGAAAACCCAAAGCGTATATACTGCAGATCAAATAACTGTGTTTTATGCGGTTTTTTGTTTGTGGAGAGATATGTGTCCATGACCTGAATATTTTGAAAGTCCCTCCGACCCCCTAAATAGTAACTGTTGTCTGATTGGTTAAATCTATCCACCCGTCTCGCGTTTGATTGGACAGTCCTTGGTCGCTCAAAGGTTACCTGACGCGACCTTCTACTAGGTTTTGTGAGACTCAGTAGTGGAGTGTAACAAAATACACTGAGACTGAGTTTACTTAGACTGTTCTAACATTATGGTTTTAATATTCCAAGTTTGTGAAAGAATAGTTATAGTTATCTTGGTGCTGAGACCAGTTTGTGGAAGTGGCCCAGAAAGTGAAGAACATAATGTATTCAGAACACAATGGTGTTCACATCTGCGAAAAAATTTGATGCTTATTTCATCAACACCTATGGTAAAAAGTCAATTAGAAGACAGTGTTCAACATGAGAACAGTCTATCTCAACTGGAATAAGTTCAAGACTTCTTAACAAGTCACTTACCTTTGGAACAGTTGCCAGTTTAAGTTAATGCCCCACACAGTGGTGATAATGAACCACAGAGTAGTGATATAAGATACAATAATTGCATCAATATCTAGCTTCCCTCGTGTCAGAATTGCTCAGTTGAATAAAATCATTCAAACTGTAGCTCATGCATTGCTGTTACACGAAGTAGTGATTTCCCATCTACATCCTAGTGTAAGCTCAGATATCTTTCTGTATGTGCTGAATACACTGTGAAACTGCACCTCATAGATCTTCAAAATAACATTTATTTATGTGAATCAGGATTGAATTATTTATACAAGAAATCTTACATGGAATAGGGTCTGCAAAATTTATATTGATTAAGTATTGACTGTGTTGTACAACCATAACTAACCAGCCTGGAGCTGTTTACAACAAAAGTCATGGCTACAAAAAAAAAAAAGATGAAAATACAAATACATGTATCACCTCGAGTTATTCTTGCATTTTTTTATTCTGCTGTGGTAAGCTCAGTGATTAATTGTTATCATACCTTAACCACGGCTCCAGATGATTTTTCAACATCATGAGTACATATTCATACACAATATGGGAGTACTGGAAAACAATAAGGGTAGATACAGACCGAGGTATAAAAAAAATCCCATTGCCTGAGATCTGGGACAAGTAAGTTTTCATTTTTAGCAATCAAATAATGGTATCTTACTTGTCTGTGGACTGCTAGATAATTTCTGCTTAAGATTTCAAACTGCAAATACACTTTGATTTCATTTCATGTCTGCTCAAAATGTAGCTTTATGATAAATAAAGCAAAGTTATCTTTCTTTGCTATTTATCACTTCTCAATAAATAGTCCACTGACCTGTGACGTCAAGTACCATGTTGATTTGTTCTTTCACAATTACAGCATCCTGATTATGTCATTAAAATCAAGGCGTGGAAAATTAGTCAGGACAAGTTTGTGGCAAATGGCTTTTAGAAAACTTTTTGAACCCCTGTTAAGTACTGAATGGAATTTTATTGGAGTACCAGTAATCTTGTTTTGTTTCACATATGCACCACAATATTGCTACTTGTGTCAACAGGCCAAGAAACATTGAAACAATGAGTGAGTGAGTGAGTGAGTGAGTGAGTGAGTGAGTTTAGTTTTACGCCTCACTCAGCAATATTCCAGCTATATGTCGGCAGTCTGTAAATAATCGAGTCTGGACCAGACAATCCAATGATCAACAACATGAGCATTGATCTGTGCAATTGGGAACCGATGATATGTGTCAACCAAGTCAGCGAGCCCTACCACTCAATCCCGTTAGTCTCCTCTTACGACAAGCATAGTCGCCTTTTATGGCAAGCATGGGTTGCTGAAGGCCTATTCTACCCCGGGACCTTCATGGGTACAATGAAACAATACTTTTTCAGAAAAATTAATCTGTAACTGATTCTAAGACCACATACCATTGCTGTGATACACGTCTGCTACATTTCCTAAATTAGTTCCCACCACATCATACATATTTTCTTTCCATACATGCGGTGATGCATCCCTTATCTGGAACCCTGCATACCAGCATGGATTGCTGCTCTCAGTATCACTGGATTGTCTGGTCCAGACTTGATTACTTACAGACCACTGGATTATGACTGCAGTACTGCTGAGAACAATGTAAAAACAACGATCTATCTCAGTGTTAGAACTGTCTGGTCAGTAATTTGTTATTTTTCAGCATGTGGTCTCTGTCAATAAACCACCGTGACTGTTCCTTCGTTACAGGCAGTGCTCCTCTTGGCAGCCAGCAGCCGGTGGGGTTTGTTGGTTTGGGACTGATGGGCAACCACATGGCACGGAACCTCATCAAGAAGGGCTACCCTCTCATAGTGTATGATGTCTCCAAGGATGCTGTAGAAGGACTACGAAAGGATGGTGAGTCATGCCAGTAACGATGGCAACACTTATTACTTATTTGATTAAACTGGATTGAAATTGATGCAGGAAAGGAGTAGTATAGGGAATGGGGGTTTTGGCTCACTTTCAAGAAATGTCTCTACAACGCCTTATTTACTAAATAAGACGTTGGTGGGCCCCTTAGCTCTTGCTACTATTACCCCTACTACAAAAAAGTTGGCGGTAATTACTGTGCCTTGGTAGGAGGTAATACTGTGCCGTACGGTACGATCAATAATTCTTCTCTTACAAACCCCCTACCCGGCCCATCCCTCAAGTAGTACAAGTTAGGTTCGTCGGCTTTCATATCCACTTTATCTATGTTGTAAGTTTTGACTGACCATATAGGATCGGTGGCCCGCTTACGGCTATCGCCCTCGTGTTCCCCCGGCTGGTATAGATACCTCACTAGGGCCCTATCTGGTATCTGTTTCTCCTTCCCACGCAATGGAGCGGCCGACTCTGCAACTATTGATTTTAGTTTGATAGCGTCTGCCGGTTTCTTACCGGTGAGACGGGTGACTTCATGGTTGATTGCCGACACCACCTTGGGTAACCTCGTGACCCATTCAGTCGATCGTTTTCCAGGGGTGGTCATCTCCCTAGCATACTGATAGCCGAACAAGCGCTCAGCCAAAGTCCTATTAAATCTCTCAACTATGGCTTGGCTGCGATGGGCTCCGGCCGTGCCACGCCTGACCTTTGTATCGTGTTTGGCTAGCAGTTGTGACACGGCACCCATGAACTCCCGTCCGGGGTCAACTTGCAGCTCTGTTGGCCACGTCAGTGGGCTGCGTTTGTATATGCGTTCAAATCCTCTGGCTACCTGGGCCGAATCTTTCGTGGTCAAGGGTTCGGCTTCCTTGTAACGACTGGCTACATCCACTACGGTTAAGGCATACTTGTACCTCTTATCGTGGGGTAGGAACAGTAGGTCTGCCTGGTGAATGCTATTAGGTATGTTAATACCGAACCTCCTTCTAGGCACGTAGCGTGGTGCCGGCAAATAGATCTGCCACAGGGCTTGTTTTTCAAGCCACGCTTTGGCTTCCTCCGGGGGTACTCGCGCTATTTTAGCTAGCTTATCTACTGCGTTAGCTCCTTTCCAGTACCCACGCGGGCTGTAGTAAATAGCCTCAAATTTTTTCATGTCCATACGCGTATGTGTTTATTCCATCAATAGCTATCCAACGTTTCGTGTCCATAGGCGATAGGGACGTCTTGTTTATAGTCAGTCCGTATATCTTATGCCCATCACTTCTAAGTGTGTTCATTTTATGTCTAAAGGTACGGGTCTTGAACAGGGCTTCCTTGAATCTGGCGTGTTTGATGTGTTGTTTCACCACATACTTCTTAACCCCCTTAGCCTTCCGGATCTCACTATTGTCGGCTTTCAGTATGGAGTACATCTTAGGTCTCAAACCTATGTACTCGGCTATGGGCGTGCCAGCACACTCGTCCTTCATCTTACCTAGGACCTTTTTATTTACCGTACTGTGTAGGGTATGGGTCTTAGGGTAGTCGCTGGTGTCGTATAAATCGAGGTGTTTTTTCATGTCCTCGTACACGTCCTCGGTTCGAATCTCCATCAGCAGGGAATCCGTGTCAGTGTACAGTACTTCACACCTGTCGCCGTACTGTTTCTTGAGCTCGTTGTAGTAAAAGTCGTACATCAGGTGTTTGGATAAATCGAGGATGCTCATCCCCACGTAAACAGGCCGGTTGAATTTTATGTGTTTTTTCTTCATGTGTATGGCAACCAGGTTGTCTGTAAATATTTTATTACGGTTGAATGCCGGACTGGCTATCAATTTCCTGAGCTTGTCTTCCTCACTAGATCTAACCAGCTTCACGGTCACGCGTTTCCTCAGGTTCTCCATAGTCTTACCAAACACCGAGTTGTTCATGAGCTTGTAGAGATTTTTCTCAAAATCACTGGTGGCTTTTTTTCGTAGGTCTGTGTTCATTCTGATGTAGGGCTCCATCCATGGGCTCTGGTCGAACATGAGCACCCTGTGTATTTTGGTCAGCCTCATACCCAACGACAGGTACAGCTGTAGGTTGCGATAGTGAACGATGTACTTGGTCTTATTTATTAAGTTAGGCACGAGTTTTTCAACGTCTGTCACACGACCACCTGACAAGTTATGTTGGTACTCAGACATCCAGTCTGTGTTAACCCTCATACGTTCGGGTGCAAGGGGATAGCTGTTGTGCGATGTGTGTAATTCCTTGGGATACTCTAAGTCAACTTCGAGGATATACCCTTTGTTCGAATCTGGTGCAACCTCCATAACATCAACGTGGGGTACCCATTCGAATCCCCCTGTAGGTAGATACTGACTCATGGCCCAGCCGTACAGGTTGTTTGCATCGAGGTAGAGAATGTGATTGGTTGGTTTGTTAGGATCGTAACCTTTCACGTATTGATTATTTGCTTTCGCGTATCGTTTGGATGCCATGGAAATCCCACCTCGCAAGCCTTTCTCAATGAATAGGTGCATGTCGTAATCTGTGAGCAATTCCAAATTAACTCCGGTCTTTTTAAGCAAGGCGTCCCACGACAGACCTGGGCTGGTGTAATACCATGCGGGGTCGAGTTTATACTGCTTGAAACATGTCTGCCTAAACGTTTCAAACACGTCGGCTAACAGCAGTACATCTGTCCTCAAGTACAGGTCGTGATAATCGCCCAGGTTCTTACAACCCAGTTTATTCCATACGTTAGTCGCGTGCGAGTAATCATCTCGTGAGACGGACGCCTCATTCAGCTTGCTATAAAAGCAGTCAATAGGGGGTAGTCTGGTCTCGGTGAACTTGGCCCAACTATCCATGTACTCATAGGGGTACACACCCTTCCTCATAAGCAGGGGTCTAGTCTCGGCGTCTGTGTATCGATCGGTGATAGGGAAGGTATTGTTGGCCTTGACCAGACTGTCGAGTGATGATAGGAGGAACTGAAACGAGTCAATGAACCTAAGTCCGTTTAAGCTGAAGGAGATGTATCTCTCCATGTTGTTGGGGATGCACGTTATATTACCATCGATTTTCGCGATGGCCTGCATGATCAAGTGTGAGTCATACCCTCTCAAGTTGTGAAAGACAACGGGGATGTTTATTGTCCTAGGGTTGATTTTAAGCTTGAGGTTGCACGCGCTGTGAGAGGCGCCTCTATACTTACCAGTTATGTGGCAGTGATCTCTCACCGAATCACCGTTAAGTGGTGAGTCGCACACGTGACAGTTAGTGCTACTAGCGTGAGCTAGCCTGTCGACTCGGGTCATACGCATGGGAGCGATTCTATACAATGCATTCCTAATAATTTTTTCTTCCTCCTGCAAACACTTTAGAAACCTTTCAGCACACTACCGGAGCTTTCGTTTCCCCGTCACAACGGACGACAATGTATCCAAACGAACAGGCTTTATGCTCTTGTGTCTTGTGGGTGAAGCTACCACTAGGGGGTGTGGGGGTATCCCCCACAACTAAGGCTTCGAAGTCGGCGTATATGATATAAGGTACAGACATTTGGTTCTTGTGGTTACTGAATTTTAGGATATTATCACCTTCCTTAGGCATGTCGACTCGTATGGCCGTCTGCCCCACACCTTGACAATCATACCGGTGGGATTCTAATAAATCAGCTCGTGTGAAGCCATGTAGGCATCGTTCACAGAAGTGGGTCTTTTCTCTGTGTGCCGATTGGTCATACAACAGCCTGCTAAAGTGTTTTATCCATGTGTAGTGATACTTGTCACCTCGCTGGATCATGAATACATTGATAACTTGGCGATCCTTCACCGGGCTGACCCTGTGTACTATTGTTGTGTTACCTTCGTGCCCAAAGACATTTATAGCCAGATTATTCTGTTTTTCTACTTTAGTGATCTGGGATATGGGGGTGGGTTCATCTATACCATCCCAGTTGAGCCCATCGTCTTGGGGATAGCTAGAAAGCCTATCTGAATTAGCGCCAGCTGGAAATAAGGCTGACCTGATAGCTAACCTCAGGCAATCGTTTCCTCTATTCTTAACGTTTACTATGGCATGTTTGTTCCTATAGTAGGGAGGTAAGGCTAGGTATGACCCGCCTCTGAACGGCACGTAGTTAGCTATGTCTAGATAGACATTATCGATTTTATCTACAGCCCACCCGGACCCCAAGTGTGTGTAGCGTTCTAGGTATTCTCATATCTGCTGAAAACTGGTATCGATTGATACGTCAATGGTCTCTGCATGTGTGACGACCTCTTGTTTACCTCGGAAGTAAGGCTGAACATACTCAGTGGTACTCCCAACCTGCTTATCGAGCGACATTTTCACTGTGATCTGAAACTCGATACTTCCTAGGTTATTTAGTTCCTGGTTGATCTTATCAGCTATCAGAGGCTTGATATCTGTAATGTCTATGTTTCTATCAACGCACATGCGCCAACCTCTCAAATAGTTGCCTACGGCGTGCTCAGTGCGCACGAACTGTAGGTCAATAGCTCTATTCTGTCGTAATAATTCTACAAGCTGTGGTTTTCTCATACGAGAATACCCGCCTAAACCCAAATCGTGTGCCTCGGTTTTCAGTTGTTTTACAGTGGGACGTGCTACGGGGGCATGTGATAACAATGCGGTTAACCCGGCTCTCCCCAGGTTTGAATAACCCGTGTGTCCAAGCTGTTTTGCTTGAGCTTTTAATTGTTTTACCGTAGGAGGGGCTTCTAAACCTAGTAATCTCAACAATGCTGACTTCCGCATTCGAGAATACCCGATGACACCTCTCTGTTTTGCGACCTTCTTCAGCTCGCGTACAGTAGACATAGTGTTTACACCTAAGAGAACTAATGTCTAATTGGTTCACAGTAACCTTAATAAAAAATATATTTCAATCCTGTATTTTATTTGACATGTCTAAGAGACCAATTCTCGGAAGTCTTCTATCAGCGAGGTATCATGTGATAACAATCCGACTAACCAGTCTCTCCCCATGTTTGAATAACCCGTGTATCCAAGCTGTTTCGCATGAGTTTTTAATTGTTTTACCGTAGGAGGGGCTTCTAAACCTAGTAATCTCAACAATGCTGACTTCCGCATTCGAGAATACCCGATCACACCTCTCTGTTTTGCGACCCGCTTTAGCTCGAGCACAGTATACATAGTGTTTACACCTAAGAGAACCAATGTCTAATTGGTTCACAGTAACCCTTTCACGCATTGGAGTCTATCTTGAGCAGTCGCCTACGTTCTTTTATGTAGCCTTTTTTATTCTCGTAGATGAGTTGATGTCTGACTACGTTCGCTCCGTGAGCTTTACATAGACAGTAGTGCCCTTTAACCCCGATACCACACACAGAACACGTGTAGTTAGGACTTCCCATATGGAAACAACAGAACCCCTGATTCCTGCATTTCCTACCACAGGCCTCGGTCTTCCCCATAAGTATGTATTCGCATCGGTATGGAGCGGGTCTCATGTTTACTTATATAGGTATTTTAGTTTAATTGCTTCGCAACCAACGCAGTAGCTGCTATACCCAAAACTATGAAGCCCAGTTCACGATTCATTTGTCCCTTGGATGGTGTGTAGTACTGAGCGAGTGTGGGTTTATTGAGCGGTTCCAATCGTTTACCAGTTAGTAGGTAGTATTCTTTCATTGCTTCATCGACATCGTTGAATGTTTGAACGGCATGGTTTTCACGCGTGAGTTGTTCGTTAATAAAATCGATCCTCTGGAGACGTTTTTTAGCGTACTCGGCCTGTGCTCTTTGTAATTTCTCAGTAGCGAGATCGTGCCGCTTCCTTTCTTCCTGTATTTCAGCCGCGTGATCATCTCGTAGTTTCGAGAAGAGGAAATTACTCCCGGAAAATGCCAGGGCATTCACTAACGCCCCACCGACCATCATAGCTATCGTGGCCATCCCTATATTTATTTCATTATATTATCAGGTATTATTCCTTGTTTTACTAGGATGTCTTTTGTGGCCATCGCCATACCAAGGTTCATTATGAGCATACCCATATCCTGCAGGTTGAAATCTAGCTTGATAGTTGGTTGTTTAAGCACCATTTTAGTCAACCAAGCGTACCCTACGGCTAGACTGGCGACCACTGTGGCGTGGTATGCGTCGTTGACGAATGTTTTCCCCTCAGACATATGTATATGATATAAAAATATTTAAATTATAACATGATATGCGGGTCGACAGTGGGGCCTGCCGGCGGCGTGGGGGTACCCCCAGAGTTTCCCTCACTGTGGGAGGGTACCCCCACGTATAACCATGTTATAACCACGGCAGCAGTTACGCCTACAGCCAACAACAGTCGGGTTGGGTTGGCCACTTTATGTTGGTTACACCACCGTTTTTTACCGGCAGCTACTCTCTTAGGATTCTTCTGCCTGGTTACTGTGGTGGGTACCCCCACTGAAGGGGTTTCCACCGTCACCTCGGGACTCACTGTTGGGGGTGGGGTCTCCTCCATCACTGTTGGGGGTACCTCCACTGGGGTTTCCTGTGCAGCATCCATCTATACTATTATTATTATTCTTTCTCTCAAATTGACAATGTTTTGCCGTGATAATCGCCGCCGTCACTGGAGCCAACAACATACCATATTTGTGGTACAGCCCGCAGCTGATAGAGCTCACGGCGTGTTCGATAAAAGGGTCTTTCTCGAGGTCCTCCCACAGGTAAAGTCGTCGCTCTGGTGGAATGGGAAGGAAGTGTGATACAATACCGGTGTATATCTGGGTCATAGCCGATCCTATTGTCTTTGTCATTTCTGCTCCGAGCCGGGACTCGTATCTAGCGTACAGCTTATCGATTTCTTCAGCTGACATTTTATGAATTTTATCCGGAGTGTAGTCTCCAAAGTAATGTTTGGCTTTGCCGCCAACAGCCAACGCCACCAGTTTCTCTCGCTTATCATCAGTGGGGCCTGCCGGCGGCGTGGGGGAACCCTCCAACGACAATTGTTCGAGCAATTCCTCACACTCCATCTTATAATATAACAAGTAAGATTTAGTTTTAACTATATAATACCCGATACAGACAAAACACAGAGAAATGAAGGTTAAGTTGCACACGACAAATACTTCAAATATCATAGCTATGCTTAGCTTTGCTTAGCTTTGCTTAGCTTTGCTTAGCTTTAGCATACTATATATGCTACTGGTTGGTCGGTTTTTAGAACGAGCTTAGCGTGTTTAGTTTCAGCGAGCTGTTTCTTCACCCGTTCCCGTTCTAATTTACTCATCACATCGTTCTCTCTCAAACACTCCTCAAACGAATCCCTGTCCTTGCAGTGAAATAAGGCCACCCATCGCGTCTGCTCCCTGAGGTCTTTCAACACCGAGTTGAACTTCTGCGTTAGCACCCAGACGCTGTGATTTGCATGCCGGCCGGAGAAGGCCAGGCACGATAGCATGTCTCTCTTTTTTGTTATCTCGCGATTAGCGCTGCAGTCGTCCAGTATGAACAGCGTCGGTTCCCCTTTAAATTTCTCGTGAAGAGCTTTCAACCAGTCCTGCAGGCGTGTTCCAGGGTCGATTTTGTGTACGTCCGGGTCCGTCATCACCCAAGGTCGCGCGTACGTTTTATTCATGCTCAGAGTAGGGCACATGATAACGATGTTATCGAAAACATCCTTGTAATAACCCTCTAACATATCCAACACGAAAACGGTCTTCCCACAGCCAGTCTGCCCGCATATGATAGCGCAGTGTGGGTCAGTGGGTAACCCCAGGGGGTACCCCCCATCAGTAGATGGCTTGCACGAATCTCCCATTGTCTATATTAAGTTGCGCGTCCATAATAACGTACAGATATAATTTCAACTTACCAGCGGTTTGAGCCTTCTTAGTAATCTGGATGGTTATCCCTTCGCTGCCGTTATCTATACGACGCCCGCTGCCGTGCAGTTTATCATCATCCGTGGATCGCATGTCCAACCATAGGGCGTACTTGGTGGTCAGGTATTCACCGATCTGCACGGAGCCGAGGTCCAGGTCCTTTGTTATATAATCCCCCACTGGTAGCTTTTTTATCTCATCCCACTGCTGGTGTGGTCTCATACCATGACTGAACAGCTGGTTTGGCACGCCCTCGATGGTCACTTCCACCTTTTCAATCTCGGGGTTGAAAAACTTCTCGCTGTCCCTCCGGAATGGATCGTAATCCTCCACGGGGACGACCAGGATACCTTTCATCGATCGCGCCGGCACATTCAGGTTGATATTCCACACAGTGTCGCTCTTATCTCGCACGACTGATCTATGCCTCAGTACGCGATCGTACAGGATAGCCATCTTCCCAGAGTACTGGCTTCGAACCTGCCTGGCCAGCTCCGGGCTAGTGACCATGTCGAACTCCAGAGAGATGTTGTCTATGGCATAACTAGCCTCATCACCGTTCGGCGTACGCACTACTTTGCTATAGTCGTTAAACGTGAGCTCGTATTCGAGCCTATCACCCAGCGCGGCCTGGTAAAACGGCGCGTGTCCCGTGAGCAACTCGAAGTCGAGCGGCACGCAGAATCGATTCCCGTATGCTAGAGCGATGGCCTTTTCACCGTCCGATAGCTTGTCTTGCTGGTCTTGCGTGAAGACGTATCCTATGCGCGCCCGGGTTGATTTGCTGATACCCTGGTACACATCATTGACTCGTTCTCTCTCGCTTTTCCAGAGATCCTTGTAGCAGTGAAACACGTCGCTGTCGTCGATGCTCAGCACCTCGTTACCGCTGATCTTGACGGTCGTTTTCTTGATGATAGCTCGACCCACGTTCCGCACTAGCTCGCGTTTGTCGTTGTCGGAGGTCAACGTGATATTGAACGCCAGTCGAACAGTGCCTGGTACAATGAGGTCATTCTCACCAAGGTTTGGAAATCTAACCAGCAGAGTTTGATTCTGGTCTATCTTGCTGGGATTGTTGGTGATGGTCACCGACTGTCGCACGGCTCTGGCGCCTAATGGCTCTCTCAATCTTCTGAAAGGATCTAATTTTCTGCCGTACATTGTTATATAAAAGAAATATATTTTTAATACTAATGGATGAAGACATAGATATGACGGAGATACCGGGCGCTAGTGCCCAGGCATTCGATGATGAGCAGGAGACCTCATTTACTAGTTCACCATTGAACCAAGAACTCTTGGAAACAACGGTAAATGATTATTACGAAAGTTTAAGAAGAGATAAAAACTACGTTGAACCACAGGGTCGATACCATAAGAATTTTTTTATTGATACAAAGGGTGTTCTACGCCTTAAGTCTGACCCAGGGGTTGACCTCTTTAACAAGAGCAATAAAAAACCACTGGCCTTGTCAACTCTAGCCAGCAGCCATGGTGTCGAATTTATCCGTACAAATCTAAACATGAATGATTACGGTGGTGCAATACCTAAGGTCGTTAAAGAAGATCTGCAAGCTACCAGATCCCACCTCACCACTAGAGATGAAATGACACCGCAGCGTGCTACAGAAGCCTCGGACAGCATAGAAAAACTGTTGAGCACCTACTGGGACAAACCGTTACCGGGGTTTGACTTTCCGGTAAGGGAACTGCGCGGCTTAGACGAAGCCGTGAAACGCGTGCGTGGAGAACTCGTGAACAACATGGGGAAACTGAACGAAATCGACGAGCACATCGCTAGGGAAAAAACCAAACTCAACGAAACTGAAAATGATGATATGAAGCGCCGTATCAATGAACGACTACGCGATTTAGAAGACGAGAGACGTACACGATTGGAATCCGCTTCCTCGAATCGTGAACAGCTTCGATCCCAGATCAGTCGTATTCGGGAAACAATCGATAGAATACTGAATGAGGATACAACTTTAGCCAACAGGATTCGGATATTGTTCCGGGAGCAAGGGATCACCATCGCCAGCATTCTGACTGCATTGGGTTTCATTATATCAACCCTGGTGGTGTCACTGACAGGGGGTACCCCTGTTGGGCCTACAGGAGGCGGCGGAACTCCAAGTGGCGGTGGGGGTGTTAAAGACTGGATAAAAAGACTCGGTGAAGGCCTAGCTAAACTGGCTGGTAAAGCCGCCGAAGCCCTTCCCGGCATCCTGGGTAGCATCGTCTCGTGGTTGTTGGGCGCTCTGGCTAAAACTGCCATGTGGCTCAGTCAAAACATGTGGGCAGCCATCGTCGCCGTGGCGGGTCTGGTGTACGTAGCGGCTAAGAAATCTTTAACCAAATAAGTCCCAAAGTTACCCCACCAACCACCAGGGCCGTTTTATTATCAATATGATTGGTGGCCTGAATATGGGGGTGTGTAGGGGGTACCTCCACATGAACTTTAGACTCCGGGGGTGGCGCCACTATACCCTTTTCACGTGGTGGGATGTGTGGGATATAGGGGGTGTTAATATCGGGGTTGATACCCAACTTTTGGTCCGCCGTGGCTATGACTATTTTGTTGTTATAACCCACCACTTTTTTTATTCTCAGTTGCATATCACTCGGAGCCATGTACAACCCCACGCCGAACACGTAATTGACTTTCGATCTGGCGTATTCTAACACGTTTTGGTAACGGTCGATGGCCCGCGGGAGATCAACTGGAGAATTGATAGCATCCTCAATGTTGGAAACGAATTGTGTCTGAGCGTCGTAAGCAGTTCCCTTACCGAGGATGTTGGAACGCGTCATCGACTGCGCACCCAACAGCGCCCACACGTACGTTCGAATCGAGTCGTTCAAGCGTATTGTACCAGCACGAGTGAATTCTTTCGATGTTTTTGAGATCATTTTAGTCCAGGCTGTGGCTGCATCAGGACTGGTTTGCTTTATACAGCTGACATGGATCTTTTCATTCGTTGTGGGGCCTGTAAATGTATGACGGTTTGGGTTGTATGAACCATCTTTAGAACCGGCATAATATGTTCCGGACCTGTAGAAGTACACGAGAACTATACCGAGACCATGGTTCACACCAGGAAGGCGAAAGTCTTTATTCGTTGGAATCTCAAACTCCCCACAAATACGTTCATAAGCGCGTCTATCATAGGGGTTATTCGTCATACTCCACGCTTTATCTTGGGGAAGAGGAGCACTTATTTCCTTCAATATTCGTCTCGTTTGATAATAAATATGAAACAAAATAACCGCCTTACTCAGTTCGTCTATACCGTAGTCTGGTGTCACACCCGATCCTGTCGTCGCACACCACACAGCAAAGTTGAGTTGGTTCTGCCAAAACTGCATTGGGTTTTGATTCCAGTTTACCACCGCCTGCGCGTTATTAACGGACACGACATAGTTTTCAAAGATATTAATAAAGGTTGTTTTAAACCCCGTACCATCTGCATTCACCACGATTTTCAAGTGTGCTAAATCCATATTATAATATATAATTCATATATTATAATATGTACATAACACTTCCAGGAATAACGAGCGGTGAGGCCGTTCAGCTGACGCACGCGATCGATAACACGTCAGGTCAACTCGAAGTCGCACTCTGCGATATCACCTACCTACCGCAATGGACTAACATCAATATCAGCAACAATAAGCTGTTCGTCAGTGGAACTCGCAGTCAGATAACTGACGGCTACTACAGCATGTGCTCTCTAAACGACGAGGTCTTCAAACCCCTGGGAGCCAAACTCAAGATGAACGACTCAAACGGCACAGTGGTGTTAATCAACAACGGAAGAAACCCCTTGAGGCTCGGCCGACCATTAGCGAGGATACTCGGTATGTCTCCTGACGAGATAAAACCAACAACAACCGTCACAGGCACGAAGTTACCCGACCTAGTACCGTACCGAGAGCTGTACATTCATCTCAGTCAGGTGAGCACAACGTACAACATTCAAGGAGGTCACCCTTCCACTATACTGAGAGCAGTGCCGGTGAAAACTGAGAAATACAACGACGGTAGAACCGAGTCGTTTTCACCACGGCAGTATAAAAAATTAATCCAGGGCAACATACCTGAGCTGACAATATCGGTGTTAGATATAAATCATAATCCTGTAAATATAGGATACCTCAGCTTAACGCTTCATGTAAAATGACCAGCGCACAAGGGCCCGGAGTGAAAAAATGCGTTAATATCGGGATCTCCGACCTCGGAGACACGCGCGGTTTCGACGCTCCCGGAGTAGATGGTACATCGTACGCCTTGCAACTAAAAAACAACATTTACAAACGCGTTGAAATCCCCTCCGGTGGAGCCCTAAGTGATATGATAGATACCACAAGAGCAACAGTAAACACTAAGTACTCCCTTGTCAACACCGGTGATAATAACTGGATAATATACCCATCGTTCGGGGGTAAACTGTTTGACTTAGACGATGTTGAGAGCACTACCGTCGCCCGAAACAAGCCATATATGCTCGTCTTCACCGAAGATGACAAGTGGGTGTTGTTACCCGATAACGACGACTGGTTTCTCAATATTAGGCTCGTCTCTCCCTACGTGTTCACGGATAACAAAGACAACCACCTAAACAAAGTCGTGAACAATGGAACCATACTCGTGGCTTACGTCCCAACTCAGAGACGTAGCATAGTCGTCAGCCCACTCGACACTATGGCAGCCCACATGCTATCGAGTAAACCGAACATACAAAACATGAAATTGCAGTTGGTGTCTGAATTCGAAGGCGTGGTCAGTATACTAGAGAGTCTACCGGCAAACTCAACACTGATCATCAAAGTCTACCTAGGGGAACCATCGGGGAATGATGTCGAGATCGTGAAGGGGATCAAACTCGGGTGGGTGAAACGACACCAGTATCAAGTTTGCAACGTTTACGTGCGGGTGGGTGTCGGCTCCAACACCAGTCTGCAGGGGGTCAACGTGACCGTGGAAAACAAGATATCACTAACCAATATCTTCCTGCCTGCCAACATACACTTCATGGGTATGAAGTTCACCCCTGAATTATTATCAGAAAACCAGTTGGAAATTATATCATAATAATATAATAATGACCAGTCATCGACCCAACACTACGCTTAACGACCTGGGAGATACAGAGGGATTCGATCAGCCTGGTGAGGAAGATGAATTATACATCCTGCACTTCAAAGACAACGTGTACAGACTGGTGTCGTTATCAGATTTAAAAGAGCCCAAATGGCTGATCAACTTAACACCCACCTCACCTTATATCACATCAAAAAAATTCGGGTATATCTCTAAGATTAGGAACAACGGTATCTGGCCCAGGGATTTCATTCCGGAGAATCACTTAGGATCTCCGACATTTTTGTATAACGAAACATATGGGTTAAGTTCTGGATTAGATAATAAATTAACATTTAGCAGTAATCTTTTGCCCCAGGTGTCTATTGATAGAATATCCTACCCCTACACACTCATCATAGAAGTCGTCTTTACGTATTTTGACAAGGTAAACTCCTCGAAAGGACGTCAAATTTTACCCGGGTTGGTAATACACTGGTATACCGAACACTTAGACCAACACTGTCGTATTGTTATACAACGGGATTCCCCTACGGGTTCTATAAACCGCTTAATAAGCCTCAGTGGGGTTTTTATTACAACAGAAAAGTCTATTAGCCTCTCACCTATTATCATTAGTTATGATCTATCCCTTGTAGGTTTCAAATACATTGATAGACTATTAACTGAAACCCAATTAAAATATCTTTCAAAATATATATTATAGGATGGGTCTGTACCCAGTCGTAGAGGAAGTAGCGAAGACGCTGGAAACCGTAGATGGGTTCCGCTTGAGGCAGTTATGTGATGTGAAACGTCAACTAGAACAAGACCGTGACACGCGGAAAGCACTATGTAAAAAGTACAATAGAGCTTTCAATATTGTGGACGGGGCTGACACTACCCTTATGGCAACCAGCATGGGACTAGGGGCGGCAGGCGTTGGGTTGTTAGCTACCATCGTGGCCGCACCTATAGTGCTAGGTATTGAAATAACACCTGGGGTGGCAGGGTTGGCAGGGTTGGCGCTTAAGTTAGTATCACGCAGACTTAATCGTAAGGCATTGAAACACGACGAGATCAGGGTTCTGGCTGAAGCAAAGCTGAACACAGTGAGTGAGCGAATTTCCACGGCACTCTCTGACAGTAAGATCTCAGAAGAGGAGTTTCATTCAATCCTCTCTGAACTCAAAAAATATAACGGAATGAAACAAGATATTCAATCCAAGTCTCGTAAGTCTGCTATCAGCGAGGACGAGAAAAAAAAGTACATAGAACAGGGAATACAAAAAGCCCAGCAAGCCTTTATTATGAACACCAAAGAGATCGTAGGCGGTTCACGTTAAACTGTTTCATCGATATAAACGTGGCATAGGCACAAACGTTAAGTAGGAGGGGTGAGGTATCTATACCAGCCGGGGGAACACGAGGGCGATAGCCGTAAGCGGGCCACCGATCCTATATGGTCAGTCAAAACTTACAACATAGATAAAGTGGATATGAAAGCCGACGAACCTAACTTGTACTACTTGAGGGATGGGCCGGGTAGGGGGTTTGTAAGAGAAGAATTATTGATCGTACCGTACGGCACAGTATTACCTCCTACCAAGGCACAGTAATTACCGCCAACTTTTTTGTAGTAGGGGTAATAGTAGCAAGAGCTAAGGGGCCCACCAACGTCTTATTTAGTAAATAAGGCGTTGTAGAGACATTTCTTGAAAGTGAGCCAAAACCCCCATTCCCTATACTACTAAAGGTTATACCCAAATTATTCTGTCTCAGTCCCTAACCACATTATTTTCTCCTACTGTCTAGCCCTCCCTGCAGTGCAAAAACCCTACATGAAGCAAGTCTAGATTTCCTCATGTATCTCCATCTCACTTCATAGGGGCTCCTTTTTCATTTATGTGGGTTTATTTGTTGCTAACATAATTTTAGACACTATTTATGCTTTAAACATTACCCATCCCAAACACAGGCATTCTCTTTGACATCATGCAAACCATCCTATTTCATATGATTTCCTGTCTTCAGGTGCAACGGTGGCATCATCCCCAGCAGAGGTAGCTGCCGCCAGCAGCAACATCGTCAGCATGTTGCCAGAGAGTGTCCATGTTGAGACTGTGTATGCAGGGGATAATGGCATCTTCAGGTCAGTTCACACGTCATTTATCATGCACATTGTCAAAGATGTCACTCTTTCATCAAGGCTGTGGGGTAGCTTAGTGGATAGGGTGTTTGCTCGTCATGCTGAGGACCAGGGTTCGATTCCCTATATGGGTACAATGTGTGAAGCCCATTTCTGGTGCCATGACAATGCTGGAATATTGCTAAAAGCAGCGTGACACTATCAGTCCCTCACCACCTGATCCTCATATGTCACACTCTTCTGCTTGTTGCTGTCTCATACAGGTGGTCATGGTGACATTTTTTGTACAGCCCTTGGAAACATTTGGGCAGTGCCTGTTTTAAACAATGATTTCTTTTGTTCTGTTAACTTTGTTTTTCACCTTGTGATGCCTGCAGACTACCCTAATTTATGAGCCATTTGCTTCTGACAAATTTGTATGAGTATGGTGACAACCATTTTGCAGCATTTCCCGTTTAGTTATGATGGTGCCAACTTCAGTGCAACATGAATATTTCAAACACATGGATATGTCTGTATCACTCCATGGCTTCAGCCTTTCGTCAGTCAAGTAGAACTCCCCCAGGTCAAGATGGATCAGCTCCATCTGATAACACTAAAATGAAATATTGACAATAGCAAATGATGTAGCCTAGCCTAGATGAATGTCACATGATCATGTTGTCAGTCGCACTTACAGAAGTACATATGAGGAATAGTTCCATTTCTAATTCTCATTAGGATGGTGTCATCATGTGACTTTGAGACTGATTATTGAAGTATGAAGGATCACCATACAAAGCATTTTTGGTACTGTCAGAGATTGTTCTGCTTGCCACAAGAAATCATGTAGCTTGTGTGTGGCAACTGTGCTGCCTCAGTCACATTGTAATCCCTGTTTTCAGCAGTTCTTCCAGCCTACTTACAGTGTCCAAAAGTTCTCTGAACACTGCTTCTGGCACAAAGCTGGTTTCCAGTTCCCTTTGCCTGTGCCAGCTTGCAATATGCAAGATGGGGCCCAGCTTCCTTCCTGTACCAGATTTCCGGTGACAAGCATATGTTAAGAAAACAGTTATCATTCCATATTGCACAACCACCAAATCGGACTACACCAGAGCAATGGATCACTGTGATTGGCTGTTCCAGCTGTTGGCAGTCATAAGACTTTGCTAATTAGGGGATGGGTCGACAGTCAAAATGAGAATTGAATGCATGCCAGTCATGTGACTTCTTAAACCTTAAGTGTTTCAGAATCAGTTCAGATTGATTTAAAACTGTAGTACAATGAAATACAATCCGTCCTCGCATACATATCTCGCTTGTTTGATCTTAGATTATTTGCTGATACTTTTGGTTTCAGTTGTTAGCCCCACAGGCTGTGAGTATCTGTCTTATGTTTCCAAAGCATAATTCCAAAACCAGTCTGTTTTTCTTGTTGAAACTTGCTGTAGAAATCAGTGTAGTAGCAAGTCTTTTGATGATTAGGAATTCTTTAAGAAATGTCTTATTAAAGTTTGATATAAATAGCCGTTCTCCTTTTCCAAATTGTGCCAGATCAAGGGGTATAGTAGCAGAACTAGAAGATGCATCATCATTAGACGGCTCTTGCTACTACATGTACTCTGACCCGTGAAGATAAGTGTTAGAATTGGTCGTCAGCAACCCATGCTAGTCATAAGAGGCAGCTTACGGGATCAGGTGGTCAGTCTTGCTGACTTGGTTGACACAGTTCATCATCTCAGTTACACAGATTGCTGCTGCTGCTGTTGACCACTGGATTGTCTGATGCAGACTCAGTTATTTACAGACCACCGCCATATAGCTGGAATAGTGCTGAGTGAGACTTTAAACAACAAACAATGTAGTATGTTTCATACGTGCAAATTTCTGCACTTTGAAGCATGATGTGGAAGTACAGTGTATTGAGCCACCTGTGTTTCTGTTTGTTTTGTATTCGTTAGTTTTCTTTGTTTTTTTCTGGTTGGTGGTTTGGTTGTTAAGATCTGTCTTCACAAATCATCAGTTTTCCTGCATGAGGATACAAGACTAACAGAAAACAACGGTGACTGTGAGGAAGACATTGTTCATGAACCTTAATATTGAGTGTCTGGTACACGGGGAACCTTACCCTTACGCTTATCTCTAGTGGCATCAGACATATCAGCACAAGTTGATAAAGGTATAACCTTCCAGGGTTCGAAATTAAGATTTAGATGTAACAAATGTGCTATTCAAAATCTTATTTCGCTGCCTGAAAAAAAAGAAGAAACAGCAACAACTTGCTGCTTGGTACTGTTTAGTGAAATTTTCAAAGTGTTGATCTCCGCTTGTGCACTTTCCCTCGTAGACTTAGCAATACTGGTATTTTACTTTACTAATAATTGCAATAGAGAAACAGTCAAGTCACGGTGCATGCGCATAAGTATAACACTACTAGCATAAGGACGATACAACATTGTCTGCTAGTACAAGCAGACCTAATAAAGGTCCAAAGACTGTAATGGGTGAGTGAGTGAGTTTAGTTTTGCGCCGCATTCAGCAATAGTCTAGCTATATGGCGGCTGAGAATAATGGGACTTGGAGGGAGGAATTAACAGCAGCACAAAAGAAAGCTGCTACAGTGTAAGAATAGATTTTGCTACTTATTCTTATATCAGGTTTATGAACTTGCTGAAAACGTTCATTTCGAACACTGACATCTCAGGCTCACTAGTGTGGTGTTTATCATTCACCATGAATCTTCAAACTTTGCAGTTTGTAAATATATGCAGTGTTTTTATTCTATTACTGATATCAACTAATTGTAATATCATGAAAACCATGGACACAATGATTTGCAAAGTATTATAAAGCATTTTCATTGCTGTGTTTTTTTAACCTTCTCATTGGTTTGATGAGTAACTGCTCAGGTACCTGAAAGCCAGTGTTGCAATAATCAGTTGAGATCTGTTGTCAAACTTGGATCATTTGTATCAGCAATGAAATTGTATGGCATATAGATATTAAACTTCATTGAAGCACCTCATACAGTGGTTAGTAATTTTGATTGATATTTGTGACATCTGTGCGTCGTGAATGGAGATTTGGAATATGTATGGAATTTGTCCTCTGAATCGCCTTAATCAACCAACATTTGAATTAAGAGACTCTGTTGTAACTCCAATACACAGAAAGGCAAAAAATACAATTAACGTTTTTAACCTTTTGTTAAAAACCTAATAATTTTGAACATTTGTCTAATTTCACAAGTTCTGAAACCTTTAAGGCAACTTCCTTTGACATTTCATTCGAACATTTGCAGTCATTCTTCCAGCTGTAAAATGAAATATATTGCTTACCTTTTGTCAGAAGTCTAGGAGATGCTGTATTGGAGTTCTTCACTTGAAAGGATAATGTTGCAAGCAATTAGTCTTTATATATGCACCTTACTCCACCTTTGCTACGGAGTGTGACGCGATCTACCAAAGGTTGATTATCACCTGGAGGCACATTGAACAAGGACGGCAAGCTAGGAATAGCATCAATCACTGTATGTAAGTCAAGTGATAACTAATACCTCCACATTACTGAAAAGATTACTGTATCATGCACATTTTACAACAGACGTGGTAGTAGGATTGGTGATGTTTTAGTTTATAGATTTAGTTAGTCACTATGTTGATAGGTTGGTTAGGACTCTTTTTGTTTTGTACAAAAATGTGCATTGTAAACCAAATGTAATTTGTTCATCATGTGTTGGTCAATTTTTGGGTGTTATTGAGTATATGAAGCACGGGAATACATTTGGAACCGACTGTGTCAGCTGGAAATTGGCCAAAACATGATGTTTATCTCTTAAGTATACCCTTGTTATAATACCACCACTTGTCCAGGAGAAAATATGGCATTATATCCACGGTGGCATTGTAACCAGGTAGGATAGTTAAAGGCCCCATTCAGTCAACAAAGTGATTGAGGTTAAATCTCCTGTATTATGTTGAAGCCTACATGATAATAATCAGATGTGCTCAAATGTCTGACTGCAATGATATTCCTTCTTGGATGAAGTAAGTCAAATGTGCTTATGTAGTGTTTGTGATTACCTATGAAGATCAGGGTTAGAAATGGTCTTCAACAATCCATGCTTGCAAAAATGGATGACTTAAAAGGATCAAATATCAGACTCACTGTCTTGGTTGACTCATATCATCGTATCCCAACTGTGTAGATGAATCCTCATGTTGTTGATCACTGGATTGTTTGGTCCAGACTCAATTATTTTCAAACCGCCACCAAATAGCTAGAATATTGCTGAGTACGTCATTAAACAACCAACCTGTTTGTAAGCATTTGTCATGCTTCTATCATAATACACATCGTTTCAGAAACTGCTTGACCAATATTGCTGAAACTATATGTAGTGGCACTTCTTCTCCCCAAAATGATCACACCCAAATTTGGTGATAGGTGTCTATTTGATTTTCAGTATGGCTGCAGTGTCAACCATCTTGACATAATTTCACAATTACTTAGACATTTACGTAATACTGATATTTACAACGTCTTGTAAGCTGTATGTCAGCGTCTTCAGTGTTTGGCAATATGTAGATTTTTTTCCTTGTTTGTACCATATGATATTATTACAAAATGTTCTCAAAATCCATTCCTTTCACACTTTTTATTGACATAACCTGTTATCATCGTTTTTTTACCAAAATGTACTGAAATTGTTAGTTGTTGAAATCCTCTGCTGTTTTGAATAAGTTTTAAAAGAATTTTAATGCAAATTCTCTCATAGTGTAAGGTTACATTCTCAAACTTATTTCTCTTAGTTTTAGCATTTAGGCCCATTGTGTTTGAATGTCATTTGTTTAGTGGCAGAAATTTGCAAGCATATTCAGGTGAGCTATAGTGTTGATTTTCTCAAACATAGATTTCATTTATCTCACAATGTCATGAAAAACAATTTTTGGTTATGATAGGGCTGTAAATGCTACTCAAAAGAAAGGAAGGATATTTTCATACGGTACGGTGAGGCATAACACATAGTAATATTAAGAAACTGTTTGGTTTTTAACTTTATTTATGTGAATCTCAAGATGTAAATGATGATGGCACAATGCACACTTCTTTGATTCACTTCTTCATCTATTCTTTCAGGGGAGTTTTATAACAGTCCATCAATATACAGAAACAAACCAGTCTGAACAGCTGCAATGTAGGTTATGTATATAAAGTCATGACGCACAACAAGACATGTGGGCCAGTAGCACAGATAACTATAGATTTGTTTGACGCTCTCTGTCCGTCCATCCCTGGTCCCTCCTATAAGGGGGTGTAGTTGGATGAATTTTGGGCATGTATGGGTGACGTCAATACAATATTTATATTCTTGTGGGGGAGGAAGACTGGTACGTTTAGAGGTTGGAGAAGATAATGAGTTGCTGATGGCTCTTTCGAGTGACCTTGAGATATTCCTGTCAGACACCATCTAAAGGACAACCCCTGGAGGTTAGTTTGTCTGGTTGTGGCAGAGATGATGCTCATTTTGGTACTGCAGAGGTAGCTTTGAATAATGAGGTTTTCTTTCTGATAGCAGCTTTTAATGACATTATTAATAATTATCAAAGATGAAACTTTTTGAGATGATAGAATTTATGCATGATCAACATCTATAGTCACAGTAGTAACATTTCAGTATAGCTGCTTATACTGTTTTCTCATTCCTGTACAACCAACTTTTTAGAATGCCACTCGAACAAGTGAAACATCTTGAATATTTTATGTATATTTTGGTTGCCAACTCTCAATATGCTGTGAATTATATCACCTTTATTGAAATTACATCTGATATTGTACATTACTATTTTATGAATTTACTGAATTTGGCCCAGATTTTATCCAACTTTATTCTACATGATGATCTAAGCTCAGCATAATAAATTCATTTCTGAAACTATGTGTAAATATTATTTTTCAAATTTAAGGTTAGTTTATGCTTTAGTGTCCAACTGTTTCACGTTGATAGTTTATTTAATATGTATTCATCTTCTGAAGGTTGCATGGGGTAGGCGAGTGGTTATGGTGTTCACTCATCAACCCGAAGACCTGAGTTTCATTCACATGGATACAATGTGTGAAGCCAAATTCTGGTGTCCCTGTTATGATCATTCTGGAATATTGCTAAAAGCAGCATAAAACTAAACCCACTCCCTCAGATCCACTTAATATTCATAGAAATATGTTTGAATAAAATATTTAGAATGTTGCATTTACAAATGGAACCTATCCAGTATTTGTGGAAAGGTCAAATGGGAATACAATTATTTTGAAATAGCGTAGATACTAGGGAGTGTTACTACGTATATGTGTCTTTTGTATGCAATTTACCCAGAGGAAGTTGATGTCCTGGCCAGAAGTTGTTTACTTAAAGCTAAACTGAATGGTGAATGTATTTTTATGACCAGTCTAAGTAAACTTAGTCTCAGTGTTATTTGTTTCCCACCTCTGAGTGTAACAAACCCTAGTAGGAGGTCATGTCAGGCTACCATTGAGTTGGACCAATCAGAATCACAGCTTATTAAATCACAAAGGTGGTCATTCACGCATGCCTTTGAACTTCTACCTCTAAAAGGTTTGTACCCAAATGATTCCGAATGCTATTTTCCGTACAACTGCTTCCGGGTGATGCACATGGATCACACTACAACTTTGCCAACAGAAGTAATCAGTCGCTGAAAATGGCATTGTTGTCAATATTCAACACGGTGAAGTAACTAACGGTGTCACAGTCTAAAATTTCTAGTACCGTTCAGTTGATTTGTCTGTGGTTTAGTGAATGTTCCATTAGCATCAATGAATAAAGTTTTATTCTGCTTTTAGCAATATTCCTGTAATATCACAGCAAGGGACATGCATGAGTGACTTCCCAGATTTACATGTGATAAATCAAACCCAGGTTTTCAAAAGCTTTCTCGCCTAGACTACCCCTATTCTCCTTCATTAGTATAAATAGGCCAAGCTGAACTAATGTTGTCAAGACAAGGAGATGGTGGTTATTTTTGCAGTTGACTTCAATATTTTGTTTCACAGATTTGTAAATAAGATATCAGGTATGATGGAAGCTATGTTGCAGCGTATGAAATGAAGCTAAATATGGGTATACACTACTGACTTTTCAAAACTGCTGACACAGTTCATTTTATGCTCTCTCAACAATATTATCTTTATTTTAGTTGTTAGCCTCATCCAACTCTAGATATCCTTTCCATGTCATGAACATCACAGTAACACACATTTTTGCATCAACTGTGCAAGTACCACATGCTCATCTATTGCCTTTACTTGTTTTGGGGGTTTTTTTTCAATTTTTACTTGTTTAATTTCTTGTGTTTCCATACAAACATCTTGGAATTAGTCTCAAACAAATAGCATTTTTTTCCCACCAATCTCTACAGCTACTGAATACTTCTTCTCTAAGCAGTTACCTCTCTAGGCTATCATTGGCTACAGCTGTTAGAGGCCTCGCAAACTTGCTGTATTAAATGTGGTGTTGGAGTTGGCCTGTGGTAAAAGCATTGGCTTGTAACCCCCAAAGATCTGGGTTTTCTTGAATTTAAAGCTGCATAAAAGAATATTCAGACAAGATATGGAGGTTATGACATATGTTTTGTACTGTGTACAACAATGTTGTATGTGGACCCGTGAACGTCTGGGATAGGATGGCACAGGCCCTCATGTAATTATGAGGATTAACGTGTGTTTTTTAAAATATGGGGAGGATGACCCCTGACTTGAAATGCTTCACAATACAATATACCTATACAAGGATGGGCACTTTGGTGTACCCCACCCACCTGCTTTGCCAATCGCTACACTACCAACGCATGCAGTCAATTAAAACTTTATCTAAACATAATCACGGATCATTGGCCTATCGATCACCACTGATAACACATACCAATTCTTTATTCTTATTTCTACAAGTCGATTAAAAGCCAATTTTGACCTTCACCTGAACAATCTTGACACAAATGGCAGACAGTAGCTTGCTATCATCCACCATTTGTGTCAAGATCATGCTCGTGCTCTTGATCAGTGGACTGTCTGGTCCAGACTCAATTTACAGACTGCAGCTGGAATATTGCTGACTGTGGCTTAAAACTAAAGTCACCCCCTCACTAGTTGTGTGTGTTAAGATGTTTATGGGGCAGTGGCTGTAGCTGAGTGGTTACAGTGTTCTGTCATCACGCCAGTACACAGGCTCGATGCCCTACATGGGTACAATGTGTGAAGTCCATTTCTGGTGTTCCCAGCTGTGATATTGCTGGAGTATTGCTGAACGTGACATGAACATAAACTCACTCAGACTGGTATCCCCACCATATATTGATGGGATAGTGCTAACATTTTTGGCATTGTGAAACTAAATTCACTTACTAATATATCAAAAATAATATTTTGTTAAAGTCAGATGTTGTTGAACATTGTTTGATGTTGTTTCCAGTTTCATGATGATGTAGATGTTATTTTCAGTGTCATACAGATGTAATGTTACTTTCAGTATGAGACAAATGAACTGATACTTTAAAGGTCAGACAGATGTAATGATACATATTTTCAGTGTCATAGAAATGTTATGATACCTTCAGTGTCATATAGATGTAATCTTACTTACAGTAAGCTCCAGAAAGGCAGTTTGCTGATAGACAGCAGCACCATTGACCCTGCTGTGTCCCAAACGATGGCCCAGGTGGCAGAGAGCAAAGGAGCAACATTTGTGGATGCCCCAGTATCAGGAGGTAACTAACTCAGATACACTGTCAAAAAGACTGAGGAGGCAATACATCACACCACACTTCTTTAAAAATAAAAAAATAAATGATTCACTTTTCTGAATAATGCTAAATATCAGCCCTCAGGGAAGCAACCACATACATACATACATACATACATACATACATACATACATACATACATACATACATACATACATACATACATACATACATACATACATACATACATACATACATACATACATACATACATACATACATACAAGTCTGTTTATCTATACACACACACACACACACACACACACACACACACACATACACACACATACACATATATATATAACAGTCTGTTTATCTGAAATCACTTCTCCCTGAAGATACACAATTGAAACATGTAGAAGATCTGTGTTGTGTCATTATTGACCAACACTGATAACATAGCATACAACAGTTTTTGATGTACACATCAATTGTATACCTTCCATATGTAACTAGTGATCTCTTTTTGGAAACTGTTCGTCACGAAGTTTCAGTTATCGAATATGTGTACCTTTAATGACTGAATACTTCATGGCATGGCAGTTGACTTCACAGATATTTTTGAGGTTGTCTCAGACTTTTGGTAGTGCCCCCAGTTAAGTGACTAAGAAGTTAGAGGTTTTCAGATACATTTGCTGGTTAGATATGTGCATCTGAGGACCCCAAATATCTGTGCTTGATTTAAGATGGCATGACTGCTAAAACTTGCCTATAACACAACTCATTCGTGCCTAACGGCAAGGGACATGGATACGTTGGGCCAGACTCAGCATGAATAGCATGTTTTTCAAAGTGGACAGCATACATACAAATTTTAGCTTGTGATGTTACTGTTATCTCAGAGACACCGGAACATCCTAATACTTTGTTTGAAGGAAGCGTTGGTGGGGCCATTGTCTAATGTAATACAGTTTAGTGACCAGAGTTATGTCCCTTAGACATCTCAGGAGTACATGATCATGGGTTCAACTTAAGATTCACAAAGGTTAATGTCTAGGGATGGAACAGTATTACAACTGACTAATTTTTCACTGAAAAGTACAAGTAGTTCCAACATTATAAATTGCTAACATGTTCATATTGTGAAGACCCTATGTATTTATTTCCAGGTCTACCAAAAAACTGCATACACACATTGCCTGTCAGATGAACTGACAAGCAAGTTTACATAACGGCACCAATTCGTGCAAACTCACCCAATTATCTGTAACCTTGATGAAAGTGTGGTTTCTGTGTAGGTGTGAATGCTGCCCGCGATGCTCTTCTGACATTTATGGTGGGTGGATCGGAGCAAGGATTCTCTGCTGCCAAAGTCTACCTGGAAAACATGGGCAAAAATGTTGTGCACTGTGGTCCTGTGGGGACAGGTCAAGTGAGTGTTGACAGGAGGGGTCAGAATATTACAGTGTACACAACAGATACTGTCACTTCCCTGTTGCCTGAGGAATCTTCTCTCTTTTCTCTTTTCATGATGTCTGGGGGTTTTGTAAGCAGTTCATTAGCACACTCTTTTGTAAGCAAACATGACAAGCAGAGATGCCCTTGAAATGGACAGTGCAATTGCCAACATTAACCTTGAGATTCAGAAATTGAAATTTTTACTTTCAATCTCAGTGCAAAATCACATACATAAGCACTGCTAATTATCAAGGTTATCTGTATCATAGTAATTCTAAACCTTTGTCAGATTTATCCTTAACACTGGTATGCAAAAATTCACATCTTTCCGAGACACCTGTGGCATTAAGACATTCCTGTCCCAGCCCTTTGATTACACAAGTGCAGTGCCGAAATTTCTCACAGTGCAGTGGTCACTTGGCTTTGGCCTGAAATAGAACTGGTTACAAGGGTGACAAGTCTGTCTTTAGCAATAGCAGGTCATGGGTGTGGTGTACCGAATGGGCAGTGTTCACGAATAGTGTCTGACCCTCTGACAAATCTGGCAGATTTGCTAAGGGTCAGACTGAAGTCCCCAACTTGCTGGCCCCAGTGTCTGACTGAATATATTACGATGACTTTGTCTGAAATTGTTATTTGTGGCATGTGACACTTGTTCACTGTTTTTAAATTTATGTTTATAATATATGTATATAATATATGTCATCATATAATGTCAATAATTTCAATGCCAATTTTGAGAAATGTTAAATCTGAAATGTTTGTTTAACTTTATTCTGTGGGTCCTGTGAATTTTCAGTGGGTCAGACAGACATCTGAAACTTAAAGGACCCAAAGTCCTGTTACTTTGAAACACCATTTGTGAACACTGAATGGGCCAGGATTAATCTGTCTTTAGCAATAGCAGGTCATGGGTGTGGTGTTCTGAATGGGCCAGGATTATCAGTAAATCATGATAACTTCAGGTTTCATGCATTATTTACAGCCTAACATCTGGAGATTCTGGGTTTGAATCTGTTGCCAACAAACCATGCTGTACGTAAGAGATAAAGCAATAGATCAGATGAACAGACTTGGTGATTTGGATGAATATGTGACATCATAACTGCATAGATCGGTACTCATGATATCAATCACTGGATAATCTGACTTGGTCTTATTTACAGGTAGCCTTCATGTAACTGGATATTGCCAAATGTGACATAGCCACATTACAGTGTCTACTTCTATTCTCTGTTGCAGGCAGCCAAGATCTGTAACAATATGTTGCTAGGCATCTCCATGATTGGGACATCAGAGACCATGAACCTGGGCATGAAGTGAGTACATGTAGACATCACCTTCATCACATTTCTGCAGCATCAGTTTTACATTGAAAGTGTTCTCTTTTATTAAGTTTTAGCTTAAAGAGATGCCAGAATAAGAGATGTGATCATTACTGAATATCTGGCACTCGTTAAGATAGCACGCTGGATTGTAGAACTGGCACAGTTACCTCTGAGTATAAAGTAACCCATATATGTTGTTGTACCTCAGTAACGCATGTCAACTCTCTAGTTGCATGTACAAGAATACAGACGTTGAAGATTAAGATTTCATTGTCTTAACTGATGACAGTACACATCTGGCCAACTCCTTGCCACGCTTCTTATTAAATCTCTCTGATTTCTGTATAGACACATATTCATGTGGCTCATTTTATGCTGAGATCAGAATTAACAGCTGCAAGATATAAGAGCTTTTAAATGATGAAAATGTACTAACCTCTGACAGGACTGAGATTTTATACTTGTGATGACAACTTCACAGGTTGGACAGCTGCTGGTTTTGACAGCTTCCACTGTAGGCTGAAATCATATGTTATATCATATTTATAAATTCATATTCTCCTGAACTCACATTGTTTAATGACTGTCCGACCATCATATATAGCTGCTCAGTGTTTACCTTCAAACAACAGCCTTGACCAAGACGTTCGTGTATTCCAGATTGGGCCTGGACCCCAAGCTCTTGGCAAAGATCCTCAACATGAGTTCTGGTCGCTGCTGGTCCAGCGAAGTCTACAACCCAGTGCCCGGTGTGGTGGATGGCGTTCCCTCCAGCAACAACTACCAAGGAGGCTTTGGGACTGCTCTCATGGCCAAGGTCTGTTTACATGTCTTCCTTTCCTTGTGTGTTGGATAGGAGGTGCCAGATACTACAGATTCACATACTACCTATCAGATGTTTAGACTTACCAGTGTAGATGTAGCCTCTTACATCAGGCAGCTGTACTGAACTAGATTTTGCTACATATTGCATACTGTTTAAAGGTACTGTTTACACATGAACTGATGTATTGTACAACAAATTTGTAATGTTGGAAAAATTATGGTCATGAGTTAAGTAGATGATGAAAGTCAGTGAAAATCCGCAAATTCCTAACAAACCTTTACACCAAAACGCACATGTTCACATGCAGGATATTTGCACATGCTTTTTAGCAATTTCATGCATGATCCTCGAGCAATTCATCTGCATAAAGTTTGCAGTTGGATTCCCCAAATAAGAGGAGAAATCCATTTTTGATTTAGTCTTATATATGCATAACATCCAGTGAGTGCTCTAAGAGTGTCTAAACCTTTGATGGGTAGTATATAAACAGACCTCGGTCAGGATTCCTAGGGAGAACTGTGCCCATGGCCACTGCATGTGAAGGCCAGCTCAAGGTCTCTTTGTACTAGAAATGATTGTCATTAGAAATGGCTAAGAGATCCAGTGTTTAATGCATGTTTTTATATCCAGTGCATGTTTTTTTATATATATCCAGTGTGTGTAGATGGATGCTCATGATGTGAATCACTTGATTGTCTGATCACAGATTAGATTATTTACCAACTTGTTTTCATTTTTGCTAGAATACACCTGAGAGTGACATTAGACAACAAACATGTTAATGACATTACTTTGAACGACATTTTCCTTAACAATTATAAACCCGTGAAGATCCAAGGTAGAATAGGTCTTCAACAACCCAAGCTTGCCACAAAAGGTGACTATGCTTGTCATAAGCGGCAACTAATAGGATTGGGTGGTCAGGCTTGCTGACTTGGTTGACAAATGTCATCAGTTCCCAATTGTGCATATTGATGGTCATGCTGTTGATCACTGGATTGTCTGGTCCAGACTCAATTATTTACAGACCACCATAATATTGCTGGAATATTGCTGAGTGCAACATAAAACTAAACTCACTCACTTCAGCAATCATTACTTATCATTTGAGTAAGAATAGCAGTGTGTAACAATTTGTAATCCATGGTTAGTAGTTATTTAACAAATACTCCCTCCATGTGAGTTATAGGAGGCACTTACACAGCCATCCCACATTGCCACACAATGCTGCTTTTTCAGCAAAAGGCACTATAAACAACACAATACACCACAACGTTCAATAACACGACACCATGATGCTCCATGACTCACCATGACACTCCACAATACACCAGACCACATGACACTAGGTCACACTATACATTGATATGCCTAATATGTTGAGTGTCTTACTGCGTTGGGTTGTAGGACTTGGGTCTGGCTCAGAGTGCTGCCACAGCCAGCAAGTCTGCCACTCCCCTGGGCTCAGCTGCTCATCAGATCTACAGGACCATGGTCAACCACGGCTTTGGGGGCAAGGACTTCAGCTCAGCCTTCAAATTTCTACAGGGTGATGAAAAGAAATAATCAGTTCCTGTACGCTTTACAGTACAGAACAATGTTTGTTGCAACGGACTGGGTGTTGCTTCTCAGGCACTGTGCATGGCAGCCAAAAACAGGACATTTTTTAGTTGTCAATTTCTGTTTTTTGGCATGAACTGTTTGAAATTGAGTAATATATGAAATGAACCTTTTTGATAAGCCTCATTTTAAATTTTAAGCATTTAGGAGTTCCAGGTTTAGGCCAGGGGTTAAGCTGTGTATACTCTCATACAGAATCTCCGGACCCTTTCATTGGAAACGCTTCGTTCTTGTTTGTAATATCAGCTACTGCTCTTTTCCTCTTGTCAAAGTGTATTGCCAATTCGTCTCTACCTGAAAAACAGTTCCCTAGGTTTTGCCATTCTGTTGTAAATGGAAGTCTTTCTCTGTCTGGTATTGTCATATCAGTGTTGGGAAACATATCCAAAAACTATGAGTGTTTAAAGGGGACATTCTTTTCTATATATAAGAATAATCTTTGATAGTCAAATGGTATTTGATTGCCTCAGTCTGGAATGGACATAAACATGAGTTATCTCCCTTTCAGCTTGGTTTATGCCATGATTGTATCGAGTCATGGTTTTAAATAGGCTCATCCTAGTGGTTGTTCTGGTTCTCTGAGAATTTGTTGTTCCTAATGTTGAAATGTAGATATCAACAGAGAAGACAAGATTTCATCTGTTCGTCCCAAACAACTGATATGTATGATAATAGGGTGTGTTTGTAAGTGCTTGTCTGTGTTTGTTCAAATATTCAGGGATCTTTATCACTGTAGGTTGGTTGACGTGGAACTCAGTGAATATTTATTATAAAAGGACTCACCATGACTGTATGTTTTTGAATTAAGTATAACCATTAGAATGATTTTGTTCAATGTTTTTTTTTCCATCTTTTCACAAGTGTCTTATATTTTTTGTGTTATTTGTAACTGTTTTATTTGATCAATACTGAGTTTTGAAAGATAGTTAGCTGGTCTCAAAAAGTTTTCGTGTACTGACATAAAGGCAAAGGTTTCTGATGTATGTAAAGGTTTGCTTGTGAGAATCCATCAGTAGGATGATCTGACTGCAATGGGATTATTATTTTTCAAATATATGGTACAAAGAGGGTCTTTGTCTACTCATGTCCTATATGGAAACATGTTTTGCACTTACATGCTTGAATGTATTTTGTAATGTAGGTCAAGATCGTCTCTCAATGACAGCCTCACATGATACTATGTGAGAAGCCCATTTCTGGTGTCCCCCACCGTGATATTGCTGGAATATTGCAAGAAACAGTATGAAACTAAACTCACTCACTCACTTTCCATGAATGAATATAAAAACTCCCTCCAGCATTACCCACCACCTGAGTTGGCATGCATTATATTCTTTCATCTACCAATGTATATATAGCAATATCAAAACTTTATAAGGAAGGACTAAAGTTTTGTAGAAAGTGCTTGAATTAGTTTGAACATGAAGGCTTACGAAAAAGATGACTCAGGTGTCAGAGTCTTCTTTCTTTTTTGTTAATTTTGGGAAGATGTGTATAAAATAACTTATGACTGCGCTGAAACATTTCAAGCATCTGCCTATCACACCTCTCACACCTGATAGATCATCATTATTCTTCTTAATTTAGAAACTTGATTCATTCTTAGTACTGTGTTAATATTGTTACTCTTTCTTTAGTGCTGCCTTGAAAGTGCTCACTGGTGAATACCATGATCTATCTGAAACTGTATGTGGAGAATATCCACTGACTACTAAGTGCTTCTTCATTGAAAGGATATATTTGCTATTTTGCTTTTATCTCTGGTTATGATCATGTTTCAGTGGATTGATGACAATGGTTATTCTACAGCCAGAACGTTTTATATTTACCAACCATGTTACAATGGCAGCAGGTAAAGTGGCACTGAGTTTATGACAATCAGTGGTTTTTGGTCAGTGGTCAGTGTACCACAGTACATGATGGCAACTCTTTTCATAGTACTAATTATATGGACACTGATATTTGTAGGGTGAAATCTGTTCGAATGTTCCTAGTATTATCAAATACCAGTTTATCAGGTCCAAGCGATTGGGTAGCCTAGTGGTTAAAGCACTTGTTCCTCACACTGAGGACCCAGGTCCTCTGGCATGATATTGCTGGAATATTGCTAAAAGCAGAGTAAAACCAAACTCACTCAATCTTACAGACCACACTGACGTAGCGATGAAATTGATGACCAGCATAAAACAACATTCATTCCTCACCCATGGAATTATTACTGATTTTATGGTAATGTTGATGGGTCACAAGTTATGATGAGGTGTCAGTTATTTCAGTATTGATGAAAGAAAGGATGGTTTCATTGTCACAATTTTGTCTTCTAAGGCTCTGTGTCTCTCTGATCACAGTTGGTTATAACAAATGGTGAACATCAGTGATTCAGTATCTTTGCATGGAACATTCTCTTGATATGTAGCTATATTGTAATACTGTATTGGTGGAAATAAGCAAATTATGTTGAATTAATTCTTTTAAAATGATCATTTTGTTCATTGTTTAACTAAGCTGAAAACCACAACCACCTGTGGTGAAATTGCAGGGTGTCAACCTCAACCTCAGACAATACTCTTTCCTAAATACTCAGTGTTGATCAAATACCCCACAGGTGTACTTGACCAAACAAGCAGTTGGAGTCTCTCTGTATATTTTGGAGTGGTATTAAATGGGATGCCATAATACTTTGATGTACCTGACAATTCTGGGGTTTTTAGCTGTGTTTAGCCTAACATATGAACAGGCCGGTGCATTTTCCCACAGTTCAAAAAAGAGTCGACAGTATTTATATGATAGAGCATTTACCTTTTTTCACTGAAACAAATGATGTAATATTTTGTCTCTGAAATAATTATGAAAATCACTTTGCCTCTGAATCAAGGGAAGTGATACATTAATAACTAAGGCAGTGATGTTCATTAGGGTTGCAACGATTCTGTTTAATTCATCAAAAATCAGATCTTACACCTGAGATTCGATTTTCGATAACCATTATTGCTGTTTTAATTTGGTATTTGAATACCTGTTAAAACAATTTCCAATCCACACAGCCAGGACATAATTTTGAATTCAACTAGACTGGTTTTGAGTGCTGAAACGTGATTGGTTACCACCAAGCTAATTATTGTGATACACATCACCATGACGATGGATTTGACGCTTAAAAAAAGCAGCCTCACTTGAGTGAGATGATATCTGATCTTTTGCGTTTATGACGAATAAAATAAAACAATGACCAAAAGTAGGATCCAATCCTGAAAATAGAGGTCTAGGTGACTTGTTGCAGCCCTATGATGATGCTATTCTACTGAAACAGTTTCTTTGTCAGTGAAACAAACAGAATTGACTTAATCACCATTTTTCACCATTACCATGGTCACGACATGAACATTGTCAGTGATGTGATTGTGATTGAAAGAAGATACCAGCACTACTACAGTGAGTTGTACAGTTTCATACCATTTACAAGTGTACCTACATATAGGATGTCACTTTTGTGGGTCCACTTATATGGTCATCTTGATCATTGCACAGATGTAGAAAAAGGAGAATCTCAACTTTGGTACCAGATTGAAATAAACTATTTGCATTGCTCCATCCTTTTTTTTATTCCTTTTTTTAATTATTCCACATTTTTGTTGTACAGCAAATCATTTAATGTCATTCAAGATATATGTTTCACTTTAGATTCATTTTGTGTCATGCATCAACATACAAAGTTGAGAACTTTCCCTGTAGCCATGTTCTTGAGGCAGCTATAGGACAGGTCCTGAGTAACATCCTTAGCATGCAACACACTCCCCTATCTACCCTGTGACTACCTTTGGAGTGATCTTCTATTTCTTGTTGCATGAGAGTGGACGTGTTATAGCTTCGTCATAGAGTTGAGTTGCTTTTTATATTATGGAGAAATCAGATCCTCCAAATAGAAACTGCATGTTTTGCGCTCAGTGTTAAACAATATTTCCAACAGTGGACCACACATTTCGCGTGTTGTGTGGGTTGGTGTTAATGGGAGAAATGGTGTGAGACATGCCCAGGGTTATTTGCTGAGGATTTCAAGGTCTATAAATGGGTGTGTGCTCGTAGAATAGCAAACAGAGCTAGGAACACCCCTGCTGACTAAGGCCCCACCCCAACCAAGAAACCGCACTTCCTCCTCCAGTTTCAACATCTCAGGGCGGTTCGAGGGTAGTTATCTATAGCCTCTCCTATCCTGCAGTCTACACTGTTGGTTTTTAGGCCTCTGTTTTGTCTCCAACTGTGACTACAGTCGCTTTGGTTCATCGAGCTGCATCACCTGCTTATTTGAAAAAGTATATTTCCCCAAGTCATTCTAGATTACCCCTTTCGATTTGTCGATCTATCTCGTTGGAATGTTCCAGTTCTAGTCATTCAAAATCACCTCATGGATTTGTCGTATTCTCCCCAACAGAGTGAAGCTTATCATCAATCTGTTTCTATTGATCATACTGAATCACGTACGGATTCGCGTGGTGGTTTCGGCACTCTCTCCCATTTGGATTTGCGCCACTGAACTGACTCGCCAGGCCGAATCAATTCACCAACATGAATCAATTCACCAACATGAATCAATTCACCAACATGAATCAGTTCACCAGACCGAATCAATTCACCAGGTCATAGAGATTCGCGTCAATGGGCAGGTTCCCCTTTTCGTGATGGCTCACGTCACCGAACCAGTTCAGTTCACCATTCAGTAATTCAGAGGTGTTTCCTCGAACCACATCTTGTCACCAAATTGTTTCATGGAATCAAATCAATTCGTCTACCCGAATCTTTTCACTACACCAGTCTGGTTCGTTCATCCCCGTTCACGTCGCATAAATGCGCCATCAGATCTAAGTGGTTCACATACTTTTTCTTGGAGATTTTCGTCGACTGAATCACTACGGCATTCAGATTCACATGACCACTCTAAGCCATCCCATCGTGATGGTGTGCCAGGCTCTTCTAATCAATCTAGATCTCCAGATCGAGTTAGATCACCCCATGGTTCAGCCTCCCCAAAAAGACAGCATACTACTACGGTTCGATTGATTTCAACTATTCATTCCCTGTAGGAGAGGTCCCTTGAACATTTCATCCTGGGATGAAGGATTCAAATCTGTATTGGCGTGGTCGTCAGATATGCTTTTTTTGTGGCAGTATTGGAGAGGTTTCTACCAAGGTGCATCAGGAGACTCATTTTCATGTTTCTGACGAGTTACTGAAAGTGCAGAAATCTTCAGTTGGAGAGTTCCTTTAAACAACGCAGAACACCATGGTTTTCACCAACCAACCCCGGAGTTGAAGGATTGTTTTCATGACACACCCTCCACCCAATCACGGGTTCGGAGTAGGAAATTGTCTTGTGATGGCGTTTGCCGTCAGCACCGCAAGGTCGGTCCCGATACCACCCCAATTGTCCCGTTCTTCGACTCAGCAGTGGGTGGAAGATTAGGGAAGTTTGCTCACAATTGGGACATTCTCAGAGAACCGTATGTTTCAGCGATCCTCACTCACGGATATCAAATCCCACTCACCGGGAATCCACCACTCAGTGACTTCTCTTTAACGCAGACCACCATAGACACACTTCGTGACAATCATGCTGTAGAACAGCTCGACCCACTAGGCACTACTCCGAGGTTCTACTCCCCAATCTTTCTGGTGCCAAAAAGGAATTTAAGAACTTTGTTTGATATTCATCATGAAACAGTTCAGTGCCCGGTTTGTATCTCCTGTCTCCGCCACCGTACCTTGTGATTGTGTCAGTGAACCTTCCCAGGCACCATCTTTAAGAAAGGGGATTATGTCATTACCCTTCACATACGAATTCATCCGGACCACCGGAAGTATCTTCGGTTCACGTTCCAAGATCGTCATTACCAGTAGATGGTACAGCCGTTTGGAATATCTACAGTCCCATGGCTTTGTACTCGGATAACCAAACTGATTGTCGGGGAGTCACTTTCGAAAGCTATATTGACGACTGTGTTCAAGTTCAGCAGTATCCAATTGTCCTTCATCTCTGCAGGCTGTTCACCGTCAAATTGCTGACGCAATTAGGGTGGCTCCTGATCATCGAGAACTCAGAGTTACTACCAACTCGGAGATTACAATTCATAGGGGCGGTATTCAACCCACAATAGGCAATGCTGTTTGTACCCCCAGATAGATGGGTCCAAATTCGGTGCAAACTACCTCCAGCATTGAATTCACCCAGAACTCTATGCCAGTGGAAGGAGTTACTAGAGCTGTTAACGTCGGCACAAGCACTGACTTACAGGTTTGGCAATTCCAGATCCACAGGCGGGGGACCACGATGTGTTAGCCATGTCATGGAAGGGTCGGAGCGTGTACGCATTTCCTACCCCGGCTCTGCTACCTAAGGTAGTTCAAAAGTTACCAGCAACCAGTACGACTCGTCTGTTCTTGGTTGTACCCCTTTGGCTGGCAAAAGAAGAAGCTGGTTCGTCGACCTAAAAAGCTAGCAGAACTGGATCCAGTACCACTACCTGCTTGAAATTACTTCTTCATCACAAACCCTCGTCTACATGTATGGCGCATGTACGGAGATATTTGATAGCCAAGGTTTACTCTCTCACAGTAGCTACAGCTATAACATCTGTGCGTAGGACAACGACGCGATCATTATACTATGATAAAGGGAAGAAGTTTGAACATTAATGTAGAATTTGGAGAATTAATTCTCCCACCACTGCATCACCTCAGATTGTTGTTGAATTTCTACAGCATTTACGGGCTGAGAGGAAACCCAAAGGTACTACATTGTTAACATTAAGTTGGTCCTTGCCACAACCACTGGAACCAAGATGCCTACCACTCCCGAGTTCAAGTCGTTCCACCTTGCTGACCAGTCTAGGAGGCTCAGACCTCCTGCATGGGATTTATCAGTCGTCATTCTTCACTTGGTATCCAGTGAATATTAGCCACTAGATAATAAAGAGTTTGAACAGATAACGTTCAAGACTTTCTTTTTAGTAGCTTTATCTACTGTGGCTGGTATTTCGAAGCTACGCGTACTGGATGTGAATTTTGTGTGTTTTGAGTGTAAACGGCCTGGCAGAGTTTTTATGGGACTGCGTTGGGACTTTGTCGCCAAGAACCAGTTATCACGACTACCGAACAGAATGTTTACTATCCCACCGTTGTCAACTATTCTTCTGCCAGATGATGTGGAATATTTGTCTCTCTGCCCTGTCAGAGCTCTACGCATCAACCTGGCTGCCTCCCAAGAGCGCCACACTCTTCATAAGAGGCTATTCATTCCTTTGTCTACTACATCTGAGGCTAAGGTCTCACTGACAACTTTGTCCTTTTGGATGCGTGCTACTATGTTGAGGACAAATGCTTTTGCTGGGTTGTCACCCCTAGCAGCACCTAATTCGCACGAGACCCGAGGTTTAGCCTCCATAATGACTTTACACAGCAACTGTTCCGTGGCGGGCATCGTGGAGGTTTGTTTTTTGCGCTCGGATACAGTGTTTTCATCACGTTATCTGAGGGACTTATAGGTCACTGACGTCCAGGGCTGGCACCAGTTTGGACCCTTGTCCAGCTGTTATCAGCCCATCAACGCAGATGAGTACAGTGTGCGTCTATGCATTCGTTCTCACATACGTACTGAATAAAATTCTGAATTATGTTGTTTTTTCTTGATTCTTCTGGGATTAGACCTGTTGACTCAATTTTACTGGGTTATGACAGTTACTTCTATATGAATCTATAATTGTCAGTTGTAGAGGTGTTCAACAATCTCGCTTGCTGACCTCTTCTCCACGGAGCAATCACGTCAATGTAGTGAGTCGATTTCCTTTGTGGATATTGTAGCGTTCTAGCTCCTAAGTACCCTTGCGCACTGTTGTCGTCTTACTGTGGTAAGTAGTGGAAGCCATGTGGTGTTGTCCTGGCACTAAACTTTAAAGTTGTGCGCTTTTCCGATTCAGTGTCCCCTCTTGGAGTCTGTCTCGAAGCAGGTGCGCGCCCATTTACTAGTTGTGAGACTTTGATTACGATGGTACTTTGATAAATCACGACGAAGTCAGGTGACACGCCTAGTAGCGTCCTCTTCAGTATGCGTGGGTTGCGGTCGAACACCACATCGCTCGGGAGCACCCACTTCCTGGGAGCGATTGTGCCTAGTAAGCCATGGGGTTCAGAACCCATCACTAGCATAGGCACTATGCTAGTTGGATCTGGCCTCCCTTGTTCCTTTTGCCATCTACGGTTGTCGTACAGTGGATAAGCTATGATAAGCTGCGAACTGCCGTCCAAACGTGGGACATGTGCAAGTCGTGAGATAGGATAAGTTTAAAAATTTGGAAAATTGTAAATTGTTTGTTTATATACTTACCATATCTCATGCGATATATGGCCACCCAGCCTCTCCTCTACTCAGATTACGGCAGTTACAGTTTCTACTGTCATCGTCTCCAAGGACAGAATGATCACTGTGAGGTTGTCACGTGGGTAGATGGGGCAGCGTGTTGCATGCTCAGCACTGAACTGGGGATCTGTCCAATAAAGACAGCAGGATGGGGAACACGGGCGTATGGGCAAGTGAGGCCTTCTGGGAAAGTTCTCATTCGTTCCACTCAGCTTCGAACCAAAAGAGAGAAGTGGAAGTCGTGATTTGTAGTTTTCATTGAAAAGGGTAACTGAATAGAAAGGATCACACAAACAACTTATAGCAACTGGACCAATTTGACAAATTTGTTATGTCACAATTGGAGTAAACTGTTCCTTTACTTATATTATGAAAATTTGTTAACTCCCGCTGGATCGAAGCAAAGGAAATGTTTCCTCGTTTAAGAGAGACTTTGAAAATTGTGTTTTTACACAATGACATTTAAAGGGCCCTTTCCTTTAGAAGGAAGCCCATTAGAGTAGTTTCTTTTGTAATCTGTATAACTATTGATTTCCGCCTTGCTATTGATCCGGCTATTCGATCCAGTCTGAGTTCAAACATACATTAGCTCTCCTGTTTGTACACTTTGTGATACGTTCATAGCAGATATTTTTCATGTTTTGTGGAATTGTCGAATTGAGTGTTCCATCCTTATTTGAAATCGGAAACTCATCACTTAGAAGCCAACAAATCACTGTCGGCCTGAGTAATTGAAGATGTTGCAAATGGCTACTTGTTGTTTGCTGTCTGTCTTTCAGCATCATTTAGGTTGATGGAATAAGGACTGGTCCGCATAGAGAAGGCTGGCACCATAAAACTAGCTTTAGTCCAGACTAGTACACATACAAACGACAAACGACTCAGACACATACTAGCTATCAGAAATCATTTCCTACAAGGCCACGGGCGATCATCACGCCAAGGCCCAGGTGCGATTACCGTCATGGGTACAATGTGTGAAGTCCATTTCTGCTGTCTCTGACCATGATTTTGCTGGAATATTGCTGAAAGCGGCGTAAAACCCAATTCGCTCACCCATTTACAAGGTCTCTGTCTCAGGATTCCTGAAAGCGTAAAAGAGCTCGTTTCACCCAACCGTTGCCAAACCATACCTGTGAATATTCCGGATGGAACAGGTTTTCAGTCAGTCAGACACGTTGGCTTGATCGGGTTGCGAGAAAGTGAGTTTAGTTTTACATCGCATTCAGCAGTATTCAAGGAACATGGCAATGGTCTTTAAATAATCCAGTCAAGACCAGAAAATACAGTGTTCAACAGCATAAGCATCGATCTGCTCAAGAAGGAACCAATGACGCGTCAGCGAGCCTGACTACCCGATCCCGTTAGTACCCCCTTACGACAAGCATACTCGCCTTTTGTGGCAAGCGTGGGTTGCTGAAGACCTTCTACTCTGGATCTTCCTTGGTTAGGTTGTATCTGGTACAGCAAAGGCCCGGCTTAGAACTGATCTTCAGTAACCCATGCTTGTCTTTAGAGGCTACTAATGGGATCGGGCTGTCAAGCCCAATTAATGTCATCGTATCCCAGTTGCGGAGATCGGTGTTCATGATTTCATGATCACTGCATTGTCTATTCCGTCATTTGCAGTTCGCTGCCATACAGCTGGTAACTGTTGCTGAATACAACTTTAGCAAACTTGACTAAGGCGTTCATACGATCGTGTGTGTTTGGTCAAAATGAAAACTTGTTCCAGCAGGCGATTTTGTTGAACGTGTTTTGACTGACAGACTATCCAAAGTGGGTTCCTCGGGGGACTCCAGCAAAAGAAAGGTCAACAGCATCTTTGGCTTGGAGTAGGACTCGACTAAATGGATCGGTAGGCTCTTTGCCTTGGTGGGTACCGCGCTTGCTGCTTATTGTCATGATAGCAAACACTGGGTTGTTTGGGTATTTCCATACCATCATCATAGAGCTTAAATAGTTTAGTGCGACCTTAAACAACGTAACTGCTTCGGCGGTGAGAGCATCCTCGTACTGACCCCGGGCCGCGTCATACCAAGGGACGTTAAAATATGGTATTCGTTGGTCCCTGTCTGCCGCCAGGGATCACTGGATGCAAGGATTGGTTGGCTCAGAATCAGTATATAATGTGTCTTAGTTCATCCTTAACTGGGGCAAGGTATCTCAGTGAGTACTCACTATAAAACCGGCTTTAGTGTTGGTTACAATCAGCCACACAAAGACGCATGCAAGTCATCATATAAGCGAAATATTCTGGACACAAATTTCACCCCACATAAAACAACGAGAAAACCCAAGTGAAGGTGTGATGAATTTAAGTCAGTTTACGTGAATTTAATGATGTTGCTCCTTATTTTCAGCGCATTGTTCGGCGACTCAGAGACTAAGATCTAATCATAAATTCAAATCTCATAAATTCTGTCGACTGTGATCAGGATAAGCATTGTTTACGACAGTGTTAGTGGCTAGAAGGTAGATTGCCTCGCCCTTAGCCCCACCAAGCCCTGCCCAGGGCACCTCTCACAGGACGATGTTAACGCTTCGACGGGTATGGCCTAACATAAATAGACCCCGGTTGTTTTTATCCGGACGTACAATTATGAAAATCACTTTTTCGCCTAACCTGTGGGCATTTATACGCTGATATGATAAACAAAACATAGCACCCTCAGGAAACACGCGACCAGGTTGACCTTCCTTTGTCTCATTTCACTACAATAATTTAAAAATAAACTCGATTTACTATTACCAAGTGATCTAAATTTCCTTAATTACGTCACACTGTAAATAAAAACATTTTATATTATTGTTTTCGTCCGCCGTTCTCTACCTGGTTGAGGTTAAGATGAGAACGTCTCATGGGCAGTTAACTCAGTCATGTGTAAATATATATCAACCATTTATTTTATGGCAGAGGGTAATTGGACCCAGGGTTCAATGAAATAGTTCCGGCACGCCCAATTCTCTCTAGCAACTGACAAGTACCCACACTCTGCAGGTTGAAATTGTGTCCCAGCAGTTCGTGTTTCCAGGAAAAGCAAAGATCGTTTAAATCATTCAGCATGATGTTTGTATCGATCAGATACAGTGTTCTGTATAACGACGGGCGTTGTCTTAATGTTGAGGTGATTCAAATAGCAGGTCGCGGGCCATAGTAGACTATAGGAAGTTGCCCCGATAAGAGGACAAGGCGGTTGCTTCTGGAAAATACGGCAAATCTCAACAAATGACATTTGGCCTTTTTACATTGAATAAAACGGGTAAATTATCAAGAAACGACGATTTACATGTACATAAAATAAAGTGCTTCATTTATCAACATACGACGGTTTACATTGAATAAAGTGGATCAGTTCTCAACAAGCAACAATGTACATTGAATAAAGCGGAGCAATTCTTAACAAACAATTTACATTAATAAAGTGGATCAGTTCTCAACAAACGACGATTTACTTCGAACAAAGTGGTCCATTTATCAACACTCGACGATATATACTGAATAAAACGGGTCAATTCTCAACAAAAAACAATTTACATTGAATAAAATGGTCCATCTATCAACAAGCGACAATTTACTTTGAATAAAGCGGATCAGTTCTCAACGAACGATGTGCCAGTGATGCTGTCCTCAGTGAATGGGTATAGTTTTGCGCAGCTGTGAGAAAACTTTCAGCCATATCACGCCGTGGAAACCAGGTATGGGCTTCACACATTAACCCATGTAGGGAAGCGAACCCGGGTCTTCAGCGGACGGCTCGCAATACGACTCAAAACCTCTCTTAACTTAATTTGAACAGTACAAGTCCACTTCAAAGTCCAGAAGTGTTAACCACGAATATAATTGTTGCATCATATAGGAACATACTGATACATGGACGGCCCATTTGCCTGTAGCTCCTTATTTCGTTGGGCAGAGTTGCGTCGCTTGAGCATACCGGGATCCTGTGGTCACAAGTTTATGTCATATTCGTTCTGACGATTATCTTCCCTAAACATCAATGAAGAACTGCATAGCCCTTTGCACCTTAACAGGAATACCATTATGCAACACTGTTCAAGTCAGCGTTTAATGTAACTCACTCACCTACAAGCCAGAAATCCACGTTCCTGTAGTTTCAAGAACATCATTAGCGGCTATCAAAGCACAGGTTCATGTCATTCGTGCCATTACAAGTATTAAAGCAAGCCCAGTGGACAATTCCTTGTGGTAGAACAACAACGAGAAATCCATATCAATCAGCATTAGCAGATCGATATGCGTATACACACAATTAAGTTACGAGTTTCATGACCGAAATCACTGCACGTAGCTATTACAACGACACAGTTATTACAACGTCGGCGGTGACGCATGCTGCTGCAGTGTAGATGTTGCTGTTGTGACACACATCATGGAATGCTGTTTGATTCACTTTTATTTTCTCGATGTGTCAACTTATGTCAAACTTGAGCAGTTTCCATGGTAAATCCTCCTTTGTCTATGGTCTACAATATTCCTCAAATACAAAATCACATTTGAGAGGTATAATTATAGAGATTTGTCTTGGTCTGTCCGTGCGTGTGTGCATGTGTTGGTGCGCGCGCGTGCGTGTGCACTAACGCCAACAGATACGTTATTTATGAGTTACTTAAAAACTATCAAACGTGTTGGAGGGTATTAGTTTACAAGAAACGTACAAACGTAACAATATTCAGGCAGTTATTGTACGCCAAATTCACGTGAGAATAGTTCTGTAGGATATAAAGACAGACAAGAATGCATGATGTGACACACAAGTACAATAAATATGCCACTATTAACAGCTGGGAAGAGAGAAAGAGCCAGTGGGATGTTGAAGATGAGGTCGACATACAATGCGCTGTGCGTTGCCTCAGTCCACGGATGTCACCGTATCACGGTTATAAGACCTATATAACGCAATCGACAGAATGGAATCTGACCAAGAAGTGGACGTCCACACATCACACTGCAGCAGAAAGTTTCATCCTCACTTGAGTACATTTTATGAAATTAATTAGAGAAGGAGGGAAACGTTTCTTTCTATGTTTAGTGTATATACAAGACGTCTTATAAAAGTCTCGTCATGAGGGGCATATATACTAGATGTCATAAGGTGAACACCGTGAGGTTTCATATAGGTGACAACCGTTAGAGGTAGGACATTTATCTGGAAAGCTCGAATTGTCCTGTCCCCAAATCCTTACCCGACATGAAAGTAGAGAGGTAATTTGCCTGGCTGTTAAAATCTCGTATTCTGACTTGTCCCATCGCAGTGTTTTATCTTACAGATGTACAACAGATTTGCTTTTGTGTGGCGATTGCCGCATCCGGTAGGTCAGGACATGCTCGCCTTTAAACTAACACCTGCTGTCATAAACATTTCATGTTTTTCACACAGGGCGAATCCTACAATGGACTCTTTTGGTTGAGATTTCTTTTGACAATGAAAATATTTTATTTAATATGGATTTGTTTTAATATAAACATGTCGTATCAAGATAGCATGTACCCTAGCAACAGATTAAATATATATTTGTTGAAATCAGGATGAAAAACAGAAAGTTTTAAGTGAAAATCATCAAACTGTTTGTGATTACATCTGCTTTATTTTTAAGCAACCAAAAGGTAACCTGAAGGCCCATTAAGACACTTTTAACTGTCTTGCAACAGGATATTACAACAAACCCACCTGGTGTTATGCAATGTTTAAATGCGCAAAGGGATCTTTGTGATGTTGAGCCATCGGTGTGACTTCGGGGCTGCGTCGTGTATATAATGAATGGCAGAAAATATGTCAGTAATAGCAGAGACCATAATAGATGGTCTCTGGTAATAGTTTGTGTAAATAGTTTGTAAATATCCTGAACATCAAAAGAAACGTAATTTTCGAGAAAAAATGAAATCTCATAAAAGTAAGCGTTCGTGTTTATGTCTTTTGTTTAAAAACGTGACATATATCGGCGTTGCGTTTCTTTTGCTGGTCTGTGTACATCTTAACTGGGCACCTGCACAGATGATGCGGAAATACGTTGTGGAGCACCATCATTTGCGCATCACATGTTGCAACTCTCTGTAGCTGCAACTAACATCCCTCTGCTCAGAGTGCCTTCGGGCATTTTCATGATATACACATTTGCTGCAGCAGGCACTCGTGTCATTGCAAGGACTAAAGATTTATTTTTAAATATAAAAATGTTTTGGCTGACCCCCAACTTGAAACGCTTCGCAGTACAATAGATATATTGTACTGTGAAGGGTTTCAAGGCGAGAAGGGAGGGGCATCTCAAACGTTTCATATTTTTTAAAAAAAAAAAAAAATATTTAATCCTCTCAGTGACACGAGCGCCTGTGTTCGGTGCAGGTGTATTGGCCATAAATGAGGCATATTGAGTCCGAGTGTGGTGAGACATGTTAGCGAGGCAAACTATTTGACTCCATCTTACACACGCTCGCACATACCCCTACCATTTGGTGTCCCCCGCCGTGATATTACAAGAATATTGCTAAAAGCGATATAAAACTTTTACTCACTCACGCACTCATACACCTAGACTCATAGCCTCTGAATGTATATATAAGCTTTATAGTAATAAATGTTTCCATATAAATTAACAAGGAAACCCAGTGAGATGGGAGATTCAGTCTGAACGTGTGGAAATGCAGACATGCTTCAGTTATGGGTTTTACATTGGTTGGGCCCGGGTACCCGTCTCATTAACCAGACCCATTATGATCATATGGCTAATAGGTTAAGCAGTGTAATATGGTTTTATTCCATGAGTAAAAGGTTGTAGTGTCTTTGAAGATTTAGACATAATTCACAGTCACGTCTTTTGAATATAATGCATGGTCAAGGTATTGAAAACTTAAAACTTTAGCCTCCGAGCTAAAGAATATAATCACATTTCTTTCAAATTGGATGTCAAGAAATAATATAACGGGTGGGCTAATAGGGAGTGGGTTACCCAGGTAGCACATTTGCACCCGTCCCGGCCTACAGGGAGGGCTAGGTAGTAGGGAAAATATTGCGGCTCAGTGAGAGAGACGGACTAACATACACTGATCGTGGTGGGCTCAGACACATCCTCCCATCGTCATAATCCCTGCATGTCTGGACCTGATTTCAATAAATATCCAGCTCACAGTTGCTCGCCGTGGGAGGTGACTAAATTGGATCAGGTGACGAGGGTCTGCGACTTGATTGCATGTCATCTCTTCCAGTCTTCATGTCCCGTATTTCCGATAGTGTGACAATGTCGATCAAAGCTTCGATCACTGACATGCCTCCGTGCTATAGCTGTAGTATTGTTGATGTAAAAAACAAGAAACAAATCAATAAATTGTTCACGTTCTTTATCTCAAACCCGTTAACTTCTATGTCGTGTCAATAAAATTCAGACATGGAATCCGGACGTAATGCTAGAATTCAGCCCGAGTGAATAATCAGGTTGAATATCTTTTGAAACAATCCACAAAAGCCAAAACAGCTCTAGGGCAATGCACGAGCTTGCACTGTATCTCACGTTCAAGTGTCTGAGGTTTAACGTGAAACGAGTAATGTGTTATTTGATTCTTTGTTCTACAACTTACAAATCTTCCAAATATAAGACGATTGTGTATGAATTATCGAGTACGGACTAGACAATCAAGTGATTGACATCATGAGCATGGATCTACTTAGATGTGGTACGATGACATGCATCAACGAATTCACCGAGCCTCTTCAGGCAAGCACCCGTGAAGATCCGGGTTACAATTGGTGTTCAACAACCCACGATCAGTTGGTCAGGCTCGCTGATCTGACTGACACATGTCATCGTATTGCGAGGATCCGACGTACCAAAAAGTGGAGTGCCACTTCAAATTGTTTTTGATTTATTGAGATGTGCACACCTGAAACCTATAAACGATCTCAGTGGACCCTTACCCAAACAAGTACATACTCCGTGATGATGTTTATCGCTAGAAGAATGGATATTTCCTGAAAACCGCACTTTACATTTTTGTTTATTCAGCACTACAGTTCCTTATCTACAGAATGCTTTGTATTCAGCGTATACCTATACAATTTCCTTGTTAATAGATAAGCACGATATTTCGCTATTTCATCTCCAGTGATATTGGTTATATGTACCACTAACACGTAAATATCCGTGCTCTTTTCCCGATAATGGCGTGTTGCTGACTGTTTTGATTAACAAGCACAGTAATTGATTGCTCAGTAAGGAGGTGCACTGTATAATGTAATTTTATCAGATTTATTTTCACATCCTTGACGACGAAGGATGTTTGTCTCGAAATGAGCACACTATGATCCCTGGGGCTTTAAACAGATGCGAATTGCGAAAAAATTTAAAAGACAAATTATGCCTTTTAATTATGACACTCAAACATCTGCATTAGCCGACAATTTGTTTCGTGGTTAGGTGGCCATTGTTTCCTAGCAACCGTCAACCGTGTACGTTCCCGCACCCGTTTTGAGTAAACTAAACGTTATATAAATTACATTTAAATTCAAAACTAGTTTTTAAAAATAAATCAATCGTATTCTTCCTCACTACGAATCACCCTACATCCTGGATACCCCTATTTGTTTGCCAAAACATTACCAAAACAGTAACACACCATGACACTCAGAACACCGTGACACCCCTCAGAACACCATGTAGCCGCATCAGAACACCATGACATCCCATCTGAACACCACGACGCCCCATCAGAACACTCCCCATTAAGATACAATGTCACACCATCAGAATCCCCTGTCACCTCATCAGGACATCATGTAACACCATAAGAACGACATGTCACATAAGCAAGACACCAGCAGAACACCATGTTCCACCATCAAGACAGCATGTTACTCAATCAGGACACAATGTCGCTCCACGAGGACACCATGTTACGCCATCGAGTTACCGTGTAACTCCTTCAGAACACCATGTTCCACCATCAAGACAGCATGTTACTCAATCAGGACACAATGTCGCTCCACGAGGACACCATGTTACGCCATCGAGTTACCGTGTAACTCCTTCAGAACACCATGTTCCACCATCAAGACAGCATGTTACACAATCAGGACACAATGTCGCTCCACGAGGACACCATGTTACGCCATCGAGTTACCGTGTAACTCCTTCAGGACACCATGTCTCAGCGACGCCGTGCCTGAACGGGGGTGACCGGGGTAGTGACCTTGACACTGTATTATCACAAGGATACAATGCAGCTGATTTGCAGTCTAGTTAATAATGAACTACGGAATGTCAATCTACACGATGTACTGTCACTACGTCACTGCTGCACGATATATATTCAGGATCGTGATAACCTCACTCTGACATACCAGCCTGCTGACAACAACATATGGCGCCATACATTGACTAACACCTTCATTATCAGCACATCGTCACTATACATGTGTCACAGGATGTACTGAATAGTATATCAAATAAACACAGAGACTTAAATTTAAATTAAATTATCCGTTACCCCTTAAATCAACATTACCGTAATGAGTAACCATACAAATGTGTAATGGTTTGGTACATCTCTTAGGTATATGTCTGCCTCAAGTTAAAGTGTTCAACAAGTATAGTGAGTGAGTGAGTGAGTTAGGCGTTGTAGCAATATTTCAGCAATATCACGACGGGCAAAACCAGAAATTGGCTTCAAACATGGTACCCATGTGAGAATCGAACCCGGGTCTTCGGAGCGACGAGCGAACACATTAACCACCACGCTACCCTATCGCCCTGGGGCTCGTTTCACAAAACAAGCTTTACTAAGTTTAACCATTACTCCCATTCTTAGACATTGCACTAAGGTTACCTTAGCGACTTACGATCACCTTAGTTTTTTGTGAAAGTAGGCCCTGAACAATGGGTTCTACGACTTACTTCAAAGTACACAGGTAGCCCAGTGAAATTGGGCTTAGTCCCATGTTTATCCTTTTGAAATAACTTAACGTTCAATGATCAATATTTCTGTTCGGTTTTATTTGAATCATGTCCCTTTTTCAAGGTCTGCATGTATACGCGCAGCTTATAATCGATCTTTTACGATTTATATTACACGTAATTCTATAGAAAAAATGTCTCAGCGGGAAAAGCATCAAGTCGAATTTAATTAACTGTAACATCATTTTCGTCATAGACTGACTGTGTGAGTTGAGGTGAAATGGGATTTATTGTCGTAATTGAGAATGTTTCGTTCATATTATTACTCTCACGCGATCACGCTTTCAACCATTCTCTTCCCCTCAGGGTGCTCCTGCCATATCTTCCTACATGGGAAGAGAATGGCTTTCAGCCGCAGTGAGTAGTTCATTTGGCACTGCTTTAAACAGTATTTCAAATGTTTCATGGACTGTCAGCGAAAGTCTAAATTAGGTGATGAATCTTTGAATATCATCCACAACAGAAAACGACATGTACGGTATAGTATGGCCAAACCTAGAGATGTCGGTGTGGTCTGATCTACTAACCGTTATCAGCGGGGTATGATAAACCTGTATTACAGCTGATTGTGTCTTACTACATACAATCACCCTTGTCATGTTGTTAGCATGATTACATGTCCACCATCATATTCCTAAGCTCACTCTCATACATTGATCAGCTGTATTGATTTAGCATGCCCATCCGTCATGTTCAAGGATGCAACATCTCCATTCCAGATTCACTTCATGAAGGAGCAAGAATCAATTCTGAAACGACTAAGAATAAAGTAGCTGATATTCATAAAAAGTCATGTATTCTACACCCGTGAAGATCCGAGGTATAATTGGTCTTCAACAGCCCATGCTGGGTGACTAACGGAATCGGGTGGTCAGGCTCACTGACTTGGTTCACACGTCATCGCATCCCAATTACATAGATTAATGCTCGTGCTGTTGATCACTGAATTGTCTGGTCCAGGTTGGATTATTTACAGACCAACATCCCATAGTTGAAAATGGCTGAGTGTGGCCACAACACACCAACCAACCAGCCTACATGTATGCATGTCAGCAATTTATTTTCATAAACTCCTCGCTGTAAAGGTGCATCAGCCTTGAACTACCATACCACTTCACTGACGCAACAGTCATTAGTCATTTCGTTGCTATCGCCTCTGAGTTTTATTTTACATATATCCTGAAATCAGTGATGTCGTTTGGCAGAAATATTCACTCATGTCAACAATGACTTGATAATTAGTTGATGTAAAATATTAAAATCGTCACTGCGGTTTACGATCGATTGTAGTAGGTATTGTGTTTCTACAGTGTATCAGTATACATAACGTTGTCCCAGTAGTCGCTCTATAACCAGGAATTACATCCCTGTAATTAATCGATATAAATGTATTTCGTCGTCAGTTATGCAAGACATTTTGATAACACCAGTTTCAGTAGCCTGAATTATTTATACATACATATGTACACGATTATGTAACAAAATTCACAATTTAACAAAACTTGCGTAATTATTCATGACTTTTTTAACAGAGAGGTTCATGATATTTCAGGGTGTTATATGATGGCAGCCCGCGGGTAGAATCAGTACAAGCATGGGTAAGCGTTTGTCCCGAAGCGTCACTTCCTGTCAGTGTGTATGCCGAGTCATGTTCAGACAATGTTAAACACGTGAACTGAGGGTCAACGCGACAGCCGATTTATTAAGCTTGACAGTAACTAAGTAACGTATTGTGAGGCCAAGTCAGAATACCTGTGTTTCCCGTGACTCAATCGAACCGCAGTTTCACCTGTATTAAACCATGTCACCATGTCAGTAATTAAGCGTCATGGGAACGGGAATATTGATTGAAACATCTGAAATGACAATATTCATACAATATTACTACAAACAGAAACGTGCATAACAAATGCTCATTAAACGATCATACCATTACAACGAACGTGAATAGCAATGGCTTCTAAAACAATATCATTTTAATATCAACGTGAATAACAACGGCTTCTGAAACAATATCATTTTTATATCAACGTGCATATCAATAACTTCTGAACAATCTCATTATTAATATCGAAGTACATGGCGATAGCCTCTGAAACAATCTTACTTGAAATATCTACGTATATAACAGTAGTTTCTGTAACATTTGACGTGGTATATCAACGTGCACACCAAAATCTTCCAACATTGCCATCTCTTCATTCCTGGGCCGGACACAACCTGGGCCTAGATTTCCGAAGCGCTGGTAGCGCTCAGATAGTCTCACTGCCATTCATTAATATTAAGCTACGATTATCTTAGCGCTTCGAAAATCAACAACAGAATGTGATATAAATTTACAATGACATGCATAAAGCTTGTGTGTGTGTGTGTGTGTGTGAGAGAGAGAGAGAGAGAGAGAGAGAGAGAGAGAGAGAGAGAGAAAGTAATAGAGAGAAAATGCACATATGTTTAATCTCATGTTTTCATTGAAGTCAGTGTCAATCAGTGTATCTGAATTTTGCGTAATATAATTACATCGGCACACAAGCACACACACCACGCGCGCGCGCACACACACACACATACACACACACACACATACACACGCACTCTCTCTCTCTCTCTCTCTCTCACTCACACACACAACGCACACACACACAAGATTGCGTCGGTGGTCACACGGGTTATAACGTTGTGACAGAGAGAGTAATTAGTCAAGGAACTGACGGACATTGAAAGGCTGACATTACATGACAGGTTACGAAAGATAACATGTGGATTAGTTCTCTACATCCTGTCGTCTGAAACGGCAGAGTTTGCTGTTCGGGGTTGTGTTCCGTGGTGGTGCCAAGTTCAATACTATGCAAAGAATAACATTGTTCCAGTCATCTCACAGACCCTGAACCATGTTATTTTCCCTACCGCCGCGCCGTCTCTGCAATGCTGGAGCCCTTCCTTTACGAAGCAATGCAAATGTCGATTTACCCAGGTTTGAATCTATAGTCCCCCTTGGGCTCCTTTTCAATTTAAATGGGTTTATTTGTTACAATTAGACAAGAATGGTGAAATCAGCACGATAGGTTATTTTAACTTTTTTTTTTTAAAAAAAAAATTTAAATATTTCGACATGTTCTTCAAATCTGACTCTTTTGTTGTGCAGATAAAACGTTATATTTGTACATATTTAGCCATTTAAAATACAATTCATATACATTTGTTTAAGACAACGCTCTGTTTCAAAGGTTGACTTTGCTGACACATGTCATCGTATCCCAGTCGCGTAGATTGATGACCAAGCTGTCGATCACTGGATTGTCAAGTCCAGATTCGATCATTTACAAACCCTCACCACATAGATGGAATATTGCTGAGTGCGGCGTAAAGCCCAGTTCAGTCACACACTCATGGCATAACTGCAAATGTTTAATGACATTCCGAGCTCACCACATAGCCGCCTGCAATATACTCATACATTCCACATGCTTCAATAACCTAGTAACGACCATTCATTCATGAAGATCTGTTATACAACAGATGCAACGCACAACATAATGGATACTGGACTTCATTGTTACTGACGGGCAGATTTGCCCATGACAGATTTCAGCAAAATTATCATATTCAAAAACAGCTGGTTCCGGTCCAGTCCGTTGCCATAGCTGTATTGTGTCCGTAGCTAACACAGAATAAACAATTTGGCATATTGAAAGTTTTTTTGCAGTTTGTAGTTGATATTTAATATCCATTTAATCCAAAGTGAGCTCGTGTGTAAACATAACGCCCACCAAAACACTGTTTATGACGTAACCGAGACAGTAATTTGACGAATACTGCATGGTGTCGTGAAGATCCGGGTTAGAACTGATCTTCAGTAACCCATACTTGGGTTCAAGCTAAGAAACGACTAACGGGATCGGTGGCCAAGCTCACTAACTTGGTGGACACATGTCCTCGTATCCCATTTGTGTAGATCGATACTCATGCTATTGATCACGGGAATATCTGAACGATTATTACAGACCGTCGCCCTGTAGCTGGAATAGTGCTGAGACTTACTAAACTCACTTTTTTGCACTTCGAACGTTTTATGAGTCGTGACCCTTGATCACCAAAGTCCTCTTTGTTGCATTTTTCTAATTGTAATCGGTTGATGAGAATGTTGACACTGTTACTAGCTTACTAGGCGACGTGTTTTTCATGTTTGTCCATCACCATACAGTCATCAGCTGAAACATTAAATTGAGGTTCCGTCAGAATCAATTACTTTGGTGGTTACTAAAATGGAACATGATATTCGTTTTATTAACTGCACAATTCACCCGTGGTAACAGTTTGACGAGAACTGATATATCAATTTGAAGCATTAAGTCTATACGATGTATCCACACGTTTAATGACCTCATCTCGGGCACTGTTTCAACTGTTTCCAGGTTTAAATTGTCTCCAATAATCTAGGCTGGTTATACAAGATGATCCACTGGATCTGATGGTCAAGTGCGGTCAACCTAACAACCTTGAGTGTCATTGTATCCCAAACATATGATTCGAGACTGCTGATAGTAATCACTGGAATGTCTGAAATATCGCGTGTCACGGTATCCCGATCACATGGTTCGACACTCGTGATATTAATCACTGGATTGTCTGGTCCAGATTCGAAATGTTACAGACTGCCATCATACTGGATGAATATTATATTATTATGCGGCGGAAAACAACAAACAGATAACAAAATCCTCAGCGGGAAAACTGTCGGCAATATATACTTATTCCGTTCTACACGTTAGGAAAACTTAAATCATACGTTTCTGTGCATATGCTGAATTCAAACATGAGTTCCTTTAGATTCAGCAAAATATTAATTACGCGTGTATAATACAGGTGATAAGTAATTGCGCTTTAATGTTTCGTGTAACGTATCAAAGTGTCACATCAGATGATTAGCAATAAACAAAGTCAATATACATGCTGTCCAAACACCGTCACACACACATTATCGTAAGAAGAGACAAATTCATGTTTAATTTCATAAAATCCTTTGAAATCGGTTATGAGTTCAGAATACTCATGCGGATCCCCTGCAAAATCTTTCCGTGAAGACTTCATGATACTGGCCCAAAAACAAACTCAGCTTTCACAATGCACGCGACAACGCCCGGAGTTTATCAGCGCAAGACCACTTGCTGATAGCCTTCTGTGTTATCTTAACAAAGCTCGCAAAGGTGTGCCATGTATTTCACAAGCACACGCTGAAAATACGGGCGATGTTATTGACCAGAAAGTAGCAGTTGTATATCCGTTTAACGTTTTATGAAATCGGATCGCTGCCGACGTAATTAGGCTGGAAAGGAACAGGTGGTGAAGCCACGCCCCCATTCATTCACCGGGCAAATCTCCTGTATCTCTTACTTGTCGTCTGTCGTAGTCAGACAGAAACTCCGGAGCAGACGACACAACCTTTGTATCACAGTCAATCATACGGATAGCATTTACAAGTCACACGTTCACAGAAGCAGGTATTCATAGGACAAGGGACGTTTAAAGGCTGCATTATCGACAGTGAGACTGGCATTGTCAACTGAAACAGCCAGAGATTGCAGAGCGGAGGTGACTCACGTTATATTGGATAATATTCAAACAGTGCTGGAAAATATTGAAAGCAGCCTGAAAGTATGCGCTGGTCTGCCGAAAAAGGATGTGCTGTGATTGTTTTGTTAAGTTTCTTGGCCACGTGTGGGATGCCGCAGACAACTCCTAATACAGGTAACGCCGATGGATCTAATACTAGCGCAGGTAGCACGGACACAGCGGGATCAACTCCATCTACAACTAACACGTCGGTGGTTACTGATTCTTCTACTAACAATGCCAGCACTAACACTTCCTCTACTAACACGAACACTTCACAACCGACAGAATCAACAACAGGTCAGTAACGGTACTAAATAGCACGTGCAAGTCATGTTTCTGTCACTAACGAGGTCGTCACATTCTTCCTTTTCAAAACCTGGAGTAAATTGTTCTATATGGTGATAGTTTCTTGTTGGGTGACATGATTTCCTTTCTCCGCGTTCTGTAAATGTTGCATGCAACCGTTTCCTACTAAAACATTCGTTTTTATTGCTGCCTATTGCCAATCAATACCATTTCCAGTGTTTGTACAGGCATCCAGACGACATCCTTGTACACCTTTCTGATAGAAAATTGTAAAATGTATTGATCATTCTGAAAATGTCCTGTTTGTTTTAAAACAATTTCCGTCGTGTGTAATTGGACATGTTTTATTCAGTATGAGATTCCAAGAATTTGTGTCATTTAAAACATCTAGCTAATGCCGCCTGTTCCAATGTGACAAATAGGTACAAATTAAATTCCCAGATATCAAATACTCAATAATGTCTGCACATTTGAGACACATAAATTATATCTGATAACCCTTAATTACGCACCTGTAGATTGTCTCACTACAATATCCACACCTGAAGCAGGTTGTGGAGCAAGACCATGTTAAGGGACAGTGTTATTATTACCTGCCATTACTGATGTTTGACTTTCATTTTCATCTGTGTATATGCATCACACCTTCTCAGTTGCATTCATATGATTGCTAAGCATTGAAAGGAACATGCTTCTATAGAAGGTTATTCTCTGTGTTCAGGAAAGTACCCAGGTTCAGTCATCCATTCTATGATGACTTCATAGCATTCAAGAGCAGGGGCAAGCATTTCTCATAGCTATTTCAGTCCACATGCACAAAGAATATGCTTTGTCAAATTATTTATGACATTTGGTATCTATTTGTCCTTAGACAGACATGTTTTCAAATTTATGGGTGTCGTTAAGTTTTCAAACCTAGAAATTTGAAACTGGTGACATCTGTGTGAGTGGAATGTGTGTATATTACACTCCTAGCTGATGACACAAAGGAAAGAACAATGTATGCAGAACTAAACATGTTAGGAATCAATGAACATTCTTAGGGGATATTTTCATGATATTGTTTGTTCAGTTTGTACATACCATTCTTCTTTTTTTCAAATTAAAATAAGATTCATCCAAACTAATTCTGAGGGCTGATTTAGACTCGACTGCTTTGACCTCTGATAGTGACAAAGTCATGCAAATATCTGATGTCTGACAAGAGCAAACTTGAAACATTTTAAGAAAAGATAGTGTATGCGCATGCCTAGATCAAGACCACAATACCAATCTATGAGGAATTACTCTGTTGTTTATGGTCAGCCTTTATCCCAAGCATATCATTCAGGTAGTGATATCAAGGGTCATGCTGGGAGTTGGCCCCATTGGTAGTCAAGGTGAGTTTCAGCACACCATCAGTGATGGCAAGGTTACTGCTGGTGGATGCATGTCATTGTGTCACAATTGCAGCATTTAATGACAAATAAACAAAGAAACAAACAATAACTCATGGAATATTTTTTTGACCTGACATGGACTTATGTTTATGAAGAAACAAATGACCATTTTTGTCATTTCTTAAAGATGCAATGTCTAAACTTTTCAAGTCTTGAAACTATTCATATTCTGATTATTTTTTTCCCTTTTAAGACACTAGATAAAAAATATGGAAATTCTCTGTTGGAAGACAGGAATATTAAAGCAAAGGGCTATCCCTGATTCCTGTTATAGATTCATAAACAAACTTTTGTGAAAGAATGTTGTGTCTACCTGTAAGCATGATGCTTTCAAAAGAAAATCCAGGATTTTGAAAATGTTTAAACTCTTCATGTTAGTGCCAATGGCGTAGTTAAAACTGTGCTGTCATATGTAAGACAATATAATATGGGACACCATAAATGGGCTTCACACATTGTACCCATGTTGGGAATTGAACCTGGACCTTTGGTGTGGCGGGCAAGCACGTTAATCCATTAGGCTACCCCACCACCCTCAGAGACATGGTGTATACAATGAAGTTGACATCCATAATATAGACTGTCAATGCACAGTGACATTGAGACAGTGATCAAACATAATGCATGTTATATTTGAGACTTGATTCTACTTCCTTGGTAGAGTACAGATTCTAGTATTTATTGGGTCCATCCACGATTCAAACCCACTGAGACTCTTAGACTCAAGCCACTGATCACTAAGGCTTCAATGATCGAAATGATGGACTGCAGTTGATGAGTAGCAATTAATTGATAATAGAAATGAAAAACTATTGATGCAGTAAATGACATTGATAAATGCACAGTAAAAAATACAGGGAGAACCAGATTCACCTTTATTTAGAGTTATCCACCCCTGTTATGTCATAAACAAGCTTTATCTGGATTTCAATTTCATATCAGCTTTTAAAAGAGACTGAAACTACTTCAGCTTGATTTTATTTCATATAAACTATACATGACTTGAAATGAGACAATTCAAAGCGAAAAAAGCTATTGCTATAGTATTACAATGGTTGGTCACAATAGATTATCACTATTATAATAGTATGTTGCAATAGACTGTCATTCTGCAATGTTATGTTGAAGTACGCTATCGCTTTCACAATAGTTGTCTCTCAGCAACAACAGATTTCACTCAAATGAAAACCTGATTACTGGTCTGGATCACATACTTTGTGTTCCTTTGTGACAAGTGTAAATCCTAAATCCAGAATGGAAATTGTTTTCTCAAAATATGTATTTTGGGAATATGTTTCTTATTTGGCTCTAGTTATAAATACCTATACTTGAGAATACTGGAAACACAGGGAATGTGAACATATGCCACTGAAAAAAGTTGGGGATTTTGGATTTACAAGATTAATAAAATGCAACTGATGAAGTCAAGGTGGAAACAGATCATGAAGAGAAAATGTGACAGTTTCTTCTATTTCTTTTGAAATGTTTCATCTGTATGGATATATATCACTTTTTCTCATGCATTGGCAATGACTATCAATGAGTTGTTTCAAAGGCATTTAGAAGTTGGTGGAATAAACTAAAAATGGTTTATGGTTCAACTTCTATATTATACAAGGTCACAACGTTTCGAGACAGTTCCTAGTCTCTTCTTCACCTATCAAATACTTTTTTTAATGGTATATCAGTGAAACAGTAGCATGATTCACTAAAAATCCCTCAGGAACTTGTATGGCTTTACCATTTTCATTGAAACGAATTTGCTAAAAAGACAAACAGTATTCACTGAGTCCACAGATAAATAAAAAGCACTGTTACTTGTTGGTACACTTCAATTGCCAAGGGCATATTTAAAAAAATCGTCAACTCAGTACCCTTTGGCACACTTGGACTTACGTATATTGGTATCCCTAGCATATTTAAAAATCGTCAACTCAGTACCCTTTGGCACACTTGAACTTACATTCATTGGTATCCCTAGCAATATAATCCCAAATAAATTGAACACACCTGATGCTCTAGTTCTTCAAAATACACTATCACAAGATATATTGGAAAAGTGAACAAAATGAAATTAATAGAGAACAAACTTTATGGATAAGTACTTCTTTTATCCATCATGACAATGACACAAGAATCTCTATCGAATGTCATACTTATGAAATAAATGAAGTTGTTCTGTATTGTACTTTGCAACTTGTGAAATGCCACTCAAAGAAGAAAAAATGAAACTGTGTTCAAACATGGCCATTCACATGATATGGTACAAACAATTACAAAACTGTATAGGAATATGTTTGAATTGATATCACTATCTGTTTTACATATATTACAAATAATACATTGGTATATTATATATATTATATAGAAATGTATATTAAAAAATGATTTGATGAGACTTTTTATATGCAACATATTGGACAAAATGTTTTCCACTGTGCAGCTTTTAATTACATGCCTAGCATGCACTAAATCATCATCGACTGCTTGCATATTCGTATTTGTGAGTATATTTGTGGTGACTTGGCATTTTAAGTGAAAAAAGCTGATTAAATCTTTTCCATTATTTTCTGTGTCCTTTACATTTGAAATTGAAAGACAGTGTCAAACTTCTACATGATAACCCCAGCATTGTTTGAGAATGTTGAATGTTGACAAGAAAGGTATTTCTTACATGGCTGCCCATCAGTAGCATATTCATCAGAAAATATTGCAACATGTTTTGACATACCAGGTGTGGGCATCAGAAAACTGTCAAGCTGGACTGATAAGAATATCACCCACTCTTACATGACGACAAGACAGTTCAGTTATTTATATCGACTGAATTATTTTGGAATAAAGTATCCCAGATGCTATTAACTGAAGACTGTAATCCTATTAACAATTTATGATGAATACAGAGTATTTAAAACAATTGTGCAGTAGTAATCACACATTTTAATTATTTATATTCATCACAAATAATGTTAACTTGATATTAAGAATCACGCTACGAATAATCTTGGCAAAGCAGATGTAGGCAGTCATAAACACTCACCCTGAGGGAAACAAACAATGCTGTTAAATGCATCCAGTTGTATTTAAAGGCCAATAAAAATCAAATCATGGCAACTTTAGTGTGTCTGAATGTATGAAGGTTCCTGAACAATGCTGTAGTATAGCTTGGCAATAACTCGAACAAAGACAACGCAGGCAGTGCTACATTCATCAATACCACCTCAAATAGATCCATGTTTTCAATATACATTTGAGCGAAAAAAAATATAAATGACAGGTTGCCAAATTACTTGTGGGACATTCTAACAGAGACTTTTTTTATGTTTATATTTTTGTATTTTTTCATACAGTTACTAAGTCAAAAACCTTATAGTAATAAAAGCGAAATATAAGTAACGGAACTTGACACATATACTTCTATAGGTTAGCGGAACATAGAGCTTATGAGCATATATGAAACAGAACAATTTTTTCTCAAAATATTCCATGTTATTGTTTCTTTTAGAAATATTCTTTTCTGCAAGAAAGATGAACTTGAAGTTTTTCTGATAGCTAATTAATTTTGGAATTTTAAAAAATATTATATTCTTTGCAGAGAAAATTATCTGGTTTAGTATTTTGTTGACCCGTAAAGTAATAAATGAAACCAGATATTTTGTTATTCTGATTTACAGAAAATGATAATGGGAGAGTAAATTAACTGATTTTTTATGTTCTTGCTCCGGATGTGGGTCAGGATCAGTTGGGCTGACTTCAGGTCAGACATCTTAAAGCCATGAATATTAACCACTTCAGCAACCTGATATGGTAAGGATATAGGGTGGATCAACATGGTGCTGCAGTGTCGTGAGGTGGTGTAAATAAAATCTTCCACACAACTAGTCTGTTTGGTTATACCCATGTCATGTTGTATCTTTTTAAGTAATGGTACTTTGGGAATGAATCTTGAGTGGTTTGCAGACATGGTTTTATGTCTAACTGTGTCAGTCCACCATGGCTTGAATGCATTCCAATATTGTCCACTCTTGGATCCTATTCTTGAAGTTCATTCTTGGAAATTCTTGAGATTGTGTTCAGAGATCATATTTTTGAAACAGACCACTTCAGATAATATTCATGGAATCTCATTGTTTGATGGTATTTTTATAGTCCATACTTTAAAGATATGCTCTTAAGCGTTTATAGCATCAGCAAAAAGAAAAAGCAGAAACAGTATGTCTGCAGACAGCTGGATCATGTAAAGGGAATGAATATGGGCTGGACATGCTTTGCCTTCTTGTGATTTGATAACACACTCGACGAAAGGTTTGTAAATGATCAGGTACTCACAGCCTGAATCCATGCATTTAAAATTAAAGTCAGCAATCATCATCGTTGTCGTCATCATCATCATCATCATCATCATCATCATCATCATCGTCACAAGAGCTGACCACCCAGCTCATTGATTTACCAACTGTGACAAACACAGGTTGTTGAGGTCCAATCTTGTCCATTGGTTGAGAGAATTGGTACCATTGCTTTACGAAAATACTCCTTTCTGTAGACAAGTGTTCTCAGAGTGAGGGAGAGAGTGAAAGAGAGACAGCAATTGTTTAACATCAAATGCACCAATATTCCAGCAATACCAAAAAAAGATTGAGATTTGATGAGGAAAACAAGTGTTTGACAGTAACAGTGACAATCTATATTATCATGGTTTGATGGTGTAGATCACATAGCTGGCAATAGTTTGCTATGGAGATGCCCGTTGTACTCATGATATTTCATTGTCCTATCAGGTTACATGTATGTAAATACATGTTCTGCTGTTGGCAAAACATTAACATAACTAGCCATAACAGGCCATGACATGTGATGCTGTGTTCTGTGCTCAGGTCACAAACAGGTGAAAGTCAGGCACGTAGCAGTGTTTGTCAGAGTGGTAGGGTGCTGTAAACCAAAAGTCACAGTGTTCTTTAATCTGATTAGTTGAAAAGCATGATCAAATTTGATTCCCTGAAATTTGCAAGACGATTCTTCATGATATGCGTATTGTTGAGTAATATTGGCAACATGGGAATTTGGAACCTTATGATATCTGTCTGTCTGTCTGTCTGTCTGTCTGTCCCTCACTCTCTCTCTGCTTTTCTCCCCCACCTCTCTCTATGCATGAAATGTTTGATGTGGGTGTCTGGTTATTAGGTTGGGTAGGTGGGTATGTGGATGTGACAAGTGTGAAGGGTGATGGGGGTGATGGGGACTTGTAAGAAGAATATCGAATGCTTGATTCAGAATCATCTTTAGAGACAGAAATACAGCAACACCAACACTACAGAGCATGTGTATTACATATAAACATGTTTTCGAATTACTCCTGAATCCTATTTTGTTTTCCATCACTGTCACTGTATATGTGTTAGATCTTCGCCAACAGACTGGAGATGTTGAGCAAGATTCTCCATGTGAACACTGGATGATGTACCAATTCTCATGATGATTGCCCCACCTATGATCCTAAGACACATTTAACTAGTGTGTGACAAAAACAAATGAGAGTATATAAAAAATTCAAACCCCACAAGGCGCTGGAAATGAAAACAAATTGATTGACCAGAGTTACAGATAAGTTTACAGATAGCATAGTATTAGCAGTATCAGTTTGACAGGCCATGTTGTACTCTGTCCACTTCCTGAATCGTGACTCACAGCATTCATGTGTCATGGAACCATGTAGTGTTGCCAAGCAATGTCTTTGAGGGTCAGCCTAGGTGTTATATACATCAATTCAATACCAAAGTTTTTGTTCATTGTACCAGTTTTGTATTTGTAACCTTGTGCTTTATTAAAAAGAAATATTGGAAGTTACAACTTGGATACTTTTGATAACAACTCATTGTTCTATACTGATTAATATTTACACTGAAATTATATTAAACTATGTAAATATCAAGCTGTCATTATTTTATTAATTTTTATTAAAAACCCATAAAATGACATCCTTTGTCCAACCTCCATTTGCCCTTTAGTGCGGAAACTTGCCAAGTCAACCTATAAGGCCAGACCCATTCTATTTCTTGTTTTACAGATTTTTCTCCTATGAAAACCTAAATGCAGTCACGAAAAAAATAAAAATAAAATTTCCAATCAAGTAATATTCCTTTTAAATACTCAAAATCTTTTACTTTTGGCAATTTATGAAGTGAATATGGGTTAGAAAAACAAGCTGAAAAGTATTTTCTTGTGAGTCTTCATTTAAAAAGGATTAATTCTGACATCAATTACATTTGATTTTAGATCACTTCACAAATCTGTTTATTTTATAATGACTCAATGGTCACACACCTGCGTGTCTTGTAAAAACATTCAGAGACACGCCTGTAACAAGATCACCTTGCAAAAATAAGAAGGAGCAAAAAGGTTTAGTGACCGTCGCTCGTGAAAATATAAAGGCATGGAAATAAGACAGTTTACAGTACTCCTAATGAATCATCCAGGTATTAGTTACAATTCAGCATTTTACCAAGTGAAGGTAATGCTAACTGTTTGTGGTAAATACTCACAGGTGACACATGTAATAAATTTTTCATTACATTAATTATTAATGTATCATTGATTACAGAACTTAATTCAGCGAAATATGATCATGTGACAATACCAGTTTAGTCTTACGACTGCTATTGAATTTAGTGAGGTGAATCTAAACCTGGGGCTCCTTTCACAAAGCAATCTGTACCAAGGTCAACCTTAACACCCATTCTTTAACATTGCACTAAGGTCACCTTAGTGACTTACGAGCACATAGTCACCTTAGTGCTTTGTGACTGGGGACCGTGAACAGACTCATATATGATGTGACATGCAGATTACATCTCATGTGTTAGGCAAGGTAAGGGAACATAGGCAAGTTTTTCAAATGTTGCCCAAATGTTTGACAAATGTGTTGAAAGCCACTGGTACTAATAATTTAAGTCATTACAGTAACGTTGAGCCAATGTTGGCCAACCAGTGAACCATATACCAATATCAGCCCTACAAACCTTTGCTATCTAGAATAAAAACCCCATGACATCTTGTTAACCTGAGACCTGAGTATATAGATTTTTAGTTCACAGCAATTGCCCAATCAGTTAGCTTGATTTCATATCTAGGATATGCTTTTAGTGAAAACCTAATATCATCACTATTTCATAGTGACTCATTAACACATGCTCTGTCATCACTGGATCATCTAGTTCAGATTCATATTGTATACAAAAAGCATCATACAGCTTTAACACTGCAGAAACAAACCTATGTTTGTGATGTAGCCTCATTTGTACAGTCATGATCAACTCTGCTGTTAGCAGAGATAGCTTATGAATGCAAAAAAGCGTATTGACACTTCTATAGTAATGATAATGACTATCATTTTGTTTGAATCTTTCTGAGCTCTGGGATGACTCATAAGATTCTGAGGGAATGGTTCAGATTTCTTTGACATCAAGTGTCATTTTGTAGCAGTTAAGCTGTGATTGTGAAGCATCAATACATCACTGGCTTTTGGACTGTATGGTCCTTCATACTAGTTATGTATTGACTATAGGTGATGAAGTATTGACCGTTGATTATGAAGTATGAGTGATGAGTTAGTGAGTTTAGTTTGCACTGAGCAATATTCCAGTTATATGGCAGCAGTCTGTAAATAATCAGATCTGGACCAGACAATCCAGTCATCAACAGCATGAGCATCAATCTATGCAGTTGGGATACAGCAAGCCTGACCACCTGATACTGTTAGTAGCCTCTTGCGACAAGAATGGGTTGCTGAAGACCAGTTTTAACCTAGATCTTCTTGGGCATCTGTCAGTAATGAAGTACTGACTATAGCTGATGAAGTATTGAAGTACTTACTATCAGAGATGAAGTACTAGCTGTCAGAGACAAAGTGTTGATTGTCAGTTATGACATAAGTACCTGACAGTTGTAACCAATCACAGGTGTGTCTGTTTCACGTAGCAGACCTATAAATGGCGACAATACACGTTCAGTACTTGTTGAAGAAGTAACTGGTGGACTGCTGTACCTCAACTCCATTCTAGAACCACTGTTCAACTTCACTATCACAGTCCCTCCACAAATGTCCCAATCCTATCCTCCTTAACCTCTACCATTCCATGGCCCTCCAGACCCCTAGGCCTGTCCTACCCATCCATGTCCTTCCTAACAACTGTCCTGCTCATCCACCCCCTTCCCTGCCCATGTCAATTTCTTACTATCTATCCTACCCATCCATGTCCTATCCAACCTCTGTCCTACACATTCTTGTCATTCCTGAATTGTCCTACCCATCCATGTCCTTCCCAACTCCTGTCCCACCCATCCATATCCTTCCCTTATCTTTCCCCATCCCTTACACCCCTCCATCTGTCACCATTCAGTGCCATTCCATCCATTTAGCCCTGAGGCACCACTGTTCCTGAGTCACGATGTTAAAGAGATAAACACGGAGAAACAGAGTGTGACATCTTTATTCCATATTTTATCATGGCAATATTAAATGCGCTTCAGTATCTCACATGATCAATATTGTTTATGAATAAGGCCCACGGCAAAATGCAAATTTACAGGATGTTCATCTGAGGGATTGCATCATTCTTCTGACATAAATACTGTAACAAAGGCACATGACATAAATCAACACCTCTCCTATGTAATATGTACAAGTCAGTGCAATCTTGGGTCTACATGGTTCAAATTTGCACCCAGTAAAGCTTTTGTGTTTTGTTATTGAATGGTTTTCATGGTCAGATTACAGCCGTACTCAATCAACTTTGTGAAAGACCAGTCAAGATTAGAATTGGTCTTCAGTAACCCTTGCTTGAAGTAAGAGATGACTAACGGGATCAAGTGGTCTGATTTGCTGACTTGGTTGACATGTCATCAGTTCTCAATCGTATAGATTGATGCTTGTGATATTGAACACTGGATTGTCCACATTCAATTATTTACAGACTACAGTATCAATGGAGCATAAACCAACCAATCATGAGTCAGTGAGTTTAGTTTTATGTCATATTTAGCAATATTCCAGCAATATCACAGTGGGATGACACCAGAAATGGACTTCACACATTGTACCCTTGTGGGATTCAAGTCTGGGTCTTTGGCGTGATGACAGAACACTGTAACCACTATGCTACTGCCACTGTCCCATCAACATCATGACACGCGACTACATCGCTGTAGACAGTTTTAATGAAAAACACATATATCAACACCTCAGCATCCTCTCTGAGTTCTTCTTCTGTGCAGCTTTAAACCTAAAGTGGTGCTGTTTACTGGCTTTTCTGATTTAGTATTTTCTCAGGTTCTATGGAAATGATTCCAACTTAGTCTCAAAAGGGAGGGATGGGCTTCATTTCCAGAGCACAACTCGAAAAGTGTTCAATATCTTTCAACAAAACTTGGCAGAAATGGGAGCAGACCCCAAAGTGGTGCTTCTTGCTATTTACAGATATTTGTGATTTGTCATTTTCTGGGTTTCCATGACTTTGTCTCAAAATGGAGGGATGGGCTTCATTTCCGGAGCACAACTTGAAAACTTCCTAATATCTAAAACTTGGCAGATGTGTGTGCAGACCCCAAAGTGGTACCTTTCACTTTTTACAGTTTTTTGGGCATTTTTATTTTTCCCGGTTTCCATGGTACCTCGAAAACTTCATAGTATCTTTGGTCAGTACTTGTCAGATGTGTGAGGCAGATCTCAAAGTGGTGCCCTTCACTATTTACAGATTTTGGGGCATTTTAAATTTTCTTGGTTTCCATGGAAATGATCTGAACTTAGGTTCAAAAGGGAGGGTTGGGTTCCTTTTCTGGAGCACAATTCGAAAACTTCTTCATATCTTTCATCAAAACTTGGCAGATATTTGAGGCAGCCCCCAAAGTGGTAGCTTTTGCTGTTTGCAGATTTTGGACACTTCTATTTTTCTGGGTTTCCATGGAAACGATTCAGACAGACACAAAAGGGAGTAATGGGCTTTGTTTCCTGAGCACAACTAAAAAAACATTAGATATCTTTCAACAGAATTTGGTATATATATGAGGCAGATCTAGAAGTGGTGCCTTCTGCTGTTTGCAGATATTTGGCTTGTTTTTCATTGTTTCCATGGAAATGATTCAACTCAGTCTGAAAATTCATCAAGTTAAGATGATTCGCTCTTTCAGATATGATGGGGCTGGGGGGATATGTCATTTTCTGAAGACTCTTGTTTGATTTCGGGGAGAGTAACACACGTACTTGTAACTTGTAAGTTCAAACATTTCACGTTGTTTTGTTAGAAATTAAGTGCCTATGAATGGTGTTTCAAAGTAATAGGACACTGGGTCCTGTCAGTTTCAGATTTATATCTGACCCACTGAAAATTCATAGGACCCATAGAATAAAAAATTGAACACGCATTTCAGGTTTAACATTTCTTATAACTGGCATTGAAATTATTAACAAACATAACATCTGTAAACAGCAAACAAGTGTCACACATGACGACTTCAGTCACTGTGGAATATACAGTGTGAAACTGGGGTCAGCAGGTTGTAGACGTACACCAGACTGTCGGCAAATGTGGCAGATTTGTCCAAGGGTCAGACACTATTTGGGGACACTGGGAAATAGTCTTTAATACAAGGTGTACTTTGATTTAGTGCTTCAATTTCAAACATTATTGCTGAGAATTTGTCCTGTCTCTCATAGATATGGTTTTCTAAGACAGGTGTCACAGGCAACCATTTCTTGAGAGGAGCTCTTTAGAAGAAGACGTAATCTTCAGTAATGAAATTATCAACCTGACAGCATCTGTGTCAAAATGATTATACAAATCACTCACACCGGATCCACAAGAATTCTGACATTGGTTCCATAGCATCTGTATGACACACATGTTCTGTTTATTTATATCATTGTTGAATTATTCATATGTGTATGGCTGTCTTAAGGACCTGTACTTTGTCAGTAAGAATATTTAGAGAGCAGCTAGGGCTGTTACGTTCATTTCAGGGTATGAAACTCCCAAGAATTTCAGCCAGACTGCAGGGCAGGTTAGGTGTAAAACATGACTTGACCTTTTACTTGCCTGCCCACAAAAAATATATGACTATGCATGTCTAAATTTGAATGTGTCCTTCAGACAGGTGAATTAAGAATTTGGTAGTCCATGTTGAAAATAACCCATGCCATGCAGTCAGGCAGTCAGGTCACTTAGTTTGAATGCTGGTATTTGGTGAATTGAACATTAGCTCTTCACGAATTCAGTTCATTATCTGCAATGATTAGAAGTTGCAATATTCATTATTGTTTTGAAAAGGAATGTTTATACTTGAATATGGGTGTTATTTGTCATGAGAAGTAACAAGGTGGAATATGTCAAAGCCAGGATACATCAACACTCAGAGTTCGCTCAGTTCGTTATTCACACTGTTAATTAGTGTTTCCTTGGACTCACGGGGATTGCAAATCAGTTTGCTATAGCCAGTAAGTTCATTATAGAGAATTTGTTATTCACGACTTTTTTATATGATAACATATAGGGTTTATTCGGGACTTTTAAACCAGTTCGCTATAGCCGTCAGTTCATTATATCCATGTTCATTATAGAAGTATTCTACTGTATATATGTTTGACAGTTTTGTGGGCAATGGTAAATGTTGAGCAAAATTATCACTGACAGCATGGTCAAAACATGTCATATGATTACTTTGTAATTATACTCAGAATATGAGGAATAATACTTAAACTGCTAACCTGTTATTGTGCTCATTACCTAATATTCTTGTGTGGAACCTGCTTGTATTATCAATCACCACTTTTCGTAATATTTAGGGTCAGTGAGGTAATTTAGTGGTTAAAGCATTGCTCATAACTCTGAAGACCCGGATTTGATTCCCCACATGGATACAATGTGTGAAACCCATTTCTGGTGTCCATCTGTGATATTTCTAAAAGTGGCATAAAACTAAACTCACTGACTCACACTAAATTTTTTATTTAAATGTTTTCTATTTTTAAATGTTCTTGAAAATACCTGAATATAGCTGTAAACAGCAAACAAACTACATATGAGCATGTAATCAATGATTTACATTGTCGAGCACTCCGCAGGTAACTATTCCTAATTTTTTAAATTTGCATTGGTAACAGATGTGTACCCGAATTATTTCTCACCTGCGTCATAATGCAGTGTGATTGTATAGCAATATATTGAAAAGTTCATATCTGAGTTGGTGTTTAATAATTCAGAATATATTTCTTAAGATTTATCCTTGTATAACATACCATTTTGTATTTTTTATTTGTAATTAATGAGTGGCACAAATGCCCTTTGCTGTGTTCTCCTTTGTATTTGGTATATTGCATCCATTCGTTTAAGAATTGACAAAATTCACCTTTATCGAAGCATAATCAAAATTTATAGAAAGAAAAAGTTTAAAAGGTCGGGGGAGGACTTAAAACTTAATTGAATTTTTCAGATAAACTTCTCCGCCCCCTGATCCCAATATTAATATTGAAATTGTTGATTTCATTATATTACACAAAAAATACTGCCATGAGATTACAAAAATTAGTTTTGAAGCTGGAAACTATGAAATATGGTAAGTTTGTATTATCAAATAGAATATGTAAACTGATCATTACTTCAAAACAAGAACCATGCATATATTTGTTTATTTATTCACACAGAAAAAAATTGTAGGCAATAAAAGAAAATCAGTATTACCACCCAATAGAAACTGTCAACAACAATAACTGCACATTTTGCTTACTTATTCAACAGTACACACACAAAAAAGAAGACAGCATTATAAAATTAGTGACAGTGCTCAGTGCTCTAAGATTACAACCTTAGACCTTTACTAAGGTTAACCTCCCGTTGCACAAAACAACCTTAACTAAGACTAACCTTAAGTTCAGGTTGAGAACTATGGTTGGTCCGACCCAACCTTAGTGTCTCTAAGACTGGGAAAGGAATATGGCAGTTTCTTTTGTTTTCTACAACGAGATTGAGAGAAGTTTAAGGAGGCAAAGAGTGTACAGGGAAATAATTAGTCAACTGGACACTTTGAACTCACGTGGTAACCAGGGAAGCTTCCATTACTCCTGCGCTGAACAGTTCAGCCTTGGTTAAGGTTATGGCCAAGGTTGGAGTCCAACCGGTCTATATTTTTCTAGAGGTTATCGTAACTCTAACCTTAGTGTTTAAGGTTGATCTTAGCTAAGGTGTTTTGAACAACAGAACACAGGTCAATAATTTGGTACAAACCCCACCCATTCCATTACCAACCAATCAGAACCTGACAACAATAAGTCCACATATTGGTTAATAAAAGACGTCTTTATATCTTTAGCTTACACAAAGCACACAGGCAACAGCACTCTGAAATTGAGACAGCAATATAAAATCAGCGTCATTGTTCATCTCAGTAATGCAACAAGCCCCTGGTGACCCATTATTATCTGCCAATCAGAAACTGTGATGTTTTTTATAGAAACATGACCGTGATGACGTCTTTGTAGTTCTCATGTGGACAGTTATCTTCTTATCATTAAGAAGGACGTAGGAGTAAGATAATGGGATTTTTCCAATCATAGCAAAGTACATCCAGTCAAACATGACGTCATCGCATCACCAACATTCTGGTATTTCCTATAACACTAATCACAATTTCAACACAATATAGGCATAAGATACAATTACTTGGTTAGACCATCAAAAGCATGGAAAAATTTACAATCTGTTTAATTATGATATTACCCTGGACCAAATCTTAACCAAGGCTTTATCCAGAATATATCAGCATCTCAATTTCATTTATCTGTAGGTACATAATTATTATCAGTTGTTAGGTTAGTTATTTCAGGGGATGACAGGTTTTCGCATTATACAAACTTGCTCAGAGCTATTGGAATGGTTCTTGGTATTTCCAACAACAAAGTGAACACACAATACATGGGATAACAATGTAGTAGTTTTTCAATCCCAGAAAAACACAGACTTCGATTCCCCAGACTATGCTTTGAAAAATACATTAATTCAAGATGTGAATTCTGAACATAAGAATATGCTGTTTTATCAGACTGTGGGGTTTGCGGGGAAGGCCATGGACAGTTCCTTTCATTTCAAATGTTATAAAGGCGATATTTTAAAGAGTGATAAATAGGTTTAGTTTAGATAACCCCTGTAATTGTAAACACATTCTGGGGATCCTTTCCTAATCTGGCAAGCAGCGCTCTGATTTGTTGGATGAAAGGTCATTTTGACTTGACTAGTATCTTCAGCTATATTAATATTGCACGGACAAAAAAAACAGGCTTAATATCTCAGGTGTGATCCATGTTAAGAAATCTAACACTCTAGTTTACTACATTAATATGTATATAACCCTGCAGGATTTACGGGTTAGAAATGATTTAATGCATCCTATATCCTGGTAGTACAAGACAGTGTGGATTGTGTTCAGACTATGTGATTTTGTCGATGGAATGTCTTAATACTCTGACAGCTAGAGAACATGCTCATAATATCAATCACTTAATTGCCATAAAATTGCTGCTGAAATATTTCAGAGCGTGGATGAAGCAGACTTTTCTTTTGTCACTTAAATCTTTTAATTTTTTTCAGTATTATGCCATCCAGTTCAGTATGTTAAAAAGGCAGAGGACATGCACACAAATTGATAAAATGAATAACTAGTAAAGATAAATGACAAGTGGTAAATTACAGTTGTATGAAATTGGATGTTATGTGTAATAATTGACCAATACACTGGATGCAATGACCTGTTAAATACTTGCTAAGGGAGTGAGTGAGCGAGTGAGTGAGTGAGTGACTGACTGATGGCCAAGTGAGTTAACATCACATAAGTAATATTTCAGCCAGGGTGCTATTGTACAAAACAACCTTAGCACTAGGACAGTTGTAAGCCAGTGTTACGGTATGGGAGTTACGATCACCATAACGCTATGTACAACAGCACCCATATCATGAGTAGATTGTATGAACACTTTATTCCTTCAGAGATTGGTGTTTTATATACAAACAGTGGTTTCAGAGACCTCCCACTGATGGACCCAGCATCCAGTCCATCCAGCCCTATAATAGACAATAGTTTCAAACTTTCTAGTCAGTGACAATATCAGATCCTAGAGCTCACTACCACTTCATAAAGATCTGAAAACACCAGACTAGCAAATCTGAAGAACATACAGTGGAATCTGTCAAAACCGGCATCTGTCTAATCCATCAAGTTGTCAACACCAGCATGAAATTCAAGCCCCTACTGTGGCTTGCACATTTATGATCAACTCTGCAATCTCTAAAACGGATTATTTCCTCAGTCCCAATACGTGCCGGATTAGACAGCTTCCACTGTATGTGCCTTTGAAGAAAGGTGGCTGACTGACTTGTCATTTCTTCAAATCTCCTCAAGGGGAGCCACATTCTCTGTTTGCCTTTATTTATAGCCTAGTACATTTTAAATCTTTGTCCAGAAATCCAACTTTACCTTAATAAATATTAAATATTAAGATCAGTCGTTTTTAAGGAAGCACAAATCAGAGCAGTGTATTAACCGGATGTTTCACGTGTTCACTTGTCAAGCTGATTACCCACATGGCGACACAGATTCTAACACCGATTTCTATTGTCAAGCATCCTGTTATTGCTTGAATACTGCTAAAAGCATGGAACCAGTTTCACTCGCTCAAAAAAAATCTATTTTGAAATGAAACAAATGCAAACATGCAATCTGAATTAAATTCATGAATGGTTTTGTCCTTATTGACAATTAAATAATGATTCAAAGAATCATTATAAAATATGCCATTGAGATGAATTTCAGATTTGATGGTTGCATGACTGTATGGATTGATTCTTGTCAGTATTGACTGTCCATTCACATCCCTAGGTGTGACCATCTGTTGCAGGTTATAAAGCGTCTCCCCATGCGTCATGTCTCCAAAACGTAACTGCAAAATCAATGACCTTTTTTAAATCACATAGAGTCAGAAAACAGTGAAAGGATGTATTTTGTAGTCCACAAAATGTGTGTATTTGGGCTTCATGTGGTGATAATTGAGATCTCAATCCTGAGACTGGAAGTTATGTTATAATTGTTATGCTGTGATCTCACATTGAAGACATGGATAATCAAACCTTTGTCTTCAGCATGACGAATGAACATTTTAACCACTAGGCTACCCCACCGCCCCTGATCAATGGGAGTTCCACTGTTTGCCCTGGACTCATTTGCCATTTTAAGCTTGTAGAAGTCACATGCCTCCAGTTTCTTTCCTCTTATCACTAAAATTGATATCTCGCTCATGTGCTTGAAATCAACAATCGATGAAACTGCCTCTTATGACTGCATGTTCAGCATAGATCTACATCCTTGTCTAAGCATGGCATAAATATTGATGAATCAATTTCTGTCAAGAAAAGGTGTTCCTTGAGTGTTTTGACAGGTAAAGGAAGCTTTTTATCACAGGATGACATGCATGTGTTTATGATTAGACGCAAATATCAAGTCAGGCAATGGTGAGTTGATCATGACCTGACAATTGACCTTATTAGCATGTATGAGTGCCGCGCTTGCCATTGTGAGTGAAAAGGCCCCAGGATATCCGCGCAGAAGAGCAGTGCGATCAGTGAAGGGCGTGGTCTCTCTCAGCAAACATCCTATGCACAGAAATCAATTTCATCATCATGCACTGCACATGCACTAGCCTACATCTGCTCTACCTTTCATAAACCAAATGGGTTTGCTCATTGTGATGCACTGCCTTCTTGTCATAAATACACTCTATGTGCCAGTCCAACTTATCCTTGTTTGACGGTAGCTGCATGTTTAAATCATGCAAGAAAGATGCAGTTTGATTAGAGGTTGTTTTAGAACTTTGTAAATGAAAGTCCACATCAGGTCCAGGGTATATCTCACAATCATGATGTACTAAGGGAAACAAATAAGGGAACACTAGTTCATGGCAGTGTTCCTTTATACATTTTCAGATTTCGACCCACAGCATTATTCAAAACTGATGCTGAAAACTGGAAAATATTAAAGGATACGTAAATTTTCCTGTGTGCCTTTATTTGTTTCTCTCATTACATATTGGAGTGAGTGAGTGAGTTTAGTATTCCAGCAATATCACAGCGGGTAGACAACAGAAATGGGCTTCACACATTTTACCCATGTGTGGAATTGAACCCCAGTCTTCGGCGTGCCAAGTGAACACTTTAACCCCTTGCTTACTCCACTGTCCCTTTATATATTAGAGATATGATAGTATGGACAGTTTAGACAGGATGCAAATGGTGTTGATCAAAGTCGCACAGTCCAGTGATTGAATTCATGATCGTCAGTCGACTCATGTCATAAGATGTCAGCCACAGATATTATACAGAAGCTAAAGTGAATTCTTTCGTTCTGGGGGTTGCAGCATTGTACACAGTCATAAATCTGAGTGCGACATATACTGAACAAGAAAAGAAATGCAATAATGGAAAAAATGAAATTTCATTAAAGTAAGCATTTATGTTTATTTTATGTCTTCTATTTTAAATCTTGACAAAAATTAAGTGTTGTTGTTCAGTATACCGGTAGTTTTCTGCAGCTCAGTGATTTTGATTTAAGGACCACAACAATTGTTGACTGCTAAAATTGTTATGAAGTGTCTATATGAAACCTTTTTATGGTGTAGTGTCATTTAAAGTGTGTGAATCTAAGTATGAATGAAGTTTTACGTTAGTGTTGCATTTTATTAATACCTGAGTCCATTAAATATGACACCCCTAATATGAACCTCATTATCAGGAAAACTTTGGGTAACAATAGTTTTTTCAACTGAATGGGAGTTAGTCTGAGTTTTTTTATGTCAGTGTTAACTTTATGTCAGTGTTAACTTTTAAGATGTCAGTGTTAACTTTAAGATATATCTTGAGTCCATGATATCATTCCTCTAATATGAACCTCAATATCAGAATGAATTTGCATAACAATAGCTTTTTAAACTCTGAATGCGAGTGAATCTGGATATGAATGAGTTTCAATTTAAGTGTTACACTTTTAAAATATCTGAGTCCATAGTATATTACCTCGCAGTCAGAATTAATATGCATGACAATACCTATCTAAACTCAGATGTAATCTTGTCTTCTAAAGTTGTCTATCTAGCTTCCTCTGACCTGTGCCAAGCTTTACCATGGGTGTTTGGTTTGGTTCACATTGTGACAAGAAATACAATATCAATAAAAAAATTTTTTAAATCTGTGACATGCAGATTGTCATAGCATGGATAACAATATTGCAACCTGTGCCTCTATGGTTGTCAGACATTGTTAAGTCAATTTGCCTGACCATCAGACATCATTGGTGCACTCAGTAGGCGTCATAGTATTGAAACATGTTCAAACATTGCCTACTAACTGCCTTCCAAGGTCTAATCAGAGATTAGATTGATTAGAGTTGGTCACACAACATGAAAGGAAGATCAAAGGTCGTTTTGTGATTTAAATCTCATTTCCAGTAATGTTGTAATATTTTCGAAATAAATCAACTGTCGATATTACAGTTATTTGCATATTCCGTGCCTAGTCTTGACAGTAGAAATTACTACAAGAGTGTTTTTTAAGAAACTGTCTGAATAGTAAATGAGTCACATGTGTGTTGAAACATGTTTTAAGATAAATGGTATGTGACAAGAAAGAGTGCAGTAATCTCACACACCTTTAAGTGACCTTATTTTAGCATGGAAAGGATGTATATTGTCTATTTTCAGCATTACACTATCACATAACACAATGGCCATTTGTGACGCCATTCGGCCACCTACTTACATTCCATGTATCAATTAAATATTTAAGCAGTATGTGTGGATTATCCTTTGAAGATTTTGCAAACTATATAGGAGCAAAGAACATTTATTCTCCTTCAGACATCATAAAGTTTCCATACAGACATAGGTGAATTTGAATAAAGATTGAGAAACTTGTCAAAGGTTTTTATTCATTCTCAAGAAAGTTCCAATTTTGCCCACTTTTTGTAACTTACTTGACTAATAAATCCAACTGACTTTCGAACAAAAGCTCTCTAATGTTATATAAAGTCCTTTAAGGGGGAAGTCACTTCAATGAGACTATTTCTGTTCTAATATTTGTGACATTTTGCACTTTTATTAAATTTACATTGCTTGTTGCCCAGTTTTAGTATCATACTTGACTTATATTACAATTGAATTTTGACCAAAAGCTCCATGTCCTTGTTTTTTTACTGCAGTGAGACTATATTTTCCAAATATTTGTGACATTACAACCTCAGGCCAGACCAATTTTATTTCTTGTTTCACAGATTCACCTGCCATGTTTTTTCAAGTTTAAGAAAAGAACAAAAAAATCAATTTTACCCTCTCAAAAATAAAATCCTAATGTTTTTTTTATTGGCCAAAAATGTAAACTGTCCCATATACATTTCATAAATTTCATAAAGTAAAATGCTTTGAGTATTTAGAAGGAATATTGCTTGATTGGTGATATTATTTTTATTTTTTTCCTCTCATGGCCTTAGGTTTCCGTGGACAAAAATCCGTAAAACAAGAAATAGAATTGACCTGGCCTCATTATGAAATTTACATTGCTTGTTTCACAATAGGGATAGGTTTTCACTGACCTACTTTATGACAGATCTTGAAAGACATGATGCAAATACATGAACTGTTGTCATACATGTTTCAAAACATTTTGTAGTGTTAATGCATTTGTAAGCCTGTGGTAAACTATGGCATACTATAAATCATTACATTATGAATTCTTTAGGTATCATAACTCAGGATTTTGACATTACTCCAGATTGGTCAGAATCAGTTTTTGGATTGTTTCTCCAACTTGCATAACAACATGACATATTCGGGTACACTACCAGACTTAAAACAGTCAAGTAACTGAGTCATGTTCTTATATCATATATGTATACTGATAATAAATAGGCTTGCAATGTATCTAATGTGTGGCAAATATAACATGTATCACACTTATTGGCTAAAGAATACATTAACATAACAGCATGTGTATATATTCATTATATTCAGTAAAACAATAAAGAAAGAAAAAAAACCTGTTGACATGTTTCAACCAAGTTGATGTAGTTAATTTATGATGACAATGACCACCTTACTGTCAAATTAAACATGGAAGTGTGTTAAATGCTTTGCATCCTTCCCAGCGGCTTGTATAATCTTCCATTTTACATGTACAGCATGGCTACCTAGTGGTTATACTGTTTCTTTGTCAGAAAACCCTACTACGCTGGATTTAATCTTCTACATGATACAATGTGTGTGAAGCCCATTTCTGGTGTCCCCACTGTGACATTGCTGGAATATTGCTAAAAGTGGCAAAAAAGTTAACTTACTCCATTTTGCTAGATGACAAACTCCCAAATTTATGTGAAAACACTTTTTGTCAATGAATTCTGAATATTAAATTCTTGTGGTCACAAACAGTGAATTGAATAAATTGATTCACTGTGTACAAGTGAGTCATAACAGCCCTAAAACTAAATGCATTTAAGTCATTTGTCGCACTCTAACACAGTGACCTATTTACAGTTGTTGTACATCAAAGTAGACTAACTGATGTGCTAGGAAATTTTCTTTATATTGTTTTGATCAGGACAGGGACCATATGCCATTATATGGTCTCTGGTCAAGATTTTATGTCTCTGAAAGATTATTCAAGGAAGAACAACCCACATTTTTGACAACTGGTACGGAGTGACTTTTACATGTGAGTGACAATATCATATCATATATTTGCAGATATGTACAAGTGTTACGGAACATGAAACACTTTGCAGTATAGCCATGTAGGAAGTGTGGAGATTGTGTAAAGTCATTGACACAGCTGTTTTCCTCATTTTATTTATGTTTGAAACATGCATACATTTGTGAGACAGCATTTTGCTCTTGTTGTCTGTCAGACAGAAATTGTTTTTGATATTGAAAAAGATAAAATCAGTCATATGCTCTCTGACATCTAGCTGACATGCCATGATATAAATGGGATACCTATTGTGTTAGGGGAGTGGGTAACCCTGGTGGTTATAGTATGTACCAGTCATGCCGCAGATATAGTTTAGACTTCCCGCATGGCTTCAATGTTTGAAGTCATTTTCACTGTCCCACAAAATGGTATTGCTGGAATATTGCTGAAAGCACTGTAAAATTATGCTCACTCACTCCCTCCAAGATCTTATATTTTAATGAGACTGAGGTTTTGACTGACTAGCAAGTTTGGGACTTTTGTCTATTATAGGGCTTGATGAGCCATAGGGAATCATGGAAGGATCACAGACCTTCTAGGCAGGGTCATGAAGCTTTATACACCAACTCACTCACTGACTCACCCACCCACCCACCCACTCACTCACTTGCTCGCCCACCCACCCGTTGCTCGCTCACTCGCTCACTCACTCACTCACTCACTCACTCACTCACTCACTCACTCACTCACTCACTCACTCACTCACTCACTCACTCACTCACTCAGATCTGATATCTATTGAGACTGAGGTTTTCACTAACTAGCAAGTTTGGGCCATTTGTCTATTATAGGGCTGGATGAGCCATAATTAGGGAATCATGGAATTGTCATACACCTTCTAGGCAGGGCCATGAAACTTTATACATCAACTCACTCACTCATTCACGTGCTCACCCGCCTGCTCGCTCACTCGCTTGCTCACTCACTCAGCCCATCTGATAGCTGGTACGACTGAAAAGGGCGTAGCCGGATTGTTTGCTATAATAATAACAGGTTGTGCCTTGATTAGATACATTGTTGGAATGTGTGACTCAGCTCCATGTCCTGCCCACCTGGATGCTTCAAATCAACCTAATTGTGATGATAAGTGCAGCAATACAACAGCTGCTGGTGGAACAGTTGTGTCGGTGCGGCTGGAGACGTGACACCTGATTGCTGATTGGCTGTGTGGATTGGCTGTGTTATGTTACAAAACACCCTGCACTATATTTAACATGCAATATCTACTATTATCAAGGGATGACACATCCTTCATCCTTTGCTAGGTCTACATCATCATGCCTACAGTTTGATATCAGCTAAAGAGTACCAGTGTCAGATGCATATGCAGGCTGGTAGTTGTGTAAAATATTGATATGGCGACACCTTCACTGTGTCAGACTATGAAGTAGTGAAGTCAAATGGTGTAAATATACTATACGTTATGTATATAATGATAGTGTATATAGGTGTTTTAGTGACATCTATGTCATATGTCCTCAAAACAAGTGAATGTTCTGTATGAATTTACAGCCATACATTATCTGAAACGTGGGTCACACATGGCTCAGTCATGTAGAAGCCACAATTTGCTGTGCAGAGTTTGGTCGATTGAGCATGCCAGGAACCAATAATGATTTGTTCAAATCTGGGTTTGTTGTTTTAAGTTTATCAGCATATACATGTGCTGGGTTTCTTCACGGTGGTAAACACCTCACACCTCACCTGAATGGACTCACTGTAGGATTTCCTGAAGCGTCAAGCTGACAAGCATGTTGTAACTTGAATGCTCTCAAGTTAGAAGCAACTGACTCATATATCTTGTGATTTTAGTGCTATATCCATTTATAAAATCATTTAAAATAAGTTAACAGTTAGTACACTCAAAACTTTGTCAGCTCAGCCACTCATAATGAATCATTAGAAACCTGTCCACATTGCGTTAACAAATTTATCCACTCTCTCTAACAGTGACTCCACAGATATAAATTAGGTCACTTCAACATAAAACAATGCCTCAGGGGTTGGGTGAGTTGAACCCTGAAATAAACTTTGACCATCCAATGATAAAATCACATTCTTGTGAGAGAATTCAGCTGAATTACTTCCCAACCACAGTGAAACTCTGAGCACAACAGTTACTTTAAATCATTCTCACTTTAGAGTGGAAATACCTGTTTCTTGAAAACAATCATGCACAACAATATACTGGTATCACTTTCTGTAGGAGGAGTCTGAGGACCTTAAATGCTCCCTTCTTATTGTGATGCAGTAATCATACTGAGTCAGGGTAGAGCCTGTGATTTTAATATCTTGAAAGTTATATGTGCTGATATACAGTTGTGAGGTTGTGTTTTCACAGCCCAAATCTCCACCAGCATGATTGTCTGGCCCCCTTTTGGAAGGATTTCATGTTTTCCCTTACTCGTTTCCATGAGTATAGTACTGAGAAAGAATTACTTAAATATCTTGCTCTTTTTTAATACCTGTTCTTATTTAGGAAAGCATTACCCATAGATAAGTCGACCTTCTTCACCAGAGATTCCCAAGGGATAGACAATCCATAATTCAGAGTTGGAAGCAGGTTATTATTTATGTCATCCATTGTCTTTTTGTCTGAGAAAATAGGGGAAAACATTGACAAAAGTGTTTGCCATAGATAAGCTGAGCCCCTTTCACAGGCTGCTCTATTTTTGTTTTTCAAAATTTGGCTTATCTACGGTAATATACGGTATGTGGTCAATAAATTCTAATGTCAAGTTGAGACATCAGCACAGTTTCTGTGTTGTGGGATGACATGAAATCAGGGGCACTGGGGTAACCTAATGGTTAAAGCATTCGTTCATCATGCTAAAGACCCAGGTTCAATTCCCAACATTGTTACAATGTTGTGTCCCCTGCCATGATATTGCTTTAATATTTAGCACTACAAGAGGCATAAAAATATACTCACTCACTCATGAAATGATGATGAGTAGGTGACATCTGCATATGACAAAACTGTGCATATTCTTTACAAGTGATGTCATCAGAGGAGCAACTGAAACAGCATGACCAATCAACAAATATCATAATGCTCAATTTCACCTATATCTGTGTTCCTATGGGTAATATGTTTATCTTGCGCTTCACTAATGGACATTGTTCACAGTCTCAGCCATTATGTTTTAGGTGTGGTTGAGGGACATCACATTGAACATTATAATGTTCTATTGCCTGAAAAAGCAGATCAACTAATATATACTTTTCAAGACTAGCAACAAGTTCATCACAAGAGTAAAGATTAAAACACTGTCTAGTTTATAATGCAATTTGAACCTCTAGGTCATGTAGTGCAAGTCTGCCAAAGTCTTCAGCCATTTTGGACAACCAATACACAGCTGAGTTCTATGACCTGTATCAGATGTTAAGGCTTTATGAAATCTCAAAATTAATGATTTATATTAATTGTGGTGGCTGTGTAGGTTAGATGGCTGATTTCATGTACTGGGGATTAAGTGCCTGACTCTGAGATTGTAGATTCAAATCCCAGGCTCAACCCAACAATAGTATTCAAATCCATCCTTTACTGTAACATTTGTTACACTTGACCACTTTCTAAATAGTATTGGGTGTTTAAGATTTCTATTGTTGTTTCCAGTTGACACTTGTGCAAACATAACCTGTGAAAACAATGGCACCTGTATGGCTGGCCCCACCAACGCTACCTGCAATTGCACGGATGGATGGCTTGGACCCCTGTGTCAATCAAGTGAGTATTTAAACCTATCCATATATTGATTCTTTATATATTTCCTGTTTTTATATGTTTGGGGTGATGACCTAGTAGTTCAGGTCTCCTAGCCTTACTGTTTACAACTTAGTGAAATTCATGTTGAAATTCAAGACTGTTGGTCTGGTGCTAACAAACAAAAGAGGATCCTTGCATGCAAAGGCAAGTAACTCTGCACAGGAAACAGTCAGCCATTTCTGCACCCTGTTGGTTGCAAAAGCTAGTTTGTAATGAAACTATTTGACAGTAATGATAATCTCCATGGAGCAAGGTTGATGAGTGAGAGAATTAATTTGTTTGTTTGTTTGTTTGTTTGTTTGTTTGTTTGTTTGTTTGTTTGTTTGTTTGTTTGTTTGTTTCCCATGCAGCTGTGAACCAAGTCCAATGGATACATTCAGCCATACATCTTTTTCTATATCAGAATCCCCACCGATGTAATTAGCACAAAGATCCAGTATGCATTATGCATGAAAGCACAATGCCGACAATTCAGTTTCTAAATATTTCATACCTGGGAGATAGCGATATGAAATCAATGGTACTGCATCACCTTGCAGCTTACATCTGTGAATGATCTAATCAGTTTGAACTGTGTCACATGTGAACAGAGAGAAAATCATGAACAATGTGGGTTATCTGAAATAAAAAGTCATTAACCCTTGTGAGAATGCATTTTAATGTACCCCGTTACCTTTATTCAGCTGTGTATGGCTGTAACACGGAATGTCAAGGTCATTGCTGTTTCAACATTCTGAGGTCCAGAGTCTGAGGTTGTCATATTTCACATCTATATTGGCATCTAAAAGTATACTATTTCAAATCATTTTGTGATATATTTCAATTAAAATAACATGAGTATTTTCTAGGGATGTTGTTATTTCATTTTTTAAACAAAAATACTTGCCAACTGTGATTAATGTGTTAAGTTTTGACACACAGAAAATAACAGTCATTGGCTTTATATTTCTTGCATTAGGATTTATTACCATGTATTACTGTACATAAGCCTATCTCACATACTTAGTATATAGAGAGGCCAACCCCCTAACTTAATGTCAGTGTCAAAATGGTATGTTTCGAACATAAGTCGGTCCTAATCACAGCCATCTCAGACCACAATACAAGTGGCAGCTACCATCTTGGATGTAAAGCATCAGCTAGTATAATGGGTAACATGATGTTCCCTGAGCCTTGTTAAGGATTTTAATAAAATGTGACAGATAAAACAATATTGGTCTATTTTTCAATACTAACTTCAAGAACACAATCTGACTCCCAGTCTCTAAACAAGTTTGATTTTTCCTGAATATTCTTACAACTTTATTGGAGATTATCTGTGATTGATGTCTACCAATACCATCTGACACTGTGAGACTGTCAGTTAGCAGTTGTGGTTACCTGCAAATGGCAGGTTTAAATATTTAAATCAAACATTCATTAATATTGTCAGTGTTTTGAATTTTGTGTTTTTGATCAAATTGAGAAATGCAGAATGAAATATATTAAAGCCAGACAGGATGGTAGTCAACACATATATTTAGATTGACATTAATATGTCCATTATTGCTATAGAATTAACACTGCCAAAACATGCTCAGATATACCAAGGAATTTATTTGGTTCATATTTCTGTACATGTAATGAATAATACAGTCACCTGCTCACTTGATATTTGTATTTGTTTCCCTTCATATGTGATATGTATCATATTCATGTCACAGTGGATTTCCTGCAGCCCAGGGGGCTCACTAGTCTTAATCAAGCTAATGAATGTTGCTTGGGCCAACAACCTATGAGATTACATATATATTGTAAATATGGTACAGACACCACTGTTAATGAGCAGTGGTGAGATTGTCATCAATATCACATTAAGGGACATCAGAAATGGGCTTTGCACTTTACACCAATGTGGGAAATTGAACCCAGCTCTTCAGGGTGAAAGTGAGAGCTTTAACCACTTGGCTGTCGAGGTGACATCTCCTCTTCATATGATAAATATAATATGCTAGAAACGTGTGCATGTGTTTTATTCCTATTAAAAATATTAATGGTATGTAAAAGTATATGGAGAATTTCATCCAAGTGTCTACTGATATAAAATATATTAACCTGAGTTGATAAAGTAACAAATGTCTGAGGCTTGCCAAGTATATTTTTACCTTTATCAGTGAGTGTTCATATAATTGATATCAGTAGACACAAGGGTGATATTCAGTTTATCATCCACAATCATTCTTCATTAGTTATCAATGAAAAATGTACATCTCTAATTTACAGTGCAGCGATGTCATGGCATTGTGATGTCATCAAGTTCACTTGGCGTCATCAAGTGTGAGATATTGTCTGATCTCACACAAGCAATATCTCCTGTCAAACACAGTTTTGGATGATAAATCTTTAAGTACAAGCAATATTTCCTGTCAAACACAGTTTTGGATGATAAATCTTTGTCACATGAAGTGGTTGAAGACAATATTCCAGTTACTGAAATGAAGTGATTTTATGATTGTACGCCATGAAGGTTACATGTTCAAAGACCTGGTGACATATCATTAACCAGGATGACCCAAACTGACAGCTAGGTACTTCAAGGTTACTCATTTCCTGCTGGGACAATTTGCCTAAGGTGAGACCACATGTATCACATGTACTTCATTGTGCGGCAGGACTGAAGTACTAGAAACTCTCATGATCAGTAACACTGTCAATCTGCCAAATACAGTCACCAAATGCTGCTGAAAGTCAACTGATTTGTGATGCACAGGACCACACACCACCATTGTTGTGCTGTCTGATCATGCCAGTTGCAATCTTGTAAAACGACGTGAAGACAGCATTGTGTTTGAAGTGTCTCATCATGATTGATGCTTTGAATTACCATATTGAAAACCTGATGGTCCAGTGCTGGGTGGATGTTATGTTACATTTTCACAGAAACATTTCTTTGTCACGTGGACCTTGTAATGATGTTATGTGCTTAGCAAGCTGATTCAGCTTGTAAAAGCAAGTATGTCTTCTGGAGACACAACTAAAAATCTATGTAATCTCAATGTGTTTCTAGCTTAATAAAGCTTCAATCTCTATATACAAACAGCTCCTGTCTTGAATGATGTAAAGATTGTTCAAATATGATCTCCATATGAATCAATAACTCAGCAGATATTGACTATGTAACACTAACAATATAAAGGAAAAGCTGAAATCTTCTGACGTATGTTATGAGTTACGTATAATACACCCTTAAAGGTCACATGCAACCAAAAAATCAAACATAATTAAAACACATTTATCACTCATTCATGACATATAATATACACTGCTGCTTTTAAAAAAACAAATAAACACAATTATAAGCGTACAATCGCGATTCAAAAGTGCAATATTTTGTACTTGGGCTTACTTCCCCCGAAACGAAGCCCTCGGGAGACCGAACCCAGCCATAGTGGGTGGATATGCACTCAAGTGAAACGACGGCTTCCGATTGGCTGTTTTATTTGCTGATATGCTAGGTTTCATTGTGTGTACAGAAAGATGACCTGTTTGATGGGCATTTTAGAAGTATAGCCAGTCACCAGAAAGTAAAATTCTTTATGGATAACAACTTCTTTTAGTGTACTTGATGCGTCGTTTCAGTATGGATTCATATACTGTTGTCAAACAAAATCATATACACTAAAAGAAGTTGTTATCCATGAAGAATGTATATAGAGATGTTGGGTTTGGAAAATACATATTCTCTGAATTTGCGCTCGATCCAATAAAAAAATCATGTCAGTAGAGATAGTAAACTACTGCACGGCTAGAATCTGTCATTCGTCCAAGTACAAAGCAGGACTTGAAACAGACAAGAGTTTGCACCAGTTTCCGTCAGATCCAGTCATCCGAAAAAAATGGATGTAGTTTGTTTTCAACCCACAGACATAAAAACATGTCATGTGTATCACGCGTGCCTAATTACATAATGTGGCAGACACGGGACTCGGGTGCACGAGTCATAAATCAGCTTATTTTCTTTATGTGGTATAGTCTGATAGGTGTTAAGTTCAAATCGCACGTGGTCAATGATTGAAGCTGTGTATTGCATGTTGTCTTTAGCAGACAGGCAGGCAGACATATAGGTGTGAATAAACCAGACACTGAGCTTTCTCTGTGACAGAGACTGCTCACCACAATCAACATGGTTTTTTTTACGTAACGAGCAGATTATTTACTTGTTTGTGTACACAACCAAGATTAGACTACTGCTCACGACCTCAGTATGCATACTGTTTCAAGCTCCGCGAATCTATTCACTGCGCATGCGTTATGGACGCAGCGCAGCACAGCTGTTGAAACCAGTTTTCCCCCCAGCGCTGGGGGGAATTTAGTGAAACGTTTGAACTCCGATTTCGCGGGCTTTTTTTTCATCGCGTTTTTTTCAACTTTATAGATTGAATTGGCATTTTTTATGATTTGTTTCGGTAAGTGCATACCAAAAGGTACCAGAATCTACAAAGTTGTGTTTTACGTTGCATGTGACCTTTAACAATTTCTTTTAATTGAATGCATAACTCAAGGGGAGCTCATAACACTCACTAACGATGATTAACATTGTTCCTGTCCACAAGTCCATTGTTGCCATGGCTGCAATACATGACCATAGCTTTGAATGCATTGTTCTCTGTATTCACCCCATTTCGCACCGTCAGATTTCAACCTCTTCCTGTAACTTGAAGATACCTCTACCTGGCGACTGTGTTTGTGACTTACCGCACCTACAACAGGAAGCCATCTGCATTAGTGGGATTTAGACACTCTGGCATTGTGAGCAACAGAGGGTGGAACATGAAGGGTTTTATGCTGAAAATATTTATCAAACAACTCATCTCCATCATAGTTGATCAAAGAACCTTCTAGCCATGCCTTGTAACAGCAAACTTGCCTTTTTCTCCTGGCTTAGGTCTTTAAATGTTCTTGATTTTTCAAAAACAGTACCTGTAACATGATTTGTTTGTTGTTTAAAATCAGACTCATCTATATGCTAGTTATATAGCAGTAGTCAGTAAAGAATCAAGTCTGAACCAGACAATCCAATGATCAACAGTATGAGCAATGATAAGCAGTGGAGTAGTCAGATGTTTCAAGCACATCTATGCAAATGTGGTGCGATCGTACAAGTAAGCCAAGTCCATGAACCCTTTTATGTACTGAGTGTGGGGGTGCTCCTTACACCATGCATGTGCATCAAGACACAACGAGGGAGTGGTGTCAACCCTCATGTTTAAAGATGGCCAGCTGATCCATACATGACTTTGTCATCCTCGCGCAGGTGACGTGTAGATGACATAATCAAAAAACAATGTACAACTAAGGGTTTCTACTTATAGGAAATTGTAAACCAAAAGTCACTGTGTTCTGTAATCTGATTGGTTGATAAACATGATCAAATGGTACTAGATTCACAGAAACTGCAAGACTATTCACTGCGTATTGACACGTAGAAACATCGTAAACAATTGTTTTGTTGTGTCATCAACAGCAGTGACATCATTCAAATCATATTGTGACGTAAAGTCAGAATGACGTCACAAATGAGCAACTTCAGATGCTACCAAGGGAACCAGCTGAAACGGCCAGCTGATGACACTTCACTGCTGTACCCGTACTTGATGTAAAGCAGTGCAGACAGTAAAATCCTTTGGTTTACTTTTGTGTTTACAATGTTGATAAACATCATGTGTTGGCCAATTTCCGGGTGCTATTGAGTATTTGAAGCACGGGAATATTTCATTTGAAACCTCCAGCTGATGCTGTCAGTTCCTAATGCATTCCTGTGCTTCAAATACTCAATGATACCCGGAAATTGGCCAACACATGATGTTTGTCTCCTAATAGTCATTACAAACCTGCCCATCAATCCGTTTGTCACCTGTGAACGTAAAGAGGCCCCATCATCCTGCACATGTTCACATGGATCCACAATAAGCCATGATATTTGAAGATACTATGTCAGTCATCTCCACCCCTTTCACATGTTACTCTATGCCCATTATCTCCTTCCAGGGGACTACTGTCTTACTGCAGTCTGCAAAAACAGTGGAGTCTGCATCCTCGGCACCTCCAACTACACCTGCAACTGCACATCAGGCTGGACTGGCTGGCTCTGTGATGAAGGTAACATCACATGCTTCCTCTCAGATAAAATCCCCAAATTTTACATTATACTTAATGAAGTTATTTCTCTTTAGAATAAATACCACATTTGGATTAAGCAGGAAGTGTACAATATAGTTTTCATTCATTATCTTTGATATTTTCCAAAGGGTTGAGTTGCTGAAAAACCAAAGATGAAAAGATAAAATAACTGCTCAGTTAATAAATCAAATGACATAGAGTTTGCCTGCATTTTATCTGTTCATGTATATTTAAGTTATGTACATTTATGCTTCTAATTCAGCAGTATATATTATGACAAATGTCTAATGTCCATGACAAATTTTACAGCACAACCTAAACTCATTGCCATCATTCCAAATACCTGACTTTCTATCATGAATGGACAAATGGTGACGGCAAGATTTACCAGATTATATCTTTCATTAAATCATTATTTATCTGGTGTAGACTGAAGTATGTCACTGACAGCTTCCATAGTGGCACTGCAGTCACAATGCATAGGTAGATCACAGATGTTGGTTCACTCCCAACCCCCTCCCACCCACCCACCTAGTACTTACCACAGTCTCATGGCAGTCCTCAATGTAACATCAGCATGCCACATGTTTCAGATGTGGACGACTGCCAGTCCCAACCATGTAAAAACAACGGTTCCTGTACTGACGGAGGGACAAACAACTTCACATGTTCCTGTTCACAGGGATGGCTTGGACCCACCTGTGAAGATGGTTGGTTCCATACTTTAACATAGACTTTCAACAGCCATAACGCTATGATCACTTTAAGGAATGAGCACCTGGCCTTGTGTGTATGTTCCTGAGGGATGGAGTAGTTTAAGTTATAATGTGTTTGCTAAAAACGGAACAAATGAAGTGGGTAACTAAACTCAATACAATATATGGAAGCAAAAACGTTTTATGTTTTAAAATAAAAACAGTTTTAATTTGAACGTACAGGTCACTAGTAGTAGTGAAGGTAGGATCAGGAAAAATAGGATCACACATTATTTACCAATATTAATTGATTCAAACAGTTTTCTTCTATTTCTGTTGTTGATTTGGTTGTGTATCCACTTCCCAACTTGAGACTAATGTCTGAGATGTTTAATGGCAACTCAGGTAATTTTTTTAAATATACTATTTTCTCTTTTAAGTGGACTACTGTTTTGGAGCTATGTGTACAAACAACGCCACCTGTGAACAACAGGCAGACAACTACACGTGTGCCTGTCAATCTGGATGGACTGGTTGGCATTGTGATGTTGGTATGTTGATTTATATCTCTCTTTACCCTCTTGGTACCACAGGACCATATCTGGTACCTCAAGAAGTAAACCTCTTACTGCACTGACATTACATGCGATGCTGCCAAAATGACAGTAAACTCAAATGTCAACACTAAATTTACATCCTAGTGCCAAAATTTTCATGGATTTTTTGGAAAGTTTGTTAAGATGATAGTATCGCCGATGAACATGTTTCAAGAACCATTGTCTACTCCCAGCATGGTCCTCGTTGGTGATGTTGAGGAAACACACATGAACATGTTTCAAGAACCATCATCTACTCAAACGGTTACAGACTGCCACCATATAGCTGCAACATAATGCTGAGTTGAACAACTAACAAGCAAACATACAGACATTAACCAAAAATATTAAAACATGGTTAAACCGTACTCTTCATTTGTTTTCAGATGTTGATGATTGTGAGAATACTCCATGCAAGAATGATGGCAACTGTACGGATGTTGGAACCAACAACTTCACCTGCTCATGCAGCACTGGATGGACAGGGGACACCTGCGAGACAGGTACAGTAGCCCAAAACTGTGACATCAGTCGGGGGCTGGAAACTTGCAGAGTCCAAATAAGCATGTTTGATGCTGCAGCTGAGATCATATTGCCAGTGTTCTTGATGTTGGATTTCACTGTTCACAGATTGCATGGTTTGATGTTTTACAGATCAATGGTATCACTCTTTTCAGATGTAGGGTTTCACTAGAACCAGGTATAGAGTTTCCCTGTTGTCAGATGTAGGCTTTTTACATAGGTTTTTACTATTTCCAGATATAGGTTTTCACTATTTCTAGATGTAGGTTTTCACTTTTTCCAGATATAGGGTTTCATGGTTTGTATATAGAGGGTTTCACTGTTTTTAGATTTAGGTTTCAGAAGTAGGTTTTCACTACTTTTAGATATGGGGTTTCATCGTTTTCAGATGAAGGCTTCATATGTAGGATTTTCCTGTTTCCAGGTACAGGGTTTTATGGTTTACATAATGGGTTTCACTGTTTTCAGGTGTAGGGTGTCTGATGTTGATATTGCTATTCCCTGATACAGGGTTTCACCGTTTTCAGGTGTAGAGTGTCTGATGTTGATATTGCTATTTCCTGATACAGGGTTTCACTGTTTTCAGGCGTAGGGTGTCTGATGTTGATATTTGCTATTTCCTGATACAGGGTTTCACTGTTTTCAGGTGTAGGGTGTCTGATGTTGATATTTGCTATTTCCTGATACAGGGTTTCACTGTTTTCAGGTGTTGACTCCTGACATTATGTTTTCATTTCCAGATGTAGAATATCATCGCTATACACAGATATAGTTTTGTGTTTCAACTGGGCACGTTTCATTGTGTTTTCCAGATCTATGGTGTCATTGTGTTTCTAGGTGTATGGTCCCATTGTGTATTTCTTAATGGTCCTCTGTTCACTGATTGTTGTAGATGTGAAGGAGTGTGAGACAGATCCCTGTGTCAATGGAACCTGCCACGAGGGGCTAGGAAACTTCACCTGTGTTTGTGACGCTGACTATCAGGGGACGTTGTGCGATGAAGGTAAGTTCGAAATACCTTCACTTGTAGTTTGTCAGTGTGCCAACTGTTGCAGTGTGAGGTGTTAAAGTGTGTCTTCAGGTTTCACTGTCACCAACATCAAATAGTAGGACAGGCGACTGGTTCAGACGTGCCACAAGTGACTGAGTGAGTGTAGTTCTACCCCACTTTTAGCAATGTTCAAGCAATATCATGGCAGGGGGCTTCACATATTGTGCCCAAGTGGGGAATCATACCCAGGTCTTTGGTGTGAAGAGTGAAAGCTTTAACTACTGAACTACCCCACCACTGTCACTGATGCAACCAGTGGTTGTTGGTCTAAACTGCATGTCTTCAGGCTTAATGCCCAAATAAAAAGGTTATCATCATACAGCACATTGTTTAAAATGTTGGTACATCTGAATACACCAGTCATTGTTCCAAGCATTTTCTCCTTTTGTCATGGTAACAGTCGTTGATGATGTTTCAGTTATTGATGACTGCCGGACCAATCCGTGCCACAACTCTGGCAGCTGTGTTGATGGCATCGGCAACTACACCTGCACCTGCACGGATGAGTGGACGGGAAGAAACTGTACTGAAGGTAGGATCTTGATTATCAGGGCTTGGTAGTAGCTAGAAGCTACTAACTACAAACATATATAGCATTAGAAGGTTGTTAAATGCAGTATCACAGAATTTCAGTAGATGATACTGTGTACAGTGAAGTATGAGACTATAGATGAACCTCATATATTGTTGCACAGAATGGACAAATTGATTGAGGATGGATTTACGCCGCTTTAAGCAATATTCCAGCAATATCATGTCAGGGACACCAGAAATGGGCTTCACACATTGCACTTATGTGGAACTGAGCCCGTGTCTTTATCATGACAAGCGAGAGCTGTAACCACTGGGCTACCCTGCCTTCCCCTGTTACTCAGAAATTGTGGATATTATCAAATCTTAGGTCCAATATTTTATTGGATTTCTGCATTTTGGTGGTTTATATGCTTTTACATTCATGAATACACCTTTACCATTTATTTTAAGTCATGAGGTGGTGTGTTTAGTTGTTTTAGTTAAAGGCCCGTGATTGAAAGATTTACTTCTAGTAAACTTTGTAAATTTTTTATTAATAAATCTTTGATTAATAAATCTTTTCCTGAGAAATCTAAGAAATATGAAACAATGACCTTCAATTCTGCAAGTGATCTTAGTCAAAGTGGTCTGTTTCTGCCATGTATTAGAAGCAATGACATTTTCAAAAAGATATTTTCAAGCTGCTGAACTTATGTGCCCACAGATGTAAACGAGTGCACAGCTTCTCCCTGCACAAATGGATACTGCCAGAATACCAACGGCAACTACACGTGTTACTGCAATGAGGGCTGGGAGGGACGGAACTGCTCTGTAGGTGGGTACTACCAGAACATGATCTTTCATTACATGTTCTGCAGCTGAATGATGAATATTATTATTGAGAAATTGAAATCTCAGTGGTGTTCTGTTTGAATGGAATTTTAGAAGTTGATGAGTAATAAGAAAGGAATGATATTTCATAATTATATTAAGACATTTGGGTATAGATTTTTATGCAGTTTTCAAGCAAGATCAACACGATACATACAAGCAAGACTTGACAATGCTGGATGAATCTAAACACAGCACATCATAAAGACATGAAGAAATTGTTATAAATCCATGAAGTGTCTTACCTGTCTTAATACCTGATGATGTTGTTGATTGTATAATCAATACAAAGGCAGGATATTTCTGTAACATTTTGGCATAGGTTTTTGTACCATTGTCAAGCAAGACCTACATGAAACAAACAAGCTAGATTTGACAATGCTGGAAAAATCTACGCTGAAATGTTGCATCATAAAATAATAAAGAATTGTTATCTATAAAGTGCCTTACCTTCCTTTTTACCCAATAATGTTCTTGAGTGTTTAATAGTTGTGATGTAATGGTGAAAACGATTTCAGTGAAGTACACTAAAAATATACTTGATGGGATTTAGTCTAATGCAGAATTTCAGAATTACAGTTTAACACAGAATATATTTGATAATATTTCCAACTGTTCATGAATGTATATAGAGCTGTAAATGTTGTTATTTCTCTATCCACCTGGGATGCCCCACTAACAGACATCAACGAGTGTATTAAGGGGAATCCCTGTGACAATGCTAGCGAGGTCTGCACCAACAACAATGGCTCGTATGCATGTCCATGCAAACCAGGATATGAGATGAGAGGGAAAGGTTGTATAGGTAAGACTTGTCTCCTTACAGTGAGAAATTTGGTGTTGTCCTGTGCATAAGGCCAAGTCACAAATCAGTTGAAGTTAAACAGAGTTGTCATGAAGCACATGTGACACCTGTGGTCTCTTCCTTGGCAAGTGAGTTTGTTAAACAATTGCTTCCTGTTACCTAGCAGTGAATGGGTACCCAGTGGGATAAGTCATGTGACTGTTAACCTTGTACCACATTACATGCAGCTCAATGATAATGATAATAATATGTGCATTTATATTGCGCCAAACTCCATTCACAAGGTGAATGCTCATAGTCAAAGCAGGCATGCTATTACCCTGAATAACCCAAACTGCCTTTTAGGTGCTTGATAAGGTTATAGTCACTTGACTTATCAAACTGGTGCCCATTTTCTGCTGGGTGAACAGAGGCAATTTTGGACAAACTCACTTGCCTAGGGTGAGACCACACATATCACATGTGCTTCATTGTGGGGCAGGACTGAAGTCCTAGAAACTTTCAGGAGTCAAGCTGCCAAACATGGTAACCAGCCAAGGGCTGTCCGAGCTCAGCATTGCTTAACTTCAACTGATTTGTGCTCCATGTACAGAACTACACATCAGCTTTTGTTATCCATGGTAATACTGTCTAGCACCTTGAGCATGCAACAATATACAGGTGCTATATAAATAGCATTATTATCTTGTAAATGTCACAAGATTATGTGATCATGATGAGTACTTTGTTCTAACAGGTGAAGGGATTTAATATGTTGATGTTGAAATAATTAAGCCTGGACAACCTAGTAGCTTTATTTATATAGCTGTTGGTTTTACAATTGAAGTATTACAAGATTATTGGATATGTTGAGTACTCTTTTCTCACAATGAATTTTAATGTTGACATAACATGAAGCATGTTGAACATTCTATGGATGTATCATTTGTGCATAAAGAATATTTATCTGTTGAAATTCTCTCATATCAGGTAGAAAGAGTGTGTACTTTGGCATATCATTTTTGCTAAACTGTGGAATGACTGGTTACTACAAATAACTATGGTTGTAAGGAAATGCAAATGGTGATGCACTCTCAAAACATTCAATAATATCATATCAACATTGATTGAATCTGATAAATGTCCTAAATATATTTAACTGTAAATAAAAAAAAATGAAGATCCCCTACTTCTTTCGAAGAGTATATAACAGGAATATTGCTGAATATGATATTTAACAACAACAGCAAACAGAATTACAACAGCTGAATTAGAGAGGCATAATGGCCCCATTGGGGTTAGCTTGCTAAGGATAGGCCAAGTGCTCTGACCACCACCACTCAGGGGCACAGTGATGTGCTGACCTAGCACATTGTTATCAGTGTACTTCATTGTTAACGATAAAAGTAAACACTACTTTAATAATTATGTCTGACCTTTCGATTCTGATGAACTGATTTAATTCCATATTTGGAACCTCAAAGTTGTACCTGTTAGAAATGGCTACAGCATTAGATTGGCACTGGGGTGGCGGGGTAGCCTAGTGGTTAAAGTGTTCGCTTATTATGCAAGCTGGGTTTGATTCTCTACATGGGTACAATGTGTAATGCCCATTTCTTGTGTTCCCCACCATGGCTTTGTTGGAATTATAAAAAAGCAACGTAGAACTAAACTCATTCGTTCATCCTCTGTTGCAGAAACCCTGTTGTTTGACAGCAGTCAAGGTGTGAGTGGTGACCGCGAGATCTATGGACCGTACTTTGCTCCAGGAGGACTGCCGTACTTCGGGAAGAATTATGTTGCTTTCTATGTAAGAGATTCATTGAAAACATATGTGTCATCAAAATACTGATTTATGTGGATTAGACATTTAACAAAATCTGAGGTCAGCTAACAGACACATCAAAAGATATAGTTTCTCAATGGTCTTTAAGTTCTTGTGATATTGTAAAAATTGTGATGAACAGGATGGAAGACATTTTGATCTATTTTTACTGTTCATCTTACATACTTGTCATACCGTCATATCAAAAGACATTATAATATGGTACTTGTTGGTCCCTGCTTGACATTCAGCATTAATGTTTACAACAAGGACTGGTCGTCTTGGAAACACTGTTCTGTTTTTGAGTTGGTTTATTCATACTTAACTGTGGCATGGTATCTCAGTGAGCTAGCACCATAAAACTAGCTTAAGTCTGGGCTAATATAAGCCAACACACATACACCCGCATGCATGCATGTGAGCACAGTACAATGTTAAATCCTATTTCACCTCACCTCACTTGTCTACAATTATAATGCATGACTACCAACTAGTTGTCTGACTTCCATTATGTGGTAGCTGAGTGGGCTAGGCGGCTGACTTTGTGTGCTGGCGATTAGGTGCCTGACTCTGAGGGTGAGGGTTCGAATCCCGGATGGGACTCTACCAAAAAAGTACTAGAACTTGAACTTTAATAAGAAAGTGAAGTCCCAAATATGACGCAGGTTGCGTTATAACTAGTCTATAGATTGTGACATTTTGTTACCACATTATTATGTTCTATACATATGAGTTTATGAAAATAGACACCATCAAATATTCATCATTAGGTTTTGGGGGCCGTCATCTATGTTCTGGAGAGGTCGTAGGGGTCATCAATTTTGTACACATGAACTACAGGAAATCAGCGGTTTTGTACATAATAATATACTGGACAAAAATAGGGATATATTTAAATTTTGAAGTTATGAATAATGATCTATTTATTCATTGACACACAAATGAAATATCAATCATGAAAATATCAATATTCCAAAATTACATTGTCCAGTATATTAAAAAATGGTGCTGAAACCTTACAGGAAGGGGTGCGCATTGATCGTGTACATGACATCCGTGTGGTGTGTCATGCTTCTACATGCTTCTCCGAAACATCATCAGCACCACCCCCATCCCCAACCCCCCAGCCATAAATTATTAACGGTGCTTTAGCTCACTGCAAGATAGCCATCTATGAGAGGTCAGTTTATCTCTACCAATGATATCTCCCTTGGAAGTTTGTTTCACATCACAAATTGTCTTGTAGTTTTGAATATTGTTAACATATAATCTCTTTGACAAATGTTTTGTCAGTTTTGGTAGAATATATCAATTTGCTAAAGGTTTTGATTATGTATTAATAATTGTAAGTATTTGTTTACTATATTTCAGGTGAGTCAAGATGGTTATATCCTCCTTGACCAATATAGGACTTTAAAAAATCCTGCCCATAACGCCAGTGACTGGCCATCAGATATGGTGGCACCGTACTGGTCACACTGGGACATTCCTGCAGAAGGTGCTGCCCTCTATGTCACTGAATACATGAAGTATCAACAAGATGCCAGCAACACATTGGGCAGAATACAGGAAGTGGTGTTTCAAAAATTATCTGAGAATATCACTGTAGAATATGCTGTGGTGGTTACCTGGATGGATGTTATTCCCTACCCCGCTGATGAATACAAGGGATTTCAGGTAAGGTCACCACAATCATATGATTACCTTACGTCAACATATATAAAGTCCCTCCTGGATCAGGAAACCTATCCTGCATACACCTTCAAAAATTGATGTTGGTTTATACAAAGTTTCCATGTTCTACCTGTCTGCCTTTCCATGGTGGAGGCCTAAAAATTCTAAATATATTGTTCTGAATACATTGTTAGGTTTTGATTTAAAACTAATTGCTCAAATGCGCCTGGTGCAAACTGGTGGTGATCGCATGAACACTCCCAGAGATAGATATGAGTGCACCTGAAATGTGAGGTAGTTTGGGATGGTCAAGGATACACTGATAAATAGGACTAGGGGGATACCTTAGCCGACTATCTTGTCATTGAGGCCTTGCAGGGCGAACGTATGGAGTCTGAATATCCACCTTAGTTCGAGTGATTTCCTCTTTTGGGTGGTGCTAACAAGCTCAGGCTATTCTCTGAGTTGTGCGATGATCTCATAGGTGAGATCTGATTTGCCATGTTTTTCCAAGTTGAAGTGGATTGCAACAGGTTTATCTCTGTTGTGTGTGATGTCAGCATAGTGTTCATTCAGACTCGTTTTGAAACATCTTTTGGTTTCCCCTACATATTGTTTTTTTAATTTTTTGCAGGTGAGTAGATAGACCACATTTTTGTTGGTGCATTTGTACTGTCATTTACGGTATTTGACACCAGGTACTGTGCTGTAAAAAGTGTCTGAACGATTGATTACGATGCAGATTTTGCAATTTTGTTTGCTACATGGGCCGTCACGGAATGTGACTACCCAGCCACTGACTTGTGGCGTGTTCTTGGGGTATTCTAGTGAGGCACGTACTAGATAATCCTTCAGGGTTTTATTCCTCCTCTAGGCCATAATGTGGGGTCAGTTTAATACTTTTTGGCATATTCGCTTCCGGATAATGGCATTGAGCTCCATGTTCATTGGGTTGAAATTGCAAACAAAGACCATAGCTTTTTGTTTGGTCTTAGATGGTCTTGTAGGGTTTGTCAGGAGGGTCTTCCTGTCCTTGCTGTCAGCCTTGTGTTTATTCTGTTGTATCAGTCTCATGGGGTATCCTCGTTTGAGGCAGAAGTTTATAAGGTTGAGACTATGTTTTTCATACTCCTCTGTAGAGGAGCGGATGCATTTGAGTCTAAGGGACTGACTGTATGGGCCCTTAGTTTTTGTCATGTCTGGGGTGACATGATGTATGCAAGAGGTAAGAGTGTGTTTCGATTGGCTTGCAATATAGAGAAAAACATGACTTGTTCTTCTCTTTGTCTAGACTTACCCATGTGTCCAGAAAAGCTACCTTGTTGGTTGAAAATTCAGCTGTGAATTTTATAGTGGGATGAGCTTCATTGAGGTATTTTATGAAGGCTTCTAGGCTGGACTGGCCTAGTGTCCATACTAGGGAAATATGTAGATGTGTGGTTGGTTGGCATATAGAGAGAGGAGTTTAGTTTCTAATTCTGCCATGAATATGTTGCCAGACGATATTCAATTTTTAACCTGATTTGTGTGATTTCGGCCCCTCCTTATACCTTAAGGAGGGGCCCCCGAGCCTGTCAAACCGATAGGCCTCCATTCTTGTTTCCTTTCCACAAAAAACGAAACAGTGTATCACTGTAATACTTTATTACAATGCACAATATACATCCATTTTCGATGTACATATCGGCCAGTCTTTATAACAATATAAATACACGTGCCGAGCATCATCAAGCATACTTACACATTCAAGCCACCCGCTTTCCATAGCCACGCCGGCAAAAACACAGGGCTACCAAATCAACTTGGAGCCTTGCCAGCGGCACCGGCACAAGCCCGCCGGCGGTTGAACCACTGCCAAACACACACAATGGTTGATGATGTCATAACGTCAATCATCAACACTTGTCCACTGTGACATCACACAACAGCCACACACAAAGTATATAAAGGGCTGCACAGCCAATGCAGAATGGTCTGATGAGTTCACTTAGAACAAGATCGGTCACCCCCTGCTACTAAAACACCTGCCTATCTCACTCCGACGGGGCCCACCGTCAGGATATGCACTCAAGTGTAACGATGGCTTCCGATTGGCTGTTTCATTTGCTGATATGCTGAGGGTTCATTATGTGTACAGAAAGATGATCTGTTTGATGGGCATTTTAGAAGTATAGCCAGTCACAGGAAAGTAAGATTCTGTAGGGAAATAACTTCTTTATGTGTACTTGATGCGTCGTTTCAGTATGGATTCATATACTGTTGTCAAACAAAATCATATACACTAAAAGAAGTCGTTATCCATGAGGAATGTATATAGAGATGTTGGGTTTTGAAAATACATGTTCTCTGAATTTGCGCTCGATCCAATCAAAAATCATGTCAGTAGAGATGGTAAACTACTGCGTGACTGTAATCTGTCATTCGTCCAAGTACAAAGCAGGACTTGAAACTGCCAAGAGTTTGCACCAGTTTCCGTCAGATCCAGTTATCTGAAAAAAATGAATGTAGTATGTTTGCAACCCACAGACATAAAAACATGTCATGTGTATCACACGTGCCTAATTACATAATGTGGCAGACACGGGACTCGGGTGCACGAGTCATAAATCAACTTGTTTTCTTTATGTCGTATAGTCTTATAGGTGTTAAGTTCAAATTGCACGTGGTCAATGATTGAAGCTGTGTATTGCATGTTGTCTTTAGCAGACAGGCAGGCAGACACATAGGTGTGAATAAACCAGACACTGAGCTTTCTCTGTGACAGACACTGCTTACCACAAGTTTTTTTACGTAACGAGTAGATTATTTACTCGTTTGTGTACACAACCAAGATTAGACTACTGCTCACAACCTCAGACGCTGGGCATGCATACTGTTTCAAGCTCCGCGAACCTATTCACTGCGCATGCGTCATGGGCGCAGCGCAGCACAGCTGTTGAAACCAGTTTTCCCCCCAGTGCTGGGGGGAATTTAGTGAAACGTTTGAACTCCGATTTCGCGGGCTTTTTTTTCATCATTTTCCACTTTATAGGTTGAATTGGCATTTTTTATGATTTGTTTCGGTAAATGCATACTGAGAGGTACCAGAATCTGCAAAGTTTTGTTTTACGTTGCATGTGACCTTTAAGGAAATACAGCGGGTTTCATTTCATAGTTCAATTTTCATCACTTTAAGAGAATCACGTTTAGTTCCTTGTAAGTCATCCAGTTTTCTCACGTGCAATAGTTACCACGTTTAGTTCCTTATTTAGGCCAAAGGTAAGTTTCAAACTCTAGTTGATTAGTTTTTCAGTTTCATTTATTAGACAGCTCTGCACATGTTTATTTCCACTGCACAACATACATGATGTCCGGTCCTGCTCACACCACACCCCTTGTCATCCCTACTTTAGTTATTTTATTTTGCATGTTCTGCTTTGGTTAATTACAAGAACTTCTCACAACATTATTATAACAATATTAAAAGTCTGCATATGTCTCACATATTAGGCAATTCTGAACAAAGCATGCATACATAAACCCTTAGATATTTGCAATATTTAAGAGACATGTTTGTCTTCTTTTGCTTTTCATGCAATTCAAAATTTATTTCAAACGTATTTCAAAGAAGATTGAAAGATCTTTGTTCTTGCTGAGTATTTCCAATTACAAGTCTTGTCAGAATTACTTTTCTTCGGACCAATAAGAGTGTCGATAACTGGATCAGTTGGAATGTGTTTTCCAGTTATGCTACCTCCCAGTTTGAATGACAGTTTGAAAGCTTTCGTGTGTGATGGAGTGAGGTTGGTTTAGCATAATTATTGACAGTATTCTAGTTTATGTCTGATTACATTTTCGAACCCTCACCTTCAGAGTCAGGCACCTAGTTGCCAGCCAAAGTCGGCCATCTAACCCACCATGGCTACTACTCTTCCTGACTCTGGATGGGAAAGTACAATCTCAAATTTAGCATATGTTGCAATTGATCCCTTCCTAAATGGCATTGTGTATCCATGGTCTGAAGTAATTTCCAAGAATGTATAATTGCTAACTGGTATCTGACAAATCAACATCATTTTGAGTTCCATTGGAATCAGTCAAGATTGACCTTTATTTCAGAATGTGACTTTCCAAGCAGTCCTGGCCACTGATGGGCAGAAGACGTATGCAGTGTTTGTGTATGATCAACTCAACCTGGCGGACAACTCGGAGGTGGTGATATCTAGAGGTTACAGCACACAGACTGGAGCTTCTGTCCTCGGTCCTGTTGCCAAAGGTTAATAATATTCAGCTGCTTTATTGTGTGGAAAGGTGATCTGGTGAGAGAGACTATTATCAAGTAATGAGTGAGTGATGAGTGTGAGTGACACATTTAAAGTTGTTGTGTGTAAGTGATTCATATTTGTTGTGTGTTAGTATTCATTTATGGTTTCTCTGTGTGCAAGCGATTCACATATAGTTGGTGTGTGAGTGTAATTATGAACATATCTATGGTTATTTTATTAACGATTCAGGCATTATGATTTGCTGTGGGTAAGTGATTCAAGCACAGTTTCAGCGTGTAAGTGATTACTGTAATTTTTAATCGATGTGTGTGTGGAGGCTATTCATTTTTAATCAATGTGTGTATGTGGAAGCAATTCATAGAAAGTGGATGTGTGCATGTAAGGACTTCATTCATAGTTGATGTGTGTGCGTACAAATGATTCATGCAAAGACTACATAATCAATTGTGCGTGAACGTTTTGTTCATAGTTACTGTGTGTAAGTGAATTTAGTTTTACGCCCCAGTCAGCAATATTCTAGCTGTATGGCAGCGGTTTGTAAGTAATCATGTCTGAACCAGACAATCCAGTGACCAACAGGATGAGCATCAATCTGTGCAACTGGGAATGACATGTGTCAACCAAATCAACGAGCCTGATCACCCGATCTCATTAGTCAAATCTTACGACAAGCATTTGCCTTTTATGGCAAGCATGGGATGCTGAAGGCTTATTCTACCCCGGATCTTCATGAGTAGCAGTGTGTAGGTTAATATCTCATGTTTAGTCGATGTATGAGCAGATGGGCAAGTGGGTTGGTGAGTGTTGTTGGTACTGTCTGTGGCATGTTACAGTCCAGACATTACTAAACCAATGGTGGAAAGCATGAGTGCATGATTACATAATCCTGAACAGTTCAAATATTATCTAACACCATTGAAGATTATTTATTAACCACAGACAAAAATATAACTTCTCACATACTCACTGATCAAGATTTTGTCCAATCTGTAAGGGATGATGTTTGTAGAAGAAATGTCAGTCATTCCCTAAACCAGGGAATATTTGGTTTAATGCAATGAACTATATTTCTATTGCAGGAAGTCGCAGTTTTGAGGTCTACAAGATGTTCAGTGATAGCAGTACTTTACCTGCTAACGAGAACTACAAATGTCTGGACCAGTTAGCGGAAATCCCTAAACCACAACATGCCAGTGCATACTACAGAAACAGATGCCCTTGTACAAAAACACAGGCACTGCTTAACAAATGGTTCATGTATAATACCCAGGAAAACTGTGCCATTCTAAGGTTCGACCCTGAAAGAGGAACATGCTGTTATGATCCGTAAGTAATCATGCTGTTTTGCTGAATGATTACAAGTTCACAACATCTGTTGTAGTTAGAGCTATGCTTGTTGCTAAAGTCCTCTTCAACCACAGACTCAGGCTTAAGCCTAGGCTCAGCCTCATGTTTGATCGGGTTCGAGTCTAGGCTCAGGGTTAAACTTGGACTCAAGCACAGGCTCAGGCTTAAGTTTTGGCTCAAGCACAGACTCAGGCTTAAGGTTAAGTTGATACTTATATTTAGCTCAAGTTCAAGCACAGACTCAGGCATAACCTTTGACTGAGCATCATGTTTAGGTCAGGCTTAGGCACAGGCACAGGCTTAAGCGTTAGTCTCAGATTGAGGTTGTTGAGTCTTGTTCAAACTTAGGCTCAGGCTCAGGCTCAGGCTCAGGCTCAGTCTAAGACATAGGTTCAGACAAGGGCTCAGACAATTACAATATATGAGCAGGCCTGAGTATGTCATTGGATACAACCCTCATGAAGGTTAGAAATGGTACGAAAAGAAACAGGATTGGATGGTCAGGTTATCAGACATGGTAGATGCATGTCACCATGTCCCAGCTGCATACACTGACTGATACTTCATAGACATATTGCTGGATTATTGCTGAACTGCATTAAACAAAAGCACAGCAGTATTTTACGTAACGGTTCAATGTGAATTTTGTGACCTCAGCCACTGCCCAGTCCTTACTCACATGTTTAAATCTCTTCAGAGTTTACGGAACTCTCCTGTCCAATGAGAGAGGAGCAGGTTATGCAGGGAGCAGCAACACAACAGTATCTGGCCATGTTGATGCTGTCAACAGCGTCTGCTGTGGAAGCAAAAGCAATCTATGTAAAGTCTTCTACGCCAAGTATCCCTCTGACACCTGTGCAAACAACACCGGTGTGACATCAGGTGAGTGTTCTTTATGGAAACTACTGTAGACAAGCACTGCTGGAAATGCATTCTTGTATACAGTATGACATGACTCGGTGACCATGAATGGTGATGTTGAGTGTATCACATTTTCGTGTGGATGACATTCACTTGGATTGAAGTTTGTGGAAATTGCTACATCTTGCAGAGTGTTGAATTATTAAAAGAACAGGACACAATAAATTTAATTTTGTGATACATACTTGAAACATGTACTTGAAATTTTCCTCAAAGCAGAAAAAACAAGGACTAAATCACGTACTTTAGTACATGTAGATTGGCATACAATTCATGGTTTTATGTCCTTCAATTGACATACAATTCATGGTTTTAAATGCTTGTACTGACATGTGATTGTTGGTGTTATGTGCTTTAATTGGCATACAGTTCCAAGTGTCATGTGCTTTAATTGACATACAGTTCCTGGTTTTATGTGTTCATATTAACATGCAAGCCTTGGTGTTATTTGATGTTATGGGCCATTCAATTCCTGGTGTTATTTGCTTTGACTGGCATACCATTTCTGGTTTAATATGCTGTTATTGGCATAAACTTCCTTGTGTTATGTGCTGTAATTAACATAAAATTCCTGGTGTTTTGTGCTCATATTAGCATACAATTCCTGGTGTTATGTGATCATATTGGCTCACAATTCCTGGTGTTATGTGATCATATTGGCTCACAATTCCTGGTGTTATGTGATCATATTGGCATACTATTTCTGGTGTTTTATATCGTTGTGTGTCTGTACATGATATGTCAAATGGGCCACTATACATCGATGTTTAGCTTTGAATATTGCCGAATCACGATATCTGTGAAGATACACCGTTTGTAAACTCAGCACAAATTTCATTCTGTTATGTGACTGCACTGACAGCATCCAGCAACATGCAGATATTAAAGATGTTTTTGATCCATATATTCTGTTTCTAACAGTACTATTTTATTTTGGACATGTTCTTTAAAAAGTGCTTTGATATCACTTTTTTTAATGCTTCTTTCATTCAAACACTGTATTTGTTTTGACCTTAAGGTGTTTTATTGCTTGTGCTAGAATTAATGGTTTTAGTATCATGATACCTATCGTATCATCGCCGTTATATCAGGATTCATATTGTATCGCAGCTTCAGTGCACAATACTTTTGCAGTTTTTCATTCTGACTATAATTTTATTATTGTGTTTTATTATTATCAGGTTGTATGCCAATAGCAGAACTAATCATATGCAATCACCCCTAAGTCACAGCTGTATCTGATGGAGAAAAAGGTGTGCAAGGTTGATTAGACATCTTAGTGTTGTTTCTCCTTCAGGTTACTACTGGGGAAATCCTGTGTCTGAAATGTCTGCCGGAACTCCATACATTTTCAATGGCATAGGGGAGTATATCTTGTTTGGCAAAAGCAGCAGGTAAGTAAATAAAGCATGCACATGAATATAAGACAAGGTTATGTTTAATACAACTCATTTATGGCCACATTGGGCCTGAAAGAAATCAGGCAGTAACTATGGGTAAAGATCTAAAAATGTGTTCGTTGCATACAGTGCAAATGTACTTATTCACTGCTCTTTTCTAAGAACCTGCAGGTAATCTCCCGATCTTCCTGCATTGGTTTATGTGCACAGGAATAATTAAGAGTCATATTTACTCATGTTTGTATGCATAGCTGAAATACATTATATGATGATGAATGTTTTTAATGATGAAGAATACACTAAATGATGGAAAATACATTAAATGATGAAGAAAACAGCGTGATGATACTTGTTATGTTCTTGGTTGCAGTGGACCTGTGATACAGGGGAGGCTTGAGAAAGTAGCTGACAACATCAACGTCACAGTCCTCACTGCTGTTGCAGTTCAGGTAACACAAGTCTGTTTTATTTTGTGGTTTTCAGTAGAAAGGAAGGAGGTTGCTTTAACACTCCTCAAAATAGGAACGGCAGTTGCTGTGTGATTGCAAGTCTCCTGTTTCATTTACAAGGTTTGTTTGTTCACCTCTGATGATACGGCATAGTTTTGATGGGACACAATACATAAAATAGCAGTTTTTGATATTTCTGATATCAACACAAGTGTTGCAGCTGACAGCTATCCAAGAACACATGGCAGCTGTCACCTGTAGAATAACACATTACCACAGTCACCTGTAAAGTAACACATTGCAACTGCCACCTTTAAAGTAACACATTGTACCTGACACCTTTAAAGTAACACATTGCACCTGACACCTGTAAAGTAACGCATTACACCTGTCACCTGCAAAGTAACACATTGCACCTTCCACCTGTAAAGTAACACATTTCACCTTCCACCTGTAAAGTAACACATTACACCTGACGCCTTTAAAGTAACACATTGCAACTGACACCAGAAAAGTAACACATTTCACCTTCCACCTTTAAAGTAACACATTTCACCTTCCACCTTTAAAGTAACACATTTCACCTGTCATCTGTAAAGTAACACATTACACCTGACACCTGTAAAGTAACACATTTCACCTTCCACCTGTAAAGTAACACATTTCACCTGTCACCTGTAAAGTAACACATTGCACCTGACACCTTTAAAGTAACACATTTCACCTGTCACCTATTAAGTAACACATTTCACCTGTCACCTGTAAAGTAACACATTACACCTGTCACCTGTAAAGTAACACATTTCACCTTCCACCTGTAAAGTAACACATTTCCTAGCGGAATTAATATTGATCTTGCCATAAACCTGCTGATTCTGATTCTTGACCTATAAGTACCATGCCCCAAAGTAAATGTGTGAAACCCGAGCCAGATATGGCCATAACTGAAATGGAGTGCTCAAGGGTTCATTAAACCCATCTATTGCTGTAAACAGATACTTGACTTTGAGTAGCAATAAGCTGATAATGCATCCATTATATCAGATGAATGGTGTTACTGTGGAAGCCCGGCTTGGAGCTGATAAGAACTCAGTGGAATTCTACCATCAGGGTGTCATGGTTCAGGACAAAGTTAAGATGGAGGAATTTATGCGGGACGGAAACACTATCATTTTCCACTATGGCCAGTTTGTCCAGGTGAGTGGCTCACATTGCGATGGTCTGCAATTTTCATTTTCTATCAGGTTTTCTTAAATTCAGTTCAATATGTGTGAGGAAAATATGACTTTACTTCTTGTCACTTGTGAGGGTCATCTGTGTGAGAGTGTTACATAATCAAAAACAGGTAAACATTCTTTCAGTATAGGACCCATGAAGATCCGGGTTAGAATTATTCTTCAGTAACACATGCCTGTCATAAGAGGCGACTAATGGGATTGTGTGGTCAGACTCACTGACTTGATTGACACTTGTCATCATTTTGCAGTATGGATCAGTACTCATGATCAGTGTTGATCAGTGGATTATCTGGTCCAGACTTGATTAGTTTACAGACTACCACTGTATAACTGAAATATTGCTGAGTGTGGAGTAAAACTAAACGCTGACCCTTTCGATATACATCTAATGTTCATTCTTTTCTTCATGAAATGTCACATTGTTTTACATGAAGACTTCAAAACGACCCTGCATGTTGTAACCCCCTATTATCCCAACGACTTGATAGGACGAGTGAAAGGTGGTCAGTCTTACCTGGTAGATGGGCGGTGGGGTAGCCTAGTGGTTAAAGCATTCACTCCTTATGCTAAAGACCCAGGTTTGATTCACTGTATGGGTTCAATGTGTGAGGCCCATTTCTGGTTCTCCTGTCATGATATTGCTGGAATATCGCATACATGATAGACTTTAAGTGTCTTTATATTGCCTTCACCCCTCAGGCTTTTCACATGTTGTATGTTTTGTACCCCAAAACTTGGAGTTATATTTGGAGTCAAGTTCACACGCAGTCTGAACTGTGTTCACTTTATTCACAAGGGTTCAAACATTCTATTTTATGTTTACTTGTGATCTTGTTCAAATATAATCGAACAGCTTACTTTTTGAATGTTTACACGTAACCTTGCTGATATGAAATCAAACAGTTATCTTTCATGTATTTGCATGTAATCTTGTTCAGTATTATCAAACGGTTTATCAGTGTACGATTATATGATTAAATGTCTGGTATGCTTAAAGAACTGGGGATCTTTGTGTGTATGGCCTAGACTGTAAATGAGGCTGTATTCTCCAGGTGACGGCCAGTGGACAGTTACTTGTGACAGTGTTCGTGCCCCAGACTGACAATGCCATCTTCAATTCTGGACTTGTGTCTGTCGTGGCCAGTAATGCTGTCACACAGGAAAATGTTGATGCAGGTAAGTTCCCATCTTCATCACTAAGTCAACCTTTGTGGGATGTAGAGATTGTACACTGATGTCCATCCCCTGTCGTCCTGCAGCTGCCATTTATTACATTATGTGTTTACAGTAACTTGGACATACAGTAAAGTTCACTTATAACGTACACGCCAACGAATTGCTGGTTACAACAAACAAATTCAGAAGTCCCAACTGCTTTCCTATATATTGTTATGAATTAACTACCGTATACACCGAACACTGATAGTATGAATTTTCTGTTACAACAAACAAATTGACGGGTCCTTCTGTGCTATTTCACATGTTAATTGACATGTTTACAACGAACAGCTGATCCGAATCCACTCACGTGTCATCTCACGTGTCACCAATTAGCTTGTGAAAACAAACAGGCTTCCTCACATTGGATCAAGGGGATAATAAAATAAACTTACCTGTGAACTTTTATCATTTATTTAATCTTGTTAATCTTGTTCAAGTTACCGGATGAAAATGACATGGATGATTTTTTCTGTGTGAACATGATCTTGTCTGAAACCAGTGACGTGGTGATGATTCTTGGTAATTTCCAAATATTCACAAACATTCTCAAATCGCTTAGAACGAACTTCGCTTACAATGAACTGAAAACAACAGTCCCTTTGAGTTCATTATAAATGAATATTACTGTATGTTTCAATGGACTGTATTCAAGGAATAGGATATGGATAATCCCCCACCAAAGATGAACTGAGTTTGATAAGCATGTAGACAACGCTAGTCAAAGGACACATAACTGGACAAAAAATATTTACAGTCTGACATAGACAAGGTTGTGTATAACTCACACAAGTGAAGCAAATCCCAAAATTATGTCCAGAATAAACTCATCAATGGTAGTATATTGCATGAAGGGTCCAGAAGTAGTTGTAGCACACTTACAAATAATGAGCATACGCATGTATTTGGGTGCAGTGCAGCATAGCTGCTGAAACCAGTAAATCGTTTGAATTCCAATTTTGTGGGCTTTTTTCCTTCACGTTTTTCTCTTTATAGGCTGAATTGGCATTTTGTATGTGCCTGTAATACTGTTCACTCACTTATCTGCCCACTCCCCAACCCATCAACCAACTCAATCACTCACACACACACACCCAACCACCCACAGTAAGTGCATACCGAAAGGTATCAGAATCTGCAAAGTTGTGTTATACATTGCATGTGACCTTTAAAGGGTGCACTCTTGACACTGAAAACTCAGATTCAGTACAGTGTGTGAAACTGAGTTTTGGCATCCCCCTCTGTGACATTGTTTAAAAGTCATAAAACTATACACACTCACTCATTTCTAAATCCCTAACCAAGACTTTAAAAGTACATTATCTTCCAGCCAAGGTTATGACTGAGGGTGACTCCAAGTTCAACTACAGCCTGTCCACTGGCAACTTCTCCACCATGTCAGCACAGGCCATCACCCCTCTCTCCTACTCCAACTTCACTGTGTACAGAGACACCCTCTACAGCTCTGATGCCACTGCAATTGACACAGCCAATTCCACCTGCGGCGATTATGTTGCGTGTCTTGTCTCCTACAAGGCCCTGACTGATACCAGCGCTGCTGCAGGACTCACGGGCAAAATGGAGGACATACAGCAGCAGGAGACCACTCTCAGTAAGAGTAATTTGTGTTCTGTGTTAGTCTCCAATGTCAGGTCTTAGAATTTAATGTTCTTGCTTTGGTTTTCAGCAAATGTGCTAAGGTGCATCAGGTAAAGTCACACATTTAACATTTAGAGTCAACATGTTTCATGTAGCAAATGTAAACCATTCTTTCGAAAAATGGTCATGATTCTTCATTTGTTTCAGACATGAAACCACCCATGTTTTCTGGGTTACCCCGAATTTGGAATGTGACTAAGGGAGAATATTCACTGGTTGTCAAGGCAACACATGACTTAGACGCTACCTACAGTGTCATGACGTCTGAAGACGAGGCCTTATACTCCTACAGTAATAACACTTATCATTCCATGGAGTGAGTGAGTGAGTGAGAGAGTGAGTGAGTGAGCGAGTGAGCATGCAAGCGAGTGAGCAGGCGGATGTTTGAGTGAGTGAGTGGGTGGGTGTGTTAGTGAAGGATTTGGTTGGTGAGTTGGTGAGTGGGCAGACAAGTGAGTGAACAGTAGTACAGGCATATTTATTGCAAAAGGCAAGCATAGCATGGGTGAGAATGGGAAATAGCATGGGTGAGAATTCATTCTATAACGTTCTTAGCTAATCTTGCAGCTATTGCTTTTAGTGGATGGTGACACAGCTGTATGAGGTGGTCGGTATGTCCTAGTTGGACCTGGTGGATTGTATGTCATTGTGCCCAACTCACTCACTAACTCACTCACTCACTCTCCAGCAGAAAAACAGTAATAACCATCAAATGTAAGATAACTACATTGTTCATACAATCAAAATCAAGTAAAAAAAGCACAAAAAAAAAGGCAAATAAAATTCTATTTTATCTAAAAATCAATCAAAAAGACATTGATAAAAATATGTTTCCAATCATAAAACCATTATGTCTATATGTTGTTATTTCAGAGTTTTTTCTCAGATATAAGATTGAGTTGTTTCAAAGGCATTTAGAAGTTGGAGGAATCAAACTAAAAGTGCTATATGGTTCAACTTCTTTATAATACAAGGTCACAACGTTTTGAGACAGATTCTAGTCTCTTCTTCACCTCTTCATTAATCTCTCTTCTTCACCTGAAGAAGAGACTAGAATCTGTCTCGAAACGTTGTGACCTTGTATAATAAAGAAATTGAACCATAAAGCACTTTTAGTTTATATAAGATTGGTTATGTAATACTATTCCAGATCAGACAAGTGGTGAATTTACATGGAATGTGACAATGGACTCATCAAAAACACAGAAAACATTCCAGTTTCTGGCAGCCGGTGGACTCAATGCCACATATACCCCAGCAGTGGTGGTATGTCTGTGTGCAGAGACATCACAGTGTGACTACAACGTCGTCAACTATGTTGAAAAGAGAACGTCAGGTACAGGAGCTGCTCTCAGTAAAACTTGAATAGCTCCCATAGTCCATGTCCATGTCCACTTAGCAGACCATTGTGGCATCAGTTGACATGACATCACTAAACATCCTTAATCTTTCCGCTACGGAAAATTATTTGCCTTTCATTTTACATGCAGATAGTGGTTGTTTCTATTTACAAACTGGAAAGTTGGGACAGTGGATGACAAATGTATTCTGATATGAAAATGATCAACACTAACTGATAAAAATATAAAACACTTTGGCACGTAACTGTTCACAGAATCCAATGAAATATGAAGTTGTCAGTTTTTCTAAATTAAATTAGCATTGTCTTATTTAATTTAGGATTATTATCCCGAGCACTTTGCCGATGTCCTGAAAACACAAAGGGAGACTACTGTCAAGAAGTCAAACCTGTGTGTCATGGTCAGTGTTTCCGTGGCGCAACATGTAATGAATCAAGGGCAGATAACCCCTGCACATGTCCGAATGGTTTGGAAGGAGATGGTATAAAATGTTACGGTAAGTAAAGCTTTTTACTGCATTATTTAGTGTTACATTTAACTTAGACATGAACAGAAATGAGCAGATATTATGACAGCATTTTTGTACAGCTCAGCCAGATTTCAATAGAGATTATGCTCAATAACCTGAGACTTTATGTACAAGGTAAAGTTCCAATCCTAACAGAAATGTTACTTTGTTTACTTGATTGCTCTCACAAATTCATTCTTCATCCTGGCGGTTGGTTAGCCTAGTGGTTAAAGTGTTTGCTCATCACGCCAAAGACCTGGGTGTGATTCCCAGATGGGTACAATATGTGAAGTCCATTTCTGGTGTCCACTGCCATGATATTGCTGGTGTAAAGCCAAACTTTACATGTGAATGTAAACTGCAGTGATATGCCAGAATATTGCATAGTATAGTTAATGCCATATCAGCTATTTCTGGTGTTTCCTGCCACGATATTTTGGGAAATATCGCTTAAAGTGGCTTGCTCGCTCCCTCCCTCCCTCCCTCCCTCCCTCCCTCACTCACTCACTCACTCACTCACCCACTCACTCACTCACTCACTCACTCACTCACTCACTCACTCACTCACTCACTCACTCACTCACTCACTCACTCACTCACTCACTCACTCACTCCTACTGGAGTACATTATGAGGTAAACTTTGTTGTTGGCAGATAAAAATGAGTGTTCTGACAATGTATGTGGCGTCCATGGCGTGTGTACCAACCTCCCAGGCAGCTACAACTGTTCCTGCATGAAGGGCTACCAACGTCAAGACAACAAGTGTGTTGGTAAGAAATAATGTCCTTATTTTTCATTCTGCCAGGAAAACTGATCTGTCCAATCTATTTGTGCTTCTGACAGGCAAATTAAGGAAGAAAATATTTTTTGTTGAACTTCAATATTGAACAATGATTGAACAAAGTTTGTACTTGCAGTTGTTGCCCGTTTGTATGACATAGCTGAAATGTTGCTGATTTGGCTAAAAAATACCACACTCATTAGTTCCCATCTTAAAAATTGTCAATCCTATGAAGTCTATGATATAACACTTGTTTGAAGGTGACTTCAAGCTTTGCATTAATCTTATAATGCAGTGATGCAATGGTGAAAATGTTGTAGCATTCAGAAGAGATTTGCACCCTGCTGCAGTGCCAGGAACGGCTAGTTTGGGGTTCATGTGACAAGTTTACCTCATTACAACACTATTGCATTGAGTGAATTTACTGTTAGGCCTCACCCAGCAATATTCCTGGTATATGGTGGTGGTCTGGAAATAATCAAGTCTGAATCAGACAGTCTTGTGATCAAGAGCATGAACACTGATATACCCAAATGGGATATGACATGTGTCAACCAAGTCAGTGAGCCTGACCACCCGATCCTGTTATCTCCTCTCATGAAAAGCATGGGTTACTGAAGATCAGTTCTAACCCGGATCTTCAAGGGTCCAATGCTACTGGAAGAGATCATAGCTACGATTGTGTGTTTCGCTGGCGTAGTGAATAATTGCCGCTGACATCACTCTAGACTTACAGAACATGCAGTCATTACTTGAAATCTGTTCAAAGCAACATTAAGCCTAAATTACTGGCTTCCTTAAGACGAACAACGTTCGATCAGGTACAGATACTACTGTTATTATTCTGCAGATATAGATGAATGTAAGACTAACAGCTGCCCCGGGTTCAATGACAGTGTCCGGCAGTTCTGTGAGAACACCGATGGAGGATGCAAGTGGTCATGTCGTCCAACCTTCAAGGGAAGATACTGCACCAATAAAGGTATTACTGCATTCTTGTGTTTGTTAGATGCATCCAGTGCCACAAGGTGCATCATTATAATTAGACGAGACCAATTTTGTTTCTTATGTTATGGAAATATCTTTTCAAGTATAAGAAGAAAAAAACATTTTGCTTGAAAAATATAATCATAATGTTAAGATACACTGGAGCAAAACTTTGACTGCGCAAGGCAGTTTGTTGGACACTAAAACACTGTATCTGTTCTCAGGGACTTTAAACTGAGTTATCAACAATATTTGCATCACACAACTCAGCAAGTGTGGTGATTTTTTAACATATTGCTTTTGTGCCACCTGCCCAGTCCTGGATTTTTTAGGAAAAAAATCCATGATGCCGTGACATGCTTGAATAGTTTTTCAGGGGTGAATCCAGTATTTGAATAAATGAGGCATCCTCATAATTCACAAACTGACTTGATTATCTGAGAAAAGTAGTGGTGCACACCCCTGAACCCACATGATCTTCATCGGATCTCATTCATTGTGACTGGACTGCCTTCATGGTGTAGTGGTCATGTCATGCCAAGAGATGTAATAAAGTAGTTTTGCTGCCTGCCTGATGCTTGGCATTAATGGATTCTTCAGGTACTGGTCGGCTCAGTCAGTATAATGTGTCTGAATGGGATATTCATGCTTATGGTATCTCAGTGAGCTATAAAACCAGCTTGAGTCTGAGCTAGTACAAGCAGCCACACACACACATGCACATTGTCATCATAAGTATGACATTAAACCATATTTCACATCACTTCACCTTACCTCATTGTGACTGACTTACAGTCCAGTGTTTAGCATTGGATCATCAAAATCTAACTTTACAAGAATCCAGTGCTAAGGCATTTATGTGTGGAACCATGACTAATGGTGACTCTAAAATAGAACTGCTATTAAAGATTCACTCTGAACAATTTCTCCAATTTCTTCTCACAGCCACTTATACATTTGGTGGGCAGATCGTCTTTGCTCAGGTTCCAGGGATGGGCCAAGTCTGGACCCCAGACCTCAATGACAAGAACTCAGAGGCCTTTAAAAAGCTGGCTGAGAAAGTGGAGACAGTTGTAAGTAGTGCTTGCGAGAGAGTGATTAAGCGAGTGTTTTGGACAGTATAACTCAGGGCCTCCTCAACAAAGAAATCGTAACTCTCTCGTGTTGACGTAATGTGAAAATCTCTTTGTAGAATGGTAGAATGGTGACTAGAATCCTTATCCCTTTTTATCCTCTGCAACGCATCTTGCGGATGTATAAAAATGCACACTGTCCATGTGTTCGTCCATCCAAGCACATTTGTCTTTTCCAGAGCAGAACTTAAAACCATTCAGTATTTCTTAACCAAACATGGCACATAGATGTCATATGTCTAGTGCTGATCTGGTGCCTGGATAGTTTTTAGATTTCTGAATAATATGTTTTATGTATTTCCTTAGCAACAACTATTGCTTCAACAAAATTGGGTGGTAGTGCTAAAAATAAATTGAAAACTTGAACTTAAAATGCTTTCAGTACACTCCTTCCAGTTTGCTTTAAACACGTCAAAACATTTGACATAATCATAACTAGTGGACACATTCATGAAGAGTATTTTGCCATTGTGGGGGATATTGACAACTCTGACTTCAGTAAAAATATGGACTGTCTCTGTAAGTTTTGACCACCAACTAAATAAGAATCTCTCTAGTAGGATATTCCCTATGTTTCCCATTTTCATGAAGAATACGTATGACACATCAATCCTTTGTGTTTTTATTAAGCAGTGACATAAACTCAAGTCACGTTTTCTTACCCAACCCAATCCAATCACTTTAAAACTGGATTAAACTTTAAGTCTCTCTCATGTACAAGTGTTCAGCTACCCATGTTTGTAAGAGGCAACTAGCAGGAACAGGTTTCCTGACATGTGTCATCATATCCCAGTTATGTTGATTGATGCTCTTGTTGTTGATTACTGGATCATCTGATCCAGATTTGACTGTGTACAGACCACTGCCAAATAGCTGTAATATTGCTGAGTGTGGCGTAAAACTAAATTCAATCAATCGATCATGACCAGACAGGAAAAATTCCAGTGATCAACTGATGGAGTACAAATCAGACAAGATTTATGGTACAGTTGTTGTCATGGTAACATTTCCTTGTTGCAGTTGAAGGAGGCCTTGAAGATCCAGAACGGTATTGTGACAGTGACAGAGTTTCAGCTAGTGCAAGAAACAGCAGGGTAAGTTACCGACAAGAACTGATTCATTCTTGTCCCACTGTTTGTCTCGGACAACAATGTATTTTCTTCACATAGAATCACTGCTCTGACAAGTGGAGTACTTTCAGGTCACATGTTGAAGTTGTTTTTGTAAGTGTCCCCCATTCTGTTGTGATGACCCTTTTAACTGAATTTGGCTGGCCATAACTTCTCGGGCTCTTAAATCAAATTTAATGTTTTGTTGAAGGCTTTGGTATATTAGGTACATAATACAGTCAGTGTGGAAAATAACCACTGGCCTGCTATCCTCTGGCTAGTAAAAATCTGCTTGGGCTAATATGTCTTCACAGTCACTGGCACTAGTGAATTTTCGTAGGGTCATTTTGTTAATATATCATGCTCTTGTCTCGACCAGACAGTACAGTGATTGATCATAGTCGACAGTGCATACAATTTTGGTTATGATCAAATGAATCATGGAAACTGACCATGCAATCTGTTAGTCTGATCTTAATATGTGTACAAGCATCATTTGCCAAAGACCAATTCCAACATTGATCTTTATGGGGAGGTATATTTTTAACATCTGATTCAGGCATGAATCCAACTTTTGAGGAGTTTAGGAGTGTGAAACCAGTGTGACATGTAGCATTTCTGTGATAGAAATCGGCGAAAAAGACAAACACAAAATGGCGAGATTGAAGCGAATTACGAAGTTGGCACAAGCACACCTACCACTGCTGCAGCTCTGAAGTCAAATCTGGCAGACACTGTATCCTCCTGCCCTTCTGGAAGTCCCTGTGCCCTGGGGAGCGGAACTGATAGGTTGATCGGAGTTAATGTACAGATGACAAAGTTGACAGGTTGGATTGTAATCTTCTACATTACAAGACATCCAAGTTAGTTTTCGATGATGAGATAAGGCGAGACAAACTATATGGCTGACACATATCTGTCAACTGTTATTCACTCTCCAGTGGACCTTGAAGGAAGCAAGAAGACTCTAAGCAGTTGTTTTTTAATTTCATCATTTTCACTCAAATTAAATTCACAAATATAGTACATCTGACATAACAGGCTATATATATGGCATAGGTGAGGTTTTGTAGGTTATATCAGAAGTAAATATATAAAATATTTTGTTTAAGTTTCTAGCAGAGTTGGAGAAGATTGGAGAAATGAGGTTAATAGTAGTGATTGTAGTGAGTAATTCATCTTCTCTCAATGCAGTATTTCAACACAAGTTATGGTTGACATGTTTGATAAACATACAAGTCTGCATGATGAGGAAAGAGTAGTGAAATTCACATCAATGGCAGGTGTTTTCTGTAATTTTGATTCCAAAAATGATTCTAAATGAGTTAATTCATCCATGTTAGTATCTTCATAGTAATAGTGACTACACATGTATATGGTGTATGATAGTGTCATAAATTGACACTAAAGGAATTTTTTATATACATTTTCAGGTTACAATAACATGCATATGTATAATGCCGTAATTAATAATCCCATTTCAGCTCGTGTTATCCCCAGCTGTGATGGGTCTGGAATAGGACATTAAGCAACGTTCTCTCAACTGAAGTATAACCAGCACTGAAAGGATATTAGCATCAAGAGTTTAATGTCAGTAGCACAATCTTGAGTCTATTCTCACAATGTCTTTACTTATATCCTACATCTCTTTTTTTTTCAAGATGACTATGACCTGTGTGGTAGTGACACCAACAACAACTGCCACACTGCATCTACTGTCTGCACCAGCAGTAACGGCACTTTCACATGTAGCTGTCGGCCTGGATTCAAAGTATGGCCACTACATGAAAACGCCTGTGAAGGTAAGACTGGTACAATAAGATATAAGAAGAACAAAGCATCGAGAATCAACCAAGTCTCATAAAAGTCTTATCTCTTCTTTATTTTACTATGTGAAGATATGACATATATTCAATGGAAGGTCATGTTAGATAAACTCATTACTCCCCAATCAGCATTGAGGCTCATGAATATTTGGTACAAGTCAGGGTAGAATTCCTGGCAGTATGTATCTAATTTCTGTATTTCAACAGTGGAAATAAATGCTCATTTCCTCCTGGAATGTCAACAGAGTACCCATTTAACAAGATGACATATGACTAATTTAAGAATCCATGAATTTTTCATTTTGAATGACACTCCATGCTGAAGTTTTGTCATAAACAAACAATGAAATTCTGAGTTGTATGTTTTATTCATATCCAAAATGTTTGTTTCATAGCTGAATAAAAGTAGCTTTTGTCAGATCTGAACAATATCAAGGTGAACAGGTCTCACGACCTGTTGACTCTTGTCCACCTGTCCATTACAAATTACATATGTACCCTAATATTTAATGATGATATTTGAAGCTGTTCCAAGAATAGTGAGTGTGTCAGTATGTTTTTAGGCTGCTTTGAGCAATATTCCAGCAATATCACCGCAGGTGACACCAGAAATGGGCTTCACATCATGTGGGGAATCGAACCCATGTGTTCGGTATGATGAGCAAACACTTTAACCACTAGGTTGCTTGCGACCAGTTTGTAGCATAAGTGCTAAAAGTACTTGTGTACTTGTGTGCAGTATCTAACACACATCAACAGCCATGCTATAACAGAAATGTTCAGTATTCCCAGCTGCTTCCTGACCTGCTTGCAGACATCAACGAGTGCGACAACATGACAGCAGCGTGTGGAGGGAAGGGAACCAACTGCACCAACCTGCTTGGAACCTACACCTGCACCTGTCAGAAAGGCCACTACTGGACCAACCCCACAGACAAGTGTCAGAGTAAGTACCTACTTGTAATAAGAGTCAGCTATCTCATGGCTATGAGGCTATGATTGTGGTGGAACATGGCCCTGTGCATAGAGCTCAGGTCACAAATCAGTGAAGTTCAGCAACGTTGAACTCTGAGAGTTTGGTAGCTTGACTACCAAGAATGTCTAGGGCTTCATTTCTGCTCTACAATGTGTGAAACATGCTGTCTCATCTTTGGCAAATGAGTTTGTTCAAACATTCCCCTGTTTGCCCAGCAGAAAATGTGCCCCTGGTGGGATAAGTCATGTAACAGGCAGTTTGGGTTATCCGGAATATTAATGAACTGTCTGTTTGTATGCTCTATTTGTATGCAGTTGGTGCATGGAATTCAGCTCTATGGAATGTCTGCATGTTTTTATGCAGAGAATGCAAAACTGGAAGAGGCTATTATTTTCCAGCTTAATAAAAGCATGATCAAGGTAATGCCAACAGCCATTTTATTTTATAAACGACAACATGCATTCTCTCTTTTCTCAACAACAGGTAAATGTTATGAAGGTCGTTGCGAACATGGCGGCTCTTGTATCAACATGCCTGGAGAGGAACCTGGATTTGCCTGCAGGTACAAAAACTTCATTCACTCACTCACTCTAGACGAGACAGTTTCTGAAGTTATTATTGTTATTCTGATGAGGCTCCTGAAAAAATATTTCATTGTAGTGCGAGTTCTTTCTGACCCCTTGAAACCTGAATGTTAACTCTAGTGTACATACTGGAGGATTCAGATTAGTAGTGTGATCAGGTTAGAGGTCACACATCCATTTCTGTCCATTATCTTACATGCTGCTTGACAACAATCTATAGTGAAACATCACATCATGATATAATAAAGTTATCATCCACATAGTGTCATACCCTTTTTGTTATTTGACAACTTTAAAAATGACAGCCAAACATTTAAATACACTCTCAACCAATTCTGTGATTTAAGCATTATGTGCAAATGCTTTCTCAAAATCCTGGCTCCCCTGAGACCACGAGTAATGTGGATGTAGATGAATCGTACGCTTCGAGGGTGTTGTCATAACACTTTGTTATCTCATGTAAAGCTGTGAATTAACAACCATATCGTGTGATCTTTCAGATGCCCACCAGGGTGGGTGGGGTCAACATGTAAAGACAAAGACCCTGAAGCTGAGAGTAAGGATGACCTTTATGTCTATATCATATATTATGCAGTTGTGGACAAATGTGTCTTTGCTCCTCACTGTACCAATTATATTTTTGTGAATATTTAAAAACTATCTATGGAGAATATTCCTAGTCCTATCATCAAAGGAACAGCAATATACATTGCATAGTTGTTTCCTTTGGGCAAGCCACAAAGATGTAAAGCATGGGTTCAAATAAAAGTTCACCTTGATTATGTTTCTTGGTCTGTCAGACAGCATGGTAAACAAGAGACCTGCTTGATCTTGGGTGTTTCTCTTTCTGTAAACTGATACTCTTTGATGTAACATGTCCAAGCAGATTTAGAACCAAATCATTGTCTTACAATACAATCTGTAATAGCTGGACGGGGAGAGTTATGTAAATGCTTCAGGAGTCTTTCACACATCTCTTGTGAAGCCAGTAAAACGATGGACGGAAAATATGAATGTATCATACCCAATTTTATTTCCATTTTGTTACACACAGTCAGATTTCTTTGCTTGATTGAAAACAGATATGATACATTAACGCTTAGTCTCGGAATATATATGATCCTGATACTGACAAATAAACCCATATAATTTGAAAGGGAGCCCCTTTTAGATGGGAGGTAACCTGATGCAACCTAGACATGCTCGTTAAAGGATTTAGCATTCCAGAAAGGGCTAGGCATGAGACATGTGAGATACATAGGTGCCAGATAACCCTTCAGTTCCATGGGTGTTGTAGGAATATTTTGTACACAACATAGAAGCATCAATGATAACTTTGTCATTCCATCAAAAGAACATACATGGATCTGGATATTTACAACCTCCATCTTGCTGTTTCAGGGAAGAGGGTTATTATCATTGCGGTGTCTGCCAGTCTTGGGGCTCTGTGTTTCCTCCTGCTTGTGGGGCTGTGCTGTGTCTGCAGGTGAGTCCACATTAGCCAAACTGGCCAACTGTTGTATTAACCTGCAGCACAAAACGAACTGTTAGTGACTGGGAATTATAGTAGATAAAGCATCTGGGGTTAGTAACTCGAAGCAGTCATTAGATTGTCATTAATGAAGGAGACAATCGGAGATGATGTTGCACGTCATTGGACCTACATGTCGGTCAAAAGCTCTAAGTGTGTCACTACAAGTGGTGACAACATTGCATTATTATGCAACTGGTAGTTTCTTGTCCATTTGGGCAGATGTACAAGGTTTGCGCAAAAAGGCAGCTTCAAGATGTGTTAACGATGTCTCAACATCATTGTGCAAACATGCCATTGAGTATTTTCATTTTCTAAAGACACAAGTTGAAAAATAGAAAATGAAAGCTGATTTTCACCAAATAGCTGACTTTCCAAATGTGCTTGGATCAATACATGGTTCTATTATTCCAATCAAAGCGCCAACAAAAGGTGAACATTTGTTTGTGTGTAGGAATGGATACCATGGCATAAATGTGCAAATTGTGAATGGGGCTCAACTGCAAATCACAAACATAGTTGCACAATGTCTTGGCAGCACTAATGATTCTCATATTTGGAATATGTGCAACCTGAAGCAGTTATTTGAACAAGGCTTGGTGGGAGATGGCTGGTTGTTGGGAGAGAGTGGGCATGCATGTGACTCTTGTGTTCAATCCTACTTCACCAAATGAGCAACGGTACAACAACGCTCAGCGTAAAACCCGAAACACAAGTGAAAGGACAATTGGTGTGTGTGAAAAAGGAGATTTTGCTGCCTTCACTAATCTGGAGGGTGTTTGCTCTTTGAACCTTCCAAATGTTGCAAAATAATAGTTGCAACGGCAATGGTGCTCAGTATGTGCATTTCAAATGGCCTACCACTTCATGAAGAACTTGGTGACAATGCAGACGATGACATGAGAACGATGATGACTTCTTGGTTCTTGGACATCAACAACAAAGAAATGGTTTTGAAGTTCGTAACAACATACTTGAAACAATCTTTGCAAGGAAATGAAAGTTCAAGAGAAAAAGAACACGAGTAAAACAAAATTCAACATATACAAACGTGTCAAAAAACAACCTTTCAAACTATTTCATTTGTCATGATTTCAGTATTGTACTTGTTTTCACACTTGAAGATTGTTTTCAAGACTGTCATAATCATACAAACTAATGCATATCATAAGCCTTAGAAATAAAACAGAAGAACGGTCAGAAACATGTACTTATACGTCACATGTAATCTTTGTCCCTGTGGGTGGTGATGTGGGGTAGTGCTTCTCCTCCATTCTTGTCTGTGGTGCTTGCCATCCCTCCTCTTGGTAGTGGACAAGTCATTGAAGCAGGCAGCATACTCAGGGAATTGAATTGACATGTTAAGTTTCTTTATTTTGAATCTCAGCTCTTCAATGTCAAGACGTCTTTTTTCAATCGTTGACGCTCAATTTCCAGTCTTTCTTGTTCAATTGTTATTATTTCTTCCTCGTTGTTATTTTCTTTCATGATTTTTGGATATTTTCTTTGTTTTGTGAAAGGCTCAGGAGAAATGTTGTCTTGCTTGATTTCAACTATATATCAGAACAAGTTTGACACTTAAGATTTGAAATTTCAAGAACTGTAGCGACACTGGCTCTGTCTATGTCAGTTCTACCAAGATAGCAGTGAAGATGTAGAATAGAACAGCAAGTGATGCAGATTACCAGTGTTGTGCTGCGGTCAATGAACAAATTGTGGATAGTGTTCTGTGTGAACTCAAACAGTTTCTCAACTTCATTAAAAGTACTATCCAAACAGATGGAACAGTGCAAAGTGTCAAACGTAACTGTGCTAGCACTGCCTATAGTATGCTGAATTGTCATGCTGTCTGCCATTGCACAATGTTTGCTACAAAACCACATGATTCACAGGGAATCCCATTGCCTTTAACCTTGCCTTAAACTGTCTGTATTTCAAGTTACAAGTTTTTAAGGAACGCCTAATAAACGTGTATTGTTTAGCGCTTGTTTTGTGATGCACTCCTTAACTTTTTTAACGACGTTCCTAAAGCATTCGTTAACCATGTGTTAGGGACAGATTTAATGACTGCTTTGAGTTCATCATGCCACATGTTCAGTTCGTCTCAAGGTTGAGCCTGCTTCAGATATCCTGGCCATGAGATTGTAGTAATATGTCTTACTTGTTCAGACCACACTTAGCATCAAACTATTGTTTCCACTCTATTGTCTCCACATTGTTGTTTCCACTCTAATGTCTCCACACTATTGTTCCCACTCTATTGTCTCCACACTATTGTTTCCACTCCAGTGTCTCCACACTATTGTTTCCACTCTATTGTCTCCACACTATTGTCTCCACTCTGTTGTCTCCACACTATTGTTTCCACTGTTGTTTCTACTCCATTCTTTCTGTTCTATGCTCTTCCTGCTATTGTTTCCACACCTTTGTTTTCTTGCTGTTGTTTACACACTATTGTTTTCTTGCTATTGTTTACATGCTGTTGTTTCCTCTCTGTCGTTTCAAGTGTTTCCACCCTATTGTCTCCACTCTATTCTTTCTTCTCTATTGTTTCCATGCCATTGTGTCCAGTCTATTCTTTCCATGCTATTGTTTCCGCTCTATTCTGTCTGCTCGATTGTTTCAGTGCTATTGCCTCCACTCTATTCTTTCTGCTCTATTGTTTCTATGTTATTGCCTCCACTCTATTCTTTCTGCTCTGTTGTTTCTAGGTTATTGCCTCCACTCTATTCTTTTTGCTCTATTGTTTCCATGCTATTGTTTTCACTCATGTCACTTAAGTGAAGTTCATCATTTTTGTCAGATAAGTACTGTATTTTATGGCTAAATGAATAATGATCTTTTTCCATTTCAGAAAGAAAAATCCTCCCTCGAAATCAAGAGGACAGTCATTTGATGTGTTAGATGATTCAAATGACTATATGGCCGAGACGAGGATACCACGCCCTCAAGTTAGAAGACACACAGATAATCTAGAAATGGTAGAAAATGGTAGCAAAACAAATTTATTGATTGAGGAAGAGCATGCATTCCAGGTTTGTGGGAGGTGAAAGGAATAGCCTGCTTGTGCATTTCCCATTGTTGCTGACATGTCATGGCACATATCTCACAGGTTTTACTTCTGTGTTTTCTGTCTAACCCAGTTTATTGGAGAAAATTGGGCAATTTGTTGTTTTATGGGGTTTTTTGGCTTAGATACGTATCTATAACTATATAAGACATCAAATATATTTAATGAATTCAGGTTGGAGGTATGTTTTGTCTCATAGGTGTTTTCAAATTGAATTAAGAAAAATAGAAGGAGAAGTTCTTACATAGTATATTTCTTTCCCATGAGAAACAGGCACTGACAATGGCTGATCCACCTGTGAGATTGGGTAGGGGGTGGGGCCTGTTAGTACAATGACATGCATGTCACCCTCCTATCTTTGCTGTCATCCTGTGTCAAGTTTGGACCTCCTGACTCACTTCCTGACTCTGACATAGAGAGAAATCTTTTAGAAATCATTGGTTATAATGATATGCACATGTTTTTTCAATGACAGAAATTCTGCACATTGTAAGCTACAGCTCGAGGTGGTGACTTTAGCTAGGTTCCAAGCAATGAATGCTTTGTCCTTGCTTAACTTGCATTTGAAGCTTTTTTCTTTTCCTTCATTTGTGCACAATTACACATACTGTATAACAAAGTACCTCTGAAACGTTAACAACTGATTAGGCCTTGAACTGATCTTCAGCAATCCATGCATTTTGTAAGAGGCAACTAACGGGATTGGATATAAGACTCTCTGACTCGGTTTGCACATGTCACTGCATTCCAGTTGTGTAGATTGATACTCATGTTATTGATCACTGGATTGCCTGGTCCAAGCTAATACTTGATAAGTTTCAAGAAACATCCAATATATAATCTAATAAATGATTTGGAATTAATAATGGCTAATTCCACTGCTGAGAGTTAAGACTAAACAATAATGTTAGTCTGTAATAATAACTTTGCTAAAAATATCAAAAGTGATCACAATACAAATAATATTTGTGGTATTTCCATGGTGTAAACACACTTTGCCATTTTATCCTACCAGATACCCATTTGCAGCTGGGTGACTAGTGTCAACCGTACAAAGCCATAGGGAAATATTACATGTAATGTGTTCCAGAGAAGGGCAGGGGCATGGCACACAATAAACAATACAATAAACAATATTAGCTGTGAAGCCAATTTTTAGTGTTCTTTTCTGAGAAAGATGTAAAAGCTGAGTCATTGACTCTTTTAAGTTTTTGCATGTGATTCTGTCTCACAGTCCCTTGCATGTATTTAGAGGGATCAACTGATACATTGTATATTCTTCTCACCAGTACAGATGAATATGTGTTATCTTCTTTTTTTTTTTCAGTTAAATCTTTTTTTTAAACATTATAGAATATCTCACTATAGGTTAAAATCCATTGTGTATCTACCTAGATAAGTCATATACAGGTACTTGTCCTCTGTACTGAATGATGATGTATTCTGAGCATCTCAGGGATTTTGGGTTACAAATGGTAATTGGTTACCTATGTTTGTAGCAGTCATCGTAGTACTAGTAGTGAGTTTAGTTTAACACTCAGCCACTCACAATATTCCAGCTATATGGAAGCTGTCTGTAAGTAATCGAGTCTGAACCAGACAATCCAGTGAACAACAGCATGAACAAACAATCTACGCATATGTGAGATATTGAATATGATGACATATCAACCAAGTCGGCAAGACTGACCACCCAATCCTGTTAGTCGCCTTTTACGACAAGCATGGATTACTATTTTTGAACCCAGATCTTCATGGGACCATGTTTGCCGTATGTTGTTACATATTGGATCGGGTTTTTGGGCTCAAGTGACCTGAATGATTGTGTGTCATTCTGTCCCATGAATGTGGATCGTTGTTCATGATATCAATCACTGAATTGTGCTGTCCAAACTTGATTATCTCCTGGCCACCATCATAGAGCTAGAATATTGCTAACTGTGTTAAAGACCTGAATATGGACATTTCTCATATGGTAGTTATATAACTATATAATGAAATCCAATTCTTTCACTCTTAATATTGGTCTTTGGTTCAGTAAGCACCAAATAGGTCATAATAATAACTTAAGATCACTTCATAAGATATCACAAAGTTTGTTGGTGTAACTGCTACTTTATGAACAGGACATAACTTTTGACAAGGCAATAATTCTGTTTCAGGAACGGCAGGCGTCTTTCAACAAACACACCAAATTTGAAAAGGATCAGGGTGATTCACACAGTTACGTCAACAAAGGCTACCGTCAAGAAAACGGAGCAGATGAAGACCGTTATGAGAGGCTCTAGTACAGTGTGCAACATTGTGAGCAATGTGCAGCATTAATGGAAGCTTGTGTAACACTGTCAAGAGCATCGTCAACATCCAGAAACATCAGCAGCAACAGCGACATTGTCAGCAGCACATTCTGTGGAGAATAACAGCATTATGTCTTCTGGATTATAATGTCAATCACATTAAAATGTCGATTGGTATTACAGTGGAGTATCCTATATTAATATTGTAACTCTAAACTGTTTAGTATTTTTCTCTCATTAATGGATTGTTAGGGAGTATCACTCACGATATTGATACATGTCAATACAAGCTGTGGCAGGCCCATTACAGAGCAAAATTAACTGTTTTTACAGAGTACCCAATAAATGATATCTTTTTCCTCAAATGTTTGCTAAAGCCCTTAATCAAGTCAGATCATTGTAACATAAGGGTTCTTTTACCATCAATTAATGGTATATATCTCGTCATAACGTGCAAAACAATGAAAAGGTAACCAGGTATTGTATATTAGTGAGTTAGATGGATCCAGTGATACCTTAACAGTATTCAAGTTGAGAAAGGTGTGCCAGCTGAATGTGAATAAGCCTGTTATGAAGATGTTTGTTCAAACCCTAGGGTATGTGTCAGGGCTTAGATGGGTAACCCAGATACCTAGGATGGGATGGTAATGAGTTGGACCTGGGTACCCATCTCCATACCCGAACCCGTTATGATCATATTACTCATAGACTTTGAGCTGAAGAAAAATATAGCCGTTTCTTGAAAAATTGATGTCAGGAATTAACATTGCAAATATCTGTGTAGGCTAATCAGGGATGGGGTGTCTGTGTAAGATTTGCACCTGTTCCAGCTTTAGCATGTGTATGGTGCAGTCAAACCTTGAATCACAATGGAGGGGAAACTGATGGTAAAAGAAACACCTGCCATAAACATCTACATATCTCACAATATAGCTATAACATATCTTAATTGAGTATTAATGATGATCTCGTTCTGATTCTTACGGATCCTCAGTTAGACCAAACCACAGGTATTAACACTATTGTTCCACAGTCAAACAGATGTACATATATAAGTAATTCACTACCAATGACTTTACATTACAATGTTTGTTTATAGAATACCAGAGCCTTGTCATATATTATGGAGGTCAGAGACAAGTATATGGTCAGCTAGGAGCTCATGGGAAGAGTATACTGTGATATAAACTAAATAATTCCATGGAAAATCATTTGGGGTAACTGATTCCGATTTGAACCAGGGTGGTGGAGTAGCAAAGTGGTTAAAGCGTTTGCTCATCCTGGTGAGTTTAGGTTTCATTCCCATTTGGTAGAGTATGAAGCCAAAATGTTGCCAATTACCTTCAGTTGAAGGACGTGGTATTATTGTGTATGTTCCATGATGAACAAGAACTGACTCTGACCAATGATAAAACACATGTTCCTATCACAAGTCATGTCATCATCAGTTGGTGTTAGATCCTGGAGTTGATGGCAATCTGTCTTGGTGTTGACTGCTACAATACATTTATCATCAGCTGTTTGTGAACTTCACCTACAACAGACAGAAGCATTTCACATAATTTATCAGCTTTTGCTTTCCTTTTTCTTTGTTAAGCATATTTATTTGTGTGTATACATAGTTTTGGCAAGTGTGCATTATACTTTTCTATATACTGAGGGAAAAAAATATAGGATCACATCAAAGCCCCAGTGTTCCCTTATTATTTTCCAGGTTTTTTCCCAAACTGTGATACAAAGCTTGTGACGAAACCTAGAAAAAAAATATAGGAACATGTGCCCTTTCATATGATCCCTTACTTTTTTCCCTGAGTATATTATATTTTAAGAGGAAGACAAAAATGCACACATGGTAGGTATCAGTAATATTTACCAATTTTCCAGTTATGTGTATGTTAGCTATCAAGAATGCTGATTAAGCAGATTTATAATACTGCCTGAAAGTTAAAGTAAGTTGCTGAAGAAATAGAAAATGCAACAAGAAAATGCTTGATGGAAATTAGTTGCAGCACATTTGTACATATGAATCTTTAACTCCATGCTTCAATATCCCTGTGGGATACATAAACTTGCACACATATTTGTACTATATTTGTATTTTGTGTGATTTGATCATAGTAGTCAGTACAGTCATCACTCTTTGCAAACAATTAATTATTGAGCTTAGAATTGGTATTATAGGACGGTCAGTAAACTGTGAGTTCTCTACAGATAGTGTACAGTTTAAACAACAGACAGATCCTAGATGTGACATCCTAGCTGGACCAAAGATAGTAATGTGGTTCATGGAGACAGTGTTTCATAACCACGTCTATAGACCTTGAATGAAATCTTGGTAAGGGAAGGGCAATTGCATTTCATGCTTGCCATGTCTGTAACCTATTATTGGACAAAAATTCAGTGTAGCATAGGTGGATCCAGAGGGGTAGTGCATGGGTACACACCGGTGCTCCCCCTCCTTTGTCCTGAAATCTTTTTAAATGACCATTGAACCTGAAAATGTGACCATAGTGTGAAAATGTAATGTGCACCCCTCCCACCCCACTTCTCAATTTTGTGCAACTTCCCTTTCTCAAAACACTGTATCCACCCCTGGTGTAGACTGTCTGTGAATATGTAGCAGCAAATTTCCATGACTTGGGTCCAACCTTCTGACAAGAAATTTCGACATACAAGCATGTTGTTTTCTTATTATATGTTCAATTTATATTTTGGTCATGAACTCTTTACCAAGAAGCTCATGAGACCAAATTATCAATCTGTTCATGTCATTATTTGTGAAATTGGGGAAGGGATAATTATAATATGATAATTATGGTCAGTTAAGTTGGGAAACTTGTTTATCTGCTCAGTTTGCACACAGATTTGTTTATGGATTTTTGTTTGAAAGTTAAGATGTGGTACATTAAGCTTAACCTTGGGTTAAAATTTCATTGTTGCCATATTCAGTGTTGTGATGTCAGCATTTTAACCCCATCACAGCTGATGGTGAAGGTTACAAAGTGATATCAGGCTTTGAAGCCCATCACAGCTGGTGATAATGTGTACAAGTGATGACAAGGTTTTAACCTTATCACATCTTGGGCAAAAGGTACAGGTGATGACAGGGTTTTATCCCTAACACACACATTTCATTAAATTTCACAGATGATTTTTCCCTTAATGCAGTAAATGTATATAGTAGTAAAATAAATTTTTGATTAAATTTTACCCAGAAACTTTTGCAATTAAAAGATATAGAATTTGTCATTCTATTCCTCAATATACTGAGCAAAAAAGTATTAAAAAAGGTTAACAACTGTTCAGGCCTGACAAACATCAACACTGAAATTAATTATAGAATGATATGATATGCTTATCTTCAATCTGTCATTATGCAGGCACCATGAAACTCTGTTACCCATAAAGATCTGGTTTAGAGTTGGTTTTCAGGAACATATTCTGGTCCCTAGAGGCAACAAGCAACATTTTGTGGATGTAGCATGTCGTCGTATGCAACTTGTGTAGATTGATACTCAAGATGTCAATCACTGGATTGTCTGGTCCAGATTCAATTACATATAGACCGCCATCATATGTCTGTGGGAAATTGCTTCAGTTCAGCATTAGACAACAAACACAAATCTGGAGTGTCACTGTAGGCCATAGTCTGAAGGGACATGTTTTGATACAGGGCAGGCTAAATGATTTTATTCGGCACACAACATCAGGGTACATCTGTGCACACCATGTGCTTTACTCGGCGACCTTCAAACCGGGAAACATAGTGGGTGCTCTCACACGTTTCTGGTCATGTCAGTTCTCGGTGAAGCATGTAAACATCCGGATTTTAGATACCTCACGCTAGTTAACAGGGCATAATGTTCCGCCCAAAACGATAATGTACAGATATGTGTAGAGTAATGAATTCTGTGAATAGAAGCTGCTTTATTATATTATACAGCATTATCATTGCATCGTCCATAGTGAGTGCCAAAATCAAATTTGTGTATTTGATTCATCTGTATATAAAACCAATTATTGTGGAGTCATGAAATGTTGAAAGTGTGTAATATGTTCTTTGTACAAATAGAGGTTCAACCAATTGCAGAAAAAACAACTTTCATCCCATTTATATGGTTAGTTTGTTACACAAGTTGATGTGCTTATAGAAAAAGTGGTGTGGTTTCCTATTTGCACCGACTGACTTCATCCTTGGCCAGTCTCTTTTTCAGCTTAAAGTACTAAGATCAACGCCGGTTACATGTTATCAAAAACACTCCCATCCTTGGTGGATATTTTTCAAATTTTTTCTTTCTAACATTTTGTGTATTAAAGTTTTGCATTTTTGGACATTTTCAGGAAATGCCAAAAAATATTTCAAATTGGAATTAATAAATTTATGTTACTTTTACATATTGTCTGACAAAAAGTCTGGCTTTATTACATCATTGTTAAGAGTGTTGAGATTCCTTCACATCTCCTGCTGGACAAAGATGTGTATCATCGACAAATGCTGTATTCAGAAGGGAATTGAGAGAGGGCTCTAATATTCTGTAGCAATATTGAATATCAAAAAGGTGATGATGTTGTTCACTTGAGCCATGATTACCATGACCTTCAACTTTGGCAAATGCATGCAATAACAACTGTGATTATTATCGCCTATGAATTGTTAATTATTCAATATTAATCATGACTATTATCATGGATGAATTGTTACTTATTCAGTAATAAAAGTGATTATTATCACTGATGAATTGTTAATGATTCAATAATAATCATAATTATTATGAAGGATGAAGTGTTAATAATTCAATAATAAAAATTATTATTACCACTGATGAAATTGTTAATGATTCAACAATAATGATTATTATGAAGGATGAAGTGTTAATACTTCATTAGTAATCATGATTATTATCACTGATGAAATTGTTAATGATTCAACAATAATGATTATTATGAAGCATGAAGTGTTAATACTTCATTAGTAATCATGATTATTATCACTGATGAAATTGTTAATGATTCAACAATAATGATTATTATGAAGGATGAAGTGTTAATACTTCATTAGTAATCATGATTATTATCACTGATGAATTGATAATGGTTGAATAATAGTCATAATTATACATATATACATTCTCATTTCACATTTGCATTATTTGGTATGGAATAACAATTTTGATTGTCATTGCTACTTTATTGTTTATGATATTTAAAAATAACTGTGATCATTAAACAATGGGCCTTGTTCAAGAAATCCAGTGACTGTTCCTGGAATTTCACATTGTCTGGTGTTTGTGCTCCGAGTATTGATCATGTTGCCCAGCAGTAGATATTCCTTGAGCATTGTTCATGATTTCCAGCATCAAATATGGTCTATATTCCTTGAGCATCTTCATGATTTCCAACATAAAATATGGTCTATATTCCTTAAGCTTTGTTCATGATTTTCAACATCAAATATTATCTATATTTCTTGACCATCTTCATCTTCACCATTTGCAACATCAAATATGCTCTATATTTCTTGAGCTTTGTTCATGAATTTCAACATCATAGTCTATATTCCTTGAGCATTATTCATCATCTCTAACATCAAATCTATACAATGTATTCCTTGAGCATTGTTTTTGATTTCCAGCATCAAATATGGCCTTTATGACTTGCACATTTTTCAACATATATAATACATAAAATGTATAGAACATGGCTCTTGCCTTCCTCATATGATTATATGTATCACTTGTATCTGTCCAATATTGAATACAATCTTGCCTTACACATCTCATTATGCCTTAAGAAATTTCATGTATCCAATAGTACATGATTCTTGCCTTATGCATATCTCATTTTGCCTTCAGCATTTTCAACATGTCTAATATGGTCTTTACTTATGGACAATGTTCATGCTATTCAGACATAAGTAGTTATGCCATATACCTTCTTCAGGATTCAAGTTATCATTACATTATCGTGTTGCAAAGTGTTATATTCAGTGACTTGCTTGCTGATATCAGTATTTGTGTATGTCTATTTTCTTACATTCCAATTCCTGCAGGCTTATCTAACAGCGGTTGTAAAGCATAAATGTATATAATCCATTTCTGTCTTTATTTTTCATAAGCTGAGGGGGCTGGGGCTATGGTTATGCCAAGTTTCAAAAATAAACTTGAGTTATTTTACGTATCAGATAATTGTTATGATTTCACAATAAAATAATATATTTACTTACTTAGATTCTTTTCTTTTAAATTAGGAGTGAATGTGTTTAATTCCACTTTAAACAGTACTTTACATTGTGGCATGCCAAATAAAACAGTTGAACATAAGGCTAAGTTGATGGAAACTTCAGGTTTTGTGAAACCGGAAAATGGTTGACAGACCTCGAAACCTCATCTTGGCAAACCGAGATTTAAACCTACAAGCATCAGCTTTGGCTTGCCCAAATTATACCAACTGTGCACACACATGTTCCTTGGGACCTACTCAAGCCTGAAAATGTGATACATTACAGCTAACAAAAGTACCTAGAGACCTACTCAAGCCTGAAAACATTGTACATTACAGCTAGCAAAAGTAACTTGGGATGTGTTCTAGCCTGAAAACTTTACAAGCTTTGGGATCTTTACACGCAACACAAGTACTTTAGGACCTAATCTAGCTTGACTATTGGATCCTTTGTAAGCGGCACATGTCCCTGGGATCTATTCTAGCCTGAAAACTAGGTCCATTACAGCCAGCACCTCAGGATCTATTCCAGGCTGAAAACGTGATCTTCACAAGTAATCTTTTCACCAGCATACATTCTAGCCTATGACTACTATGAGCAAGGTGACAGACTAAATAGTTGTAAACTTAATCATTCCGTCAGTCCATACCTAGTTCACACAGCATCATATACAAGAATATCATGAATGATTTACCAAAAAAGCAGACTTGACATTGGACACAATCATTACATATCATAGTAGTTGAATTGATAATTACTTGAGTTCTGAACTAACTGCCAAACATTCAATTTCTAATGAATAGAGATGGAATTTATGAAACATAAAGCATGTCTTTACTTGAGCTCATCTGACCCTGACATAACCTTAAAGGCACACAAAAGAAGATTCACTAAACAGCTATGAAAAATACTCAACATATCCTGTTTATAAACTTTCTGTTGCCCTAGTCACGATGAGTGACCTAGACCATCAAGGTCACGAACAGCGAAAAAATATTTCTTGTTGCAAAGTAAAGTGGCATTTCAAAGATTTCATTACATCATCCACATATCCAATAGTAAAAGAATGAAAATACAGGTACTAAAACGTATGTATCATATGAGTGTATGACCTCTACAGAGATATTAGCTATAGTAATGAGTTACAGGTCTGATTACTGAATCTAGAATGAAGAATTTTCATGAAATCATCGAAATTTTCATGCAAATTTTACCATACTGCATTGTTTGACCTTCAATGACCTTGACCTTGACCTTGATAGGAGGACGGGAGTTAAATTCAAGTGAATACCAATCTGCAGGACTCAAAATTACAGCAAAAAAGATAAAACAGAAATCAGTAGATGTTTCATTCTTTATTATATACATCCAATATCTTGACAAATATCAACAAATGTACATCTGTCATATTTTGTCATAGATACGTTCACTGTTGACTGCCAATGAGGATACCGTAGTCACAAGTTGAAATAATGTGCAAACATGGAACTCAGTAGTTCGTTGCAGAACAGCAATTTTCATGCAATAAACTTTGCAACATTGTTCCAGATGACGTTGCAGTTCATTTTACAAGAACCATGTGAAAGCAATATTTTCCTTGAAAGGACTATTTCATTTTCCTAGGATCACAGTCACCATCATAACTATCGTGAACACAGTACACACCAAATTGTCTTTCTTCCTCAAATGTAATCTCCAACAAGTCTCAGCGATCACATCACTCATCTTGCTTATATATCTTTACTTTTCTTCAAGAGTAATCTCCAAAAGGCTCAATAACCACATCACTTGTCTTACAAAAAAAACCCCCATCCATATGGCATTTATCTTGAAGGAAAGTCTCCAATAGGTCATGGTCATCACATCTCTGCAGACCACAATATGACACAACAGGAAGCGTCCTCTTCCTAATTTGGACATTGGGGTGTTTCATACCATGGAGATGGTGGGCCACTGCTCAAACTCTTCAGGACAAATGGGGTATTTCAGACCACATACTGTCCAATCCACTACTCAAACACTTCTGGATAATGGGGTATATCACACCACAGAGTTGCCGGCCCACTGCTTGACCTCTGTGGGACAGTTAGGGTACTTCTGTAGAGCATCCACGATCTGGCTGGGGTGAATGAGCAGAGACATCAGCTTGTATTCCTTCTGTACCCGTGATCCTGACCCATCCAGCGCCCGAATAAACTCCAACGTAATCAGATGTTCGAATGCCTGGATATTGAGAAACACTGGTTATTGAAATGATCAAATGATGAAGTTTTAGGTTTAATAGCCCCTAGTTTCTTGATCTAGAATTTCTATCTACAATATCAGTTGTGTTTCAGGAACATTCCAAAAGGCTATTAGCATGTCATTGTAAACTACAAGCCCATGAGTGGAATTCACTGTAATATAGTATAGGAGCCTTAATGAAAGCAGTACTGACAAACAACAATAAGCTGGACCAGTGCAGACAATGCATTTATGAGAGGTAGGCAGTGTATGACAATGAACAAACCCATTTGGTGTGAAAGGGAAAGCAGCTGTAAGCTAGTGCATGTACAGTGCATGACAATTAATTTATTCCTCATGTAGCTGCTAACAAGACTTTCATGTCGTCAGCATAGCAAGTCAGTAATATCTGGACAACCTGTGGCAACTTTGCTCAAAATGGCAAACACAGTGGGCGGCACTCATACAAGCTACTGCTAGACACATATTAGATGATCCTGCGCACTAAACACATTTGTGACAAGAGAGGCGGTACAACGAATTGGACGAGTACACTTGGCTGCTACAGGTAGTTTGACAATTATGCACGTGCAATACATGCTAACCATGACATGAAATCAACACCGCTAATGATTAACACCTGTCTTGCTACTGTGTAACACCTGTCTCAATACTGTTAAACAGATTTCAGTTGTAATAAAAAATGTCCAAGTTTGGAAAACATGGGCAAATAGTTCATTCTCAGGCAAGGGAGATAGCATACAATGTTATCATGTACATGGACAAAAATTGTGCAACCAAAGCAGATTTTCTTTTACAAAGTAGCCTTGCTACTGGACTCTAAATGGCAACTTTAAAGCACACTAAGGCAGAAGGTGGTCCTAAACATATTTGCTCAGTATATTGTGTTGATTCAATTCATTGGGATTGTACCTGTTCCCAAATCAAGTGTGCTATAACAATTCATGCGTGAAACGCACGGGGCAAATGAACTTTTCGATATTTATCAGACAACCTGTCTCCCACTTGTTTCAAGTGGATCGTTCTGTGGGGCGTCCCCAAGTATGCAAATTGGGGTCATTTGTCAGGTCGTGGATCATCTTATATGTGTTTACCAGTAATACAGGTCAGTTGTAAGGTTGGTGCTCAACATATCCTTGTTTGCCAGTATGTTCCTGAAGTTTTACCTTGCATGTGACACTTGGTAAAACACTTCCAATATTGTAGCATGTCTTACCTTCAACACAACTGGCTTCTCATACACCTGCATACTAGACTTCCTTTGTGCAAACTTCAGGTACTCTGAAATGTAAACTTCAAATTCATGATAGATCTCATTGTTAACAAAGGTTATCACCTGCTCTAATGCATTAATCAAGGCAAGAATTTCTTGCTCTAGGTTGAGATTAATTCCATTGTTTGATGTGAAGAATCATGTCTGGTATCAATGACTTGACACACAGAAGGGACCCAGAAGAAACCGCCCAACAGGTCACATGGGTACTTTTGGTGGGAAGAAGGGAGGTAACTCGAGGTGAGTGATTGTATGTTCACTTCAAGGGAATTAAACAGATTAAAGTTTCCACTTTTATATACTGGACAAATATTGTTACGGATATATGTAAATATTGAAATTTTCAATACTGATTTACTTTTTTCACTGACACACTAATAAAATATCACACCTAAAAATACCATCATCCTTAACTCATTTGTCCTGTATAGACTGCTCCTCTCAAGACACACTGTTTGCAATGAAAACATCTACACAAATGAAATGTGCACCACCATAAGACTACAGGGGTGCTGATAAACCATAATTCCTTTAAGAATACCCTTTTAAATTACATTATGAGGACATATTTCATAATACTTCTGATAAATGGCATTAAGACTGGAAAATATCTGTGAGTATTTGGCTCTCCCCACTTCCCTCAGTTCACATTCACTGTCAAGAGCTGAAGATCACCTCAAAAGTGTTGGGTTTACCCAGTGTTCACAAACAGCGCCTGACCCTGTCATAATGGCCGACAGTCAGGTGGAAATCTACAGCCCGCCAGCTCCAGTGTCCAACTATATATTTCATAATGACTTAGTCTAAAGTTGTCATATATGAAACATTACACTTGTTTGCGATTCATAAATTTTACGCTTGTTAATAATTTCAATGCCAAATAATGTGAAATGTTAAGATTTGAAACGTGTGTTTAATCTTTATTCTATGGGTTCTGTGAATGTGTCAGACACTGACACTTACAAGACCCAATGTCCTGTTACTCTGAAACACCATTTGTGAACAAGATGTCATGACCTCTGCTATGCAATATACATACCACTATAGACCATCTCAAAATTGAAGGGCTCTCCGTCGTAGATGTCCATTAGATGTTTCATTGAGATGATGAGACACAGCTCTAAGATAGAAACACCTGCACAACAATCATACCATCAAATACAATTACCACAACACATCATGGAAAATCCTTCAGGTAAATAAATCATTACAACACACCTATCTAGGAGCAGTCACACAGGTAAATACAACGATTACAACAAATTATTTCCACCTTGAGCAATGAAATAAGGTGAAACATGATTGGTTGACCCCAGGCTAATTATCCAATGGGAACTGTTGATAAGAGACATCATTAAGATGATGAATGATTTCCTGCCTAAAAAAAGAGACTCTGAGAGTTAAATGAAATCTGATACTTCAAATTCAAAATATACCAAACAAGGGTTCAGTATTGAAAATTAAATCAGATCGATGTCTGGGTGCATCTCTGCTGCCCTAACAATCACTTTTGCACAAAGATCACTTTGTTAAAGGGAATATAGCTGAAAATGGATTCATATAAGCAAACAAACAACTCACTACCTTACCATGCAGCATGGCAGACTTTGTGTCTGTTGTGAGCTTTTTGAAAGAGTCCAGGAAATCCCCTGCCTCCAGAACTGGGTGAGTCGGAGACAGTTTACATATCGGGAGTGTCTGGAATTGGACAGTCAGCAATAACAGAACACAAAAGGAGCTATAAGAAACATTTGTTTGTCTGCATTACCAGAAGAAGAAGCTCTGAAATAATCTTATTTATTTCGATTCCTCTGGGAAAGGTAAACCAGTGGTTGACTGCCTGATCACAGATCCATGGCATTCAGGTATGATCGCACATGTTCCAACACATATCATCATCTGTCATCACACAAGAGTACTCTGGCCACAGAGTCCATGTCCGGTTCAGAATCACAGTTTAATGACTTTTGATACCATCCCCTACTCATGAAAGCAACATCACATGTGCCCCTCACTTACTGCCACCTGAGCTGTTGCTAAACCTTTGTCAAGAATCATGATGAAACAAAGATGGTTTACTAAACAACATCTTTATTTGGTGGACAAATCCCATAACAAATTCTGCAGAGTTTATGTGTTTTTCCTATTTACTTTGGCGTTAGTCATTTACGATCTCTCGTATTTGAGTTATAGTTGAATTCATTGGGGTGATTTTGACTCAAATGAACTGCACTGTGCCTCAAGGTGTACTGGAGGCAACTACGATCCAAGCACCAAATGCACCGTCACTGACAGATCTTGGATAATTCCATCCGATTAAGTTCAGCTTAACACTGCCAGGTTGCATACCACCAATGAGTATGGATGTGGTGCTAACAGTGCTTGATAAACAATGTGGGCAAAACAGGACTCAAACCCAGGACTTATGTCTTCCTGATGGTCACCATGTCCAGTACTATGGGGGAAACCGTTTCCTAAGAACACAAGTCACTCGTACTCACCAACAATGCAATAAGGCCTCGGATATCTTTGTTGAGGTTGAACTGTCGCTGTAACACGTCCCTTACGCTCGGTTCTGATACAAGTTCCTGCAAGCCAACAGAATTTGGGGCTTGACATTTCGTTCTTGAGCAATGACAGAGATAGGTTTACAATTTTCCCTGCTTGATTTACAGGCCAGCAAGGTCTACTTATCACTGATGTGAGAAATGTGACACTAACTTGTTGAAACACTTTAAACAGTAAGTTGTGATCATCAGATCATGGTACAGCTAAGGGAGGCAACTCTAAATAATGAAATTCATTACCTAAATTCCAGGGCAAAATCGGTAATATAGCAACGTCAGTACAATGTACCTGTATGTGTGTGTTCCATGGTTGAGTGATCGAGTGGTCCAGTTCCCCGGGGGAGAGACTGAGGTAGGACATGCACACCTGGCTGTAGTCGTAAAAGCCATGGGTGTTGAACAGATGAATTTGTCGGTGTGAGAACCGGGACTTGACTCTCTTCTCCAGCAGCTCGATAACATCCTAGAGGAACATGCAGATCAAATATTACCATCGCCATTCTGTACAGATCTGCAATGTTTTATTGTTTAACACGGCACTATTCAATAGTGCAACACAAGAGGGTGGTGACATTTTATTGTTTAACACTGCATTAATCAATGACTGGTGTCCCGGTCCATCCAGCTGTGAATGGGTACCTCGAAAGGATGACAAAGTTGCAATAACTCGGATTGACTAGTGGCTTCAAGAGCTGTATACTCCCTGGGCAGCTGAAATTGATATTGATAAAATGATGTGCCGTTGAAACTGAGATCCAATGATCAAAGGAAACAAGTAATTGGGCTGCAATGAATACACTATGTGGCACTATGATATACATTTCAAATATTGGGTAATGAATACGAATAATTATTCACCAATACAATATCGTAGTTCAGAGATTGATGCACAATATGGAACCCCCATGTTGACTGTTAGCTTGTCATAGTAATAACTAGTGATCTGACATGACACTCAAATTTGGCATGTAGTACACCAATAGTTATGGTCCACAATAGTGAGTGAGTGAGTGAGTTAATATTTAACGTCACATCGACAATATCTCAGCCATATCGTGACGAGAACATTTAAAGCTGAAATGGAATATATGTATATCATAAAAACCTGTCAACGAAGGACAGTAAAACAACTAGAATATCAAAAATGGAATTCAAACTAGCGTGGAAAGTTAAAACTAATATGACTATTTGGACAGTACAATAAAAAAGCAGGCTATAGATTGCTAACAACTGAAGGTAGATCACCATACTAGGGACCATGGGGACTTACAGTACTTTTGCTACCTGCATGGACCCTAGCTGGATTTACATCATTTCCCTCAGCTATTAGCAATTTAGACACATCTAGCCAAAAATTAAAAATACACATATGCTACGATTAAGAGGAGTGGAAAGTTTAAATTTACTGTGAATGTTTTTGGACTTACGTACCCTCTCAGGAGGACAATAATTTTACAATACTTCAACCCCCTTTGAGGGTACAGCCACTAACAATTCAAGTTACTGATCTAAACTATCAATAATTAAAATGCAACTATCTACAGAACAAAATAATCAAAATTCAGTCATGAAATCAATTTCTTTTAAAAATCCAATAATTAAATAAGAACTGTGTTAAAAAGATCTGAAAGTGTTTTTCACATTGAAATATTTATCCCTTATGATGGAGAATTCAACACGGTCAAGCAGGATACGCTTGACCATGGTACTCTCATCGCAAGGGATGCAAAACGGAGGATCTTCACCTTTCAACAGGTATGCATGTGTATACCTTGTATGACCAATATGACATCGTGGCATGATGACCTCTTCAAATCTGGACTGACAACCCAAGTGGGTATTACCAATGTAAGGTTTTATTGCATGTAATTTATTGATACCCACTTGGGTGTCCCACTTCTTTTGCATCAGATCACAGATATAAGACCTAATGGTAGTTTTATAGTCTGAGTACGGAATAAGAAGTGGAGCCACAGATTTGTTGAGTGCTGCCTTGGCAGCAAGATCAGCCAGTGTATTCCCTGAAATGCCTACGTGACTGGGTAACCAACAGAAGACAATGTCGTATTGGCCAGTAGCAAAATCATCATACATTTCAATAATTTCAATTAAGAGTGGATGTTTACAATACAAATTTTTAATAGCCTGAAGGCGAGAAAGAGAGTCTGAATAGATTATATACTGTTTGTGTTTAGGGTGTCCTTGAATATATTTAAGAGCCGTTAATATGGCATTAGCTTTGGCTGTAAAAATAGAACTGTTGTCTGGTAATCTAGAAGATATTGTTCTGGATCCAATGACAGTGGCGCAAGCCACTGCGCCACCGTCCTTGGACGCATCTGTAAATAAGGATTTATAATTGCTATATTCATGTTTTAATTAATTATATTATTGTTTATATTGTAATTCATAAGTTTCTGATTTTTTAAAAGTGGTCAATGTTAGGTCCACTTGGGGCCTAATCAATTGCCAAGGAGGAGAAGAAAGAAGACAGGAAGGCGATATACTTTCCAGCTCAATGCCGACAGAAGAAATAAATGGTATAATTCTGTGCCCTAGAGGCGGAACAAGAGAAGACTCTTTGCTACACAAATCCTCATATAGTGGATTGAACACACAGTTAGATTCTTTAGAATATAATTTAGTAATGTATTGTAAAGACAATTTATACAACGTTGTGTATGAGATGGTTCATCAGCCTCAACGTAGAGACTGTCAATAGGTGAAATTCTGAAAGAACCAAGACAAAGTCTTAAGCCTTGAGGGTGGACAGAATTAACAAGTTTAACGTTGCTTTTGCAGGCTCCACCATATACAATGGAGCCATAATCAAGTTTTGATCAGACCAGTGATCGATAAAGGTGTAAGTGGGTAGTTTGATCCCCTCCCCATTTTGAGTTGGAAACAACTTTCAACAAATCTAGTGCCTTCAGGCATTTAGCTTTAAGAGATTTAATGTGCGGTAAGAAGGTTAAATGAGAATCAAAAATTAAACCCCAAAACTTGGCCTCCTTTAAACTTTGATGGGAGTACCATTTAAAGATAAATCAGGGTCCTTTATGCGGCTTATATTTTCTACAAAAATGTATACAATTTGTTTTGGATTTAGAAAATTTAACGCCGTTTTCAAGACACCATTTGTTTAGTCCACAATATCATATGCAGCCATTGCAAATTAACATGACTTGCATTACTGCATGGCTAGTATATATTCCATTCTTGCATATCCCACTTTAATAAGGGCTCAAGTAAAACACACTGAAATAAAAAAAAATTGTAAATATTCATTCATATTGGATTCTGGTGACCACAAATAACAAACTGTATTCATGAAGGGCTAAGATTTGATTCACTGAATAAGTAAGTGTATTGTTAAAGCCCTAAAAAATAGCAGTGCCTTGAACATGTACTAGTTGAGTGGATATAAATATATAAATATCCATAAGCCTACTCCAAACAAAATGATGGCTGCCTGTTGAGTGAGAACCAGTCAATCTAGATATTAAGAGCAACAACCATCACAGCCTATATTGGTGGGCATCAATTCAAGATCAGAATTCAAACATGGTAGAGTGATGGCTAATATATGCAAGACATGCCCTCTGACCTTGAAACGAGTCAATACTTACCAGGCGACAGGTGACTCCAACCACACAGATGGGTGTCTGAGCTGACTGGGAAACGTCAAACAGGTTGTACAACAATGTCTGGTTTCGATGATGAGCGAACAAGTCAAACTCATCCAACACAAACAGAATCGGCTTGGATGTCTGGCTGCTCCCTGTAAAAACAGTGCTGACAGTCTTGAACACAATGAGGATTTTTTTTATGCTGCTTTTAACAATATTCCAGCAATGTGACAGAAATTGATTTTACGTGTCGAATCAAAACCAAATTTTCAACAATTTGAACAAAAATGAGTAATAGGTACAAACAGATTTTAATACGGTGCCCACACTGTGCACAGGATTTTAGACTCTCTTGAACAAATTAAGGTATGATTTTTTATTGGCATAAGTACATTCAGTTTCAGATTCACTTGTCCAATGGTTTCTGTTAAGATGTCTAAGATGGACATCAGACAAATAGGTCATAGGTGCATGGGTTCACTTGTTTTTCCGTCAGGTGATCTAACAAATTGAAAAACACCTTTGATTCCAATATAACAATAAATTAACTGATATTAAAGACCAAATCATTAAAATATTAGTCTCGCCCTATGACCCACAAAAATACTTGTATAATGTTTTGGAGGTATTTATCACCAACGCATCTGAGAAGCATGATGTATCTCAAGGTAAACAAGAACATACCCTTTTTTAATGCATCCAAAAGAAACTGTAAAGTTTCAGAAAAGGAACCCTGAAAAAGAATAAACATGACTTAAAAGAAACTCAACTATTATTGCCTTTATTGAGGTACTGTAACACAATACATTTATTTGTTTGCTTGTTTTCTGTTTCACTCTCTTCTCAACAACATTCCACCTACAAGGTGGCAGTCTGTAAACATATCTGGACCAGACAATCAACCTATACAACTGGGATATGCCGAGTCAACCAAGTCAGCTTGATCCACTTAAGTCATGTCCTATGACAAGCATGGCCTGTCAAAGTCCAACAGTAACCCTGATCTTCATAGGTCTACACAGAAAATGTAATTTTCTGCATGAAATTTATCTTTTATACTTGTTTTGACTCATGCTTGTTTGCTTATCTCTGCCCTCTCTGCGAAGATAGTGGAAATCCCTTTAAGTTCCCTTCTTTTGAAGCGGATGTACGATCACACTCACCCACAGGAAGCCTCCCCGTTCACTGCTACATCAGTCACATGACCAGTCCTGTTTGTCACTCTCTCTAATTCCATAAGCCCGATATGAGAAGTCCAGAGAATTCAACATGCCTGAGTGGGGCAGTAGGGAGGGAATGACGTCATGAGTCGGGATAAGTATAAAATGTCAATTTTATTCAGAAAATTACACATTTTTCCTCATCCTGTCACATGCTTATTTGCATACAGAATCTGACGGAATCGGTGGTGGGTCAGACCATGATGGATTCTGTTGGCTGCCAAATAAGTACTTCCACTACTTCTGCCATTTTGGGAACAGTAACAGTGTTAATTCAGTCCTGATATTCCCAGATCTCCTGGTGATGACAGAGCTGAGTACCATTAAGTAGGTCGATATTGTAGAACCTTTTAGTCCACTAGCATGTAGGTGACATAAGTAGTCTGTTACTTGAGTAATTGTGGCTTTCGATGCAGTGAAACCCTTTCACTTGGTGTATGTCTCAAATCACACCCATTTATCACCGTAGATCTACGTACAGCTAAGGTGACTGCCTTCGCCACTCTTGCGTAATATCCTCAATGTTTTAAGCAGGTTTTGATACGATCCATATGTGTAGTTGGAATGATGTCCATGCATTTGGTTTACGTTTGGTGTACGGATGGACAGTTAGGTTCTTCCATTCTGGAAGCGTCATTGATGATTTCCTAGTTCCTCAGTGAGTACTGGAAAACATTCTCTCCCTGACCAGTAGGTGTGATGAAAGTCAGTTGCAGCATCGTCGTCTATTTTATCTTACCAATGACCTTCAGCAGTATGAGTTGTTTCGAAGGCATTTAGAAGTTGGTGGAATCAAACTTAAAGTGCTTTATGGTTCAACTTCTTTATTATACAAGGTCACAACGTTTTGAGACAGATTCTAGTCTCTTCTTCAGGTGAGGTAAGGATCAAACTAAAGGGTTGTAGTATATATACACATAACAGTAGACCGATAACAATGGGTAACAAGATATACAGGTTTGTATTGATTGATGTACAGGCTTCGATTGATTGATGTACAGGCTTCAACATACGTACAGGCTTCAACTGATTGGTGTGCAGACTTGTGTTGGTTAGGTTAACGAGTTACAGGTAAAGATGTTTGGATAAAGATTAGTCACTGAAGATAAGGTGGTTCCATGCATTGGGTAAGTAAACACCTCCGTCTCTGTTGATTGGAGCTTCCGTTGACTTCCAGTGACTTCAAAAAACGGAAGCTCCTAGAAGCCATTGCAATCAAGCGGAACAAGCCCTCAATCAACAGAGACGGAGGTGTTTACTTAGACATGACTGTTGAAGTTCAGCCCTGTCAAATAAGTCTCTGCAGCGTTGCAATGGGCGTAGCTGTAGTCTTTCCCTTGTGCTGGGATAAGCAGACCGAGAAGATACTGCCACTATCGTAGTGGTAACAGAAAGAGAGTAGAATTTGGCTTGAATCATGTCTCAACACTTTCATGTTGCGAAGATTTTTCTTCCTGGAATGTAAACTCTGATTTCATCAAATCCTCTGGTAATGTGATACCGTTCTATGTACACCATAAGTAAGTACAGTAGATAAATCATCTGGAGTATATATATGAGTACAAGGGAAGAGGCTGGAATTCTGATTCTCACACCTCTTGATTGGCAAAGTCTGCAGTACATCAATGTGGCTCCGAAGAACTTCCTCATCCTCCATATTCACCTGACCTGACCCCAAGGGACTTTCACCTATTTCCAAACTTGAAGAAACATGTAAGTGGACAACGCTGTGCCAGTAATGACAAATTCAAATCTGCTGTACTTGTATGTATACCTCAGTATGTTTCAAGGATCTGATGCTTTCGAAATAGTTGATCTATTTGAGTAAAATAACTGGAAATGCTGATGAAGAACACTGTCCAACAACACTCCCAAGTTTAGTTGTGTCCAACAACACTCCCAAGTATAGTTGTCAGCAGTCTAGAAATTATGTAGGCTTACAACTGTCTGACCAGCCATCGTACTGCTAAATTTTGTGTAAAGGACTGAAATATAAATGGATATTTAACACCAGATAAGGACTCAAGATGACTACAACCATCTCGTAAGGCGATGGATGAGAGAGTGACAAACAGGGCTGGTCATGTGACTGATGTGGCGGGAAATGTAGAGGCTTCCTGTGGGTGAGTGTGATTGTACGTCCGCTACCAATGAAGGGAACTTCAAGGCATTTCAAGTGTTCCACTATCTTCTCATAGAGGGAGGAGAAAAGCAAATCAGCATGAGTCAGGATAATGAAAAATTCATAAGTTAACTGTGACATATTTAGGTCACATGTTACTTCAGGTGTTCCAGCCTTAGGGTTTCACTCAATGGCTACCTCTAACTTCCTAAAAACTTCACTATGAAGTTGCATTGGCTGCAGCTAAAAATACCACCACATTACGGCCATAGTAGTTTTTATCACTGCAATACCCTTTCAACTGCAAAACAGTCCCAAACTAGCAACATTCTAACATTACTTTTTGTGACAATCTAAACATCAATAGGGGTTATGATTTGGTGATATAGCACCTGAGACTGGTTTATTTGATTCCACATTCAACAGTCATACATCAATATTATGTGGTCTGAACCAAACAAACATCAGCATCAAATGGGATAAAGTGATATGCAATAATCTAAATCAGTGAATCTGACCACACGATCCATTTGCTCTTCATGACAGACTGCAGGAATCCATATTCTTCTCTGAAATACCCCCTAGCTACACTTTAGGGAAGGGACTCCCATTAATCTAGATTAACTGAATAATCTAGTGTTACTTACAAACACTCTGTCGCCAACTGTGTTCTCCAGTTGCAGCTGTCTTGTGATCTCCTTCAGGGCAATTCGGTCATCTGTCTGAAGCAGGCCTAAAATACCCACATATAATAACGTCTCACAGCAGAGTGAGAAAGTGAGAGAAAGAGAGAGAGAGAGAGAGGCATGGCAGAGGGAATGTCGTAACACAATTGTCAGAGCTCCAGATAAGCTGCTTGAAATATGCTACAAAAAAGTTGAAATATGCAAGGAAAATAAATGCCAGCATGTGATGAAACACTAAATATTTATGTTTACACTGTCAAAATATCAATGCATATTTATCCAATACATCAAAATTATGTTACATATTACATTCATTCAGTTAAACTTAAAGCCTTTCTTTCTCCAATTAATCATGATTAAAAAAATCTTGAACAATCTAAGGACAATTGAAATGTGCAAACAGAGACAGAAAAACAATCGCAGTTTGTAAGTCCTTAACTCATTGGCCCATATATAAATTACAACCTGTCAGCTTTTTGTAAACAAACTGAAAATGTTGAGCAAGTGTCATAAGCTTCCACACGCTCAGAGTAAAAAATCTAGTTTTTCATAAGAAGACTGCTAGTTGAATTAATAAGAGTACTGCGTTTTACTATCAGAATCAGTTGCAAGTGACATTTGTAATGAATTTGTACCATTAGCTATTTGCCCCATGGAAGTGAAACAACACGATTGGAACAATGTTTTTTAAAAAAGCAACTGACAGAGTGAAGACATGGCTATCATTAAATAACCATCTTGGTATCACTTATAAATTTTATAATACCAAAATGGATGCCGATGCTAAGGCACATAATATTTCTTACAGCACACATGGGTAATGAGCGAGCGATTGAGTGACGGACAGTAAAAGAAACTAGTATATTACAATAGTAAGAAACAAAACCAGGATATATCTCTAAAACAGGATCTCAAATAAGGACAACACAATATAATAAATGCTGAGGATCGCCAACAACTGAAGGTAGATTCTAGTGACCATGAGGACTTACAGAACTTTGTCTACCTGCATGGACCCTAGCTGGACTTATATGATCCCTTCAGCCATATTTTGCAATTGTACTGATATTTAGCCATGTTAAAGCAACAAATATTCTAGGATTAAAAAAGTGTGTAGAGCTAAATTGACTGTGAACGTTTTGGGACTACCCATGGGTAAAGCTGTATCAGCCAGAATGTGGCATTGTTGTGTGGATTTTGTCTTATTTTATTACTGAATTAAAAAGAATGTATTATACCCACATGGTCAAAAGCTTTTCTGGAGGTCTGCAATAGTGGAGTCCACTGGTTAGTTACAGTGTGGCCTACATACTAGAAAAGTACAGGTATGCCAACACACTGATGATACTGAAGATAACAGAGCTGACAGAAGTCTACTAACAGGAAGAGACTAGTGTGTGTGCACCTACCATTGAGATGCACCTGCAACAGGTTCTGATTAATATTTTCATCTTCCATTAGCTCAGAGAGGACACTCTTCAGCAGCTGAAACAGTCAAACATGGACCTCAGTACCTCCACTTTACATGACAGTCAAGTGCAGATCTCAGTAACTCCACTATACATGACGGTCATATTCAGATCTCAGTACCTCCACTATACATGACAATCATGAATCAGTCACATATGGACCTCAGTACCTCCACTATACATGACAGTCAAGTGCAGATCTCAGTAACTCCACTATACACCACAGTCATATTCAGATCTCAGTACCTCCACTATACATGACAGTCATATGAAGATCTCAGTACCTCCACTAAACATGTCAGTCAAGCGCAGATCTCAGTACCTCCACTATAAGTGACAGTCACATGCAGATCCACTAGACATGACAGTCACATGCAGATCTCAGTACCTCCACTATAAGTGACAGTCACATGCAGATCAACTAGACATGACAGTCACATGCAGATCTCAGTACCTCCACTATAAGTGACAGTCACATGCAGATCTCAGTACCTCCACTATAAGTGACAGTCACATGCAGATCCACTAGACATGACAGTCACATGCAGATCTCAGTACCTCCACTATAAGTGACAGTCACATGCAGATCCACTAGACATGACAGTCACATGCAGATCTCAGTACCTCCACTTAACATAAGTCACCTGCAGACCTCAGTACCTCCGCTGTACATGACAGTCATGATATCAATACCTCCACTAAACATGGCAGCCACACACAAACCTGAGTATCTCCACTAAACATGACAGTCACATGCAGATCGTGGTACCTCCACTATACATCACAGTCACATACAGATCTTGTTGCCTTATTTTTACTTGGCTGGTGAAACAGCAATCCATTGAGTTCAGTACCTCATCTGAACATACTACCATACAGTTAGGGACTGTTCATAAGTTAAGTACAAAGTAAGTATAATGTAATATATTTATGTACAAAATTGATGACACCCCTTGTGATGTCGCCTTGGAATTTAGCACTGACGTGAAACACAAGTCTTGGATTGGTGCTGACTGGAATAGAATGGAATAGAACTGATTTATGGTGTAATATATCCGAGGGACACAAGTCTCTACTTTCAATTTCAGAAGCTACGAAAGCTGTGCAACCTCTGGAAGTGTACAAGTTAGTGAGTTTAGTTTTGTGCCGCACTCAGCAATATTCCAACCATTTAGCAGCAGTCGGTCAATAATTGAGTCTGGACCAGACAATCCAGTGATCAACAGCATGAGCATCGATCTACACAGCTGGGATACAATGACATATGTCAACCAAGTCAGCAGTCTGACCATCTTATGATAAGCATGGGTTACTGAAGATCAATTCTAACCCAAGTACAGCGTAGAAGTTAATACATTGCAGTAGCTACCATTGTTTTGCCACTACCTCGTGGCCCAATGAGCAGAACAGAGTTACTCTCCCCTGACACTGTTGTCCTCTTCAGCAGGTCAAACAGTTGTCTGAAATATATTCACAGAATATATCATTAAACTCAATGAAAAACATATTTTTACATTTTCAGACTAAACTGAGCATGATTTTTCATAACTGAAAAATGTTACAACATTCAAGACCTCAGTGAAACTTAAATACATTTCTTAAATATTTTATTAAATAATAGGATATTTATATTAGCTACTATTCCAAGTAACATTTCATGGTTGAAATGCTGGATATAATGACAAGTCAATCAAGTTACAAAGCCATGTATCCAAAATATTCATATACAGATATACATAATTATAATGATTATACAGTTGCATGATTATATTAGCATTTCCACCATCCAAAAAGATATGAGCATGAAATTCTCCATTTCAGTCCATATTAATAACATTTTGTGCAAGTGTGACCACATAGTAGGTTAACTTACTGTCTCTCCTTTGCATAGCCTTGAATTTCAGGAGGGCTTGACATTTGTGCAAGGCGTTTTCTCAAAATTGATTGAATCATCTTAATGGAGGTTTCCGAAGACGGTGGTTTGGCAGTCCCTTTAGCCTTCTTCTTACCCATATTTCAATGTGCCTGAAAAAAGGTGAAATGGGGTTTAACGTCATCCAAAATAACATTTTACTCACATGACAATGTGCATGCATAATTTTGTGTGGCTGCTTGTACTAGCCCAGACTTAAGCTGGTTTTACAGTGCTAGCTTACTGATTTTAACATCTTTTGCTGTGATATTGTCTGGGATCCAAGCAATAACCTTCCACTCTCTGCCCCACTACACAGACGGTCCTTGAGGCTAAAATGAAATGAAAAAGGCCCTGCAAGATTTCCACTATGATAATAATCAGAGGTTGCTTGTTTGTTCTTTGAGGTAGCAGTTAGGAGTATTTCAGCTGTATAATTGAAATTGGGACAGATAGTGAGTGAGTGAGTTTACTTATGCGCAGCACCCATCAATATTCCAGCTATATGGGGGCGGTCTGTGAACAATCGAGTCTGGACCAGACAATCCACTGACCAACAATATGAGTATTGATCTGCGCAATTGGGAACCGATGACATGTGTCAACAAAGTCAGCGAGCCAAACCACCCGATCCCGTTAGTCGCTTCTTACGACAAGCAGTCATCTTTTATGGCAAGCATGGGTTGCGGAAGGCCTATTCTACCCCGGGACCTTTACGGGTCGAAATTGGGACAGATAATCCAGTGACTGACATCAACAACATCTCCATGATTGGTATATAATAACATATATTAAACATGTCAAAACACTGCCCTTTTCTTGCCAGTTAGGCTTTGTTTAGGGTTGCAAACTAAGAACTCTGGCAGCCAATTTATACAAACTACATCAGTACATGCATCACTGTAATGTCATTAACTTAGCTTCTTAGTTTCAATATGAATTGGTAAGTTTATAACTTCGATTTGGATATATTTGTCTTATTCGGGATGGAATATCAGCATTCAAGCAAATTTAGATGCAACACATGACATATTTGGGATTACGACTTTCTATAGTACTCTCAGAAATAGGAAAAACTGATCTTTCATGTTTATCTGTACAATTTATGTAGCTGATATGCAAAAATATGGAATATCTGTTAAACTAAGTTAAACAACAATTCCAGTGGTAGGGAGATAGGAAACTTGAAAAAAGGACATTACTGAACACAGATTAGTGCAAAATGAGCAATGCGGACTTCCAATGTCTAAAATGACTTATTTGGAACAGACCATGGCTTTATGCAAATTAGTGTGCAATGAAATTGTATTAGAAAGGGCACTTTTAAAAAGCCTATTTTGAAACTAGACTTACCTTCATGACAAAAATGATAGCTGACGTACAAAATAATAACTTTCATGCTGAAACTATTACAGATCACATATACTCTAGCAGGGTACAAATACATAAATCATTTATTGGCATTGTCATAAATGAAACTGTCATCAAAACTACTAAGGCCAACCTTTCATTGCCTTAAAACGACCTTTTTGACAGCAGTGCACAATTCTGTCCAGGAAACAAAATCTCAACCAATCAGAGCGGTATGCCTTCGTGAAGTAATGTGAGGTATACCTATGTCGGTTGCTGTAGTATTCATGTACATTTCCGGGGATAGAATATCTCGTTTATACGTTTGTCTGAAACCTTGTTCGCTTCCAAGGAAGAAATCGTTATGCTACAACTTGTATCATGCAAAATCGTTTGGGTTATCAATCATTTACTACAACTAGTAAGTAGTTTTGATTTTTTAGCTCGATGAAAACAAATCTAAATAGTATCTTCTGCCTTAGAAGCGAGGTAGGTGTCGAACTACCTGATTAATACATACAAGCTTCCACAACACTTGCTTTGCACTCACAAACAAGACATTTAGCATGAACTGAGGGGTCCTGTAGAAATCTGGGCATGGTGACACCATCATCCGACACCTAGGAGCATTTGATGGCAACCTAACAATTTAGCATGTCCTTGTTGACGTCGAGAAATCAGCAAATTGATGAGCTTGTTCCACATTTTTTATAGAACTAATTGAAAATCCTTCCTCACATTACCTCAGTACAGTGCTCTGGTGGCAGAGTTACGTAACATGTGTGTGTTTTTTTTGGTGGGCAAGAGCAAAGCAGATGACTTTGGGGCAACTTTAAATTGCTAAGTAATAATTAACCATAAGTTTATAATGAATGACTTTGGTGTTCCGCTTAAAGGGGTACTGATGCGGAGCGAATAATGTTTCTCGCCAACAGTCGAATTACGAAACCAAACCGCAAATTGGACAGCGCCCGCTCTTTCGACCGTGACGGACAAAGGAACTGGGCTCCTGTCCATATTAGCAGAATTTCTTCACCCTAACAGTCAGGAGGCCGGATGCCCATCATATGCCATTTGTTTAAAAATATCCATGGTATTCCTTGTCTGATCGTAACCAAATATCCCAGCAGTGTAGTTCTTTTCGGATGCTTGGATGGTATAGTTACTGATCCAATTTGATCCTATTTCTGTGTTTTCAACCTCGATATTTAATCATGTTACATGAAAATATGATGTCTACAGGCATGTAGCAAGCCATTTGTTTCAGTACGGAAGATTGCAAAGCTTTATATATATAGGTAGTTTTGAGTGTTGGTTCAGCTGTGATAGCAAATATCATACGTAAATTTTGGTAGCTATGGTAGCTACAATGGTACACACCAAATGCCTGTGTGTATTCCTTATGTAACGAAATTCCGTTGGTATCCGCAAAACAATTTCGGCCCATAAGTGTTTTCAGGCTGCATGCCACACAGAGATTACATCTTTCTTGCTGTAACTCGCGCTTGATGGTGTAAACCTACACGTGTTATTTGTCATCATTCTCTGGATGGTCAATTAATGAATTTATACCAGGTATAATTAGTAGTAACACCACTTCGGTTACTCAACAAAGGTTCCCATTTGGCATTTCTCCTTTCTGGAGTAAATACTCAACATTATTAATTAAGGTCTGTAATGGCAAATGTATTGTATGTTATGTAATATGTGCATGTAAGTGATGCAAGAGGGTTTATCAGCTGAGTTACAAAAACAAACATTGATCAAAGGATTAACCGATAACACACTGATTGATTAATTACTTTTATCTTCTAGCGGATTTGTCAAAAGGCAGAGTGTGTAGATGACTACACCCTGTCGTAAAGAGTGAGTGCAAAAACAACATCCTCCCTTCAAAGAATTAACCACCCTTGCGTTGATTGATTGATTGCTCATTATTGGTTAACTAAATTACTTAGAATAGTGGACATCATACAATTAGTTGCCAGGTGTGCTATCTTGAGAGACCAATGAGAGGTTTATCTGGTTTTCACCAACGAAAGATGTGAAACGATGTGTTACTTTTTCGCAAATGAGACAGTTGTATGACACGCGACACAGAGCAGGATTATTTACCAGCTGCAGATGAATGGAATACAATTTCTTTTACGTGGATATTGATGGGTACATTCCTGAACAAGGTAGTAGCCTGACATTGTTGCTATAAAATTAGTCTGTTTTACATTCATTATTTGCATTTTGTTTTAATTTATTTGTTGTAGCATTCAGCAGAATCTGTATGACAGAAAACACACACTAGATCGTGTATGTGTGAAATAGGATCCACATTGGCAATTTATACAATGTATAAATGTTGCTGTTATGAAATTTACTATGAGTATAAGCAGATTGTGTGTTCTTTTATTAATTTTCGGAATCATACAAATATGAAAATAAACCAATTAGGGTTATGAGACAAAATATAGAGACGTATATTGGCTTCGTTATTTTTCCGTCCTAATAGTTTTTTACCATTTCTACCACTGGCAGATGATTAACCTTCAAAGTGTTTCATTCGTTTTCATAATACGTTTGTTATGAAGTAAAATGACTTCACCTAAGTTGATCTGTCTATAATTAAACTATCAATTGCGCTTACGGAATGCGCAGCAGAGGTCACGAACCAGTCACGAATTCTGGGATATCATCCGGGTACGCATGGGAGAAAAACAATAACAAAAGTTTACACCAGTCCACGGAAATTGCTCCGCATCAGTGCCCCTTTAAGACTAACCACAAGAGTTTCATACGTTTATTCATTCTTTATGGATGCAGCTACCATGGAGTCTATCACTATAAAAAGAAACCAGCAGGGGGATCGTCTCAAAAGCAAAACCAGGACCCCTGTGAAGCAGACGACTGTTGGGGTAGGGTTGGGGGACAAAGATATGATAAACCCATAGGTGAATTATAGTAGGGAAGTATACATCATGTCCTAACATATATAACAGTATTCAGTCTGGTGGATCTTTGGGTGGCCATGCCAGCTATGTATCTTGCGACATTTCATATAATGCTTTTTGTATGGGTATCAGGTATCATACTCATTTACATATCTTAACATAAACTTTATGAAATAAAATCGTCATTCTTATAACCTTTATGAAAGAGAGACACATCACATGTTAATCAACCAATGAGACATCTTCAACACACATGAAATGGCACAAAATATCATTGAAATTGCATGTGCCAGTGGGCACTGAATGCATTTTATGCAAGAAAAGTCGACGGTCTGTGATCATACTTGACTGAGCAAGCTAGTTGCCATCTATAGTCTGATCTATTATTTTCAGCAGACATTCGTATTTTTTGCCCGACATGCTTTTCTGGATATCCTCTTACACATCCCACTAAATGACGAATTAGTTGAAAGTGAGTTATTCTGACATAACCTTTTTGCAGTTGTGTAAATTTGAGTGATACAGCCTAAAAAACAGTTGTTTTTTTTCTGTTTCTGACAGTACTTTAGTACTTTGAGCACCATGCTGGATTTGACCAAGGCTACCACTCAATGTCAGTGATCTAACAAACTCACATGACTTCCTTGAAAATGGAAGACCATTGGTAGTCTTAATTGTATGACTCCCATGACCAAAAGCTATGAAAACTCAATGCTATTTGGAAAGATAACAATTTAACTACGTTTTATCTGTGAATACAAAATCTCTGTAAAGTACTGATTAAAGTACCATTGAGGAGTAAGCACAGCATAACTTTTAGCAATATTCAAGCATTATCATGGCTGGGACAACAGGGGGCTTCACACAAAGTATCTTGGGATTCTCTATATTATATAATGTTGTTGTCATCGTCATTAAGAACGGCTACTGACATTTGGCATTTTATATATATTTTTAGTTGACTGATGCTTAATCTTCATTTCTGTCACAATGTGGCACTCGGTCACAAATTATTCAATACTAGTATCATCATATCAATCTTGATTGCCTTGTTTGAACCGGAAATTGAAGCAACTCTATCATCACAGCAGTGCTATTGTTGTACTATGGCACATAGTACAAGCAAATGACTTTGTGAAAAGTTTACTAAGACAAGTAATGAATTGAAATAGTACATTAGGATTACTCTTGATGAAGTAAGTGTTGATTCATGCTACATGAAATGACAATAGACATCATACTAGTTTCAAAATGTTCCAGAACTTACTTTAAAGATGAAACACCTAAATGCTGCTATGATCACACATGCCATTCCAATTACACAGTTGCATGCAGGCTACCCATGTTGAGGATCGAGCCCCAGCCAGTGCTTTAATCAGTTGGCTACCTCATTACCCCGTGCTCTTGTTGAGTGGGGTCCAATGCTGGATTTGAAACAATACACTCAGTGTCTGTCATTTAGTTCCAAGCACACAAAGTCAGCGATCTAACTCACCCCACGAAAATGAAAGTCTGACAACTGCCAGTTAAATTCATGTCTATTAAAATTTAAATTGTGTGCAGTACCCCTCTGACGCAAGTCCCGAGTGTGAATTAGCACGTGTTCACAGGTTAAATACCCCCAATGACAATGGAAAGTTATGGAAATATTATATTTGGGATTAAACACTTTCCAAAGTGCGTCTTTGGTCCTACATCATGTACATCGCTCCAACTACTCACAGTAACTGATCAAGAATTTTATCTCTCATACCATCAAACCGAAATTTGGAAATTAAGGCGTACCTAAACTACACGTAGTATCCAAACCGAGCTCATCCTAATAATGAGATAAGGAATCATTTGTCATTTGCTTTTCACACACACTCACCGTAAAGAAAACAGGCAGCTTTACTGAGCACGTAAACACGAATTATTTCCCGCGGTTGTATTCAAAGGGAGCTTACTCTAATAAACTTCAAAATGGATGCTCACCCGCGAAAAATGAACATTATGTTTTCTCTCCAAAAATACGTTAAAAATATGATGCTTACGTTTGATGGCGTGCTCAACATTGATAGTCAGCTTACTTTTAATTTCAAAAATATACGTCTGACACTGGACAAACACTTTCCATTTTGTGACATAAGTGGAAAACATTTTATTTATATTTCTCTCTCTGACCCTACATAAATATAACAAATGCTTTTAGATATAACCAAACGAAAAGTCAGCTCTGAAATTCTCACATAATGTTTTTGTTACATTTTTAAGACTGTCTAGTGGGAAATGTTATCAAGTGTTTGCTTCACAAATTATGACATAAGTACACTGAAACATCGCATCCACTGTAAGAAAGAAGTTGAATATCCATGAAAAGTGATCCTCTTCATCATACCAGAGTCTAAGCGAATAAAGTGAATATTATTTCCTCTTCATATTTACATTTGTGATGTGGATTTGTACAGATGCAGAAATACTTAATTGTTGCAACATTTAAAATCACATTTAAATATATGCACCTTGTCCCCATCTTATCCAGATGTACTTGATACAGTTATTGGAGCTTTTAGTCATATGCATTTAGTCTTGATCACAAATTTCTCACATCTTCTGCTAGATTTCTATCAGTACATGCCTGTAGAAGTTAGAACTTGCCCTGTGTGTAAACACGCTGTTGAAGATGAGATGCATGTCCTATACTTTCACTGTATGAAGCTATCAGATATGGTAAGGGGTGCAATCACGCTACATCCAACCCCTAAAAATGTGTGAATAAACTGAAATGTGACAGTGATGACATCTACATTGGAGAGACAGGAAAACTTCTGTGGATAAATTGGATTTGAAATCTGCAGTTTCCCAACACATTATGATTAATCCTGATCATCCTCATGAAAAACATCAGTGACTGGCGGACAAGCAAGTTGATGGAAGCTATACTCATCAGACGCAAAAGAACAGGAATAAATAGGGATCAGGGGGTGTACCTCCCGAATACATATTACATAACACAATAAAAAGACCATACCCTACCTCGTCACTGTTCCCATGTATAAACATCAATTTCTGTGTACACACTGCTGTTAGTAATACTTCACATTCTATACATTTATAGAAAAGTTTCTGTACATAGGTAAACCAATCAACAATGTTTTATAATAAGGATCTGTACATTGCTTACCACGTCATAGCATTGTGACGTCATAAGCATCGACATGTCACGGGCAGTTAACAGTTAGCCTTACTGCATTACCTGATGATGGGGCTGGAACAAGCCCCAAAACATTGTGGTCCAGAATAAAAAAAGGAATATGTAACCCAGAAATATATCTATGGTTATCAGATATGACCTGCATGCCCACTATACCTTTTTATGCTCTGACTTCTTCAGTTTTAAAATCCATCATATCTTCAGTATGCCCAGCGATACATGTTGCGAAATGTATTGCATGTTCAGCTTTTCTTGTTGTGATATACTGTAATACCATATATAGGTACTATGCCAAACCTCTGGTACTGGTCTAAAGCATGCATGTGTTTACTTGGTGAAGTAGAATGGGGTTTAAAGTTGTACTTAAGAATATTTCACTCATATGACAATATGATGATATGTATGCATGTCTGATTGTACAAGCCCAGCCTTCAGTTAGTTGTTGAGTGCTAGCTCACTGAGATACCATGCTGCATTTAGCATAAATACCCCACTCTGACACACCATACTGATCCTGAGCCGACCAGTCCTTGTACCCATTAATGCTGGGTGCCAGAAGCATCCAAAACGTTTACCATGTTTTAAGCACTAAGCACTTCAGCTGGACCTTTGATCCTGATGTGCTGCAGATATTAACACAAATATTCAAGCACCTGTGAAGATCTGTCTTAGAACTGATCTTCAGCAAACAATGCTTGTTGTAAAGGTGACTAACAACATCGGGTGATCAGACTCACTGACTTGGTTGATACATGTCATTGTATCTCAATTACCTAGACTGATGCTCATGCTGTTGATCACTGGAATATCTGGTTAAGACTGTATTATTTACAGAATGCCACCATACATTTGGTCTAATGTTGAGTGTGACGCTCACAACAAACAAAGAAACAAAACTCATGTTCAAGGATTCAAAGTTTTAATTGATTTTTGCATATGCATCTGTCCCACACATCTATAGCACTAATGTTATGATTATGACACAGACTTTCTAATGTGAAGTCCTGTACCACAATGCATCCTGTAAGTCACCACTTCACCATCATGGACAGAAGTGTCTACACACACCATTCATATCAACATTTCACTCAGCAACTATTATACATGTAACCAATGGGGTCTTTGCCACATAAGGATACAGATACATCTAACCCAGAAAGTTAAGTTCACTTAAATCAACCCTGTCCCAGTTTAGTTACCAGAGATGATCTCTTCCCTTGGTACCATCACTGTTTGTAAATCCTTTCCATTTGGTACCAAATCAGTTTCCCATCCCATGTGCTTCAGTTCATATACGAAAGTGGCAGCATGCTTGAAACTGGACTAAGTATGGAGTTATTTGTTGAAATCCACCAATGCATGTAATCAGCATTTACTGTCAGCATCATGGTTTTGTCAATGTGCATTTAAATGTGTAGTTTGTGATAAACAACCATTACATTTTTAAAGCAAATGGTTGCCATCCTCTCAGAAGGAAGATTCCCACAAGAGTCATATTTAAAGCTGTATCTTTTCACAGAAAATGAATCTGTTTCAATAATATTTGCCATACAAGTCATGACTTTGTGTTAGTTCCATTTGTGTCAAAGCACTGTGAAATTTTTCAGAGCAAGGTTGCCATCTTTCTCTGAAAGGAACTTATCACTAAAGTCATACTGAATGCTAAACCAGTTTTAGACAATAGACTGGACTTGCCCATCATTAGCAACACAGTTTAGGAATGATTTCTGTGAACTGCATACAATCTGGGGTAGACTTTTGTTCTACCACATGACAGTGGTCACTTCAGTGTTAGTATCACAGGGAGGAGGTGTAGGGCTTAATGAAAGGTAAATGTTTTATGTGTTCCCCTTCCCACGAACCATCAAGTTTCTAGGGAACCACTGTGGCCTTGGTTTGTCCATTTCTATGATATATTTCCCCTTATACTTTTGGCGCTGATCTCTTTCCTCCTCATACATCACTTGGATCTCCTGCCTGGGAATATTGTAGAGGAAATCATCACCCATGGCTGCCTTCAGCTGCTTTGTTTCTTCTTTCACCTTCTTGTAGCAGTTGCCTGAAACATCACAGTTCAATGTTAGCATGACAGTATAGATCAGAAATACACTTAACTATACTCATCCAGAAATTCCTTGAATGTATTTCAACATGACACACAGATGGGGAAATCTAGATGTGAGCTTCTGTTTTATTAGTAAAATGTTTTGTATGAATGTACTCTTACTCCTTCAGCAGTTAAAGGAATAGGAAAGAGTAAGAACATAGAGACTCGTGTTTCTCATTACAGATACTGACATCCATACATTGCCCCCTTATGTGTACCATTTTTAAATGCCACATAAAAACTTCCTGAATGAATATAATTTTATGCATTGGTATTATTCCAGCTTGTTTACAGATTACTGCTCAACAATGTCCTCAGACATGTCAAATTAACCCGTGGCTTGTGTAATTCATCAGTCTTGGTAAGTTTATGTTGCACAGAGTTGTCAGATAGCTAGGCTGGTAAAACGAGAGAAAATGAAAGTATACTTTTCCTACAGTAACATGCATATTAATATTTATCAAAGACAACATATAGGTGAATGTCGGTAGAGTTAATGTGGTCTGTGCGACCTACAACTCTATCTTCAAAGCAACTGAAGGATTGGAAAATCAAAAAGCAGCACTGAATGTTTAGATACTTTGTCATGTTAATAAGGCTAAATTAGAAAAGTGAAATGTTTCTTGGGCATCTGCATGTCACTTTCACTTGTGCACATAATAAGTTCTCATTGCCAATTAAAAAACTAATTTTGACTCGGCTGTGTCCCAATTTTACATTTGTCCACTATAAGAATATGTGTCTGTAAGAATGAGTGTGACTGAATCTACAACTCATTAACATGTGCTAAAGTGTTAAAGTGCCAAAGCTGTATTTCTGAGAGAAAAAAATAAAAACATGTTCCTCTGTCACTTTTTTTCTTTCAATAGTTAAAAATAAAGTCCTACTGTCCTCGTCACTTTTGAAAAAAATGTGCCCGAGAAACATTTAATTTTTTTATGCAGCCTTAAGTTAGTTCAATAATTTACAAGACTCACTCATTTATTTCTCTCTCAAATCCAAACATGAACAATAACATCAACTGATTAAAGTTATCTCTTACCACAGATGGTATGTTTTTCATGCCAATGACCACATTCTAGACATGCAATGATATTTTTCTTAGGTATTGCAGCTTCAAAGTGTTTGGTCATGGCATGTTTCCTGGTCAGTCTTCTCTCCAGTGATCGTCTGTTCCTTGGTACTGCCCACAGTATACTGTCTAGAATGGATCCCAGGACAGACTTTGGGCTTTGGTTGTACTGATGAGTCTCTGGCAGAGACGGGGTGACATCATAGGCTAGGGCTCCATACATACCTGTAATGAGATTACATTATCTGTTGTTATTCCTATTATAAGAATTAGCTGTCTGCCTTGTAAGTTGTTATTTTTGTTAACACTTACACTTGTCAGTTGACCATCAGCTGCACCATAACTAACCTTTTTTAATTAATTAATTAATTAACTGATGAGCACAATATTTCAGGGAAACAATTTATGGTAAATTCTGAATTCTCACTACACAAGCCAATGGCTGAATGTATGTACAGAAACTGTTATCTAGATTGGTGCACAAGCCCATTCACTTTGTAAAATGACATACAACTTCAACTGGAAACTATAACATATCAGTCACGTCGAGTCTATTCAGTCAACAGATACTTGATAAAAGTTCAACTTTAGGAATTTTACAATCAAATATGATGAAAAAGATTAGACTCAGGTTTGGGGGCAAACTCTAAATGGGGTGTTGCACCAAACACATATTTTAATTCATCAATAATGGCTTGTGTTTTGGACAAAGTTATCTCTAAGGTATTTTACAGATGTTCATGTAGTGAGACAGACAAGGCATTATTAAGTGTCTGAAAACCCATATATCATTTACATAATACTAACAAACTCCAAACTGCCATTGATATGTTCTTGTAAGAACTTTTTTCGGTAGATCCTTTTAATTACGATCAATCATCCCCATCCCATCACTAACTTCGTAATATGTAAAAGCGAAAGAACTGACAATCAAGAGCAAGTGGTCATTCTGAGGTCAACCTCAAAGACACGTGAAAACCCACGAATTTGGGAGACACTAGTGACGAGAAACACAGAGGAAGTGACAATTTACTTCATTTCAGCATCAGAAGGTTTGCAAACGTGACATATTGGAGCAGTTGAGCGATCTATTCTCACCAGGCGGTTGGTTGCGAAATAGCCATTGCAGTATTATTTCTTTCGAATGCTGCAGTCTTGCTAAAACTCTAGTCATGCTCGTGGTCGTCGCCATTTTGTACGCCGACAATTGCTTCAGTAAACTAAACGCTGATTGGATAGGAAAAGGTTTCTCGCCCAATCCAGACTGCTCTTATGTGATACAGTCGCAGTCAACCCAGCATCATGACGGAGAGATATAGCTTTTCGTTGACCACTTTCAGGTAGATATTTGCCTTCTTTTATTGATAGATGATAACTACATGTCGTTATTATCCCCGGTAACAATTGTCAAACATTTGAGAAAGCCACACAAGGGAAGGCAAACCTTCTCCTGTTTGCAAGGAGCAATATTTTGGCTGTGGCTATATATACGCGACGTCGTGTATATAACTTATAAGGCTCTTATGTACACAAGACAATGTCGTGTATATAGGTCTGTTATATGCACGACGGCCCTTTTATCGTTTATATAATGCTGACATTCACACGAAAACTAATCCTAATTTAAGTTTATGTTAACCTAGCATATATTCGCGAGAAATTATAACTAGTAAAATAATTCCATGATGACATATTAATTTACAATAGAGAACTTCTTTTGCGCAATACTCCAGTGTGGAGTCAAAATTTGTATCTTTGAAAAATGAAGTTATGCTTCAGATGTTATTTGTAGGTATATTTGCAATATATTTATGTACTTTCTAATGTAGTTATTACAATTTATTCATAATATGAGGGAACAGGTCAAAATGGCCCCTCGATACATATCTGATATACGTCAGTCGCCAGGATTATAAAGAAATTAATTTTTACAGACCTATTTCATGCTGCGAATGTATGAATTCACAAATAAAATAGACCACAAATTAAATTCATCACGCATACCAGTTTTATTTTCAGTACATTTGTACATGCCCATACATTTATGGAAATAGGTCTTTGTAGCAAACAATATTTTTTTCTCGTAAATGGTTGAGAGAGTGTACACATGAGAGAGTCTGTGGGTGATGGAGTGCATGAATGTGTGCATGCGTGCAACACTCATACCGGTGGAATGACTGGTCTTACAGGTGGGACAACATGTATACAGGTGGAATGACACTCATACAGGTAGAATGACACTCATACAGGTGGGACAACACCGATACAGGTGGAATCATACTCATACAGGTGGAATATCATCCAGGTGAAATGACTCTCATACACATGGAATATCCTACAGGTGACATGCTTATGGCATCAAGATCAACAGAGATACAGTACATTATCAGTAATATGTTTTTGTTACATCTTACGTAGTCATTCGGGTCTAAATTCAGGATGAGATGAAACCAATAGTAACCATACATTTTTCTAGACACCCTGATTTCTAATTATGCTATGGAGACCCAATGCTATGGTGGATACCCTTAATACCTATACACAACATGTAGTGTTAGCGGACATCGTTTCACTGCCAGTTGCTTACTTTAGTTGACATCCATGTACTGTACAAAATGCCTCTGCATGGCATACATTGGTATTGTACTTAAGCGTACCTTTGAACTGTACCAGATACCTTTCGAAGAGAAAACCCTTGCAGTGTGTTAGATACCCTTATATTGTATCATATACATACTGTAGTGGACACTCTTATACTGTACTGGAAATCTACTTTAGTAGATACCTTTATACTGCACCGGATACCATCTATCCGGTACAGTAAGAGGTATGATACCATGTACCATGGTGCTGTAATGTAAACCTAGTAATAATAATGTTGTGAATAACCTTATACTGTAACGGATATCTACTCCGTTGGATGTCATATACTGTACCAGATGTCAACTTTAATGGATGCACTTGTTCTTGTCTTGTATAGTAACAGATTCCTTCTGTAGCGGTTAGCATATTAACAGTTTTGTACTGTAGATGATGCTATAATAGGGATTGTACATCAGAAAACTGTCGTTTTGGTTACATTCATACTTTAGTGAACACCCATATCCTGTACCAGATACCCCCTATAACGGACACCTTTAAACTGTACCAAATACCTAAATTGATCTTCAGTAGCCCATGCTTGTCGTAAGAGGCGACAAACGGGATCGGATGGTCTGATTCGCTGATTTGGTTGACTTGTGGCATCGTATCCCAATTGCATGGATTAGTGGTCATGATGTTGATCATTTGACTGTCTTGTGTAGACAATGTCTTTGCAGACAGCCGCCACATAACTTGAATATTGCTGAGTGCAGCGTAAACCTAAACCCACTCACTCAGTACCTCAAATCTGCTGCAGGGGATACCCTTATAGTATGAATATTAAATACCTACTGCTGAATGCCTTGCACTGTAAAACATATTTATTTCAGTGGGATATATATTGTGCTACCTTAATATCTATATTAATTAGGGGCGGTGGGGTAGCCTAGTGTTTGAAGTGTTCGCTCGTCATGTCAAAGACTCAGATTCGATTCCCTACATGGATACAATGGGTGAAGCCAATTTTCTGGTGACCCCACCATGATATTGCCGGAATACTGCTAAAAGCGGCATTAACCTGAACTCACTCACTCACCATATTAATTTGTAATGTACATTGGCATTGTACATTACCTCATAACACTTAAAATGAATCAGTGAAAAGTTGTCATTCTTACCTTTATACTAAAACAAAGTAACAGTCACCACTGTCCCTCAAGATGTTCTAAGTTACTTTCTATGGGTGTAAAGGTTATGCTGATCCCTGTTGTATTATTTCTCCACATTTGTATATCATCAGAACAAGTTATCATTATGGCTATTTTTGTCATACCACATCTATCTGCATAATCTACACTTCGACTGAAAGTGACAAATTGTGTTGAATGAGTTGGCAAAATTAACCATTATTAGAATGGATGCTCTTTGTGTTCATTGAGGTAATGATCTGTACTTCACAGTAACTTACACATGCTGCAAGCACTGACTAACCTGTCATGATTTGTTGTCATTCCATTGTGATTTTATTCTGAGGAGGATAAACTTTGGATGTTTTTAAAGGAGTTCCAATATAGAATACTGCAGTCTGCTCAGTGAACACAAAATCACGGCAGTCAATATAAACGTAGCACAAAAGTTTAAAGTTAAAATATGGAATTGGGAAAATTTGCTTTGAAAATAACTCATTAATTTAACTTTTATACCTCCAATTTGACATGGACTTTTTGAATAATCAGTCCACCTGGACTTTGATCATCAGACAGTTTCTAAACAATATCATGCTTCATCTTTCTTCGCAATGTGTTTTAATGGTAAAATGGGTCTAGCTACCTCATCATTCATCCAAAAATAACAATGAGGTACTTTGAATTCTGTAATGAATTGATCATACAGTGATGGTCACAGATAGAGATTGTAACTACAATGAGATTGCTGCTATGATGAAAAATGATTTTGTTCATTGCAGCCCCTCTGGGAAGTTGGTGCAGATTGAGTATGCCTTGGCTGCAGTAGGAGCAGGTGCCCCCTCTGTTGGCATCAAAGGTGAGTGGAAATGTGCCTTTCACAGTGTGTGTCATATGTGTGTCAGAATGTCAAACCCAATTTCACCTCAGATCACGTATTGACTTAAAACTTACTACTACTTTCTGTTAGCCTGGTGGATAATTCTGTCAATGCTCTGTATGATATTCTGTTTCTCTGTGGAAGAAACTGAACTGAGACAAAGAACAACCAGTGACACGTAACATCTAATGTGCAAAACCCCTTTGTAAAACAAACCAATAACAACGATCAGAAACCATGACCATATGTTAACAACTTTTATCCTAAGTTGAATAAATTTACTGAGGTCATTTAAAGTTTTTTGATACATGTAATCGTTATTACAAAAGATCATGTAGTATTTGGCGTTTGGAAGATAGGGATGTCCACAAGAATACTATGACATACTGATTCTTGTATTGTCTGTTGGCAGTGAATACATACCAATGAATTTCACTTAAAACAAGAAGATAAATTGAACATTGTTGAATAAAGTGAAGTTAAGATTATGAATACCCATAATTTTACCTTGCCCCCTGAAAATTTAAATCTAAGAGTTTTCCCCATTAGTTGTCAAATGTACTTTGAAAAAAGATCTTATTTAGTGATTCAGTTTTTGTGATGTGATATATCCATTCAAGTAATGTTGACATTATTTTCTTGAGTTGGTTTGAAAGCCAAGTGACATAAATTCTTCAGATGAAGATTACCAATAATGATTTACAGACCAAGATTTACTTTTCAGGTGTAGATATTATGTGCAATTGTGCCATTGTTCCATGTTTATATTGTAGCAACAAATGGGGTTGTCCTGGCAACAGAGAAGAAACAAAAATCTGTTCTTTATGATGAACACAGCATCAACAAGGTGGAATCCATCACAAAGAATATTGGCATGGTTTACAGTGGAATGGGGCCAGACTACAGGTAATGTGACAATCAGAGTAGAAGGGGAGGGGTCAGGGTCTTGTCTCTAGAATTACTTTCCAAGAGTAGTTTTATCATGATAGTTAAACAGATGGACCAGGATATGGTAGCCCAAATACTTGCAACATTGCAAGTTTCTGTTGCATACCAGAACTGGTGATCCTGAGTTTGAATCCCAGTTCGCCCAGATTATGTTTATAGGTTTGTTATTACCATGACCAAACTTGAGGGTTTCACTCGTGTGGTCAAAGTCAGAGACTTGCATCACTTTAAGTTTTCCTTCAACTTAAGTGTGTGATGCATCTCAGTTTCAGAGATATTGTTCAAGTTTGTGAAAAACCCAACTCACTCACAAGCTGTTAAGGTGTTCCCGAGTATCTCACCTTTCCCAGTAATATTTGTGTTTATGTCATTAGAGTTGAAATCAAATGAAATACATCTGGTACAGCAGTATGCCATATTTTTTCAGTGAATCACTGGCTACAGATATGCTACACTCTGATTTGAAGAATATAATACCGTTACTTTTGAGCAAGTTTTATGTGGTTTCTTATTTTAAAATAATATATTACTATATAATCTATTTAAAATAAGATATTGGAACTTTCCAGAGTACTTGTACGAAGAGCACGGAAGTTGGCCCAGCAGTACTATCTGACCTACCAGGAGCAGATCCCCACTGCCCAGCTGGTGCAGAGAGTAGCCACAGTCATGCAGGAGTTCACACAGTCAGGGTAATGATCTCACACTAATCCGGCTACGCTAACTTCAGCACAGTGACAGGCTCTCTATTCCACTGATCTTAGCAATATTGTCTAGATTAATTGTTTTAAACTTAAAGATAAAAAGATAATACATACAGAATTACTCTGATGTCAGTATCCATGTATAAATTTTCCGAATGATATCAATGTACAATCTTCTGTACAGTGTCATGTCGTCTACTGCACCTATCTTAGTGTAATTGTCTGTATTAATTGTTTTACATATTGACAATTCATAGGTGTTGAATTGTGCAGCTTGCAACATTTAAGGATACAGTTGTTGTGTGTACATATCACAAATGATAAGGTTGAGAAGGTAGAAGAGAGAAATATGTTTTGAGTAGCAAGAGTAGCAAGAGACAATTATAACAAAAGAAAGTGAAAGTCCATTTCACCTTAACTGCATCTAGCATAATTTATAAGAACTATGAAGAAATTATGAGTTGTCCAATAAGTTCAGTCCTTCACTGCAGTCTTTTGATGTCATAAGCATGTTTGATGTTTTGATGTAACAGTGTTTATATATTTTGAATCTTTCTCTTTTGACCTCAGAGGTGTGCGTCCATTTGGAGTTTCTCTGCTTATTGCTGGATGGGATGAAAACGAGGAGAAACCTTACCTCTACCAGTGTGACCCCTCTGTATGTATGACCTTAGCTGTGTCAGTGTGACCCATCTGTAATGCCGAATTGTCTTGTTAGTAGTAATACAAAACTCAGGCTTGTAGTCTTGCATGCCTTGTAAAATTTACCCTTACACAGGATTATGGTTCCTATAGAAGGCTGAACTATGTTGACTGTCTCTGTCATTTTTCCAGGGAGCATACTTTGCATGGAAGGCCACAGCTATGGGCAAGAATCAGATCAATGGAAAAACATTCCTTGAGAAGAGGTAAGTTGTTTACATCCATGATGTTCACCACAAGCACTGGTATTTCAACATACCAGTCACCTATACCAGTCAAATATCCATATTGCCTGTTTAATATCAACATTAAGACATTACTTTATGTTGTATGTGTATGTGCTAGTGGGCTTAGTCTGGCACAGGTTGCCTTTATGCCATTGAAATTAAAGCAAAACTATCTACCTAAATATATTTTCATTTCTGTCTCCCAAAACATTATTTGGAAAAATTTGCAAACCAGTATAATATTGAAACTGTGTCACAGGTAGATGTTTATGCTTTGGTGTATATTTCATTCTTATGTGAATAACTTCAGTTGGTGGTTATCTATAGCCCATGTTTTATATTGTATTGTCTGCTTTAATTACTAGAATGTTTTATACCCATATCTGTGATACCCTAGTATTTTTACTGTCCATCGTGACAGGTTTCATTCTTCAAAATGTTTTCATTTTTCTTATATAAATTGTTTTCGTCATGATATGGCTGAGATATTGCCGATGTGACGTTAAATATTACCTCACTCGGTTCATGATGAAGATGATGGTTTGTGTTATGACAATGAAGAAATGATTGTATTTGTTCATGTTCTGTCTTTAGGTACAGTGAAACCCTGGAGTTGGAGGATGCTGTCCACACCTCCATCCTGACACTGAAGGAGAGCTTTGAAGGACAGATGACGGAGGACAATATAGAGATAGGGATCTGTAACAAGGATGGGTTCCATCGTCTCTCGCCATCGGAGATCAAGGACTACCTAGCCTCTGTCTCCTAACTTGCTATGTATATTTTGCCATGTTCTCATTTTGTAATGTGATAGACACAAAACACTGTTGCTATCATTATCACTCAGCATCTGTGTAATAAATTTATGGAAAATCCAATGAGGTGTCTTGGTATCTATTGAGGTATCTTTGCATCTCAAATGTCAAGAAGCAGATTTGCACTTTCACTGTCCAATTAGAATTTCATAATTTGGTGTGAAACAGGGAATTTGTGACACAAGAGTCTTTGAACAGCACTTACAAGTGATATGCTTAAAGGCGACATGATATGGATGTCAATTTCTCTATTTTTTTTATTTTTGTTCCTAAAAACAAAGAAGTTGACGTCCATAAATCCTCACCTTTTTGTGGCGTAAGTATGGAGAAACAAGGCATCATCATTTATTCTCAGTGGTTTCAGAAGAACTACAGTCTTAAAATGATTTCTGAATGGTCACAGGTGTGCAGGTTTAAACTAAATTATAGTCCTGAACGGTAACCAACATCATTATATCTTTTTAGGGGGGATATGAATTTAAAACTGTTCCCCAGCATTCCATACTGGTTGTAAAATGCAACTTGTAGACCAGTTGCATGTCATTGTACTCTGAAGTTGTGGATTGTGTTGCTCATGACATCGAACTCAGGACTCTGGTTCAGGCTAAGTGATTCACTGGCTGCCAATTTAGGTATTAAATTACGAACAAAAACATTCTGTCTGATACATTAAAGGACTGATACCTGGCCCTCCTCTTTTCAGATTGGAAACATCTGTACTCTCGACTTTTTTTTTATAATTTCAGTACTATATTGAAAGTGAATGATCATGTGGAGGATCTGAACATTGGATTTTATATATTAAAACAACACATGGTCTCACCGCGTTCAGTAGGTCATAATATTACAAAACATGTACAAAAGACAAATGACATTTTCCAATGTGGTCATTTTCCAGTCTGATAGTTAATCCATTGAGGCTTTCAGAATCAAACCAAACTGTCTGCTAAATAAACGTATAACAGTTAACTATGTACATGTATTTAACGAACATGCTTATAACAGACTGGCAGATATAACAAGTGTTACTTTTGTTCTGCACATATTTTTTCATCTTACTGGCAAAGAAATACACACACTATTATCCTTCAAAAAACATGTATTTCTGAATGATTTATACACAGGTTAGTTAAAAGAATTACAATAAACAGTTGTTCATTATGCACACAGTCAAATTTCTGTACAAAGTGATGAGCCTATAACAGCCATTAAATCTGTCATTTGATGAAGATGTAACAGCAATGTGGACATTTTTCAGGCAGCAAACATATCTTGTTAAGTTCTCAACTGTTGAAGCATAGCAATGTATTACCCCAAACTGGCTTCCACAGATGACATCACATGGTTGCGACCAAGCTCAAGAAATAACATCACAATGTTTTTTAGGCCATTGTGGTGTCATTGGTTACCAAGGTATCACAATCAAATGACATCTCTCATTTCTTTGCCATTGAGGCTTGTTAGCTGTACACAAAGACACTGGTTACTTACTGAAAAAGAGCAAGAGTGATTGTGGACGATAAATAGAACACTAACCTTGTGTCTTCTGATATCAAATATATGAAAAATCATCAAGAAATATGTAACCTTTACAATTTTCAATCAGCTTGTGTCCATACATCTGATATCAAAAGGCATGACATTAATTCTGAGTTTAACGACCGCAAGCAGCACAAACCATCAAAGGCAAAGACTGCAAAACATGAAAAGTTTTAGCCCTAAGCAAGTGGAGATAAATCAAAATAGTGAAATAATGCACATACGAAAGTACAAATCATTAAAAAATGGAATACACTAGGATGAAGTGAAATTAAAACTGTCTCAAAGAAAGGAAGTGGATATGAACTGAACTGTGTGACAGACACAACAATGAAAGAGAAGAGGAATCTAACTATCTGGCATCAGAAAACATCAAGCCTTCTGTATGAGTTCTAAAAATACAAGCTAATTCTGTCTAGATTTGTTACCTGTATTCCTCAAATGCAATTAAGTTGTCAGCTTTCATGACAGATTCCATCATGAACTTATTCCCATTTGCACTAATCCTAAGAATAAACTAGTTCTGACATTCAAAGTTGTTATCATCAGGTAATGGCTATTCCTGGCTAACATGGTCTTTGGTTGGTTGGATCAGTGTGCTACCTGTGATTTGTGAACACCTAGGGGCTCTGTCTCATTGCAGTATGTTACATGATCACCTAAAGAACAATGATCTCCTATGCTTTTCTCCTGACAATATACAGGAGTTACCACAAACATGTCACTTGAATTAACTTGAGATTGATGCTAGCATGTCAGCTATCAACTATAGGTTCATTGACATTAAAAGTGATGTAGAAAGATTTGTTATTGTGAGATATTTAGTTCTTTTAAATGTGCAGTTTAAGGAAATCTGAAAAGGCAGAGCTCTAAGACAAGACTTAGGAATCCAACATAATTGTATAAAGCACAGAAGGGTATGTACTTTGGCTGCTTTTTTGCCTGTAAATCATATATTAATATTTATATCAATTCCTTAAATCATATACTATGGTACGACCTGTACGAGAGTGTGAGAAGGGTTCATTGCCAGTTTTGAATATTTCAGTTGTCATGGCATGCCACATTAATGTCAAACCAAAGTCCAAAGTGATGCATGTCTAAGACTTCAGACCCCAAATATTCATGTGACAACAGCAAGTGATTGAGTATGGGTTTACTCCGTATTATCCAGCAATATCACAGCAGGGAACACGAGAAATGGGCTTCATAAGTTGTACCCATGCAGGTTTTGAAACCAGGTCTTTGGCATAGAGGTACAAACACTTTAACCACTGGGCTACCTTCCACCCCTTTCTGTGATAAGAAATCTTGCCGTGAATTGGGATATCCACATCATGACCAGCTTATCCTGACATCAAAGGGACATAAATCTATTGTTAGACATGGGACACTTCCCGGGACTTTGAGGATGATACAATGTCAGAAACACATAATATGTACAATTACTGTACAAGCCTCCCACAGTCCCTGCTATGACAGGAGTAGTGTTATCACTGTAAAATGTGAGTCAATGAATTGTGAGCATATACAAAAAATAAAGCTTGGTATGTTCACTCAAATGAAACGTGATATTCAGTCAGTATATATGAATCCACTGTCATTTTCAAAACCTGATCACAATAATACTTAAGTGAAATTATAATATTCAAATGAGATGATGTCAAATGAGATGATGTTAAATATTTGAAAGATGACTGATTCAAACTATTCAGTCAAAACTCTGATAGTGATCCGACAAGCATGCCTACACAGTACAAATGCTGTCATATTTTGAGAATACTTTTTCCCAATGGCAAACAATTGAACCCCAGAGTGGAACACTGAAAGTACATAGTACTAGAGTTGCAAGGATTACAGTATTGGAGTACTGCACAATGGACAGTACTGAAATACTGTGTGAAGCACAGTGGTGGAATACTGCACACAGCACAGTATTGGAGCACTGCGAGAAACCATGGATTAGATACTGACAGAACACAGTATCGGAATACTGTACATAGTATTATTGGAATACTGAACAGAAAACAGTGTTGGAATAAAGAACAGCGCTCAGTATTACGATACTGAAGAGAAAATAGTATTGGAATATTGTACAGAACACAATATTGAAGTACTGAATCCTGTGTCATCTTGTATTGTATTGAAAACTTACACTGAAGATCTAATGTCTGTCATCACAATGTGTTACTCCAGCTCTGCCGAAATTACCATCACAAATTTCACTGGTGAAATCATATGATACATTTCCCTTATGTTATTTAATCAACTGAACCATGAATTATTTGTTTTAATCAAAGAATATATATGATGCCAGGAAGTGCAGAACAGCCGTCCTCCAGTACAAGTCCCCTTGGGTAGTCATCTGGTTAGTCGTCTGGCCAGTCTTCTGAGTTGTCGTCTGGCTAGTCCTCCAGCTGGTTCTGTGCACTTGTTCCCCGGGCTAATTCCTAGCTCTAGTCTCCTGTACTAGTCCTTAATCATCAAATTCTTGTTGTTGAATATGTTGTCAGGGTCAATGTACTCCTTGACTGCTCTCAGAGCCCCAACACCGACCTCACTTATGGTCTCCTTCAGCCAGCGTTTCCGCAGTTTACCAACTGTCAACAGACACACAGTGAAACTTCAGTCATGTTGTGGATCAGATTACTGCACTCACCATTATATTGCAATGTGCAAGGACATATGCTTGTTCATGACTGTGGCTCCTTAGTCGAGCCTTCCATCGGTTTTATTGGGCTAGCCTACTGTAGTACCCTTGTCATGTATAAAATGAATACCCCACTCTGACACTGTACAGTACTGTGGACAAAAACAAGTACAGTAAAGCACCCTTGTCTCGATATTCATGGGACCAAGAAAAACTATTATCCAAACTTTGAGACATCTGACCGGGGCATATTATCACATATCAGTGTAAAAAGTACATTTCATGAATATTTCAGTTCAGTTCAGGCGGATACTTGACCATGAAAGGTTGATGAACATTGGGTGTCTTTGCAATATGGAGTTAAAAGGGTTACTTTTCATGTTGAGACAATGAAGTTTTATTGAGATATCCAAAATATCGAGACATCCATATCAAGTAAAAAGAGCTTGAATAATGGCAATATGAAGGATTTTGCCGGGAATTAGATGTCATATCGAGACAACCAAGGTATACATTTTTCAGAGTTCAACACAATAGTGACCTACTGTACCATCCTTTCATGTTTCTTGGTATCACACAAGAAATCAAACCATCAAGCTTTTAATAGATTGTTCTTTAAAGCTGCAGTTTTGATAACGAAGGGAATAGCATCATGAGTATCAATCTCCGTAACTAGAAAAAGGTGACATGCATCAACCAAGTCATCATGCATGACCACCTTAACCTAATCATCACATGTCCACTATTCACATGACAAAAGAGGCAGTCTATACATCAAAGACATAAGGAAAGACATATTAGGTCTTAAGGTCTATAAGGAAAGACATATTAGGTCTTAAGGTCTATAAGGAAAGACATATTAGGTCTTATGTTTGAAAGGCGGCCAAAATTAGGGAAACTAACAAAAAACATGTCAGCAGTCTCAACTAACTCAAAAGTAAAGAAAATAATAAGGTTATGTTTTATGTATACTACTAAAGAAAATATATTATACTGATGCTTATATAGAATTCAGCGTCATGACAGTATCCGTTAACTCTGTATATTTATACAAGAAATACTGGAGCATACCTCCATGGTGATGTGATATGCTGCCACCATTTGCAAGAATCTCATCTCGAGCACAAGCCTGAAACACAAAATGTTCTTGTCATCATTCTGTATCATTAAGACTGACTGAAACACACAGCATTCCCCACATAATGTAATTGAGACATTTTGTGTCAGACTTCAAACAGATTATCCCCTTGAATGACGAATCACGAAAGGAGAGTGAACAAGTGAACAACTTTCGCATAATTCATTACATGCAGATCTTTTTCATGTTATTTTATCCGAGAGTGAAGCTTGCAGTTGTGGTGGAAGAGTGGTCAGCTGCTGTTTTGACATGAAGCAAGACTTTGAACTAACAAAGACATTGATACCATTCTTTAAGGCAACCCTGCACTGCCAGTTACTATCAATGAAAATATCTTTAGTCATGTGAACAAATACATTGTACTAAGTAAGCACTTCAACTAATGAATAACATGTCTTAATATTACTGTGTCCATTCATTATTGGTCATCTTTCTAATGGGAGTGGGCGGAAATAAGTTGTGCACAAACGCTTTCAACACTGAATAAAACATGTGCAATTAAACAAATGTGTATAGAATCATCAGCTTTCATTTTGTACACATAATTATTGTGCATATTTCTCAGGCTGTTTTTGATACAAAAAGAATTTCCTCCGAGATAATAAAGTTATATCTTATCTTATCTCATCTTATCATTATACACATATTTCAATACAAGACAGTGACATTTCAGGGAACATTCTTTCTTCACTATTTTGAGAGTCAATATTCATCCATTTGCTTCCATTTCAAAGATGTCTTGATGTGATGTTATGGTATACAGACTTCAGATTAGTAATATTTCCTGTCAATAAGGCCAATCAGCTGTCATTGTACATCTTCAAGCTCAATTGTCAAGCTCTTCATAACACATGTATGTAAACGAAGGAATCCAAAGTCATACAATACCTCAATACTCTCATACACTTCAACTGGGTTAGATATTCCTCTGTAGTTGAAGCCGAAGTAGAAGTAGACACATGCTCCTGCATCGTACAGCTGTGTCACTCTGTACAGGAAGGGACATTGTAAGTACCACTGCCTCACCTTATACTGTACATTGAAATAATTCTACTTGCAAACCCACCAACTTCACATTGGCGTCTCTTCCTGATAGTGTGCACCACTTTACTTTTAACTGGTATGATCAATCATAAACATATTGCTTTAATGACACATATTATACAGTATTTACTTAAAGGGGCACTGATGCGGAGCAAATAATGTTTCTTGCCAACAGCCTCATTACGAAACCAGGCTGGAAATTGGTCAGCACCCACTCCCTCGTCATAAACAGTCAGGAGGCTGGATGCCCATCATATGCCATTATTTAAAAATATCCATGGTATTCCTTGTCTGAATGTAACAAAATATCCAAGCAGAGTAGTTTTTTTCTGATGACTGGATGGTATAGTGACTGATCCAATTTGATCCTATTTCTGTGTTTTTACCTCAATAATTAATCATGTCATGTGAAAATATGATGTCTACAGGCACGCAGCAAGCCATTTGTTTCATATAAGTCCGAAAGATTGCAAAGCTTTATATTTAGATAGTTTTGAGGGTTAGCCCAGCTGTCATAGCAAAAATCATATGTAAACTTTGGTAGCTATGGTAGCTACCCTGGTTTATTATCTATAATAATAAAAACACATCACTGAATTATTTGAATTCGTAAACTAAAAACAACGACTTTCAGTAGAGAAATCTGAAAATTTTCTTACGTAAAAGTATTACCCAAGTATACAGGAAATGTCAGTATGTATTCCTCATGTAACAAAGAACAGTTTCGGCCCACAAGGGTTTTCAGTCTGCATGCGACACAGAGGTTACATCTTCCTTGCTATAACTCGCGTTTGATGGTGTAAACCTACACGTGTTATTTGTCATCATTTACTTGATGGTCAGTTAATGAATTTATAACAGGTTTAATTAGTGGTGACACCACTCAGATTACTCAACAAAGGTTCCCATTTGGCATTTCTCCTGTATGGTGTAAATACTCAACATTATTAATTAAGGTCTGATGTGGCAAATGTGTTACATGTTTTGTAATACGTGCATGTAAGGGTTTATCAGCTGTGTTACAAAAACAAACATCGATCAAAGGATTAACCAATAACACACTGATTGATAAATTACTTTTATCTTCTACAGTGGATTTGTCAGAAGGCAGTGTGTGTAAATGTACTAATTTATACTTACTACACCCTGTCATAAAGTGCGGGTGTGAAAACAACATCCTCCCTTCAAAGAATTAACCACCATTGTGTTGATTGATTGCTCTTTACTGGTTAACTAAATTACTCATAATAGCGGACATCATACAATTACTTGCCAGGTGTGCAATCATGGGAGACCAATGAGAGGTTTATCAGGTTTTCACCAATGTGAAAGACGTGAAATGATGTGTCACTTTTTGACTGTTGCAAGACACATGACATAGAGCAGCATTATGTACCAGATACAGATGAATGAAATATCATTCTTTTATGTGGATATTGATGGATACATTCCTGAACAAGGTAGTAGCCTGACATTGTTCCAATAACATTAGTCTGTTTTAAATTCATTATTTGCATTTTGTTTTAATTTATTTTTTGTAGAATTCAGCAGAATCTATATGACAGAAAACACACACTAGATCGCACATAGGGCGTGTGTGAAATAGGATCCACATTGGCAGTCTATACAATGTTTAAATGTTACAGTCATGTTAGAAATTTACTATAAGTATAAGCAGACCGTGTGTTCTTTTATTAATTTTCAAAATCATACAAATATGACAATAAACTAATCAGGGCTATGAGACAAAATATAAAGACATACATTGGCTTCATTCTTTTTCCGTCCTAATAGTTTTTTATCATTTCTACCACTGGCAGATGATTAACCTTCAAAGTATTTCATTTGTTTTCATGATACATTTGTAATGAAGTAAAAATGACTTCACCTTAGTTTATCTGTCTATAATCAAACTCTCAATTGCGCATACGGGTTGCACAGCAGGGGTCATGAACCAGTCACCAATTCTGGGATATCATCCAGGTACTCACGGGAAAAAAAACAATAACAACAGGAACAACCAGTACAAGGAAACTGCTGTGTATCAGTACCCCTTTAAGGTTATTTTCAAACACCTAAACCAATGTTGTGGAAAGTGTTAAGGACTTTTAGGAAAAGACCACATGGAGTATTTCAAAGACAATGTCTTTATAATATGGGATGATGGGATTTCATGTGATTCAAGGTGACTAAATAAACATACATTCTGAAATACTGATGATATTCTTTGGTTAAAAAATGATCACAACTACAGTTACAGCAGAGTGATGTATTTGTCAGAATAATGCAGTAGTTGAGAATCCAGACATGCACCTCCACAACTGTACTATAGGGCATGGACATCTAGCTGAAAGAGACAACCGGTCTCGGGCTTCCATTAGTACTAACTTGCCATTCTGACATCTTACCTGCAAGTGATGTACGGGGGAAACTGTATTCGTCTGTCTTTACACTCACGATGCAGACGTTCCTTAACATTCTGGCACAGATCCAGGCACCTGTGAGAACACAAAAAATTTGAGAATGACAAGTCCTTACTATCTTTCAATAAACCCAGCAATATTCCAGGTATATGACAGTAGGCTCCTCAAAGTAATTGATTGCTTGGTGACAGCTTACCTATCCCAGGGAACAGAGGTTTCAAAGGATTCTGCTACGATGTAATATTCAAACCCAAGATCCTGCAATGGAAAACAACAGGTCAACTTACAGCAAATGTCACGAAATGTTAGGATATGTGTGTTTAAAACAGCAAGTGTATGCATACTTTACAGTTTGAAAGCTTCCAAGATTCTTACCTACAGGGTAAAATAATACAACAGTCACTTTTCTATGTAAAAATACATGTAATAAAATTGAAAGAAAATGAATATACTTTGAGTTGCTGGAAACTATTCTCAGTCTCCCTGTGTCAAATATACAGCAAAAACCTGATGCAATCCTTTAGACGTCATCATAACAGACTCACCCTAAGATAGGCTATGACGAACGTGAGCATGTACCCTCTCTCTCCATTGTCTGCACCTCCTGGTATTCCACTGGAATATACAACACATACAGGTCATCGTAGCTGAGACAGGAACAACAATGATGAAACCTACATTACAATTTGGTACATCTAAGGTGTGTACAGAAAAGTGAGTGACCATGAATGCCTGTCAGCGCTCAATCCTGAATACCTGTGCCTGGACGAGCACCCGCAAACCATCCTCTCAAATGCCTCGCCAAGCGAACCAAGATAGCAGTCATATATAATGTCATTCTCCAAAAAAATATTTTAAAAAATAAGAAAAGCAAGATTTATGGATGTCAAGTACTTTATCGTGAATAACATGACGTTTTGGAGTGTATGCTTGCTCCTTCATCAGGTGCTTTAGTGTCATTCGCCACCACTCGCCTCTCCAACAAGGAGACAAGAAACTATTCAGCTTGCCCCTGAATAACACGAGTTGGTCATGAATGGTTAATGTAACCAAGCGCTCACATCCATAAGGGACCGATGGAGTGCTCATGTGAGGCAATAGTGCAGGCACTTGCCATTCTGAACATGCCTCTGTTTTCAAGAGACTTGGATATGAATATCAAGGGAGGTAACTCCTTCATCACATTAGTGAAACCCATTAGTATGGCTAACATAGAGGCAAACCTAGGAATAGATTGAAAGATCCAACAAATGCCAAATGAATGCTAATGCAATACACCTTGGATTAAAGCCTTCTCATAACAGAACAAAGGAACATGCAATTCCGTACAGTGTGTTGGAGAAAAGACAAACAGACACAGTATGACACCAATCTCGGTAACTCAATAGCTCCTGTGAGAGCTCCATGCTTATATGTCATTACAAAGTCTGACACAAGATAATCTTTTTCAAAACCACTCCAATATCATTAAAAATCTGATCCTTATTTCAGATCTAATACCTTCCTACACAAACATCTGACAGACTCTTTTCAGGAGCTCATGTCAGGTGAACCCAAACAAAATTAGACCGCCATATCACATCCAGAAGATCACATCCATATAAGATATGTGTCTTCGCTTGCTCACATACAGAATTTTAGAAAGTTTACAAGACTATAGGGGATTTCTTTGGCTCTGACACTCTGACTTTAACATGAAATGAAAGATCTGATTTCAGTATATCTGGCATCCTTCCTGATTCACATGCTGGAACACAAAGTGGCCCTGCATCTTCATTGGACAAGATTAGTCCTAAGTGTCATCATCACCAGAAGAGTGCCAATGATAGTCGTATTTCTAAATGTTTGCTCTTACCGAAATTTATTGGCTATTTCATATACCCTCTTCTCTTGAGCAGCAACTTCCTGTAAAGCAACAAATATGTTTACTGATATTTTCAAAAATAACAATGAAACAAGCATGAAGAGATATTTCTCAAAACAAATCTCTGTCTACACCGTGAAAGATTCTATGGACCCTGAAAAAGCCTGCAGACAATGTTTCAAAGACCTTCATATCGACAGGTCAAAGGGTTATTTCCCAACCTACTAAAAGAGTCATTGACTATGATTGTCAAAATTATTCTTTAATTATAATTTTATTCCACATTTGAAAAATTCTGAGTTGATAGCTCAGTAAAAAAACAAACTAATATCACCTAGTCCATGAAATACATGTGCATGCATGTGTGAGAACCCTACCTCCTTTGTTCCTTCAAACAGCAGTGTGGCCACACTTAGGTGGTGTGGATCAAATCCCTTCAGCTTCGTAATGTACAACTTCTTGAGGCCATCCACAAAACTGCTTATAATGGAATTCACTTCTGGCTTCAACGCATGACCTAGAGAGAAAGACAGCATGGTGAGTTATCATCATGGTAACAATAGGAAATCTGGTTATTTTAAATCAAATTTTATAATCAAATAACTAGCATTCAACTGACAGATGTTGATGTGATAATTCATCTGAATCACCATGTCTGGATACACACTGTATTTAACATTTGCACAGAGTAATGTCCCTTTGCTTATGAATGGGTTTTTTTTTTTACCTTTTTTCAGACTTGGGTCAAGGATTGCTCTCAACTTGCTTCCATATTTTTTTTACTTGTAACAATTTCAGGCAAAAAATTATCTTGGTTCTCAGGAAGTACTCTATCATCACAATGACCGCCATCTGTTTTGGTTTCATTTCTACGTTCAACAAGAGTTGTCACCCCGGCCCTGTGTGTTTGAAATGGCAAATCATCTGACAGTTACTTGATGTTTTTAAAGACTAAGTTTGAATTGTTTCCATGGAAATCATGAAAAATATAAATATAAATGCCATATATCTGTTATTAGCAAAAGGCACCACTTCAGGATCTGTCTCATATATCTGACAAGATCTGTTGAAAGATATTAAATGGTTTTCGATTTGAGCTCCGGAAATGGAGCCCATCCCTCCCTTTTGAGAGTAAGTCCAAATTGTTCCCTTGGAAACCATGAAAGATACAAATGCCCAAAACCTGTAAATAGCAACAGGCAACACTTTGGGCTCTACCTCACATATCTGCCAAGTTTTGCATAGAGATACAACTAAGTTTTCAAGTTGTGCTCCGGAAACGTTCATCCATTTTGAGATTAAGTAGGAATCATTTCCATGGAAACCAAGAAAAATAAAAATTGCAAAAATCTGTAAATTGCAAAAGGCACCACTTGAAGATCTGTAAAAGTTTTCGAGTAGTTGTGCTCCGGAAACGAAAGTCACCCCTCCCTGTTGAAACTAAGTCTGAAAACATTTCAATGGAAACCAAAAATAATAAAAATGACATAAATCTGCAAATAGCAAGAGGCACCATGCTAGGTGTTGTTTGATACATGTGCCAAGTTTTGTTGTGAAAAATATTGAATGGTTTTGGAGTTATGTGCCAGAAACAAAATGATTATGGACAGACAGACGAGGTGTTGATTATATATACCCTCGCATTACATGCTGGGGGGATAAAAACAGTATTCTTTAAATATGAGACAACTTAAGACACAACCCTGTCAGTGAAATTATGCAGTACTGTAAGTAACAAGATCCATTACACAATGCAGTTATTTCCCTTTCTATGTGCAATACTTAAGTGCACACATAATGCTATTGTAATGGCATCTGTTTCAAGTTTGATATATTCAGAGAAATGGGAAATGGAAATGTGAATTTTGTGACAATACATCATTTGATACAATTGTTTACTAAGCTTACTTGTGTTTTCCTTGTATGTCTGACATGTGTAATATAGCTAGACACTGCAATCAGCAGTTCAAACATTCACCCAATCTGTGGATGGTTATATTCTGAAAATACCTTACAGTTACACAGCAACCTCTGAGTCAATGTGATCATTACTCCAGTACATTAACATAGACTTACGACAACTGAAGTGCTAAGGCTGTTGCGTATACAGGACATGCAGCAGGTAGATGTAAGTATCTATTAATATTTGAGGTATTTTTGTTTTAAGGTGAAGTCAATAATATTCCAGCAGAATCAGAGCAGATTGTAAGTACCCTATGAAATGGTAAGAGTCTCACATCATTAGAATTTGATGACAGCCAAATCACATAACAAGCAAGATGAACCATCCTCACCCAGGATCCCTCAGTTAATACTAATGGACGATATACCATAAGCATCATATTTACCAAACTGGAACTGTTCGTTGTCCATCAATCTAATTGAAGCTGGAGCACATCTCTGAAAAATAATCCTTCAAATCAGTTTCTTTAAGAAGACTTTTTCACTTGATGTGGGAATGAGGGAGTCAGTGAGTTTAGTTTTACCCCACACTCAGCAATATTCCAACTATATGGCAGCAGTCTGTAAATAATCAAACCTGGACCAGACAATCCAGTGACAAACAGCACAAGCATCGATCTATACAACTGGAGAACGATGACAGGTGAACCAAGTCAGCGAGCTTGACCACCCAATCCTGTTAGTCTCTTACAACCACCATGGGTTACTGATGATCAGTTCTACCTAGTATCTTCAGGGGTAGTGTGGAACGAGGAAATGTTAACACAGTAGGTAACGTCACTCCATAAAACCTCCAGAAGGAATCTGTATAAGCTTCATATACCTATCTTACACAATGAAGCATGTGTATCAAATGTTACGTAATACATGACTTTATGTTTACACTGACCACAAGCAACAAGCTGTTTTGCAGAATAAAACAGTTCCTCAAAATTAGAGAAAGCTGACAGCTTGAAGTGCTGTATAGTAAACTTTTGTAACTTGCTTCCAATAAATGTATTTAGATTATATTACCATCAGCATTATAAGACGTGAATGACTTTTCAGTCATGGGACAGACACTTGTAATGTTTCTGCTTTAAGTAAAGGATCACAGTTATAGCAAGCTCAAAGTGACCAGAAATTTTAGTTTGTAATAACTGCAGAGAGTGGTACACATTTTCACAACAATATGCAGTAAGTAGCAGATGTAACTGCTGTTCTTTATATCCGTCTGTTCATTGTAATCCTGTTTCTTATACATTCTAATTACCTTCTTTGATATGCAGGGAAATAAGGTCCTGTATTGACAGACTGCAACATACCTGTCTAGCTATTTCCCGAAGACACTGCACACCATATTCAAAACTAGGGAACACTATAGAGCCATACTTCTTACAAGGCGCCAGAGGTCGGATCTTGAGCGTTACTTCGGTAACAACACCCAGGGTTCCTGGACAACAACACAACGTTACACACTGTGCTGTCAACATGCAAGTCAACTATAGAAGGCCCTGTGACATGGTTACCACAAAACTAATTTTGAAAATGTCAAGATCTATCTAGGATCCCAAATTAAATTCAGATTTAAACAAAAAATTCAGAGTGTATTTAGCTTAGTACCATAACACTGTATTTGATGCAAAAATGATGCTATGCATGACAGTCATGTCAGGTCATTATCATGAACCAGAGTCAGTGTCCTAATGATGAGAGGTATAGACCGTGGAATTCCTGAGTGAATGAGGAAGTGAGTGTCAGGAAATGTCTTTGTGTGAGTCAGGGTGTATCAATGAGTGCATGTGTCAGTGAGTGTGCAAAGGCGTGAGTCTCAGTGAGTATGTGAGTGTCAGTGAGTGAGTGAGCAAGTGAGTGAGTGAGAGTGAGCGTGACTGTGACTGAGAGAGTGACTGAGAGAGTGACTGAGTGTAAGTGTCAGTGAGTGAGGCGTGAGCAAGGGAGTGAGTGTGTGGGTAAGTGAGTGGGTTTCCATAAGTGAGTGAATGAGTGTCAGTCAGTGAATGTGTGCCAGTGAGCGAGTGAATGAGTGTCAGTGAGCGAGTATCAGTGAGTATCAGTGAGTGAGTGCGAGTGAGATAGTGTCAGTGAGTGAGTGATTTAGTGTGTCAGTAAGTGAGTGAGTGTCAGTGACTGCGTGTCAGTGAGTGAGTGAGTGTGAGTGTCAGTGAGTGAGTGAGTGTGTGTCATTGAGTGTCAGTGAGTGAGTGTCAGTGAGCGACAGAATGTCAGTGTGAGTGAGTGAGTGAGTGAGTGAGTGAGTGAGTGAGTGAGCCAGCCAGTGAGAGAGCAAGTCAATGAGGGAGTCAGCAAGTGAAGGACTGCTACAAGTGGTTGAAGGAGGACAGCAAAGATGTAACCTTCTGATCCCATGATAAAGTGATGCAGGTCTGGCCCAGATGACATTCTGGGCACTTGGCAACTCTTCTGCAGAACACCCCGAGGAGTCACAAACGTCACATGGACAACCTAAGAAAAACACAAATACAAACTTGCATTATTTTATACAATCATGAGCCAGCTATTTTGTGTACATTTCCTTCCTTTCACTTTGTCTTACAAGTAGGCAAAACCAATTTTGGAAAAAACGTCTACTTATCAGCCAATGAAAACATTTGTCAGGCACTGCTGTGTAGTAACTTTAGGCCACAACCCCAGTCAATCACAGAACATGTGACTTAAGCATTTTCACTTGAACATTTAGATACTATCTACAAGCATTGGGAATATTTCCCTCTTGGACACTGACAACTAAAAGTTTTGATTTTTTTAAATTTATATGCCGAACACTCACACCATCTCTTTCTGTCTACTTACCTCCAAGACAGGTGCTGTTTTATGGTCACAAAATACTTCATCCCTGTATTCTACTAATACCTTAATAACATAATTAGCAAGTTATAAATTAGAAGGGTACTCACTATATCCTCAATATTTCCGTAGATATTTTTCTTCATACCCGATGCTCGTGTTGCCACCCAGCCTCCAAGCGAACTAAATTCCATGGAATCTGGTTCATGCCCGGTGCAGTAGCCCTTTGCTGTTAGCTGGTGATGAAATATCAGAGATTTGTTATTATTTGTTATTCAATGGAAGGTCATTTAAAGAGTAATAGATTATAAAACAAGAGGACACAGTCATCAATATCCCCCGCATTACCTCCAATTTCAGTCTAGGTCACACTTGCCATGGAAATGCCAAAAATATTTTATTCAGAATTCCAAAACTAAAATCAAAAGGCACCAGTACACCACTAGACCAACCTATGCTTAAAGTTTGGTGAAGAAATATTGAACGGTTTTAGAGTTTTGCTCTGGAATAGATAAATGTGCACTGATGGATTTTAATACCCCCCACAAAACGCATTGCAGCGGATAAAAAGAATGGCACCACTGTATGAACCTCTTCATTATCTCTGAATGCCAACATCAACTCACCCGTCTCTCCAGATCCTGCCCAATAATGCCTGCCTCTGCATGACATGTTAGGTTTTTCTCATCAATCCACAGAATCTTGTTCTGAAATGAAACATATCTTCCTGAAACTAATCTGAACTGGTCTGACATGATTTGAAAAAAGTTCCCTGAAAATAAAACACAGAGATGCTGTTTTCCCTGAGACTGATTTAACACTGTTCCATCAGCGATCAGATCTTTCATGCACCATGATGAGAATAAAATTCAACTTAATCAATAACTATTCCTAGTGCTTGCAGGTTACATTGGAATGACTTTCCATCCAACCAGTGAAAGCATTATTTAAGCAACAGCCCAAATACAGGTCCCACTGTGTTTTCTAATTGTGCAACCCTAACATGGCTAACAATAGGCCATGCAAATAAAAGTTATGAGTGAGTGAGTGAGTTTAGTTTTATGGCACTTAAAACAATATTCCAGCTGTATGTAAATGATGATCAAATCTGGATCAGACAATTCTGTGATCAACAGCATGAACATTGATCTATGTAATTGGTCAGACTTGCTTACTTGGTTGACACATCATTGTATCACAATTCATAAAATGATGCTGATCACTGGATTATCTGGTGAGGACTCGATTATTAAGAGACACCAGCTCTATAGCTGGAATACTGCTGAATGCGGCGTGAAACAAAGAACCAACCAATCAGATGTCTTCACATTTACACAACTCACCATTTGTGATGTGTCAAGTGAGACAATCATTCTTTGTTCATCTTCTGGACATTCCAAAGCTCCTGACACACTTGTGCCTCCTGAAAAGGACAACAGACATATAACCCAAACAAGTTCATTTAAGAGCATTGTCAAAGTATTGTAGGTAGGTGAATAACAAAGAAAGACCAGGATCTGACAGTCACAGATTGGTAGTTCAAAAGTTGAGAGAATGTGATAAACTTCTCGATAACCTCCAGGGCATATGATCTAATAAATCTCCACTCGCACCCTGGATGCATCTATGGCGCTGCCCAAAAATTTACCTCCCTAGAGTCAACAAAGGTAGCAACCAAGGATAGGTTTGCTCGCTGTGCAACTCCGATTTGGGGAAAAAATGATACAGACAAATCAGCAAGTCTGAAACCTTCAAAATATATGAGCAAGGACTCCTTATACCTCTTTCAGAGTACCTCTGCAAAAATTGTGCTCCCAAGTTGAATTAGTGAAAAAAAAGAGGCAGAAATGAGCTATGATAGAAGCCTTGTGATTGGTATGCGAAAATTCCCAGAGCAGACAACTGATTGGATAAAAAACCCAGCAAAGGTAGGTAATAAAATTATCGATCCATGCCAGAGATGCATCTAGGGTACCACTGCAAATTTAGTGGAACATATACTGGAATCGGAGAGCATCAAAGATGGGAAGAACTTAGACCTGCTTCCTACCGAGTCTAGCAATACACATATCAATCACAATAACGCCATTAATCACAAACCACAAGGCTTAATTTCTTTAATTCCACTCGCTGTGTCAATCTGTAAAAACTGCTAACGTTCCTCTGACACAAAACACATCTATTTTCAACAGAGTCTGCTACACCAAACCTGAACAAACATAGGCACAGGACTGGATACATTTAGAGTGTGTAGGTGAGTTTAGTTTTACCCAGTCTTTAGCAATATTCCATCAGTATCATGGGGGGCACACCAGAAATGGAATTAAAACGTGGGGATTCTTACCAGGGTCTTCTGTGTCCCTGGTATCCTCAGAAAATCTTATTTACTGACTGACAAGGACAAGAAGAAGGTTGGACACTATTTTTTTGTTTTTAGAGAAAACATATATATATATATAGGTTTCATTTGAATAAGATGTCTAGTATGTTGAACACAATACTGGCAATGAATCAGTGCTCAATGTGGAAGGTCTCAAGAGCACACTACCTCCAAATGGTATGATGACAACATTGTGCTGACATGCAAGGTTGACAATCTTCACAACGTCGTTATGGCAAGCTGTAAAGATAAATATCTGATTAAGAATGGCAGGACGAGTAAGTGAGGATGACTTTCAGCAGTTTTTCAATATACACACCAGAGACAATAATGACAAGAAAAGCTCTGTACCCTTTCTGGGATCAAAACCAAGATCTTTAGTGTTATGAGCAAACACTAAAACCATTTGACTAACCCACCTTCAGTCTAAGATGATGAGAACAAAACCATTTAAGTACTGAACACAATCTACCAATCTTACTACTGCTCAGTTAACCGTAACTGAAAGCATAATTCAAAAGATCAATTCAAAGTTCAATGAATTTTCATATTAGCCTGTTGAAGATTCAGTATCACTGATAACTGTGTAAAACAATGCTCAACAACACTCATGTAAACATGTTTTCAAAAGAGATGAAATTTAAGAAGCCGGAATGACAGACTATCTCTTTGAAGAAGTCTGAGTTGAAACAAGTGATGAATTAGAACCTACAAAGAAATGTCGCTATCACAGCAATAAAAAAGTTGTTCATATATATATTCTTATCCTTCTTTACTGCCTCAACTTCCAAATGCCTCTTAAAGAAGTTATTGTAATTAGCTATGAACGCCATCTCAACTGCATGTACTTACAAGGCCACACCACAAAGTCAGGTATTCTCTTGAACTTGCCCTCTCTGAGTACAAACATCTCATGCAGCGTGTGTCCTAAAACCAACATAGCTCAGAAAAACATTGTGTCTTGTTTAACGGCAATTATCTGTGATATTTACACAAAACATTCAACAGTTATCATACACACAATCAATCTATAGGCATTTGTTCGCAATGTAAATAAGGTGACCTTAAAAAAATTTCAGCCCACCATGTGCTCTGAAGAGTCTGTCCTGACAGTCGTCAGAGAACTGGATGCTGCATCTCTTGAGCTCAGACAGGAAGTTTTCATTCTTGATCGGTGTGGGGATATCAGCGGCACTTATTTCAGGCTGAGGAAACACATGAACACACTCCATCAATAGATGATCACAATCAAGTCAGGCATACAATACACACTAACATAAATCATCAACAGTTAATTCCGATCTAGTATATCTCTATTCTGTACAATCGGTAAAACAATAACATTGTATTTGCTCGATACTGTTCTCACATTGCCAGTCTATCACATACTTTGATTACTTTTTACATTATTCTTTTGTACTTACTAACAGGGTTCCCAAAGTTTTACTCTATTTTCCATCTCCTTTTAGAGCTAGTGTTGGCCCATATATATCCTCTTACAGTTAACATGGTAGATGAGAATTACTTTTCTAGCAAAAAGGGCTCTTGAAACAAGATTATAAACAAAACAATAAAATCAATTTCAGGTTGCTAATGTAATAATTTGTTTTAATATTTTGTGAAGTCTAGGAGTGTTCCATTTTGTGTGTGTCGCAGTGGCTGAGTGGGTTAGATGGCTGACTTTGTGTGCTGGTGATTAGATGACTGACTCTACTAGTGTGGGTTGAATCACTGATGAGTAAATGAGGGAGATTAGTTTTATGCAGCATTCAGCAATATTCCAGCTATATTGCTGCGGTTGTAAGTAATTGAGTCTGGACCAGATACTCAAGTGATCAACAGCATATGCATCGATCTGAGCAGCTGGAAACTGATGACATGTGTCAACCAAATCTGCGAGTCTGACCACCCTATCCCGTTAGTCCCCTCTAGCGACAAGAGTAGTTGCCTTTTGTGGCAAGCATGGGTTGGTGAAGACCTATCCTGTAAGGTGCTGTCAGTTTGGTTAAAATTCCAAGAAGAAACCTCCTTAGAATTGGGACCCAAACGGAAGTGCCTTGACACAAACTCATTCATCCAATTGACTTTGCATGGGTTGTTGACAATAGTGGCACAGAAATGTCAGAAACGGTAGCTACATAAAGATGTCATCTAGAAGTAAATTACAAGGAATATTTGTGATGACGTTCCAAAAGTAATGTGCATAAGGTGAATAAGATGATATTTTCAGTACGAAAACCAAACTTATCACATTTTCAAAGAGAATTTTGGTGTGCAGAACCGAAAAAAAAAAATGAAATGCAGTGTACTCACCTGGGCTGGAGACTTATGCTCCAGACTGATGCCAACAGTAGCCTTCATCCAGTCCCTGAGAGCGGGCATAGTGCTGCCACTCAGCTGGTATCTTCACGGTGACAGAAATACAATGATTGTCATTACATGATATTTTTGGAGCTTAAGTATCAGTTACGAGTGACTTGACATGGCTCTCAACTTCATTATTGTCTCAACAGCTGTGCTTGCTTCTGATACACCATGATAAGCAAATGCCTTACTAAATGTTATATATCATCTAAACTGAAAGAACAAAGAATTTGAAATTAACAAATCAAATCATTTCACTGAGCCATCACATGGCTTTTACAGAAGTTTCAATCAAGTGGCTGTAGCAGGCAAAATGAAGGAGCAAATTAACTGTTTTGACCAAAGTCTGGAAATATATTAAACAATATCTTCTTAGATGTATTTTAGCACAGCAATAATGCAACGATTATCTAAATTTAAGTAGTAGAATATTTTGCTGTCAGTGAAATAGATGAACACAGGAAATAATATCCTACAAAAACCATGACGATCATGATGACATGCCTTACATTATTTGACATTTCTGCATTAAAAAATATTTCATTTCATTTGGGAAATTTTTATTGGACAATTGCCTTAACAATGTAATTTTCTGAATAAAATTGATATTTTATACTTATCAAGACTCATTTTTATTTGCTTACCTCCTCCCTCTATGCAAAGAGAGTGGAACACTTGAAATGCCTTGAAGTTCCCTTCTTTTCAAGTGGATGTACAATCACACACACTCACATGAAGCCTCCCCACATCGGTCACATGACTCTCTGCGCATGGACTCTCAAACATTTTACTCTGCAGAGCATCTTGGTCTCAACAAGTCATGTGATAAAGAGTGAGATTTTAGATATACTAGTTAGTTTCTTCCTCCAGCTAGAACCATTTGCTTGACAACGACATTAGTATCTATGTCGAAACGTCGCACTCGCTGAATAAAAAAAGTTGTATACCCATCAAGCATGGTCGTCATTCTTCATTGTCATACCGGATGTCCAGGCAGTTGATTTTTTGGAGATAAAATCCTATCAGTCCTTGGTGCGCAATCTCACAATGATCAGTGTCTAATCTTGTATGATTGAAGTCCAAAGCATGTGTTTCTAATATACAAGCTGCCTTGCTATTGGTGGTTGTCTGTGTCAACAGTTCGAAGGATGCCCAATTGAGAGTTCATAAGTGTAACTGGTGAGATGGTGAAGCATAACATTAAAGTTCAAAGCTGGTGCCTTAAATCTGCATTGTTGGTCTTCCAGATTGAACGAGCATATGGGGTGAATAAAACCGGCACTTTTGTCAGCCTGACCGCAGATCTCCTGGTGATGACAGCTGAGTGCCACTAAGTAGGTCGATAGTGTAGAACCTTTAAGTCCTCTAGTATGCTGTAGGTGACACAAGTAGTTCTCTGCTTGAGGATGTGTGGCTTTTGTTGCAGTGAAGCCCTTCTGCTTGGTATATGTTTCAAATCGCAGCCATTTACGAGTAAATCTACATACAGCTAAGGTGACTGCCTTCGCCGCTGAAGCGGAATATCTGTATCAAGCAGACTTTGATACGATCCATACGTGTAGTTGGAACAATGTCCGAGGGCTTGTTTAGTGTACGGATGGACAAGTAAGTTCTTCCATTCTGGGAGCCTCAGTGATGGTTGTCAGAGTTCCTCAGTGAGTACTGGAAACCATTCCCTCTCTGGCCAGTAGCCATGATGAATGTCAGTTGCAGCATCATCGTCTATTGTATCTCACTGATGGCCTTTGGTAGTACAACTGGAGGCGAGAACGTGTAAGGGTTCATTCCTTCCCATGAGATGTTGAGAGCGACTGTTGCCTAAGCAAATGGATCTGGTACTGGAGATGCGAATGTGGGTATCTGTTGAACCTGGTGGCAAATAGGTCTATTAGCAGTGATCCGAATGTCTGACTGATGAGTCAAAACATGATGTATCCACTGTGTTGGAGATGGTTGTAAAGCATGTGATATAACATCTGCCATGATGTTGCATGCACCTGGGGTGGGGCATGCATGTGAGATTCAGGTCGTCGACAATGTCGAAGAGTTCAAAGATTAGCTGTAGTAGCTTGTGAGATCATGTTGACCCTTGCTTATTTAAGTAGCTACTGTGGAGTTGTTGGCGTGGACCATCAGTAGTTTGTTCCTCAATGTGGTCTACCATTGTCATACTGCATTGATGACAACTTTCATCTCCAGGTGGTTGGCATGCAGAGTGCGTTTATTGCTCACCCAAATTCCTGCTGCAACCTCTTTGTCCAGGTGGGCACCCCAACTTTGTAGCAAAGCATCTACGTACAGATGACTGTTGCAGTTAAGCTTTGTCAAATAAGTCTATGCAGTGTTGTAATGAGCGCACTTGTAATCTTTATCTTCGTGCCAAATGCAGCACTTAAGTGAGTAGACCGAGAAGACACTACCTCTGTCTTAGTGGTAATGGAGTGAGTAAAACTTGCTGTATCATGGCATGAATCTTGTCTTAACACTTTTGAGTTGTGAACTTGCGTCATGATTGTGACGTCATCAAATCTTCCTGAAATTCAATACCGTTCTGTATACGCCATGCAAGAACGTTTCAATCAGCTAAATATTCATGAAGACAGTCGGTGAGGTAGTATGAATGGGTACTCGCTTCATCTGTAATGAAGAAGTTGAATCATTTCATTTTCAGAACATTAACACTATAAGTTGTGAGCGAGCTGTCCTCAATGTGAAGGGTATTTATAGCTGACTGGTATTTGTGGCAAAACTGTCATATGTTGCTGCTGGTCTCCTGATAAACACCATTGATTCCGCTGTAAGAGGACCTCTTTGCCTCGTGAAGACAATCAGATGCTGCTGTAGAGTGCTACCTGGGTTGAAATTGAAGCCTTTCTAACAATGAAATGGCTGTTTACATCTGTTGACGACTCCCTGACTCACAACCACGGGTGTTGTCTTTTGAAGACCAATTAGACTGCAGATGTGACATCACCGGTGTTGCAGCTAGATGATCAACGTAAAATTTTGAAATAATTCAAGATTGTAATGGACATTTCACACACAATAGATTTGGACTACATATTTATAACTGTATTTCTGCATGCACTCGTACAAAAGCTAACGCAAACACTGTTGTCCAGTACCGGAGATATCAGCATAATCGGAGGGAAGGTCAAGATGTCATGTCATCATAGATCATCTTGCAGTTGAGGGCGTCATAGGACTCCTTCGATGGTGAAGTGAGGTCTAGCCCAATGTCTGCGTGCATCCCTGGAGTGGTCGTCATTCCGTGAATGTTTCCATGCAGGCCTGTGTGTGGAGACCATACCTGACAAAGATGACGAATGATGATGGCGTCTGTGATGATCGGGGGATGCAGTCAGTGCATCCTCGCAGCTGTAACAGGATATGCGTGAGTGAAGAATGCATCCTCTGTGGATGAAAAATGCATCCTCTAAACTACGTCAAGATGATACAGCTGACGGTGAATGCCTCCTTCATCTGACGGACCTTTTGCAGCTGTTGAATCGTCACACAAGGTGACTGTAATAATTGTTCAAATGCTGCAGTGGGAGAAGCATCTGAGTGAGTCTTGAATGTAGACGTTGTCGATGTCTGCATTGAAAGTAGACTCTCTTAAGGATGCAGCGTCATTGTACATGCAGTAGATGAAGGTATAGTAGATGCTGCATGTTGCGCTGAATCTCTGAAGCTCAGTACCTCAGGTAGTAGGAATTGATATTCGTCGGAGATGTCTCATTTGTCGGGAGGAACAATATCATCACTGAAGGACTATGTAGAAACGTTGTTTCAGCAACGATCTACTTGTATCTAGTAGTTGAAGACTCGTCTTGGAAGACGTAGATGACTTCAACACTTTGGTTAAGATGACATCAATTCTGATGATAACCTCTTCTGGGACTAGGATCCAGTCTCCATATTATTCCGATGGCATCTTCAGGGTACATTTGGCAAATTCACTATAAACCTGAATATCAGCAGTAGTTGCCAAGTTCACTGAACACGGGAAGAACAAATAATCATGCAAGTAAGACATAATAATACGGAACAGCCACAGACAGCCATAACCTGCACCAGGAGCACGATTTCATCAGTGACAATGTAATCCCACATGATGAAATATATGTTCAAGAACATAAAAAATCCGTAAATTTATCCACAATTTCATATCATCATGATAATTAATACAGACCAAAGACGTATAAGCAAAATTTTGTATAAAGGACGGATATATGACAGGATATTAAACACTGTATAGGGACTAAGTTGATTCCAAGCGTCTTGTTGGGTGATGGAGGAGAGAGTGACAAACAGGGCTGATCGAGTGACCAATGTGGCAGGAAACGGGGAGCCTTCCTGTGAGTGAGTGTGATTGTACGTCTGCTTCAAAAGAAGGAAACTTCATTGAAGGAGGAGATATGCAAATGAGCAGGATAAGGAAAAATTACATATTTTCTTGACATGGAACGAAATACAGTAAAATTTTACCTCTCCCCTGAGAATTGTACATGGCCATCTTTGTTGATAAGAAACTTGGAATCTTTGTAGCCCCAGCCATTCCATTTCAACAATTCCTGTCTGAAATTGAAATTGAAACAGCTATTACCTCACCACTCATTGGCTTCATATGATTATGGCTGCAAACTTGATTGTACTGATGTTTGGCAATATTCTGTCCGGGAAACAAATATCAGTACACGATGGTATGATAATTTACACATGAAAGTTATTGTTTTCATATACAGAGGAGGACACAGGACAAAGAGTAAATGAACTCAATGATATGCGCAAAAAGCCTTCAAATATATTATGCATTTACTTAAAAATAGACATAATTGTCGCATACTGTCAAAATGGTTACAAATAAACAAAATTATAAGCATATAATCGCCAATCAATACAATATTTTGTACTTGGGTTTAATTCCCTCGAAAGGAAAAAGCTGTGATGCTGAACCCAATCAGAGCTGGTGGGATTACACTCAAGAGTGACGAAGCTTTTTCACTGGCCGCTGATTCATTTGCCAAAACGCTTAGCTGGCTCTATGTTTACAGTTAATAAGCCCAATTAGTGTTAACTTCAAATTGCATATGGTCAGTGATTGAAGTTGTGATTGCATATTGACATTAGCAGACAGGCAGGCAGACTATAGGTGTCAATAAACCAGACATGAAGTTTTCTCTGTGACACTGACAGAGTCTGCTCATCACAATCAACATCAGTTTTTTTGTATGTAATGAGTGGTTAATTTACTTGTTTGTGTAGACAAGCAAGATTAGACTACTGCTCACGGCCTCATACTCCAGGCAGGCATAGTATTTCAAGCTCCACGAACCTATGCACTGTGCATGCCTTATGAGCACAGTATAGTCATTGAAAACACTTTTCTACCCAGTGCTGGGGCAAAATTAGTGAATTGTTTGAACTCTGATTTTGCTGGCTTTTTTTCATTGTTTTTTTTTTCAACTTTTTACGTTGAATTGTCATTTTTTATGATGTGTTTCGGGAAGTGCATAGCAAAAGGTTATTTGTTATGTAGTGAGATCTGCATCCACATTGGCATGCTTCTCTGAGGCTCTGTACACAATAGCATAGTCATATGCACTCAGTATTAGTGCCCATCTCTGCATGCGAGCTGCAATCATTGCTGGCACTGGTTTTCCAACTGTGTATATTGCTGTCAAGGGCCTGTGATCAGTTATCAATGTGAAATGCCTGCCATACAGGTACTGGTGAAAGCGTTTTACGCCAAATATGCTACCCAATGCTTCCTGATCAATTTGAGAATAGCCTCTTTCAACTGCCGACAAAGTTCTTGATGCAAATGCAATGGGTCTCTCCAATCCATCACTCATCACATGTGACAACACAGACCCATCTCCATATAAAGACACGTCACACGCTAGCTGTAATGGACATGAAGGATCATAATGACACAGAACCTCAGAACTAGCGATCATAGCTTTGCATTTGTCAAATGCTGAATCACACTGGGAAGACCAAACCCACTTCCTGTCCTTCCTCAACAGGTCATTCAAAGGGTGATGGCCTGTTGACAAATTTCTCATGAAACGCCCACAGCAGTTCACTGCACCCAAGAAGGACCGAAGCTGAGATACATTTTCCAGTCTTGGTGCATCTTGTACAGCTCCTGCTTTGTCCTGACTTGTATGCAAGCCATTTCCATCAATCACATGTCCCAAGTACTTCAAAGAGTCAAAAAAAAAACTTGCATTTCTGCCTTTTAACTCTCAAACCATAGTCCTGCAATCTCTTCAACACCTGTTCGAAGTTTCTGAAATGTTCCTCATCATTTGCATCGGTCACCAAAATATCATCTTGGTGACACAAAACTTATCAAGTCCTTGCAATACTTGGTACATGGCTGCCTGAAATACCGATGGTGCTGATGCAATACCAAATGCCAATCTTGTGTATCTGAACAACCCCTTTGCTGTGTTGATTGTTAGGTACTTCTGACAATCAGCATCCACTTCCACTTGTTGATAGGCATGAGCAAGATCTATTTCAGAAAACTTCTGTCCTCCTGCAAGTGTGGCAAACAAATCTTCAGTTTAGTGTAGTGGGTACTTGTTAATGTTAAGCACTGGATTCACTGTGGATTTGAAATCCCCACATATCCTAATACTTGAATAACCTTTGACCACTGGTGCTATAGGAGTTGCCCACTCACTGTGATCAACCTTGACTAACACACCATTTTTCTCTATCCCTATCTATTTCTTCATTTACCAGAGGTGGTCCCTCCCTCTTCACAACATGTAAATCAAGTTTGTGTACATCTTTGCCACTTGTAACATCAACTTTCATTATTCCAAAGTCAAGAACGTGCTGACCTGTGTAAGTCTTCATAGGTATTTCCGACTTTTGTAATTTGCATCCTTTGAACTTCTCCTCAAAAGTCTGTTCATTGATAATCAAATGCCTCCACCCGGTATCGAACTCGAATTGCATGTCCTTGCCGTTGACATTAATAGTCACAAATAACATCGGCACCTTTCTCTGGCAAAGCATACATATGACTCAAACAATACGCATGGTCATCAGGATACAGGTTCACTGTCAATCTCTGAATCAGTAGCTCTCATGCAAGAATTGTTTACGCCGCCATGTTTGTTCACTTTGACACTCCCTGCAGATGAAAACCGTTAACTTGAACCTGGGTCATGACCTGACCTCTGACCCCTACACACAGACTGCAAATGCCCGCGCTTGTTGCAGTTCAAACACACAGCGTCTTTATGCTTAAACGCATTTGCGAGATAAAAACTGCTTCCACATTGAAAACATTGTTTGTTTACCACTAACTGATCACGTAAACGGTCATTCAAAGTGTCTTTGAAATGGCAATTCCGAGAAAGTCCTCTCAAAACCACTGAATATTGCAAAATAGCCTCGCTGTCAGCTTGCATCCTCTTATGAAATCTGTATCTCTCCACTATCACGAAATGATTCTGTAACTGACCAAGAGTCTCATCTTGCGGTTTTGCCGGCAGAGTAGATGATTTCAGCACTGCATAAGTCTTACTTCCAATCATGAACCAAAATCCTGGCACTCCACGAGCAGCATTGACATCGTTATTATCAAAGAATAACTGCACTTTTTCAGCATACGATGCCTAATCCCCCTTGTTTTCATAAAAATCCCAACTTCACTGATGATGCCCGCCATATTGAAAACTCACTGAACAGTTGACGTTTTCCAATGTCAAACTTCAACGTTCACTGCTAATGATGAAATATTCATTAGCAAAAGTACTCTGCACTTCCAATATGACTACTAGAAATTCCAATTGTTATCCTTGTTGCCACTGTATTGTACTGACTTGAACCTTCTGAATAAACACATAAAACGGTCTGGGGGTCCCCACACTTTAATCAACTGGTTCCAAGTGATTACATATGCCCACTAGCAAAGTCATGACATCAATATGTGACGCAGTCATGTCATGTGCTCACGTGCAGATGCGCAGGGATGTAGATTCAGAAGGTTCAAGTCCAGGCCCCCCTAAGTAATTGAAGGAATTACAGCAAATTTGAAGGAATTGCATCTCAAATGTAAACAAACGCAGCCCACTCGCGAAACAATTGCAGCGATATCGGTAATTTAGCGGTAATAACAGAAATACATCGGCCCTATCGGAAGCAATGTCGGTAATACTGGAAACACGATTGGCCATCTTCGGAGATTTTTCGGTCGCGAGCGGAAACTCACGCAGCAAAACATGGCGTCGTTGGAAGAAGCGCCCGTCTCGGTGAGATTTGTTTTTAGTTTCTGCTATTACATTTTTATACTTATCCATCTTTGACCACCCGTGTTGAATGCGTTTAGGTATGAGGTGTTGTCGGGGCCAAAGCTTATGTTTTTAGGAAAAGATAGTCACTCTAGGAGAGTGTCACAAGTCATGCCCCTGTAGTTTGTTTACATCTGAACATCGAAGTCGTGCCGATGATTACGAACGTGCGCCAGATATAACATCATTTTTTTGTAAAATGTGTTTAAATTTGTCAATTGCACTTCGTAGCAAGAAAAATTATGGCTCATAAGCTTCTTCATGGCGCACGTTCATGATGTTCGTAATCATCGGCACGACTTCGATGTTCAGATGTAAACAATCTCCAGGGGCATGACTTGTGACACTCCTCTGCAGTGACAATCTTTTCCTAAAAACATAAGCTATTGCCCCGACAACACCTCATACCTACACGCATTCAACGCGGGTGGTCAAAGATGGATAAGTATGAAAATGTAATAGTAGGAACTAAAAACAAATCTCACCGAGACGGGTGCTTCTTCCAACGACGCCATGTTTTGCTGCGTGAGTTTCCGCTCGCGACCGAAAAATCTCCGAAGATGGCCGATCGTGTTTCCAGTATTACCGACATTGCTTCCGATAGGGCCGATGTGTTTCTGTTATTACCGCTAAACTACCGATATCGCTGCAATTGTCTCGCGAGTGGGCTGCGTTTGTTTACATTTGAGATGCAATTCCTTCAAATTTGCTGTAATTCCTTCAATTACTTAGGGGGGCCTGAAGTCAGTACACAACAATCAGAATCTGCAAAGTGTTGTGTTTTACATTGCATGTAACCTTTAAAGAATGAGAGTTAAGGTTAACTTTAGTAAAGATTGTTTCGTGAAAGGAGACCCAGTTCTTATGATTCTTGTCATGTGATTTTTCAGATGCTCAGGAAATATTTTTGTTTTCTTGCTAATGACGTAAACAACTGTATAGTATTTCATGCACTCACCTTGAAGATCACTTTACCAAAAAATCATCCAAATATATACAAAGATATTTTGTGATGTCACTGTCATCGTTCGAACACTATGTTTAATAAATATAAAGTATAAATACACAATCCAGTGACACAAGATACTGGAGTTTAAGGGTGACCCAACGCAATTCGACGTGTCATTTTCTTAAAATACCATATGCACCACCAACAAATTCAAATGTTAACAAACCATTAACAAATGGAAAATTCGTTTGCTTCGATTTGTTCACTTACTGACTAATGGTCTATCACCGTTGCAGATCACGTACATGTATTATGTAACATAAGACATACTCTGTTTGGTTCATTTAAAACATACATGACACAATTTAAGCCGATATGTAATACATCCAAAAATGTGATACACAATGCAGTCAATTCAGTTTGTATGGAGCTACGTGACAAGCGTGCAGAGGTTTGCGTTCACAAACAGCTTAGTCGCCGAGTGATCACATTCAGGCACGCACCTGCGCTTGGGAATGGTTGGTGCCTCTTCGCCGACAGTAACTTTGTTGTCACTGGCGGCACATGTCTGAAGATGAACTCCCTGTGAGCGATCACCATTATTTGCGTCGACATTTTGTGATTTAGAACCAAGTAAATGCCCCGAAATAACAGCAAGCCGGTGTTTTGACGCCATGTTTTCCCTTCGGATACGTTACACGCGAGTATTTCGATGGATTTTTGTTTGCAAATTATCTCCCTTGTATTGGTTTTCTTCGCCACATACGCTACTGTCATGCGAGGCGCGAGTGGGCGTGGTTGTTCACAGGTCAAGTTTCCGAACGGGTGATAAACTTGGCAAGATGTTACCTACCAATGAGTTTATTCACTTTACAACAAATGAGATTCAATTTCAAGCGTCAGCTTTTGAACAGAAACCTTGGGAGAAAAGTATAAATAAACTCAAATGTTATTGAACAACTATATGCAATTATACACTGTCTTTTATGTAACACAAGATTTATAAGAATTATCAAATTGGACTAAGTACTGGGTTATCCTGTTTTGTTTTGGGAGAGATCGAGGGCAGATTATCTGAGGTCATTAACGATAGCTCCTGACCCTGCATCCTATTTGATATATCAATAGGCACACTATGTAAGCACACATGCTTAATATTGCCATTTAACATCCCATCTGCATTCGGAAAAAAGTCCACGGAAAAAGCATCGATAAAAAAAGTACTAGATACGCCCTGATTTCAACAACCACTAAATCTGTTTTCCCAATAACAGGACGTTTTTCCGGAGGACATTTTTCCAGTATGTTTTTTCCGAGGACTATTATCCCTATAAGCCATATCCCATCACCATGAGTAAAATGGATTGTATCATGTTACCAGAAATACGGCTTAACACATCCAGTAGCCGAAATGTGTAATCATCATAAGCCACTATACGCTGAGATCTCCGTCAAACAAATATGGATGATCTTGTAGCTAGTGTACCGACGTTAGATTCTATAGAGTAACAACTTAATAACACGTGAAATATCCGTGTTGAAATCTACATCTTAACTACCAGAAATAACTTAATACAGACTGAAGAGATATATAGCTGTCAAAACTGATGCAAACATAAACCTATATACCATGTCGGCGGACAATGTCATGTGATAAACTGGTTTTATGAGATATAGCTTCATCGAGGGCAATAGGCAATGATCAGTGACATAGGCCACTTGTTTTAAATAATAATTGCTTTGCATAGCCCACTTTTCCAGCTATACATTCTGCTCTGTGGTGCTTTACACGTTAGAAGTCACTTTGCTACAGTTTAGTCAGTAGACGAGGGAAAAAATGTTTTGAGTTTTTTCTAAAACGTTGGGAGAGTGTCATTGCTTCTGACTTTAAGGAGTACCACCTTCAGCAGGGCGGGAACTGCAACTAGGAGGGCTCGATCTCCAGCCTTTGCTTATGTTGATGGAACAACCAGTTTCTCCTTCTGGGCACATTGTAAGATTTTGGTGGGTGGTCATTTAGGCGAGGGTCGGTCGGGCAGCCTAATGGTTAAAGCGTCCATTCGTCGCGCCAAAGACCAGAGTTCGATTCCTCACATGGGTACAATGTGTGAAGCCCATTTTCTGGTGTCCCCCGCCGTGACATTGCTAGAAAATTGCTGAAAGTGGCTTAAGACAAATCTCACTCATGATCACTCATTTAGGCGTTGACGTTACATATAGTCATCACTCGCCTATTGTTTGGTCCAGACTGGATTATTTTCAGACCGCCGTCATATAGCTGGACTACTGCCGGGTGCAGCATTAAACATCAAACAGCCATTAAATTGTCGACTATATAAAACGCAAGTGAAATAGTTTTTTTGTCGTCCAAAGAAATGAAGACACAGCGCGCCATAACTTCGCTATCTGTGCCGCGCCATCTGTAAACGCATTGGAGAATAAGGGAGTATGCCCACATTGATGACCAAAGATAAAATAGTTTGGTGTTGGAATCGACATTTAAATTAATGCAGGCATCTTTGAATGTCATACTTAAGGCCAGATACCACACCTTTCAAATGACAAAATGCTTCTCAAGTACTTGTTGGTTTTAATTAGCTACAACTTCGAGGTACACGCAGGGATTAATTACTACTGTGTTAATAAGTAAAAGTGTAAATGTTGTTAAGTCATTTGCTAGGTATTCTACGATTTGCGTTTATTTATGCTGACTTGTAGCACAATCTAACGATTTCACCTGAATATTGGTAATCAATGAAGTCGTGTGTATATGTGACCGTCTCTGCGTAAAATACTAGGCTGGAGTGAGTGAGTGAGTGAGTGAGTGAGTTTATGTTGACACTGCTTTTAGAAACATTCTAGCAATCGTGCGGCTTGGGATATGAAAAAAAAAAGATTTCGCGCATGGTACCCATGTAAGGAATCGAACCCGGACCATCGGACAAATTGACGAAGGCTGCGTCCTACTTGTCTGCGTTGAATCATATGATTAATTTTCGTTTTAAAGTATTATATACATTCTTTGCTTTCGGTGTCAAGTTTAATCACGTGCACTGAGTATGCATTTAGTATGTTTTTCATGAACAAACGAACAAATAGATATATTCTGCATTTTCGGACAGTTGCTAAAAAGTTTTGCTTGAATATGGTTTCGCGATCTGAATGGTTTTACGTGTTTCTAAAAAAAATTCTTTTTTTTCTGATGTCATTGTGTATTTACTTTTACGAACAATTAAAAGGCCTTCGAAAATGCGTTTCCAAGGATACACTACGTAATGAATGAAGTGTGACTTTAACTGCTGTAGGTGCAGTCATCTGCTGTAGGTGCAGTCATTAAAACCCGAACTACTCTTAAGACATCAGTCACATTGCCATTGTTATCTCCCTTGATGCGTTATTCTCACCTGTTCACGCGCGACAAACTGCTACGCGCCATACAACATCTGGACTCCTGAGTTTCTTCTTCGACGTGGACACAAAAATCAATGCTTGATTGCTGTGCAACAGCTTGTGGTCTCCCAAAACCACGGGCAAGTAAGAGTTACCTCCCCTGATGCGCAAATCCCATCTGAAAGTATTGATTATTTTCTTGGCACTGTTCGATGCTTACGCCATTAATAAACATGTATCGGCTATGGCTGCCAAGTGCATGGTGATATTATCTAGACTGTCTATATTCGTTCCGAATGCCAGATATGTATAGTCTGTTGGGATGCATGTTTCTTGTCTGAATTGTCTGCACTTCTTTGGATATTTGGTCTAATGGCATTGATGGTTGACATTCCTCTTCTGTTCCAATAACGACCCGAAGACGAATTTGGTTGAGTATTCTTTCATAATTATCATTTTGCATGTGATGTGCTTGGTCTTTTCTCATTTGCTTTTGTTGACATTGGCATCATGAAGATTGGGACCTGACCAAATGTATTTTTCAGACATGAACTTGGACAGACAGGTCAGATAATAAATCTGAATGTGATTCATTGGCCAGATTAACCTAATGATGATGCTGTTATTGTGATTATGATCAGGTTAAATATAAGTAGCCAACAAGTTAGTTTGAAAATCATTTGGGTTCATCTTACAAAGCATAATATTCTAGTGTGCAGAAATGGCCATTAAGACGTGTAAAACGAGGCTGATAGTGCATCCTGGTACTTTGGCATTGCAGACTTGTCCATGATGTCAGTCCTTGCTTTTTCCAGGCCTTATTAGTTTAATTGATCGAGCAGGCATAAAAATATTGGCATGATAAACCCTTAAATCCAACAATTTCTAAGTTAATGTGCTTTTAAGAAATATCCTAGCAGAACACCATGTCATATGGATCCAAGGGAAAATGTTAGAAAACATTTAAGTGTAGCATGCCCCACATCATCATCATCATCATCATCATCATTAATCTATCACAATCACAGTTTGTTGTTAGATGAAATCGAATCAGCATCTTTTTCTGCTTTGTCAGTGAAATATGCCCAAACTAACCACATATCACTTAATGATTAATGCATCAAATTGTACAGAGGTTTATGGGCTTACATTGGACCCAGGGTTTGGAAATATCCCCAAATTTGTATGTAGTATTTCCCAGTTCATGTAATGTCTGATATCTGTGTAGATATAATTCCTGTATTTGTAATTCACTGAAAACAGAACAAATAAAAAGGATGAGTGTTCCAATATTTCACAGGATGTGTTATCAAAATATCTCAGTTTTAGCAATGTAGCAACTACAAAAGACCAAACACAACAAAAAGACCAAAGACCAACAAAAGAAAAAATCATGTTTACCCAATTAAGTGTTTATCTAAAATAGAATCCGAGTCTGAGTAACGCACAGATTTTGTATATAAATCTTATGTTGGAATCCAAGATGCAAATATGTGGATATTTGGCAAGAGTACAACAGATATATACCACAAGTACTACAGATGTTATCTATCTGAAAACCTATAATCAGAGACCATATAATAGATTATATGGTCTCTGCTATAATTGAATGAATATATGAGCCTTTCCAAAATTTGCCAGTCATGATTGTTGTATTTATCACAGATTAACCCATGTTTCAATTATTAGGTTATGTGAATTGAGGTTATGTCAGTTCATAATAAATCAATTTCTGTAAGATTTCAGTTATTTTTAACTTTCAGATTTGAGACTTATTTTTTTCTTTTGCATGTTGATGTGCGTGCAGTTGTATATTTGTTTTTTGTTCAGTAAGATGATATGAGCTTTATTTGGTGAGCTCAGCAGACATTAATAACCAAGGACAAAAGTTTTGTGTAAATAACATGTGCATATAGCAACATGATGCATGCCCTGCTGGTAGAAAAACCTTGTAACTCAAGTCTTGATTGTACAAATGTAGCTTCAACAATGTGATACATGTAAAGTGTAAAACTGGTACAAAGATTGTTTATGTTTTGTTTCCTGAGATGAATTAGAACAACATATGTGAATTCATACAAAATGTCATGAGTTACCTGCCCTTGTTGTTTGAGGAACCAGTTTGGAATTGGGACTCATGTGTTGTGACAGGATATAGGAACATGTCAGAGTGAGCGAGTAGGCTTTATTCTGCTTTTGGCAATATTCTAGCAACATTACATTAGGGTATATGATGCATATGCTGTGTGTGAGTCTTCATATAGCCTAAGCTCACTGAGATACCACTCAGACATTGTATACTTCATTTACCTTACCAGCTCTCACTTTATCCTCCAAGTACAGAAGGCCATGTAGGTTTTGGTATCAAGAAGTACATACATCAATTAACGTTTACAGGTATGACACATTCAGGGATTTACATTCCAACCTTAGATTCGGTATCAGCATGGACTCTGTCCTAGCCAATGGATACTTAATGATAATTTGTTTGAGTGGTATTCTAGAACTTTTGCGGGGTGGGGGGTTTCAAACCCACCCTCTGGATAATCTGTTACGTTCTCGCAACTCTATGGATGCTATGTAGACTCACTAACAGGCAATAACAAATGTGAACAGCATGTGTTTACTGTCCACAGTTCTGCCCCTGGAAAAGGATGATGAGTCGACGTCTCCCCTCTCAGGACAGCTTTGATGATGACCTTGGCTCTGGGTCAAATACAGCAGCAGAGAGCCGGCGAGGAACTGCATCTCCAGCACTTCCCACCGCAGAGAGCATGGTGCAGAAACTGTCTCAGACTCTTTCCAAACTTCGAGTGAGTGAGGACTATCTTTCTCAGGCTGCCTACGCGGACATTAAATATCTGTGGAATTTGTCACGATACACGCCTGACAGAGACATGAGGTCAAGAGTCATTGGAGGATTTGGCAAAGAAAAGTTTGTAGATTTGTTCCAGCAAATCTGGATAGCTGCACAGAAGGAGGACGTCTTTGATTCTGCTGTGTTGTACCCATGGAAGAACTTGCGGAATTCTTTGTCGATTGTCTGGAATTGCTGTGACAGCTCCTTGGCAGTGTGTGAACAAATCACTGTGTCTGGCCTTCTGCCTAAGATGCTAGAGTCTTTGAAGGAGGTCTCAGCAACAAAGAACTTCTTAGAAAATGACCGAAAACTATATTATATCAAAGCATTGTTTGGAATTTTGCACAACTGTGTTCGAAATTATTCTGATTGTCATGCCGTTCTTATCAACTCAAATGGAATAGAATGTCTACATAGTTTTACTAATTGTTCCCATCCAATGGTAAAGGCAAAGTCTCTCATCATCATATCATACTTGGCGGATGAGGAACAAAATGAAGTGATAAGTGCAAGTTTGGACACACTGACATTTATAGTGAATATTTTGCAAGAGAGTTTGACATCAGTGGATCACTTCGCTGCCAAATATGGCATGAACGCTGTGGAGGTTCTGAAAGGTTTGAACAACATCGCTCACAATGACACTAACAAGGTGAAACTTGTTGCTTGTGGCATTTTGCCCTGTCTCCGATCTCTTCTGGCATCCGAATCCAACATGGAAAAAACACTGGCGGCAACAGGAATATGGACTCTCTCATTTGCCAGAGAAAATAAAACTATTTTGAAAGAGGATCAAGAGTGTATAAAAGGTAAAAAATCTCCATTAGTGAACAATGAGTATATTTTAAAGTAGTCATTGTGCTACCTTCGCCTGATGACTGTTGAAGAGTGTATCAGCTATTTTTGATAAAGTCAGGGTTTTACGTAACACAGAAATTTGCTTCGATTGTGTGCAAACATACACAATGGGCAAAGTTACTCTTATAGTACTAAATCCTTGGCAAGACATTATAGGCAAAGTGTGTGAAACCCATTTCCTGTATCCCCCAATGTGATATTGCTGGAATGTTGCTGAAAGCTGTGAAAATCATACTCACCCACCCACCCACTCACTCACTCACTCACTCACTCACTCACTCACTCACTGAACATGAAATATATAGTTCCTGTGATAAGCATAATTATTGCTTCCTAAAGTACAGTACTCTGTACTCATTCATTAATTATGACCTGCAGTTTTCCTATAAGGACCTTTGAAACTACTTTTTGTTTATTAGCGAGGACCCTGACATACTCGTATATATAAAGCAAGGTAAAATCCTGATATAATTCAGTCAGGTTGTTAAATGAGACCCAGACGAGCTATGTAGTCAAACATAATGGTACTATTTCTACTCAGAAGCCATGCCAGTTTGTAAGTCTGGCAACAGCTGGGCTAGCCAGGTGTGTTTTCAATTTCAAAAGGTTCACTGTGACACATCAGAGAGTTGTCAAGGCTTCATGTGTGGCAAGACTACAGCGAATGTCAGTTAATATATGAATTGCATTTTTTCCAAATAGTGTTGTTTAGTACTCATTATGTAGTAAGTATATTTGACTTGTATAAATGAGATACAGTTCACTGAGCAATTTGGCGAAAGTAATGATTTCTTTTACCATTTATTGTTTGTCAAGGGCACTTACTGGGAAATAGGAATACATCAGACCAGCACAGTGAATGTGTTTAGGTGCAGCAGGCATTTCACTGCAAATCCACTTTACCAGGTTTGTGAAAGGGAGAGCAGATGTAGGCTAGTGCATGTGCAGCGCATGATGACGAAAGGGATTCCACGTGTACCTGTACATGCCTTGCTTTCACCTGGTCGATGTTGCAAGTCGGTAATATTTGAATAACTTGGGGCCCCTTCGCTCACAATGGCTAGCGCCAGTGAATGACACTCATACATGTTAATGCAGTCAGTTGTCAGGTCGGTGCTCAACTTAGCCTTGTTTTGCGGTAGTGAATTGAATCCTGAAAGAATATTCAGCAATAATGTGGTAATCCAAGATTATGTCCATATTAAGAATGATTATATATTGAAAGCAGGTTATTTTATTACTCCAGAAACATAATAATCAAATGATTTCATTAAGAATCATACTGTTTCATTTTAGTGAGTGTGTATGGTTTTGCATTGCCCTTTGCAATATGCAAGCAATACCACAGTGGGAACACCAGAATTCGGCTTCACTCATTGTACCCATGTGGGAATTGATAAGAGTCTTTCATGTGATTAGTGGATATTGTAACCACTAGGCTACCCACCACCCTGAGTGAGTGAGTGAGTGAGTGAGTGAGTGAGTGAGTGAGTGAGTGAGTGGTGCTTAATACAGAAGTCCAGTAATGTCATCTAATGTTATTTTGACATCGGAGAAAAGCTTACATTTTTTGTGAAACAACAATCTTTGAAACATAACCAGGGTAATACATCTCTGAATAATAAAGGTTCTGTGTATACAGAACCCTGTGGAGAAACATGGTTAGCTGTCTATGCCTGCTTTATAAGGTGACTTAGGTGATCAGGCTTGGTGGCAAACAAACACTGTCAGCAGAACAGTGATGAAGATATATGTTCACAGGTCTGCAGAATCTTGCAAGGTGTGAAGAGAAGTCAGTCAGCCATGCAGCAAGAGGGGCATTATGGGAAATATTCCATGACCAACAGGTGTCACTAGATCCAGGTACAGTATGTTATTGGATTGTATTTGAATTAACAATTTTTATGTCATTGTGATTGACACAATTAGGAAGGTATATTTACTTACTCAGAACAATATTCTTTCATTAGCAGTTTGTATGAGGAAGCAAACATGTGTACCCATCACATATTGTAGGTTTGGACCAGAGATTTTTTTACCACCTCCTAATGCTTGTCAAATATTTTCGCTGTCTCTGTTTTTTTGTATGATTCTCTGAAAAGACAAAATGCTAAAGAATTATATATTTTATAACAGATTCTCCCTTTTTCAACCTCTTGAATTATGTGTCATTTCTTTGTAACCTTTCTCTAAAGACTGTTGTATTTCTGAGGATTGTCCCACCTACCATTTGACCAACTTCTGCCGACATTGTTTTGGTAACAAACTGTTATAAAATTTTGGAATTTGGGAGTATGGAGAAAGCAAAGTTTATTGAATGACACAGACATACATTACCTCTTTTAAGATGAGCACACATGACGTGATAGTTATTTACGTATGGGATATATATACTGCCTGATGTTTGTCCAGACCTTGAGGCCAACACACCACATGTGATGATCAGTTACCAATGGGATGCCCAGGATATCATGATAAAGGTCAAGGACAGACTGAGGCAAGCTGGCTTCAAAGTCTGGATGGATGTGGAACATATGAGTAAGATGTTGCTAAGACATTAAGGTCCATGATGACATGGGCCAACCAAGACAGTGTTCTTGACCATCCAATTCTGTTAATCACCTCTTACGACAAGCATTGGTTGCTGAAGATCATTTCTAATCTGAATCTTCACTGGTATAAGGCCCATGAAGACATTTGGCCAAACTTTCACCTAAATGATTAATTAATGGAAAAGGAAATGAAACATGTATAAGTTGCCTTTCTCCAAGTTCCCCCTGAGCAACTTCTGGCACTGAAATAGTATTCAGACAAATTTATGTTAAAGACTGCCATCACATACATAAATAAAAGATAATAGTCATTGAAGAAGAATAGTCCCAGAAATGTTAATACATTGAAATTTGAACTTTAACCTCTCAAAGAGTCAATAGCAACGCATGAAGAATGATCAACACTGTGATATCCAGCACTGAAGTGTTTCTGCAGGTGGGTCAACCCTAGAGGCCATGGCGCTGGCGGTGGAGAAGGCAGCAGTGGTCCTCATCTGTATGTCTGACAAGTATAAGCAGAGTCCCAGTTGCAGGACCGGTAACAATCTACTTCAGGAACAGTCCCTGTACTTCACCATTTTTAAAAACGTTACATGACTCACACTGTAACTTGCCCTTCTCTAAGTCCCCCCTGAGCACCTTCTCAATCAATCTCTTTTAATTCTTTTACAGGATGCAACAATATAGAAGGGTTATCATTTAACTGCCAAGTATTTAATCTTCAAAACATTTTGGTTCCATAATATTTAAACAAAGTTGTTGCACACAGTTTGACTTTGACACAATGTTGATTAGAATGGATGTGGTAAGAGAGTAGCCTGAGGACCATTTCAACCTGGCTGTGTAATACTCAATCTGTTCCAAAATATTGTCCTTTATAGAAAGTACTTGTGCTTTCTGCAACTATCTGTTCATTATACAATATATAACATTTGGTATGTTCTTCTCCAGAATCAGAATACATCTTTCGTCTGCGAAAGGATATAATTCCACTCCGTCTGCAGTCAAAGTTCGTGCCAGATGGCTGGCTGGGAATGCTTGTTGGGTCAAGGTTGTATTTTGACTTTAGCCAGGTAGAAATGGTCGACAAACAGATGGCAAAACTTCTCCGTGAGCTGGGGAGCCGAGGCAAAATCCGATCCACCAGCATTCATGACTTAGGAGATGGTGAGCACATGATGAAGAAGCTAAGCGTGCTGATTACGAGTTTATGGTGGATTCAACCATAATTGATTCTACTAGTAAATATTGGATCGCGACTGGTTAATTAAATGAGTGAGTGAGTGAGTTTAGTTTTATGCCGCACTCAGCAATATTCCAGCCATATGGTGGTGGTCTGTAAATAATCGCGTCTGGACCAGCAAATCCAGTGATCAACAGCATGAGCATTGATCCTTGCAATTGGGAAGTCAGCGAGTCTGACTAACCAATCCAGTAAGTCAGCTCTTACGACAAGCATAGTTGCCTTTTGTGGCAAACATGGGTTGCTGAAGACCTATTCCACCCTGAATCTTCACGTGTCTGGTTAATTAAAGTCATTCAGAAGAAGATGGAGATAAAGTTAAAACATTTTAAAAATCTAGAGCTATTATAATTTCATTATATATACTTCTGGTTTTCCAACAGAGTATGTTTATCTCCGTATTTAACAGACATGAATAGTGTCATGTTTTATTTGATGTGATGGACTTGTTACAGTCATATCAAAATAACTAGCAGTCGCAAGTCAGAATTTCATATTGTCATATAAAATGTGTGTCATAGGTTTAATGTTTAGAATTTCATGAGGTGAATGTCCATGAACATCCTTGAACTTCAGCATCGTGGTGTGCAAGCTCATTCAGCTTGTTGCTGTGTGTGTGATAATATTACTAGGAAGCAGTTAAACAACAACAATAGGGCTCTGTATATTGCATTATACCAGTACTTCCACTCCACACAGGGGCCTGCTCAAAGTGCTGCATCATTGCCCTGATCAATAGATCAATTTTCACACAGGTGTTAACAACCACTATTTAATCCTGTTGGGTGAACAAAGGCAAATTTCATAGTCCTTATTGTGGTGTTAAACTACACATTAAGGGACGTTCATGATTCATGGCCTGTAGGGTGATTATGGGTGTGGGTGGGTGGTGGTGGAGGGCAGGGGGGTTTGAGTTCACCCATTTTGAGTGGTAGGGGTTAGGGGGAGTCAATGTTTTTGTACATGTCATTCAGGGGTGTGACTCATTTACTTTGCACATACATTATAGTGGAGGGGGGCGGGGTTGGGAGGTGGTGGGGGTAGGTCTTTTTAAATTGTACATGCTACTCTATCAAAAGTGTCATCGCCCACTAGTCATGAATAAATAAACAAACAAACAAACACAAACAAACAAACAAAACCAATTTACGCTGTTATCATCAAGGATCATATACTATCATTATGGAACACTGAGGCACTATTTTAAAATTAACAAATTTTGTAAAGATTTCCTTATTGTAACTGATGTGTTATTTCAACATGACAGCATGAAATGTGTCATACACTTTGCTAATATACATATGTCTTCCCGTAGGTATGTACACATCATCCAGTGGCTCAAGTCTGCTGACTGACTCTCTCAGCCAATCAATAAATTGCTGGACAAGGAAGGAAGTTGCTGATTGGCTGTCAGCCACAGGGTTTGACCATGTGAAAGAAAGGTTCTGTTCACAATAAAATACATATGAACAGTTTTTATCATGAAATATATTTTATAAACTTTACTTTCAAAACTCCAAAGACAACTTAGACCGTAAGGTTAGATGAGCATCTCTTAGTGAAGCAGAGGGAGTGGGTTTAGTTTTACACTGTAGCTATATTCAAGTGATGTCATGACTGGGGACACCAGAAAAGGGCTTTGTGGGGAATCAAACCCATAAATAATTACAACCATTATATTCTTTTTCAGGTTCTCAGATTTTGATGGAGGCTTACTTTTTGAGATGAAGAAATTACAAAAAAATGCACCAGAGTTCTTCTACGCAAACCTCAAGTCAGAAATTGGACTAAAATTCTGTGATATTCTAAGATTCTCCAGAGCTTTGTCTATGCTGTGATATGTCCAAATGTGATAATGTGTGCATCCTAAATGTCAAACAAGTAACAGCTTTGCCAAAAGGACAACTCATTCAAGTGTTTGATGTGGAAATATTACTTTAAATTTGGTACTATCATTACCATCGTGTTGGGAAAGAATGTTGGGTTTGTTTGTATTCTCATTTTGAGACATCATGCTCAGCATTACTTCAGCAATTTTGTGGCAGTTTGAAACAAATAAGTTTGGACCTTACAATCAAGTGGTTGATATCATGAACACAGTCCGCACGGCTTGAATGAGTGAGTAAGTGAGTTTAGTTTTATGTTTCATTCAGCAATATTCAGCAATGGTCTGTAAATAATCATGTCTGGACAGTGACACTGTGATCCAAAGACAATCCAGTGATCAACGGCATAAGAATTGATCTATACAATTGCGTGACGTGTCAACGAAGTCAGCAAGCCTGAACACCCATTCCCATTAGCCGCCTCTTACGACAAGCATGGCTTACTGAAGACCAATTCTAACCAGGATCTTCCCAGGTTGCATGGCTTGAAGACAAGGACATGCTTTCACCTATGTCATTGAACGTGAACCATTAGGTCGCCTCTTGTGAAGAGTTTAGAAACCTGGGAATCATTTCCGCGGTGGAATACCACTTAGAGGAGAATGTTCTGCTGCAGTATCATGGGTAGGGATTACTGGATTTTACAACACGAGTGAAAAATGACATCATACGCAGCACTTATGACATCATATCAAACATGACATGTACAGGTGACAAGCGAATATAAATATATAAATACCTGTAATAAAAAATACTTAAGAATTACAACTGTGGTGATATTACCATTGCATTAGTTCTGTCTTATTGCATGGTCTCTAATGCACAAGTTGTGCCATCAACCATGGCCATCCTCCACTGCTCAGGCTTAAACTATGCACGAGCACATAAGGTTAGCACCACTATTTTCATATCTTGATTTCACCATTGAAGATCAGAGATACAAACTATAAATGTTTATGACTGAATTAGCCTTCCAAAGATTCTTCAACCTAAGATTCTCAAGATATGACAAGGAAAACGTTCAGCAACTCCATTTCCCTACCATCTGAATCTTGAAAATCAAGTTTCACATGCCTGGTTTCACCAGTCTGTTGTGAGATTCTTCTTTCACTTTAGAAATACAAAATCAGTCATGGTGAGGAGAAAGTTAATTACCGCTGAGAGGTGGCAGGTGATAGGCATGAAAAATGCTGGCATGTCATGCAGGGTCATTGCAAGGGAAATGGGTCGTCATCAAGGCATCATCACCCATTGAGTTGCCAAACATAATCAAACCAATGATGTCTGTGACAGTCATAGATCTCGTTATGATAGTTATTACTGAGTATCCAAAGTAGCAGATCACAAAAATAATGGGTCGTGCTTAACTTTTGTGCATGTGTATACACAGCACCAAGTCAAGCCTTAACTAGCGAGTTGTGTCTTGTTCAAGCATCATGTTCACAGTGTCTACTACAACTATGTTCTAGTTTGTCAAGCATGAACTAAAAGCATATACATTTTCTTTTCAAACATCCATTGTTCTGTTGTGACAGCATCAACAAAAGGTATATGCTCTATCTTGTCCAGTATAAACTATGTAGCATGTGTTCTGTGAAGTAAAAATTCAGCTTCTGTCTCGTCTTGCATTATGTTCCAAGTATATGGCTTCTCTGTACTAAAGACTGTCGTTTCTGTATTAATTGTTGAAGTTGTCACTTTCATTTCAAGAAAGACTTTCATGGGTGAAGTTTGATTCAGACTAACACCACACTTGATGTCTGATATAAGGCAGTGTGCAGAATATTTTTCCAGTTGAAAAATCACAAAATAAATTCGCAAACCTGAAATATGAGTTTAGACATGGCTTTCATCATTAAGCTGCTAATATGCTGAAAATTTTTATCAGGCCTTAATCCTGCATGATTTAAAAGTGTGTTATAAATTAACAAGTTGGAGAGAGTGCTGTATTTACAAACTGACCTCATGAAAATTTACCAGGCAGTCGGGCAAATGACTGTGGAGACTGGATCTATACTAGCCACGGGTTAGTGGGCCCCTGGCTATTTCACACACTGATGTAAGGTATGTTAGTTGGTTCTTGTCAAAGTTATGGGTTCACACTAAGTACAGTATCTAGACTGAGGCTGGAACTGGGTAAGGATTTTGAAACGAGGTCAGCGATGTGTGCATCACAATCAGCATGCAGGAGAGCCAAGCAGTGAGGGGTTTTTGTGATAATGCCGATGCCTGAGTTTGATTCCTCATCTGAGTATAGAGTATTGGGGTGGCCTACTGGTTAACGTGTGCTCTCATCACACGTCTGAGTTAGATTCTTCTCTTGCAGAGACAAGTGTGATGGCCAAGTGTCACCAGGTCTCCTGTCAACTTAAGCTAGGATTTGATTCCTCACTTGAATACTTGAAGTACTGTGGCCTAGTGGGTAGAGTGTTCTATCATCAAAGTCTCATTTGATTCTTCACTTGAATACTTGAAGTACTGTGGCCTAGTGGGTAGAGTGTTCTATCATCAAAGTCTCATTTGATTCCTCACTAGCTAGAGAGGCTTGGGGTAGCCTAGTGGTTAAAGTGCTCAATAATCATGCTGAAAACAGGGTTTGATCCTTTACTTGTGAATAGAGATAGTTGGATGACCAAGAGGTGAAAGACTTTGCTAATTCTGATGATGATCACATGTGACACACAAATAGGATAGAGAGAGATTACGCACTGGTTAAAGGGTCTGCTTATCATGACAAACACTTCATCTGAATCCCTAGTTACTTATAGTGGTAGGTGAGTTCGCAGGTGTTTATTCATCATATCAGAGACACAGGTTTGATTATGAACAAGGGTGCATACTCTGTTTGGAGTGACTTTAAAATCCCTTCTTACTTTCCATGCTGTGACAGTGTCAGAATGTCTAATATTGACTCAATAATTTTTGTCAAAACTGCTCAGGGCTTGACAGGAATTCTCCATGTTGGTTGCCTTTTCCATCATATCACAATATTGTCGGTATAAAATATCATTTTGTTCGAGAGATTATGATGGCATTGAGTTAGCAATAATCTCAGGTGTCTGTAAATGCAAAATTGCCTTTGTATAGAACATATTATTGTTCATAGCTGTAGCAATATATTTGCCTTTATAATTCCAGTTATGATTTTCCATTAGTGCTAACAGTTATTATGTTTGGTAACAATAACAGATGCATCTTGGTTTATTTTATTTTGTAGACCAGTTAACATGTGAATACACCATGCTATGTAATACATTATCACAGTTAACATTCTAAAACTACACAATGCTATGTAACCTGGTAGTTAACATAACAACTACACAATGCTATGTAACATGGTAGTTAACATTACGACTACACAATGCTATGTAACATGGTAGTTAGCATTACAACTACACAATGCTATGTAACATGGTAGTTAGCATTACAACTACACAATGCTATGTAACATGGTAGTTAACATTACAACCACACAGTGCTATGTAACGTGGTAGTTAACATTACGACTACACAGTGCTGTGTAACATGGTAGTTAACATTACAGCTACACAATGCTATGTAACATGGTAGTTAACATTATGACTACACAATGCTATGTATCATACTACAGTTAACATCCTATGAATACACACTATGTAACACATTACAGTTAACATTCCATGAATACATAATGCTTTGTAACATGCTACAGTTAACATTTAGAAGATAAATAGTGTGGTTTGTTCAATTTCCGGGATTCATTGGAATTCAGCATAGGCAAATTTAGTTTAAAACCGACGACATCAGTATGTGAATACACAATGCTATGTAAAGTGTTACAATTATCGTTCTATGAATACACAATGATGTGTACAGTGTTACATTTAACATCACATGACATGTCATGACTAGCATGTTACAGTTAACATTATGTTCAATATTAATGTGTGTGTATGCTCAAAAGAAATGTTCACACCTTTATTGTAAGTAGTTACTCACTGTTTTGTATAATAAAGAGCTTTCATTTACAATCTGTGTTTGTGATAGATTATAAATTTTCCGGGCCTGAAGTTCAAGGTCAATGATGACAATATACCCAAAGGGAGGGAGTTAGGTTTAAACTCCTCCTTGAATGGTAATTCAATTACATCGCATTGAGTAAGTGGTGGCAGAAAAGCCTGAAGTGATGCTGTTTAACCCCCTGAGCATGATGACAGACTTACAGAGAAAATTGCAGAGAACCAGGGTTCTTACCCACAGTCATATTTTCTGGCATTTAAGCAGGTTAGAAATGGTCTTCAGTAATCCATGCTTGTCAAAAAAAGCAACTAACAGGACTGTTGACATACCATGGTATCTCAGTTTCGCCGATTGATGTACATGCTGATCACTGGATTCTGTAACACAGACCGCCGCCATGTATATGGAATATTGCTGAATGCCGCGTAACACCAAACTCACTTTTTCTGGCATGCCTAGAGGACACAACTCTGTACAGCAAATTGCTCCGACTCCGATGACAGGGTCATTCTTGCACTTAGGATATTTTGCGTCAGAATAAACCCATAAAACAAAGAGACAACTGAGTCTTACAAAGGACAGCACGAACAATGAAAACTTGAGTATGATAATAAACTTGATTTTAATCCTATAAAAATCCAGACGTTTGATTCATGCTGTCATACAAAATCAATGACTTACAGAGTCATACACGCATAAAAACATGCACCAGAAAATCCAAAACCAAGGAATGTGGAGTAATGAGTTCAATGATTATAGCCCCAGACAGGCTTTCACACAGACTCTGAAACAGCCGTAAAGTTTCAAATGAAAGTGTCATGCTGTTGATGAAGATACTTTATGTACTGTAATGATTGTACTGTCAAGAACCTGATGATCATTCTGCACTTTCCAATCCTATAGAAACATATTCAGTGATACATATTAGGATACTGTCTACAGTGTGGACATTTAACTCTAGTAGATATTTGCAAGTACTTACAAACAACAGGTGCAGCCTTTCACCACCATGCCCTCAAGGCTTAAAAACAACTATCATTGTACATTCTCCAACGTAACATTTCCAGACCTTGACTGTAATCAATACTTCTTCTTATATCTCAGGATTATAAGACATAACATATACAATACTCTAAGGCATATTCTACCATGTCTTCAGTAAATACTGGATTGTGATTGGTTAATCAAAGTCATTCAGAGGTATATAATCACATTATTATAGCTCTAAATTACATATTAAAAACCTCATGCTACATGTTCAGTTTTAAATCAAACTCATAGCTATTATAATTTCATTATATATCCCTGATTTTTCATCACAGTATGTTAATCTCAACATAACATATCACTCTGTATTGAATGATGTTTCAAATATTGATATAAAACCCAAGTAACATTAAACCAAATATAAAAACACATAACAAAAGTCATCAGATAATGTATTCTCCCGGCTTCCACAATTTTGAAAGCACAAATCATATGATTGCTAAAACAAATCTCACAATAGTGACCTGTCAAACTTGAAACAATGAATTGGGCTTGGAGCTATGTATTTATATATCAGATCCTCAGACTAATATGGGACTAAATAGGCATCATACAACTGGTAAAATAGAATGTAATCTGTTGCAGAGACATGAACAGTAATGTGAGAAGTCCTGATGTGATAGCAAATTTTTTTTAAAATATATGAAAAAACAGGTATAACGTTTAAATGAAAGCATACAATTTTGTCATTGTGTGGGGGCATGAAAGCAAGCCGACAGTTTTGAGATTTGCTCTAAAAAAAGCACATGTCTGTGATAAAATTCGAAGTGACAGTCAAACTTACTGCTATAGAAAAGGAAAAATCTGAACTTTTATAACATCCATAAACGAATAGGCACTAGTTGATTGCGAGTGTTTAATGAAAGTTTTACAGATATGATCTAATGGTCATGGCAGAGACAGTGGGTGAGTGAGTTTAGTTTCACACCACACTCAGCAATTTTCCAGCTATATGGCAACGATCTATAAATAACTGACTCTGGACATCAACATCACAAGCATCGATCTGCCCGATTGGGTTGACATGTGTCAACCAAGTCAGCAAGTCTGACCACCTGTTTCAAGAAGAAACAACTCATACAATTTTCCTTTTTCAAACACTCTTGTACCCCATTGTCCATAACAATGGCTGGTCAGTTTCTATGGTTACGCCTTGACGACCATCATAAGTGTTGGAAGTGCTGATCAGGTCACCAAACTTTAGGGCCTGATTATCTGAAACATAAATATCCTTCATAAAGCAGGGTTAAACACCTCACAAAATTTAAGCAGGTTTAGTTTTAACACTGTTTTAAACAGCATTTCCGTTCTAGAAAAAGCATCACACTCTTGTGTGTGGCACACAATGCAATATTGAACTGTGTGATGATCATTTAATCCTGTGACTGACATGATGAGCTTTAATCCACACAATTTGGATATGACAGGCAACAACCAGTGACTGATACACTGACCTATGTGGCCAAGACAAGATAGATAGATAGATAGATAGATAGATAGATAGATAGATAGATAGATAGATAGATAGATAGATAGATAGATAGATAGATAGATAGATAGATTGGATATTTATATAGCGCACATATCCACGCACTAGTGAATGCTCAAGGCGCTGGTATTTTTCCCTCGATCACCGGATGTCAATTTCAACAGCACATCGTATTTCAATCTCAACTCCCTGGGGAGTATACAACTCTTGCTGCCACTAGGCGCACCGAGTTTATTGTGGCTCTCTCATCCTAACGAGGTACCCAATTGACAGCTGGGTGGACTGGGACACATAGTCACAGCACTTTGTCCAAGTTTACTGCATGTTGCTGTACCTGCAACTAGGTGTATACACGTGTTCATGTGGCCACCATCTGGTCATATACCAACGGATTCGTGGGTTCTTTTAAGTGCACAGGGTTGTGTACTGTACACTAAGGGTTGTGACAACACTGAAAGAGTCTGCACACAAAGTTGACTCCAAGGTTTTTACACCCGGTCACAGGTGGGCTCGATCCCGAAACCTCAACCTTGCTGGATCACTAGCCTAGTGCCTTAGCCAGCTCGCCCACCATGCCCCATGGTTAAGTGTTTGATAGCTTGAGGCATCTAGGCATGGACAAGGGAGGCAACTCTGCATAAGTCATAATCTACTCACTCAGATTCCACTTCAGTCCAGCGGTAGTCACATGTTCACATGCTGCACCCACAGGGATCAAGCCACACCAATCCTCCTCCAGTCCAGTGTCAACTTTCAAAATGTGCTTGCCCTGGAACAGATCGGTAACTGTCACTGGTACCAGAACAACCACAGTGCCATGTCAATATCTATTGCAACTGTTGTTTTTTAAAAAAACAAACAAACATATTTTTGTCTTCAAAATATTGTTTAAGTGAGTGAGAGAGTGAGTTAAATTTTATTGTCACATCGGCAGTATTTCAGCCATACTGTGACGAGAACAATTAATTTTATACATTGTACATAGTAATTAATGGTAATTGTAAGAACTGTCAATGAAGGGCAGTAAAAGAACTGGATTATCATAGATTTGAATTTATAACTAGTAATGTGAAAATATTGCTTAAGCAACAATAAATTATTGGTAATAAATATATACAAAGGGGCTACTTTATATATACAATCACTTTATATCTGGTATGTGCCATACTCATGTTCAAAACTGTGGTGTGCGCTGTGTGCTCTGTGTTCTGATTCATATTATCATCCTCTTATTAACAGACATCCATAAACTTCTTTGAAACCAAATGAACTTTACTGGCTGCTGCTAGCCCAGGTTCCCATGTCTAACAATCATGTCCCATGTCTAACAATCATGTCATGTCTAAACTGGATTAATCAGGGTGTTTTGAAATAAAAAATCTACAGAAAAGTCAGTTAAAAAAAGACAAAGAAAACAGGAGCTGCCGACATTTCTCACAAAACAATACCTGGCCGAGCAAGCAAGCAACAGAGCCTTCTGAGATGAGTGTGACTGGCTTCTGGGTGAGAGATTGAGCTAGGTACAATGTATTGACATTGGCGAACAAGTGATCTAATCTGCCTCCAAATGCACCGATTACTGTTATCAGGTCATACTGGAAGAAAATGATAATCAACATTCATTAATCAGCAGGTGGTAAATAATGTACAGCCAAAGTATGTACGGCCAAAGTATAAAAATCTAAATGCCATCACATACACTGGGACAGAGCTCCAGATAACCTGCACATTTGCGTAAAATATGCTATAGAAAAGTTGAAATATGCAAGAAAAATAAATGCCAGCATATGAAAAATCAATAAATTTTTATGTCTACGCTCTGTAAAATAACAATGCATGTTTATCCAATGCATCAAAATCATGCTGTGTATCACATCAATTCAAACCAGTAAAACTTTCAGTCTAAGTAAACTTAGTCTCAGTACTTTTTGTTACACTCCATTACTGAGTCTAACAAAACCAAGTAGGAGGTCATGTCAGGTAACCTTTGAGACTGACCAGTCAGAACACAGCTTATCAAATCACGGAAGTGGACATTTGCACATACCTTTTGAACTTCTACTCAGAAAGGTTTGCACCTGAATGATTCCGAATGCTATTTTCTGTACAATTGCTACCAGGTAATGCACTTGGTACACGCTACAATACTATCAACAGTGAGTAAGCAGTCGCTGAAAATGGTGTTTTTGTCAATATTCAAGGATGTCAGCTTAAGGAAATATTAGCTAATGGTAACGTTGTCATCAGAAAGCTCTAAGCATACATACTGAAGGTCAAATATGCGGATTATGTTATATGCGGATTGTGTTATGCGGATTTAAACAGTACCCTAAACAGTAGTCGCCTGATTGGTTAAATCTGTTCGTCCTTCTTGCGTTTGATTGGATGGTCATAGGTCACTCAAAGGTTACCTGATGCGACTCCTACTAGGGTTTGTTAGACACAATAGTGGAGTTTGACGAAAAGTACTGAGACTAAGTTTACTTAGACTGGCAGAACTTTAAACTTTCACCTCTAAATAATCATGATTTATAAAATTCTTGAATAATTCTAAAGGCATCTGAAATATGCAACAGATGTTGAATACCAATTGTGGTTTGTAAGCCCTTCACTGATTGACCCATTTGTAAATAACAACAAATCAAATAGCGACTTTCTGTAAACAAATTAAAAACCGTGAGCAATGATCTAAGTAAAATATCTAGTTTAACGCCTTACAAACAGCAAAAAAAAACTTCATGAGAGGATTGCTAGTTGCAATAGTAAGCAAGTACTGTGTTTCACAGTCAGAATCAATTGCAGGTGATATTTGAAATGAATGTGTATCATTAGCTATTTGCGGTGTGGAAGTGAAACAACACAATGGGAACAAGGTTTTGAAACAAGAGTCATCAGAAGATGACATATCCCCCGGTCCCTACATATTTGAAAGGACAAATCATCTAACAGTTACTAATTGTGTTTTTAGACCAAGTCTGAATTGTTCCCCTGGAATTCATGAAAAATATATATGCGATATATCTGTAATAAAAAAACGTCACCATTTCAAGATTTGTCTCATATATCTGCCAAGATCTTTTGAAAGATATGAAATGTTTTCTCCGGAAACGAAGTCAGCAACGTGTTCATGGAACCGAGAAAATGATACATCATAAAAACCTGTAAATACCAAAAGGAACCACTCTGCTACCAAGTAACACTGACATATATTAAGAAGTTTTTGAGTTCTGCTCCGGAGACAGAACACACCTCTCATTTGGAGAGTAAGTCCGAAACGTTTCCATGGAAACCGAGAAAATTATAAATCACAAAAACCTGTACATAGCAAAAGGCACCACTTTAGGTTCTGATTGATATATCTACCAAGTTTTCAGAAAAATATTGAACGGATTTTGAGTTCTGCTCCGGAAACGAAGCCCATCCCACCATAGACTAACACCAAAATGTTCCTAGGAAAAACAAAAAAAATAAAAATGCCCAAAATCAGTAAATAGCAAAAGGCACAACCATAGGCTGAGATTACTATATCTATCAAGTTTGGTCTAAAAATATTGAACAGTTTCTGAGTTATGCTCCGGAAACAAAATGATTACGGACGGACAGGGAACGGATGGACTGACGGACGGACGGACGAGGTGTTGACTATATCCCCCCGCATTACATGCCGGGGGGATAAAAACCAACTGATAGAGTGAAGACATGGCTCTTATATCATTAATTAGCCAACTTGGTATCTAGTATTACACCAAAATGGATGAAGACGCTAAGGCAAATAATATTTGTTACAGTGCACATGGGTAATGAGTGAGTGATTGAATGAGTTAAAGTTTATAGTAACAATCGTAGTCTTTCAGCCATATTGTGACTTGAAATAGTTACAAATTCATGATAACTGCGCAAATTCCAAAAACCTGTTGATGAAGGACAGTAGTGAGTGAGTGAGTTTTACGCCACACTCAGCAATATTCTAGCTATATGGCGGTTGTCTGTAAATAATCGAGTCTGGACCAGACAATCTAATGACCAACAACATAAGCATCGATCTGCACAATTGGGAACCGATGACATCTGTCAACCAAGTCAGCGAGCCTGACCACCCCATCCCGTTAGTCACCTCTTACAACAATGAAGGACAGTAAAACCAACTAGTATATCACAGTAACAAGAAATGAAATTAGCATATATCTCTATAATAGGCTTTCAAATTAGGAAATTACAACATGAACAAGTGTTTGCCACTAATATGAAAATAAGGTCAAGGTCACTAATATCAACCAATGTCTGCATAATCCCCCAATGTAGGTTGTCACCAAATTTGACGACATTGGGTATAACAGTTCATGAGACATCCCGTTAAAAATGTCATGGTAACCTTGAAAATAAGGTCAAGGTCCTTTAAATTGACTTGTAACTGCAAAATTACACAATGTAAGCTGTCACCAAATTTGAAGATACTGGTTGCATTGTTTTATGAGATACTGCATTAACAAAAGTTTGAAAGTAGACAAATTGTTGAGGTCACACCGAAAATATGATCAAGGTCACCCAAATCCACTGGTGTCTGTGTAATCCCCCATTGTAGGCTGTCATAAAATTTGAAGACAGTGGGCACAACAATTCAAAGATATGACGTTAACAAGAGTTTGAAAAGTTTCCAATGAGTCAGGGTGACCTTGGAGATAAGATCAAAGTCCCCTTAATCAACTGGTGTCTAATCCCCCAGGTAGGTTGTCATCAAATTTGAAGACATTGGGTACAATAGTTCATGAGATATCACATGTAAAAAAGTCAGGACGTACGTACAGATGGTACTACACATGGATGGGCTGAGGATCACCAACAACTGAAGGTAGATCACCACTCTAGTGACCATGGGGACTTACACTACTTTGGCAACCTGCACGGACCCAAACTGGATTCATACAATCCCTATGGTACTGATATTTAGCCATGATAAAACAACAAATATTCTGCAATTAAAACCTGTGTACAGCTAAACTGACTTTGAAAGTTTTCAAAGACTACACATGGGTAGAGCTATATAAGTTATAATTTGGCATTGTAACTGTGGATTTTGTCTTACTTTATTGTTGAATTAAAAATGTAGCAACTGTTATACTTATTTGAAAAAACGATGGTGGGTATCTAACAGCATAACTACCCACTTGAAATTGGAAATACTCACTTAGTTTCAAAAGTATGGGTATCACACCCACACAGTCAAAAGCTTTTTCTGGAGCTCTGGAAAACGTTTTTTGCTGTGAGTGTGATGTTTCAATACAGATACTTGTAATGTTGTCAAGCATATCAAAATGTCACTAGCACAAAATGAAAGAAGTTGTTATCCATAAATATAAGTTTGTTCAATATTGAACTTCCCAACTTCTAAAATGCCCCTGAAAGAATTTACAGGAAAGTGGTCTTTTTATAATCGAGCCTGTACTAGACATGTGTATTGATCAAACCAGTCTGCGAGCTTGACCATCCGAACCAATCCGTAAATCTTATGAATGCTTGACTGTGACTGATACGTATTGTCCATTTACATCCTATTTCCTACTCACGAAAGTAAAATCTGGTATTGGTTATTATGACTGGTCACCGACATTTTACAGTCCTGGCTAAATGGATTCAGATTTTGTTTTAAATGACACCAATAATATCAAAGTTTGTTACATTTTTAGGAACTTAATATACTAGAACACTGGAAAACTATAGCATGAAATATTTTTTACACACCAGTATACCAGCAACAGCCATGAAATCCTACCAAGGGTAAAAAATATTTGCTACATAGGCTATTATATAGAGGAATAAATGATTTCATTAAACTGTGGTACAACTCACCTTCAAGTCTTTTGTTTTGTCTACGACGACCCGAAGACATTTACTGAAGTCAGTTTCATCCTGGTCCTCAGTGACAACTACACTCACTCCCTGACAAAACACCAGACTATAACTCAAATCAATGCAAACACTGGAAAATTAAGTAAGCAACGTGAGTGAGTGAGTGAGCGAGTGAGTTTAGTTTCTCGCCACACTCAGCAATATTCCAGCTATTTGGCAGCGGTCTGTAAATAATCAAGTCTGAACCAGACAATCCAGTGATCAACAGCATGAGCATCGGTCTGCGCAATTGGGAACTGATGACTGATGAAGTCAGCAAGCCTGACAACCCGATCCCGTTAGTTGTCTCTCACGACAAGCATAGTTGCAGTTTATGGCAAGCATGGGTTGCTGAAGGCCTATTCTACCCTGTGACCTTCACAAGACAAAATTAGGGACACCTGCAGTTTACAGGTCCCTGCCTTCGGCAGTCACCCGGAAGTAGAAATGTATTCTATACTAACGTGTATGCGCCTTTGGCACGACCTTACTGCCTTTGGCAGTAAGCGACGCGCGCAGCACGTCATATATAAAAGAAAAGCATGTGAGAGCGGGCTGATCTCCATTAGGAGGCATTTCATATGAATTTAGAGGTCATTTTCATGTTTACTGGCAAAAGTTTAATTTAAAACTTCGTCTAAAAGACGAGAGTTTTAAACACGAATTTTAGTAATGCTCAAAAACATCAATCCAATCGTTAGTAAACAAAAGGAAATCCTCATGACGTTCCTTTCCTCTGATTGTTCCAAATAAGGTAGTGGGTTACTAGGAATGCCAAAACTTGAATGAGATGGGATACGAGCATGTGACAGTAAATCATAGTAAGGAATTTGTGAATGCAGAGAATGGTGCATGCACCAATATATTTGCAAGTACGTGGAGAGTGGTGAAAGCATCCCTGCCCATGTATGGAACTGCGAAAGGATTGTATGATAGTTATTTCATGGAGTTCATCGTGAGGTAAAAATATTTACGTCGTTTTGATGATCCTTTTGTTACATTTCTTACGTTTATCTGCTGTGCGTTTGACCCCAGAAAAACCATGCATACTCTAAAATGATTGAAATTGAAAATAAAGAAAATGGTGTTCAGGATTCGGATGAATTTAATGCAAGTGGAGGTTTGTTCTTGTAATGTAAGTGAAGCGTTTTGATATTAGACATCAGATAAACTTACCTCTTTTTGTTTAATAGGAATTGAAAAGAAATGATAAGTGATATGTAAAAATAATGAAGGGGGGCACCTGCCCCCCTAAAACCCCCCATTCTGTTGAAATATGAGATTGCAAAAAAATCGGAATACATTCGGTTAGCACTGGGAAATTGTATATCGTGATCTTAAAAAATGAATAAACACTGCAATTGACAATACCATGACATAATACTGACCCTAAAATAATGTTGAGGAATGAAGGTCTTGAGCTGATTCTCGATTATATACCAAAGGTAATTTAATAGGTCAAACAAGGCCATAAAACAGCAGCAGTTATTCGCCGGAGTAAACAAAAAATGGCGTCAGCGTTAGTGCTCGCTTCGATGTAAATATGGCTTCTGCGCATGCCAGTCACGTACACATCCGGGGACCCGTAAAGTGCAGTTTAAGTAAAAGAAAATACCATTGCCAATTCTTAGTTAACAGTTGATAGTTTGTTTACTGATGTTGTGACCAGAGACCAAACTGAAGTGTGTGGTCCCTGCTATGATCTATATAAACTGGATATAAACTGGATACATTATGACAACAATATTTGTGCAGCATGGAAAGATATAAATATCCCCATCAAAACTGAAGTTGTTTAGATGTCCTTTTTCTTAAATACAAACAACATCATTAACACTGGAAAGGCATCTGGACACAGTGTGATATACAAATTTGCTTGCCTGATAGAAAAACACACTGGACATGGACATTGTGCAATGGGTTATTTCCATCCCTGATATACCCTTTTGTTTCTTAAATAATCCACAAGACTCATATGCCACCTATATTTGAAGGTTTAGTATAGAACACAATTCAAGAAGATGGTCATGGATACTTACTGGAGAAAGCTGACTTACATAATAATCTAAGCTGTCTTTCAGCCATCAGTAGCGATGCAAGACTGTTCAAGATAAAAGAACACATTACACAATAAAACTCATTTTACCTTGTTCTGGTAGTAGTCAAGCACAGATTTATGAGCGGAATCAAAGTCCCCAGTGATAATGTTGGGCATGTAGCTGTCTCGGTCATCCCCCATGGTGTTGTACAATCTGTTGGAACCACCATCTGCACAGGCTCGGTAAATAGCTGCAACACATTGACACAATACTTCAAGGAAATGTATACCACTCACTGTTCATAGGCATATTGTATTTATGGTATGCTAATTTTGTAAAATTGTCTTAACATATTGAGGCCTGGCCAGTTGACCTTGAAATCACTGATCACTTTCAAATTCCACAACCTCACACATGCAACAGTCTTATTTTCCATAATTTTGATTCTGAAAAGGAATCAACAGAGCAGCCTCAAAAAGAAAATCTTAAGTGGTATATTACAGTGGGGGGTAATTCTGATTTTACAACTTTGATTTATTAGTTATAACATCTTTATCTTTTACGACAATGATGATGCCAAGATTTCAGAAGCTGGTTGGACTGTAGAAGTTTAGCCCAACATAAATTTTGCTAGCCACAGGCTGGCTGACGGACAGCTATTTTGCACACTTGGTACACTAAACAGAATACCATAACGTGGAATTCCAAATAACAATGCACCAATTAGAGTGAATACAGAACAGGCAAAGATGAAACATGAGCAGTGAGTGAACAGATCACTATCTGAATCTTTGAAGCATATAATTTCAGCCCTTAACATGAGAAGTCACAATCTAATAACGGTGTTAGTGGATTTGTGTATAAAAAGGTCATTGACATTTTCAAAAAGGACAGAAACATAAAAGAAAAGAGATAAAATTTGTGTGCATTTAAACACTGATATCAATATTCTTGCAGTGTGGTGGTGACTTGTAAATACGTGGATTGAGAAACACCTCTGATTAATATTTTGACCTACATCATTCTCCATATACATCAGCTTTCTCCTGTAATTAACATCACAGTTCATGACACTCAATCAGCAAAGTCCCTCAGTTTAGTTAGGCAATTCACTGTTACAGCAAGCAAGGGCACCACTGATTCATCACTCAGTCAGTGAGAATGTATAAAACAATGCTGGCTAGAAAATGTAAGTTTCTGCATTTCTGTAAATTCTATACCACTAAATAACTTGTCATGAAATATCTAATATACACTAAAAATATCTGTTCTCTTATAAATGTTACTGTGAACTGAGAAAATATTTTCCAGATTCATTCTAAAATATAACACATGCAAAGAAAATAAACATTTCTACCTTTGGACCACAGCTGTTTCAGTACATTTATTTCAGACTGTAATGGTCTGTTGAGAATGACAAGCACTGTTTGTATACCTGAAAACAAAACAATAATCCAAGAAATAACAATCAAAATATGAAAAAGAAATCTTGTGACAACATGACTGGTGTATCAGTTCACCATGGAAGATATTGTAAGATAGTAATTTATGTTTCATCTGCCTAACTTAAAATTACAATTAAAATATTATTGATTATATTTTTAGGTTTATTTTTTAAGTCTATTATACTGCGTCATTATAAAGCAATAAGCTGCCATTTGTTGCACAAACTACACAAGGCCTATGTGATGAACACAGAGAGTTTTCTGCTTTAGATCTTTTATGCTGGAGTACAACATTTCAAGGCTTGTTCTAGCCCCACCATCAGTTACTGTTCAGTTCTACCTGATGACAGAGCTAGAACAATGCTAAAAAAGCACTACCGAATATGAATGATCTGGAATTAGTGAGGGAAGAGGACTGATGGGGTCCTTGTTCTCTAGATGATGCTGCACTGTTATGTATGATGGGGTACACCAGTCAGAACATGAGCATACAGTGATGTGGGTTGGAAAATGTCTCAGTAATGACTCCAAACAAAAACACCAAACATCGTCTGAAGTACAAATTCCAAGCAAAATGCTATTTAATGGTCCTGGCTTATGTATCCGACATACTGGACATTTCGGTAAGAGTTCCTCCTGTTCCCCCATCACAAATAATAATAATATTTATAAACGAATATATTAACGAAACCTAACACCACAATTACTAGACGACCCTCAAACGGGTGCCAATCAAATCGCCCCAGTGACAAAACGCCCCACCAAATTTGGTCAAATCACCCCACATATTTGGTCAAAACGCCCCAAGGGGGTAGTCAAAACATCCCAGTTTATTTATATAAAATGGTCTGATATATGCCATAAATGCATGGTTTTGTCAACTTCCATACTATATTCTTCACAAAATATTATGTGTTATATTATTAGTAATATCCCATGCCTAGGCAACACCCTTAATACCAATTATTTGGTAAAAAATTACAATTTGAATACACTAAAAGGTTTGTATAAAATATTTGTTGTAAATGCTGTAAATGCATAGTTGTTTGTCTGGCATTGTGTAATCATAACATCATGCTTTCCACTCGTCCATGAAATGAGTGGTCTATGGGACTGCCTTCCCTCGGTGTCCCTTTGCAGATGGCGCATGTAAAGGGTATAGGGGAACCTGTCCTGTCCGGAGCATAACTCAGAAACCGTTCAATATTTTTAGACCAAACTTGACAGATGTAGTTATCTCAGCCTATGGTTGTGCCTTTTGCTATTTACAGATTTTTTTGCATTATTTTTTTTTGTTTTTCCATGGAACATTTTGGTGTTAGTCTTATGGTGGGGTGGGCTTCGTTTCCGGAGCAGAACTCAAAAACCGTTCAATATTTTCCTGCAAAACTTGGTAGATATATCAGTCAGAACCTTAAGAGGTGCCTTTTGCTATGTACAGGTTCTTGTGATGTATTATTTTCTCGGTTTCCATGGAAATGTTTCAGACCTAGTCTGAAAAGTGAGAGGTGCGTTTCGTTCCCAGAGCAGAACTCAAAAACTTCTTAATATCTGTCCATAAAACTTTCTAGATATGTGTGGCAGACCCCAAAGTGGTGCCTTTTGCTGTCTACAGGTTATTGTGATTTATTAGTTACAGATATATGGCATGTATAATTTTCATGAATTCCATGGAAACAATTCAAACTTAGTCTAAAAAACAATGAGAACTCTCAGATTATTTGTCCTTTCAAACATGTGAGGGCCGGGGGGATATGCCATCTTCTGATGACTCTTGTTTTGGTAAGTATTATACCATACTTGTTGACCAAATCTATGAATTTACGGGATCACTTTTTGACATGAGTAATTAAAAAAAACCCAGCAAATTGTTTTCATAAGTACTATACTATTCCTGTTGAGAAAACCTATGCATTTATGGCTGCACTTTTGGACAACAGCAGCTGTAGATTGTTTTGATATGTACTAAGTCCCATACTTGCTGACAAAAACTGTCGCAGCATTTACGGCCAAAAAACATTTTATACAATCCTTTCATTTAATTCTTGTAATTTACAAATGCATAGATAACATGCAAATAATTGGTGTTATAAGTGTTGTCTATCCATGAATATTGCTTTTGCTGTTATCAGTTTACTAGTTAAATATTTATCAGAAACATTACTACATAGTATTATGTGAAGGCTGTAACATGGAAGTTATATACAGATTGCAATTCTTTACCAAATAACTGGTATTACGGTGTTACCTAGATATGGGATATTACTAATAATATAACACATAATATTATGTGAAGAATATAGTATGGAAGTTGACAAAACCATGCGTTTATGGCATATATCAGACCATTTTGAACAAACTGGGGCGTTTTGACCAAACCTGGGGCGATTTGACCAAATATCTGGGGCGATTTGACCAAATATCTGGGGCGATTTGACCATATTTGGTGGGGTGTTTTGTCGCTGGGGCGATTTGACCGGCACCCCCCTCAGACATAACTAATATAAAAAAAATAACCACACTATACGGGGCTGAACCACACAGTGTTTACCTCTGTTAATCTGCAGATGAAAGAATGTAGGGAAATGGAAGGAGCTCTTTTCGACATTTCTGATAACCTACCACTTGAAGACAACAGTGGAGACAGCGGACACAGAGTTGACATCTCTCTCGTATAGTTCTACAATGCGGAAATGTGGTATTGGTAAGCGATACATGTACAAAACAATCTGAACGCAACACTGATGCATATCATTGATATCTAACATAAAAAGACAAATGTATGTTTCTATTCACCTCGTGAGTCTTCTCTGTGACACTACTGCGAACGACGTTGAATGTTAAAAACTAAATTAATATCCCATCACGTGTCAGTCCAAACATCAACCCATGTTTACAGAAATAAGGGATCCTTCACTGAGTACTTTAAAACAAATGTCATTAATACAGCCAGGAAAATAATATAACTGAGTAAAAGTTCTAACGCGATTAAAACTGTGCCTCTTTAACAGTTGTTGTGTTTTTCTTACTACAGCACCGACGATTTCGTTAAATGATTGTCGTTGTGTTGTTAGTGATTTCTCCCCTCATGAAGTATCTACCTCCACACTGAAGAGTTCCATATTCCCGCCACATTCAACTATGAAAAGTGCCGGCAAGAGAAGTTCTAGGGTGTCCGTCACGTTTGCTGGCGACGACGATGTCGTACAACACATCATTAACGTAGAAGACAAAGATCAAGGTTAGTCAGACTTTGTTTTGTCATTAATTGCCACAGGATCAGGCAAACGCCGATACAGAATTTTGATCGCACGTACAATCAGTTTCAAAGAAATAATATCCATAATCCAGTGCGAGTCACCTAAAGAATTGAGAATAAATTTGAAACATTTTTTACTGGAGGTTCCAAAATCATTTGCATAACTGGTATTTGGCAGTTTTTGTCTGCTGAATATTTCTTTATCTGTCAGTTATACTTTCAGCCCAAAAACTGAGAAATAGAAAAGTAAGTTTTTCAACTGGAACACGGAAACAGAAAATACAAGAAGAGTATGTTGAAGACAGCAGTGATGAGGATGAAGTGTGTGGACCATCATCAGGTATCAGGATAGTGTAACATGAAGGATGTTTCCATGAAATAAATAATGGGTAGTGAATAACCGATATGGTTTGACTCTTTGTTTCAAATCATTCTTGTGTGCGTCTGCATGCTTCCCCGCTGTTACTTGGTATGTAACCAGCTGTTGGTGTGTACGGTCACCATTAGGCAAAGTCGAGGGTAAGAGTTCTACCTGTACCCCTCATCCCAATCAAAAGCCAAAATTACAAACTGACGTGCATACCTCATCCTAAATATACATTCAGTAAACTAGGACAGGTATAAGAAACAATCAAAGAACTTATTTCAGTGTTGGAATATTACACCAGGGAAGGTGGAAATATTCTATGTCAAAGAAGAAGGGTACGGGCAGAACTCTTTCCAAGTTGAAAACCAGTCTCTGTCAGTCAGTAAGATCACAAATGTGCTAAATTGGGAGAATTAGTATTCTGTTTTGATTATGTGTTGGTCACTGGTTTTTGTTTCCAGCTCTGGAAGCTGAAGGAGACATCCATGGCAGTGATGTTTTTCAGTTCAAGAAAAATAAGAAATCAGGCCAGATGGCCCAGAAAGGTAAATCAACGCAAAGCAATGTACAATTGAATTAGGTGAAATTATAAATAATAATTAAATAATAAGACTGTTCATATTTTTAAGTAAATTGTGCAGCTTGAATTTTAATGTAACACTGTTCTGTCACCAGTTGAGGTCTAAAATACCTAAGAAGATCTGGGTTGGAATTGGTATTCAGCAGCCTAGGCTAGTTGTAAGAGGCAACTAACGGGATTGTGTGGTCAGGTTCACTGACATGGTTGTCACTGTATCCCAACTGTTTACATCAATGCTCATGCTGTTGATCACTGGATCACTCGATCATTTACAAACCGCCACTATAAAAGTACATGTTTTTCCATACAGCTTCAGAGTCAAGAACTCCAAAATCTTTCCGATCTCAAGTGCAACAGGAATCTCCAAAAGATGAATATAGGGTCAAGCCCCTTCAGGAAAGTAAGTCTAATTATTTTCATTACTAAAGATCATGGCTAGTAGTTTTTAGAAACTATCTTTTGTCCAGTTTAGAAGAGAGAGAATAGAGAAGTCTGCTTTTTCAGTGCCCTGATGGCACATGTGAAGTGACACAAATAATACTCTCTGTGATTCATTTGCTGGAAAATGAGATTATATTGTATGGTTTAAACATATTTTTTCACCCATTGACATAAATCATCAATGGTACTCTTGATCTTATTGGTTAACATGGACATGGCCATTTTAAAGTCGAACTGGCCCAGGGATCACATCCTAATTGAGATATGTTCATGCAATATTCCTCAAAGTTTGCCTCTATTTGTGACACTATAGTCAGAAGAACAGTGCTTGTCGTGTCACGTTTTCTGGATCGACTTTGAGTACTGTGGTGTTGACAGGTGTTTGTTCCTAAGACGACAGACTATTCCTGACTTTTGTCTTCAGTTCCTGTGCCAGTGACCCCCAAGCATACTGAAGGAACCACCACTCCTCGGAAGTCTCGCAGGAACCGCAGACCAGAAGCAACTACGCCATACAGGTTGCGAAAGAGACATGATGAAGGTTAGTGGAGAGTCTGATTAAACTGTTGTACATGATCAGAAATGGCCTTATTGCCCTTTTTGATTTCCCTGTGGACATTCTTTGACAAAAGTAATGAAACTCCATATGTTACAGTATTGACCTGTGTTTGTGTAGAAATGGTCTTGTGATTTCCGGCCCTCTTCCATGTGGATTCATCTTATATATTTCTAGAGGGGAGTATGTTACATGCAATGTAATAATCATAAGTCACAACTCACGTGTAAGCTTGTCCCGGGGTTAGAGGTTAAACGTTTGCTTGTCTGACCTGGTTATTATTCTGCACATGGGTACAAAGCGGGAAACAAATGACTAGTTTCCCTTGCCTTGAAATATTGCTGAAAATTTAGTTAAACTAAACTCACTCACTTACTGTAAGCTTGTCCGCAGGTAATTCTTCTGAGGATGACAGTTTCGAGTCATCCAGCGACAGTGAGGGGTCAGAAGAAGACTCTCAGACTACAACACAAGGCCGCAGCAGACGCAGAAAAACTGGTGATGTTGAATTTGTAAGTGTGCTTTAAAATGCTGGTTTAAGGAATGTATTTTTCATTTTATCAGAATATTTCCTCAGAGCCACATAAATAATAAGAATCATTCATAGTTTTAAATCATTCTACTGGCCTTTTATAAAATGTCTGTATCCAAACCCTTGTAAATGGTCAAGGTGCAAATATATTATTACCCAGGTTAACCCAAACTGCCTCTGAGGCACTAGAAGTTTAACAGTCATATGATTTACCCATTCACTGCTGGGGTCTTAGAGTACTTTGTGAGTTTACGGAAGTTAACTTCTGTATTATGAGGACATTCATAAAACTCTCTTAATTATGTGTATCACTTCTAAATGACATTCAAAGATCTTTTCATGGTGTCTTAGATGGAAGAAGATGTTAGTTTGTAGGAATGAAACCGAGACAAATATAGTTGGGATATACCCTGGTATTCAATTTTGATTTTGCAGGCTACAAATGCTGAGGAATATTTTGACATCCATTCTGGTGCTGCGATCACATCAGACAGGACACTGTCTAAGCTGGACACGCCGCGTCTGGACCAGCAATCTCTTAGTGCTCTGCTGGAGTCTGTCAGTAGCAGCCATGTTCCTGAGTGTGCTGGTCTACTACAGGAACACATGGCGCTTTTCTCCAAGTGGATGTTCCAGATGTGGTGAGGACGCTTTCGTGCAAGTCATTGGTCAGAAATGCCCTTCCCCCGTATTATTTGTGATGTGTATCATTTTACTGTTCATGGCAATGAAGGCTAAAATTAGTCTGGAGTAGGATTTGACTTTGACCTAGAGAAGAAAGGGTCCAGAGAGCCCCCATTTTTATTATCATGCTGATCTTAACCTGTGAAGATCCGGGTTAGAATTGGTGTTCAGAAACCCCTGCTTGTCATAAAAGTTGACTAATGGGATCAGGTGACCTGCTTGACACATGCATCATTGTATCCCAATTGCAAGAGATAGCTGCTCATGCTGTTGATCACTGGATTGTCTTGTTCAGACTCGATTGTTTTACAGACTGCTACAATATAGCTGGAATATTGCTGAGTGTGGGACAACACTACACTCATGATCATGACCAATACTGATATGCTTATGTCCTTGTTTTCATTTCAGTAATGATTTCAACATATTGCTGTATGGTTTGGGGTCCAAACGGGGCCTGATTGAAACATTTCGCCAAAAGTATCTCCAGGATTTCTCACATGTTGTGGTGAACGGATACTTTCCCAGTCTGACAGTGAAACATGTAATCCATTTGTTGTTTATGTCCATCATATAACGAGAATCAACACATCACACCATAGCAGCATATTTCCTTAATGGGCAATAATGAATATACAACCATTGATATGTGGAATACATGCAGGTGACATAATTGTTGGATTTTTATATATACTGAACAGCAAAAGAAACACATCTGTTTTTGTTTTTGTTGGTTTTTTTTGTCAATGTTATTTATAGAAACATGAACAAGAACGTTTACTTTTTTGAGATTTTTTTTTTCGAAACTTGCATTTCTTTTGCTGTTCAGTATACTCTTGCAAGGTATCCATGTCAATTCATCCAGTAGTTACCTGAGTTATGATCTTAAGAAAGAATTTCATAACCTTAGTGTTTCAAACTTATAGTGGCTTGTGTTCATGTATGTGATATAAATAGATACAAGGGTGAGATTCTATTTATCATCAAATTCTCATTCTTTCAATGCCTTCTGTTTCTAAACAGTTATGGGGCAATAACCAAGTGGTTAGGCATATACTTGTCATGCCGAAAACCTGGGTTTTACCACATGGGCACAATGTGATATTGCTCTATAATATTGCTGGTTTATTGCAGAAAGCAACATAAACCATGCTCACTGATTACCAAGGTTTAGACGTAATGCTTGTTCTTGCAGATTCTGTCCTGTATTATAGATGAGATTATAGAGGATGAGGTGCATATCCGCACACCAGCCGATCAGTATGAGTACATCAGGAGGCACTTTGAGAACTCGGGTAGGACCATCTGGGCAGATTTTTTTTTAATAGACAGGAACTATATCAGGTGCCCTTAGCAGGCATTATTTTTTAAGTTTAGTGTTTAATTGTAACATTTCAGTCAGTGGATACCAACATTTGATTGGTAAATTAGATAGGACCAACCTCGCATGTCAGCGTTTTATGGGTAACTGTGTAGGTCTTTCTTAGCATTACAGTGTTTGATGGGTAACTAGTGCCCTTATTTGATGGGTAAAGTGCATAGGACCATATTAGCATACCAGTATTTGATGGTTAAAGTACCCAGGACCAATGTAACAGGACTGTATTAGCATACCAGTATTTGAAGTACCTAGGACCAATGTAACATACCAGTATCTGATTGGTAAGGTCCACAGGACTACATTAGCATACCACTATTTGAACTACCTAGGACCAGTGTAACAACCAGTATCTGATGGGTAAGGTCCACAGGAATATATTAGCATACCACTATTTGATGTATATCGTACATAGGACCAATGTAACATACCAGTATCTGATGGGTAAGGTCCACAGGAATATATTAGCATACCACTATTTGATGTATATCGTACATAGGACCAATGTTACATACCAGTATCTAAAGGGTAAGGTCCACAGGAATATATTAGCATACCACTATTTGATGTATATAGTACATAGGACCAACTTAGCATACTTATATTTGATGGGTAACATATATAGGGCTAACTTGGCACACCAGAATAGGAATGGATAAACAAAATGAACCTGCTAAGGCAGTATAATGCCTCGTTTGTTCCTTTTAGCAGTGAAGGACTCTCACTCAGTCTCATGTTATGGGATAAAACCTGTAGTCAACATGTCTCGTTTCAGAGTATCAAGACTTTTACTTGATCATTCACAACATTGATGGCTCCATGTTGCGTGGCGAGAAGACGCAGAATCTCCTCAGTCTGTTGGCACAAGTGCGAGGAATCCACATCATAGCTTCTATAGACCACATTAATGCCCCACTCAGTAAGTGTGGCAGAATTGCTGAAAATGTAGGCCACATTAATGCCCCCCTCAGTAAGTGTGGCAGAATTGCTGAAAATGTAGGCCACATTAATGCCCCACTCAGTAAGTGTGGCAGTATTGCTGAAAATGTAGGCCACATTAATGCCCCACTCAGTGAGTGTGGCAGTATTGCTGAAAATGTAGGCCACATTAATGCCCCCTCAGTAAGTGTGGCAGTATTGCTGAAAATGTAGACCACATTAATGCCTCCCTCAGTGAGTGTGGCAGTATTGCTGAATATGTAGACCACATTGATGCCCCTCAGTAAGTGTGGCAGTATTGCTGTAAATGCACACTACATTAATGCCCCCTCAGTAAGTGGCAGTATTGCTGTAAATGTATACCACATTAATGCCCCTCAGTAAGTGTGGCAGTATTGCTGAATATGTAGACCACATTAATACCCCTCAGTAAGTGTGGCAGTATTGCTGAATATGTAGACATTAATGCCCCCTCAGTAAGTGTGGCATTATTGCTGAATATGTAGACCACATTAATGCCCCTCAGTAAGTGTGGCAGGACTGCTGAATATGTAGACCACATTAATGCCCCTCAGTAAGTGTGGCAGGACTGCTGAATATGTAAGCCCAGTTAGTCATAATGCCCCCTCAGTAATAATGGCAGTTTTCATTGGTCTTAATACCATGTTAATGTCCGCTTTGTGATTAGGGCAGTGTTCCAGCTTACAATAAACACATTAGCCAATAAACACATTTGGCAAGTGTTCAACAGTAAACCTACACCATTTGAAAGATAATGGAGAATGGAAACATACACGCTGTGAATTCAAATTATGACCATGTAGCTGACAGACTCACGATTTATTTCAGTTTGGGACCACACTAAGTGCTGTCGGTTCAACTGGCTTTGTTTCGACACAACCACATACATCCCCTACTCATCCGAAACATCATACGAGAACTCCCTGCTTGTGCAGCAGACAGGCGCCTTGGCTCTCAGCTCCCTCACTCATGTCATGAAGAGTCTCACTACCAATGCCAAGGGGATCTTCCTGCTGTTGGCCAAACATCAACAAGAGAACAAGGAGAACGCTACATATATAGGTACAGTCTTCAAAATGACATACGTTTTAGAGTTCTGTGTCTTAAACATACAGCACAGGTTGCCCAGTCACCTAAGGTACCACAGGACTCCCTTAGCTGCACCAGAACCTTGAGATTGTGGGTTCTAGGCCTGACTCTCATCCTGATTATGCTTACAGGTTTATCTGCATCACGCCAAGCATCCTTGATAAGTTCCAGGTTATACATTCTGATAAATCCTGGATGCATCTATGGCTCCACCCAATTTTTTTATTACCTCCCTTTTCTGGCTCTGGCTTCTCACAGTAACCAATCAGAGAGACCACTACAAACAACCTTGCCAGTGTCAATAAAGATTGCTGTTGCAGGTTTGCTCACTATGTCACTCAAATTTATGGGAAAATTCATGCAGACACATTGACAGGTCAGAAAACATAAAAACATGTATGTAAGAACTCATTCTACCCTCTTTCAGTGTACATCTGCAACAATTGTGTTGCCAAGTTTATATTGTTTAGATTAAACATGCAGAATTAAGATATGATAGAATCATTGTGGTTGGTACACTTAACTTCCCACCATAGACTCCTGATTGGATGAAAAACCAGCAAGGGGAGGTAATGGAATTATGGGATGGAGTCCATAGATGATAGGGTACTAGTAGAGATTTATTGGAACATATACCCTGAAGATTATTGAGGCTCCACACCAACACGGTAAATGCATAACGCCTGCATCACTGTGGGCTTTCCTGCTACATTGAGCTAGCTGCCACAACTGAAATGTTGTTTACAGTAATGCTAAACCAGATATTCACTTATTCACTGTAATAATTATAGTGAAAATTGTAGATTTATAGGATCTGTCAATCGAATTCATGTAAAAATCTCAAGGACTCAAACTCAGTTTCAGTTCCCATTCTTTAAATAGACTTTGTGTGGATTAGTTACGACGTATGTTGTCATTTTATCATCTACAAAATGATCATACTAAATGCTGTGAATAAAGCACTTATGGTTTTTGACTTGCGTTGGTTTCAGGCATGTCTTTCAGCGAGCTATATCAACGATGTCGGGAGTCATTCCTCGTCAACTCTGATCTCACTCTCAAAGCACAACTCATTGAATTCAGGGATCATAAGCTTATCAGGTCAAAGAAGGTGGGTGATTTTCCCTAATGTATTTACTTTAGATTCAATAATTTCAATAATACTACTTGTTGCAGTTATTTTGAATCACAATTGTCATACTGGAATAGCTACTGAGTGAAATTGCTATGTGAATCCTAGTACTATTAATGCCTTAATGTATACATCGGTTTCTTTTCACAGAGCTATGACGGTGTGGAACATTTGCTTATCCCAATCGACACTCCGACTCTCACAGAGTTCCTGGAACAGCAGGAGGACAGCTGATAGCCAGTGGGATATCTCCCTAGCAACACATCCCCCATTCACAGAGATCCTGGAGTGCAAGGAAGATATTACTCTAGCCTGTTGGATATCTCCCTAGCAACACATCCCCATTCACAAAGTTTCTGGAATGCAAAGAAGACATTTGTATAGCTAGTGGGATATCTCTCAAGCAACATATGGTCACATAGACACTTGCAGAGCCTTTGGAAGAGGTTGGAGACAGTTGATAACTACATCATATTTCCCTTACAACTAATCCACATTGTAGACTTTCTTGAGCCATTACCCAACTAATTTGGCCACACCCATAATTAATGAACTATGCTCCAATATAAGTAATGCATAAGTGCATTATCTTTAATATTATTTTCTATGAGACATGTACAACACTTGGATCTTATGGCACATCTTCCATGTGATGTAGTAAAGACTCGGATATTTTTCTGGAGGGCTGGTGGGTTCAAATCAAAACCAAGATTGCATTGAAAGCATTTGTTTATCAGTGTTTAAAATGAATTTGTTTCCTGTCACTTGGGTGTGTCTATCAATATAAACAGGGCTTGGAACACCACTTCTTAAGCTTTCCAAATCACACCATTATGTTATTGAATGGACTGTTACTGTATTTGCAAGCAAATAATGGGTTGAAACTCCCAAAACTTTCAGCTAGACCACAGGGCTGGTTAGATGTAAAACTTGCCTGCCCACAAAATATCTTCAAATACAACATTTAAAGTCTAGATGTTAATCCGTCTGCCGGGCAGGTGAACTTGAGAATCTGGCTGTCAGTGTTGAAAGTAACCAGTCCTGGATGGTCAGTCAGGCAGGTATTTCAAACGCTGATACCTAGTTTAAACAAAGTCCTTTTTTTTAACATTTGTATGGCCACGACGGTGTAGTGTTAATTAATTATAGCAATATCAAAGAATCAATTGATTCTTAACTGTCCGGAACAGCATATAGGATGTCACTATTAACTACATTCTGATTGAACCTGGTGAAGGACAGGCAAGACATAATGTTCTCCACAGAATGAATAGCGAGCTTAGGCCAATTTAGGATATTTCAGAAAAGTAGTGTTGTGTATACAGATGAATAGAAATTGGCTAGTCACAGCTCAAAGAGGATAAGCTGTTTGTTTCAGCAGTTTGTTATTGGTATTTAAATATTTTTCTAATATCAGAGACTGTAATGTCGAAGACATTAGTGACTAGATGAGACACCATATAAGATATCAAAAGAAAGGGTGTATTATTACATCTTGGTGACAGGTTGTTGCTGTGATTTGATACCTGTAAATCACAAATAGATATTGAATATTCTGAAGAACTGTTTTGTATTAATAAAATATTGTTGTAAGTGTATATCAGTGAGTTTGTGAAATATTGTTTTGACAGGTATTGAAATATAGGTTGAGGGGTATGTCAGAAAGACTCAGATAATCCAAGTTATAGATTGAACTTGGTAAGTCATGCATCTAGTAACTATCCCAAGAGAGATTCCAGAAGGCCTTCCTATACCATACCATAAACTTTGTTATTGTGCATAATTCTTCAAGGCACTGTGTTTTCATATCTGCACTCAAGATCTGTACTACCTGTATGCACTGGGACTTGGATTAACAATGGTATTCTGTAGTACAGATTTTGGTAACATATTTCTCAGTGTGAACATGTTTAACTCTGATCCACAATCCGCTTGCCATGAAAGCAGACGCCACAGGCAGAACACTTCCGTTTTGGTATTATTTCTAGTATGTGAAGTGGCAACATTTGAGTCTGTTTTTCGCAAAACTTACTTTAAACCTGTAAATATGTGTTTACATATTGTTGATGTAAATATTGCCAACTGATTGCCATAACTTTGAAATGGATGGTTTCAGTGCCTTACACGGTCGATACACAGAATGAGCTCAATAAAGACAGATGATGTTAACTTAAGTGTGTGTTGTAAGTGGACTGACACTATACTAGATGTATTGGGGCACTTTATTTGGGATTCCCAGAAGATACTCGAACATGATTTAAGTGTCACGGAAAACGTGTGGAATTCTGAGAGGTTATGAAAATTATGATATGAAAGGATACTGCAGAGGACTTGTGAGACAAAAAAAACCCCAATCTTTACAGTATCCACGAGTGCAGATTCTCCCAAGGGAGACCACTCTGTGAAGCCGATTTCAGCATCATGAGTTAAGAGGCCTCTGGCCTTTTCCTGTCACGTAGGCCACTGCAACAAGGGATTCTTACCATACACCCCTGATGCAGCGTTAAGGAATATTTGCTCACTCCCTCACTCTGAATATGCATGTCTGTAATATGTGTCAACTCTGAACTTTTGAAGTTTCTGACAAAAACATCTCTCGGGGTCAACTCTTCATTATGTTTTGTTGAAGTAATATAGGCACCCTTTTTGGTAGAATATAATTATATGGTCAATTCTGAGACAAGATGTTAATGAAAATGCCTAACCACCTCATCTATTTTGTCACCTAAAAATCAATATGAACAGCATTGTTTGCTGGGCAACAACATTTAACCGGGACTCGTCCAGGGGTCCATTATTATCAGATTAGTGTAGTATTGTTGGTACAGTGCCAATTACGGGGATCTTGTGGTCAGTCTTGTTGACTTTACCTTTCCTGTGTCTCCGTTGTATGGATCGATGTTCATGATGTTGATCACTTCGCAGATAAATTGTAACGAATGTTGGAATGTCTAATCCTAGATCTCTTAACACGGGACAATATGAAGGATGCCTATTCATGAGATTGATTTATTTGGAAATATTCTGGCTAAGGAAGGGTCTTTGGTTGACATCTTCAGTTCCACGGCTCAAATTTGTCATAGTTCCCTATTCCTTGTACATTCACACATATCAAGTGAACGATATGGTAGTCAGATCTCGGTGTTTGAATTACAGAAGCTACGCGTGTTTTATTAAGGGGAACTGTTTGCTTTAAGATTTTCTTAGCAGTTTAGGATAACCCCAGCGATGATACTTTTAATTGCGTCCTAGAACAACCAAGACCCAGTCACGCAGACCATTTTGTCGGCAAAGGATGAAACCGAAATTAAGATCTGTGAACACGTATTGCAATGTATCGCTTAATTAGAAAAAGAAAGGGACAAACTTTACGGATGAACAACTTTATTCGGGTAGTGCGTTTCGATATAGATTGTGTATCGTTGTCGAGCAGTTATCGCTAAGAACTAACACCCGTATCGTAACGTCGCACCAACTGGATAACGAAGTTGTGCATCCAAAATGTTTGTCCTTATCTGTCATTCTTCATCTTTTGAATATAGCACTCAAAGAAGGTATTGCCTTTTGAACGCGTACAACGAGCTGGTCCGTGATTTTTCCTACAACCGGTATCAAAATATGCTCCTTCAGCGTCGTGGACACCACATTGTAGTTGTGGTCCCGGGGTAGAATAGGTCTTGCCATAAAGGCGACTAACGGGATCGGGTGGTCAGGCTCGCTGACTTGGTTGACACATGTCATCGGTTCCCAATTGCGCAGATCGATGCTCATGTTGTTGATCACTGGATTGCCTGGTCCATCGATGCTCATGTTGTTGATCACTGGAATGTCTGGTCCAGACTCGAATATTTACAGACCGCCGCCATATAGGTGGAATATTGCTGAGTGTGGCTAAAACTAAACTCACTCACTCACTCACATTGTAATTGTGGAAAGTTTCATTATTGCCACATGTACCCCAGAACTAACACAACAAACAAAGACGATGTAACTGACTATTTCCAAACCGTCAGTCGAATCAATGAGTATAACGCCACTATGGCACTGAAGAAGAACGCATGGTTTGTACTAATGTCAGGCTTCTAGAAATGATACACATAGACATATACCTACAGATACACCTGATGAAGAAGGAAAGGTATGCTTCGAAACGACGTGTTCCTTATAATTACAAAGTTATCATATGTAAAACCGCCTTCTTCATAATAATATTGATTCATATATTTTATTTTGAAAAGGTGTTTTGTGTTAAGTTGAAGCCAAGCCACTGTAAAATATGTCACCTTTCTAATTATTTTCTTTCACTCCTCAACGAAGCCGACATGTTGGACATTCTATTATAAAATCATTTAATGACGGATTTCGGTTTACTGTCGCCTGTCGATTTGATATTATCAACTTTCGATAGACGACACGTAGAAAACTCCTCGTGCTCATTGAGAAATGCCAATATGTAGGGTAATCAGCTACTGACAGGCTGGCCTATATCATAAACTCGATTGGTGACCGATTCGGGTTCCCATGCACTGAACTGTGGCCTATTATACTACCCCCCCCCCCCCCACACACACACCCCCACCCCCCTAGTGCTCATGTCCCGTCCAGGTGATACAGTGAGCGCTTTGTATGGCTTGCCTATATTATTCATCATATGTTGCGAGGTATTTTAACGCCTGTATATTTAAGCCGATGTATTGGCTTCTAGGCCGAGGTGTCCGACGCCGTACAGCACATGCATGCGTCCTGTGATACTGAATGTATGACAAGTGTCATTTCAATACATTATGCTATATTATTCATGATATTTTGCGAGGTATTTTAACGCCTGTATATTTAAGCCGATGTATTGGCTTCTAGGCCGAGGTGTCCGACGCCGTACAGCACATGCATGCGTCCTGTGATACTGAATGTATGACAAGTGTCATTTCAATACATTATGCTATATTATTCATGATATTTTGCGAGGTATTTTAACGCCTGTATATTTAAGCCGATGTATTGGCTTCTAGGCCGAGGTGTCCGACGCCGTACAGCACATGCATGCGTCCTGTGATACTGAATGTATGACAAGTGTCATTTCAATACATTATGCTATATTATTCATGATATTTTGCGAGGTATTTTAACGCCTGTATATTTAAGCCGAGGTAGTGGCTTCTAGGCCGAGGTGTCCGATCGCCGTACAGCTCATGCATGCGTCCTGTGATACTGAATGTATGACAAGTGTCATTTCAATACATTATGCTATATTATTCATGATATTTTGCGAGGTATTTTAACGCCTGTATATTTAAGCCGAGGTAGTGGCTTCTAGGCCGAGGTGTCCGATCGCCCTACAACACATGCATGCGTCCTGTGATACTAAATGTATAACAAGTGTCATTTCAATACATTATGCTATATTATTCATGATATTTTGCGAGGTATTTTAACCTCTGTTTATTTAAGCCGAGGTAGTGGCTTCTAGGCCGAGGTGTCCGATCGCCTTACAGCTCATGCATGCGTCCTGTGATACTGAATGTATGACAAGTGTCATTTCAATACATTATGCTATATTATTCATGATATTTTGCGAGGTATTTTAACGCCTGTATATTTAAGCCGAGGTAGTGGCTTCTAGGCCGAGGTGTCCGATCGCCCTACAGCACATGCATGCGTCCTGTGATACTGAATGTATGACAAGTGTCATTTCAATACATTATGCTATATTATTCATGATATTTTGCGAGGTATTTTAACGCCTGTATATTTAAGCCGATGTATTGGCTTCTAGGCCGAGGTGTCCGACGCCGTACAGCACATGCATGCGTCCTGTGATACTGAATGTATGACAAGTGTCATTTCAATACATTATGCTATATTATTCATGATATTTTGCGAGGTATTTTAACGCCTGTATATTTAAGCCGATGTATTGGCTTCTAGGCCGAGGTGTCCGACGCCGTACAGCACATGCATGCGTCCTGTGATACTGAATGTATGACAAGTGTCATTTCAATACATTATGCTATATTATTCATGATATTTTGCGAGGTATTTTAACGCCTGTATATTTAAGCCGATGTATTGGCTTCTAGGCCGAGGTGTCCGACGCCGTACAGCACATGCATGCGTCCTGTGATACTGAATGTATGACAAGTGTCATTTCAATACATTATGCTATATTATTCATGATATTTTGCGAGGTATTTTAACGCCTGTATATTTAAGCCGAGGTAGTGGCTTCTAGGCCGAGGTGTCCGATCGCCGTACAGCTCATGCATGCGTCCTGTGATACTGAATGTATGACAAGTGTCATTTCAATACATTATGCTATATTATTCATGATATTTTGCGAGGTATTTTAACGCCTGTATATTTAAGCCGAGGTAGTGGCTTCTAGGCCGAGGTGTCCGATCGCCCTACAACACATGCATGCGTCCTGTGATACTAAATGTATAACAAGTGTCATTTCAATACATTATGCTATATTATTCATGATATTTTGCGAGGTATTTTAACCTCTGTTTATTTAAGCCGAGGTAGTGGCTTCTAGGCCGAGGTGTCCGATCGCCTTACAGCTCATGCATGCGTCCTGTGATACTGAATGTATGACAAGTGTCATTTCAATACATTATGCTATATTATTCATGATATTTTGCGAGGTATTTTAACGCCTGTATATTTAAGCCGAGGTAGTGGCTTCTAGGCCGAGGTGTCCGATCGCCCTACAGCACATGCATGCGTCCTGTGATACTGAATGTATGACAAGTGTCATTTCAATACATTATGCTATATTATTCATGATATTTTGCGAGGTATTTTAACGCCTGTATATTTAAGCCGAGGTAGTGGCTTCTAGGCCGAGGTGTCCGATCGCCCTACAACACATGCATGCGTCCTGTGATACTGAATGTATAACAAGTGTCATTTCAATACATTATGCTATATTATTCATGATATTTTGCGAGGTATTTTAACCTCTGTATATTTAAGCCGAGGTAGTGGCTTCTAGGCCGAGGTGTCCGACGCCGTACAGCACATGCATGCGTCCTGTGATACTGAATGTATGACAAGTGTCATTTCAATACATTATGCTATATTATTCATGATATTTTGCGAGGTATTTTAACGCCTGTATATTTAAGCCGAGGTAGTGGCTTCTAGGCCGAGGTGTCCGATCGCCGTACAGCTCATGCATGCGTCCTGTGATACTGAATGTATGACAAGTGTCATTTCAATACATTATGCTATATTATTCATGATATTTTGCGAGGTATTTTAACGCCTGTATATTTAAGCCGAGGTAGTGGCTTCTAGGCCGAGGTGTCCGATCGCCCTACAACACATGCATGCGTCCTGTGATACTAAATGTATAACAAGTGTCATTTCAATACATTATGCTATATTATTCATGATATTTTGCGAGGTATTTTAACCTCTGTTTATTTAAGCCGAGGTAGTGGCTTCTAGGCCGAGGTGTCCGATCGCCTTACAGCTCATGCATGCGTCCTGTGATACTGAATGTATGACAAGTGTCATTTCAATACATTATGCTATATTATTCATGATATTTTGCGAGGTATTTTAACGCCTGTATATTTAAGCCAAGGTAGTGGCTTCTAGGCCGAGGTGTCCGATCGCCCTACAGCACATGCATGCGTCCTGTGATACTGAATGTATGACAAGTGTCATTTCAATACATTATGCTATATTATTCATGATATTTTGCGAGGTATTTTAACGCCTGTATATTTAAGCCGAGGTAGTGGCTTCTAGGCCGAGGTGTCCGATCGCCCTACAACACATGCATGCGTCCTGTGATACTGAATGTATAACAAGTGTCATTTCAATACATTATGCTATATTATTCATGATATTTTGCGAGGTATTTTAACCTCTGTATATTTAAGCCGAGGTAGTGGCTTCTAGGCCGAGGTGTCCGATCGCCTTACAGCTCATGCATGCGTCCTGTGATACTGAATGTATGACAAGTGTCATTTCAATACATTATGCTATATTATTCATGATATTTTGCGAGGTATTTTAACGCCTGTATATTTAAGCCGAGGTAGTGGCTTCTAGGCCGAGGTGTCCGATCGCCCTACAGCACATGCATGCGTCCTGTGATACTGAATGTATGACAAGTGTCATTTCAATACATTATGCTATATTATTCATGATATTTTGCGAGGTATTTTAACGCCTGTATATTTAAGCCGAGGTAGTGGCTTCTAGGCCGAGGTGTCCGATCGCCCTACAGCACATGCATGCGTCCTGTGATACTGAATGTATGACAAGTGTCATTTCAATACATTATGCTATATTATTCATGATATTTTGCGAGATATTTTAACCTCTGTATATTTAAGCCGAGGTAGTGGCTTCTAGGCCGAGGTGTCCGATCGCCGTACAGCTCATGCATGCGTCCTGTGATACTGAATGTATGACAAGTGTCATTTCAATACATTATGCTATATTATTCATGATATTTTGCGAGGTATTTTAACGCCTGTATATTTAAGCCGAGGTAGTGGCTTCTAGGCCGAGGTGTCCGATCGCCTTACAACACATGCATGCGTCCTGTGATACTAAATGTATAACAAGTGTCATTTCAATACATTATGCTATATTATTCATGATATTTTTCGAGGTATTTTAACCTCTGTTTATTTAAGCCGAGGTAGTGGCTTCTAGGCCGAGGTGTCCGATCGCCTTACAGCTCATGCATGCGTCCTGTGATACTGAATGTATGACAAGTGTCATTTCAATACATTATGCTATATTATTCATGGTATTTTGCGAGGTATTTTAACGCCTGTATATTTAAGCCGAGGTAGTGGCTTCTAGGCCGAGGTGTCCGATCGCCCTACAGCACATGCATGCGTCCTGTGATACTGAATGTATAACAAGTGTCATTTCAATACATTATGCTATATTATTCATGATATTTTGCGAGGTATTTTAACGCCTGTATATTTAAGCCGAGGTAGTGGCTTCTAGGCCGAGGTGTCCGATCGCCTTACAACACATGCATGCGTCCTGTGATACTAAATGTATAACAAGTGTCATTTCAATACATTATGCTATATTATTCATGATATTTTTCGAGGTATTTTAACCTCTGTATATTTAAGCCGAGGTAGTGGCTTCTAGGCCGAGGTGTCCGATCGCCTTACAGCTCATGCATGCGTCCTGTGATACTGAATGTATGACAAGTGTCATTTCAATACATTATGCTATATTATTCATGATATTTTGCGAGGTATTTTAACGCCTGTATATTTAAGCCGAGGTAGTGGCTTCTAGGCCGAGGTGTCCGATCGCCCTACAACACATGCATGCGTCCTGTGATACTGAATGTATAACAAGTGTCATTTCAATACATTATGCTATATTATTCATGATATTTTGCGAGGTATTTTAACCTCTGTATATTTAAGCCGAGGTAGTGGCTTCTAGGCCGAGGTGTCCGATCGCCTTACAGCTCATGCATGCGTCCTGTGATACTGAATGTATGACAAGTGTCATTTCAATACATTATGCTATATTATTCATGATATTTTGCGAGGTATTTTAACGCCTGTATATTTAAGCCGAGGTAGTGGCTTCTAGGCCGAGGTGTCCGATCGCCCTACAGCACATGCATGCGTCCTGTGATACTGAATGTATGACAAGTGTCATTTCAATACATTATGCTATATTATTCATGATATTTTGCGAGGTATTTTAACGCCTGTATATTTAAGCCGAGGTAGTGGCTTCTAGGCCGAGGTGTCCGATCGCCCTACAGCACATGCATGCGTCCTGTGATACTGAATGTATGACAAGTGTCATTTCAATACATTATGCTATATTATTCATGATATTTTGCGAGATATTTTAACCTCTGTATATTTAAGCCGAGGTAGTGGCTTCTAGGCCGAGGTGTCCGATCGCCGTACAGCTCATGCATGCGTCCTGTGATACTGAATGTATGACAAGTGTCATTTCAATACATTATGCTATATTATTCATGATATTTTGCGAGGTATTTTAACGCCTGTATATTTAAGCCGAGGTAGTGGCTTCTAGGCCGAGGTGTCCGATCGCCTTACAACACATGCATGCGTCCTGTGATACTAAATGTATAACAAGTGTCATTTCAATACATTATGCTATATTATTCATGATATTTTTCGAGGTATTTTAACCTCTGTTTATTTAAGCCGAGGTAGTGGCTTCTAGGCCGAGGTGTCCGATCGCCTTACAGCTCATGCATGCGTCCTGTGATACTGAATGTATGACAAGTGTCATTTCAATACATTATGCTATATTATTCATGGTATTTTGCGAGGTATTTTAACGCCTGTATATTTAAGCCGAGGTAGTGGCTTCTAGGCCGAGGTGTCCGATCGCCCTACAGCACATGCATGCGTCCTGTGATACTGAATGTATAACAAGTGTCATTTCAATACATTATGCTATATTATTCATGATATTTTGCGAGGTATTTTAACGCCTGTATATTTAAGCCGAGGTAGTGGCTTCTAGGCCGAGGTGTCCGATCGCCTTACAACACATGCATGCGTCCTGTGATACTAAATGTATAACAAGTGTCATTTCAATACATTATGCTATATTATTCATGATATTTTTCGAGGTATTTTAACCTCTGTATATTTAAGCCGAGGTAGTGGCTTCTAGGCCGAGGTGTCCGATCGCCTTACAGCTCATGCATGCGTCCTGTGATACTGAATGTATGACAAGTGTCATTTCAATACATTATGCTATATTATTCATGATATTTTGCGAGGTATTTTAACGCCTGTATATTTAAGCCGAGGTAGTGGCTTCTAGGCCGAGGTGTCCGATCGCCTTACAGCTCATGCATGCGTCCTGTGATACTGAATGTATGACAAGTGTCATTTCAATACATTATGCTATATTATTCATGATATTTTGCGAGGTATTTTAACGCCTGTATATTTAAGCCGAGGTAGTGGCTTATAGACCGAGGTGTCCGATCGCCGTACAGCACATGCATGCGTCCTGTGATACTGAATGTATAACAAGTGTCATTTCAATAAATACTGCTCTTTCCATTATGCTCAGACTTCTTTTCACCCCTCGTCTTTTCATTCTCATTCTGTTTATTCTTCTTTTCGTTCCTCATGTCTTTATTGTCCCGCTTTTCATTCTTCTTCTCATTTCTCTCATTTTATTTAGCAGATAAACATACTGTGCTGGAAAATTAGAGGTGTATAACACAATTATATAACTCTGATTTTTTTTATTTAAAACCTCACGCTACACGAAATCGAAGCGTAAGGTTTCAAATATAGAAATGGAGCTTATAAATTTCGTTATATATCTCTTTTCCAATACAGTATGTTTGTTCTCCATTCTAGCACAACCGCGTTATTTAAAAAAAAGATACACACTGTGTGGAAAATCAGGGGTGTATAATGTGATTATGTATCTCTGAATGACTGTGATTAACCAATCACAATCCAGTATTTCCTAAAGTCATGGTAGAATTTCCATTTTCTGCTTATTCGTCTCTTCATTCTTCTCATTCTTATTCATTCTTCAGCTCATCCTTCTTCTTTTCATTTGTCTCCTTTCATCCTCCTGACTCTTCTTTTCATTCCTCTCATTTTAATTTTCATTCTTCCTATTCTTCTTTTCATTCCTCTTTTCAATTCTGAGAAAGGGGGTGGTGGGATAGCCTAGAGGTTAATGCGTTTGATCCACATGCGGGAGACACGGGTAGATACCCCACATAGGTACAATGCATTAAGTCCAACTCTGGTGTGTCCCGCCCTGATATTGCTGGAATACTGATAAAAGTGGCGTGGAACTAAACTCACTCACTCACTGACAGTTCGCAGACTGTGTCTGTTGTTGAAGACGTAGTTACTCACCAACGTCAAGAAAATTTGTTCTAGAGTATCAATTAAACAGACAATGCAGTACGTGTAAACCGTACGCCGCACAATCAGCGGTTGAATGGACGATGATGTCTTCAAATTGTATTATAACGTTTCAGCATTTCTTTCAATGTTGAAATATTCAGAATACCCAAACTACCAAAAGCCACCAGTACACCACCAGAGCTATCTATGCGCCAAGTTTGGTGAAGAAATAGTGACTCGGTTTTAGAGTTCTGCTCCGGAAAGAGCAATACCGCCATATTCAGTCGAAGTCAAAGCTGTTGTCATGGAAACGCCAAAATATTTTAATCAAGATTCAGAAATTACCAAAAAGCACCAATACACCAATAGTGAACAGGTTTAGAGTTCTGCTCCGGAAAAACGCTTTTCCATCACAGTTGTTTCCATGGAGACGCCAAAATATTTTATTCAGAAGTACAAAGCTACCAAAAGGCACCAGTACACCAGATCCATCTGTGCGCCAAGTTTGGTGAAGAAATAGTTACCGGTTTTAGAGTTCTGCTCCAGAAAAGAACACTACCACCAATTTCAGTCAAAGTCAAAGTTGTTGCCATGGAAACGCCCAAAATATTTTATTCAGAATTTCAAAATTACCAAAGGCAGCGTTTAAAATTCCCGCCTGCCCTACCGCCCGGAAAGGTCTATTTCACCTCGGACGGTCTAATTTCAAAGTAACCTGTCCGGTGGTCTGTTTGGGAAAACTGACAATGGCCATGCTGACCCAGATTATGATTCAGACCTCTCTTATTTTGACTGTGCGACAGAAAATGCAACTGATTTCTGGTTTTTAAAGTAATTCATGTAGCTCTGCCTTAACGTTATGAAATAATACATGCAGTATAATATTACATTTTTGTTATTTTTAGATTGTTGAAAACCGGACAGACAACTTTGTATCCGGACTGGTAACTAATGTTACCAGTCCGGCTGTCTGGATGAGAATTTTGTAAGTTTTAAACACAGTCAAAAGGCACCAGTACACCACCAGAGCTGTCTATGTGCCCCGCGTTGCGGGAGATAACACATTTAAAGAGACTGAAGTATCATAGGTCAAAGTGTAATGACCAATTGGACTAAGTCCAGTAAACGGACCACTGTACTGAGCCGTAGTACACGCGAACGTTCAGAGCTTCAACAGCTATAGACCGTCACTGACGTAGACTGCTAACGGCATTCGTGGCAACCCGTTCAGACACGTTGCAGCAGTCACGTCTCAGATCGAAGTTTTAAATGCAAAACCTGCCTACGCCACATCAGTGCAAGATCTAAACACAACGCCATATCGATCCTGGTAGTCAGTCTTATATAACTTTTGATGTTGCCCAAATAGCGTCTACTACAGGATGCTTTCACGGGTGCACATATTTAACCATATTTCGAAGTATACCATTTGAATTCTATCCGTATAATAAAGTCCAGTAACACTCCTGATAATTTACTTAAAAAACTCTGCATTTTTAATTCAATATAATTAAATTCAACTCACTGCAGCGAACAATCCAAGGGTTGACCTTCCACAGTTTAAACGTTCTTTATCATGTACAAACACCCTCACTATCTAACATTGTTCGAGAGGTAGCACTACTAACCAAATTTTGTTGGTCATCAGAGCTTTTGTCACAAGAGTAAGTAAGCATGTTTCTTGGTTCATCATGCAATTTGCAGACAAATAAAATGTGAATTTCATCTTCAATACATATTATATAATTATGTCTACAGAAAATGCAAACAATAATTTGTCATCCATGTCACATGACCCAACGATGACATATAATACAACCCGACTGTCGTCAATTGCAATCCTGTCAAATGTTACCCGTGAAGTAACCCATGTTTGTCATAAAAGGCGACTAAAAGGAACGTGTGGTCCGGCTCGTTGTCTTCGTTAATTCATGACATCGTATCCCAATTGCGCAGAACGATGCTCATGCTGTTGATCACAGGACTGTCTGGTCCAGACTCGATTATTTAGTGACCGCTGCCATATAGCTGGAATACAGTCAAATTCGTTGTTAGGCAATAAAACTCGCAAAACCAAGCACGTTATCTCATCCACTCATGACCTCCATGGAATTGAGCCTTTACTCTTGGGCGCTAACTGCCCTCCTAGCCCACCTACATCCCCTACTCACATCCACCCAGTGCGCTAACAGTGCCCCTCAGCGTTCTTCCCTACCCCAACAACCATCTCTAACCCCAGCGTATGATTAGCTTCGTTCAATGGGCAACATGACATTTATTTCTTAGCGAACTTCTGAATTTAAAACCCCGCACCAGCAGCACTATCACAACCCCACACCTTTGATCCACGCCAGCTCTAGAACCTGCATATGACCCCCTCATAAGACCACAATTATCTGCTTATCTTTCACTGACTTCAATCGTTAATTCACATGCTTCAAGCGAGTGTTTGAAGATGCATTTACTTGTTAATTCACCTCATTGCACAGTTATCAATATCAACATGTCTTGTAACCATCATGTAACCACTCTATGGAACAAAATCAATAGCCGCAGCATAACTATACACAATTCTAACCAGGAACGCAGCCTAATTTATATATTATGGCAGCTTTATGACTGTTTCTTAAGCATTGCTACACAAGAGGTGGATCATGTAAACAGGTTCCAACCATGCACTATACACAGAACAGCACTTAATGTATCCACACCTGTTACCTGGCGTGTATTAGCGGTATTTCAATGCCATTTACTGCTTAGTTAGCAGTGTTCAGGTTGCCTTAAACCACCAGTCATGAAATCCTTAAGGGGATCAATAAGGAGTTGAGTTTCGTCTTGCCTTTAATCACCATTGGTGTTTCCTCCAATATCCTGTTTTTTTATTTCATAGAAACATTTAGCGGACTACTGTGACTGCGCGTAAATATATAAATGATTAATAAAACATGGTCTTCTTGATAACACCAACGTACATCGAAGCATTGTATTTTCTCATGCAGTAAACTGCCGCCATGACGAAAATCAAACGGACCACTATTATTGTTCGAACTATTGCCGTAGTTCGTCACACGCTCTGTGACTTAAATATATTGTTACTAGACCGCCCCCTAATGAAGAATAAATTAAAAAAATAAATCAACAGTTCGTTTTGAGCCTGTCATAAACGGGGTTTACTGTACTTAATCTGTGGTAACTGAATTCGAGTGCGTTTGTATGTTAGTCAGATTATGAAATTAGTCATTTCGTGAAATGACTGAAAATTTCAGTCATTTCGTGAAATGACTAAGAGGGTCAGCCATTTCGCGTCGTTTTGTGTAACAACAATATACTTCAGTCATTTCATCTATATTTGTTGGACAAGTGAATGTGAGGTGTGGCTGCACTGGACTCTGCAAATGTCAAACAAACAGATGTAAATGCCTCAAGGCCATGGTGAGTTACACCAGTCTCGCCGCCACAACAGGTTTAACTGTTAATGACAATAAATCATGTTGAAAGTGAGATCCACGTTAGCATATTAAGTTATTAAGTGAAATTTCAGGAAAGGACTGAAGTATACTGATTGTTGTTACACAAAATGACGCGAAATGACTGACCCTAAAAGCTTTCTACCAGCACGTCGAGGAATACCAGAAATGGTCCTGAAACATTTTGCTCAAGAGAGGAATGCAACCTGGGTCCCCGGCGTGACGCGTGAACGCTAGGTGATCCCATCAGGGGAAGCGTTGTTTGCCTTCAACAGTGTTTGTAAATTCATGATTTTCATTACGACATTAGTCCTCCGGCAATATATGAATTTAAAGCAAAAGCTAGTTTCGACCATGGAACAGGGTGATGGTGCTATGGATTTTACTCGATATATAGTACAATCAGCGATGCAGGGAATAGAAGAACAAAGTACAACTAGAGAAGAAGGGTAATACAGTGCAAGCTGTTTAAACCGGCACTCACTGGGACTGAATAAATAATCCAGTTTAGGCAGTATCCCGGATTGTAGAGCTGATGATAAATGTACAAGCCACGTATGGGACTGAGATGTTATGCCGGTGTTGACAACTTGCCGGATTGAACAAATGCCGGTTCTGACAGCTTTCACTGTATTTTCAACTGATCTATATGCAACCGACGCGATTAAAAGTTATCACATGACAAATGCTATTTTTGCAAAGATGAACGAAAAAAGACAACTAGAGACGAAGGGTAATATTTTCAACTGATCTGTATTCAACCGACGCGATTAAAGATTATCAAATGACAAATGTTATTTTTGCAAAGATGAACAAGAAAGTTGGTGACGTAGAATGATTGATTTCAGTTTTTAGCGTTACCTCTTTGAGATTTGTATTTTTGTCCAAAGTTAAAAGCAATATCCCACCAATAGGCATTGATCTTGATGGAGCGAGTTGTGTTTCTTAAAATGGAATATCAACATTACCTCAATTACATTTGTGTTTCTTACTCTGTGTTATTCGATTTGCCACAGAAATCATACTCGAGGTGTAACGATACAGAAAATTCACGACACGATATGTATCGCGATACCTTTAAACGATTCGATTCGATATACAAGACGATACTCTACCTTTAGTTGTTTTCTTTAAAAATGAATATTCTGATAACAGGTAACAGTTTAACGTTTGACATGACTGTCAGTTTCTAGTGAAAATTAACAATTTTAAGGTCAAGGATACGTATTACGATACGAAAACAAGTATCAATATATTCAATATATTCCATTTTACAGAGATTGGTGTATAGACATATATTATATTTGTAAAGAAAAAAATGACGTAATCAACATGTTTTTGTAGTACAGACAAACAGACAGACATTGTCTTCAGTAATGGGCCGCTGGCCCGAAATACATTCATTGATGTATATTTTGAATGCAGGTACATTCGTTTCACTGATTTTTTCATCAAATTTTTTATATAGTTTTCCAACATTATATAAAAATAGGCATAAATTATTTATGACATTTATGCTTGTTGAAGACATTATGTTGGCAAAGATGTTTTGTGATAGGAGACGGTGAACATGGGGCAATATCTAAATTGAGGTAAGTTTCAACATTTAGAAGGGATCTGAAAAGTATATAATTAGAACACTCAGTTGTAGTATGTAGGGATGAGTACAAACCTTGTGAAAGATAGTCAATATATTTTTTTTGAAACAGAAATGAAACCATCTATATCTCCAATATCCTAGCATATCCAAACAAAGCCAACCCCTTACCTTAATATTCTTGATATGAAATGCCCATCTCGTGCGTCCAGATTCATCCAAAGACTATAGCATTAAACAAAACTGATGAGGTAACCTGCAACTTGGAAGAGATAATAGTGTACACCGACATTAACCTATCCTTGATAATTTTTTGCATTACATTGACTTGTGATGTATTTGTACAGATTGCAATGACATAATTACGAATTACGAATGTACTATCTTGCATATACAAATATTTTCTTTCTAACTATACACTTTTATGAACGTATTTGCATGTCAGTTCGTAGTGTGAATGATACTTGTATGGACAAAGCGGACAAGATGTATTTAATAACACATTACCGATTGCTAAAATATTGCTTAATGATAGATACATATCTCCGCAAAATCACTATTTAACGTTGACGTAAATTTAAAGCAGAGGCACAATTATTTGAAAACCAGATATATGTATGTTGCATTAACGTTAAAATTCTTTTAAAAACAGACATATATTAAGTTTCGATGATCATATTTAGAAAGTTTCTTTTAGGTCAGTTGTTCCAATTCAAAACGTAATTAATAAACAAACTATTTTCTGCATTCAATTGTTTGGGTTGATTTAAAAGTTGAAATTATCATCAAGTTTAATGAAGTATTCCCGCTATGCATGCCGCCACATGGCATACATGGCAGCCACCCACATGTTGACAAGGCTGGACGAATCAATAAACCCAAGAAACGTGTTACCTGAGATACTGTTATAATTTACCATTCTCCTGAAAACAGGGTCAACACTACTAAAATGCATTGTGTTTCAATGCAAATTGTAATAGTTATGGTAGCTACCAAGTAGAGGGCCTTAAAACACAACCAAGCACATTTACCCACTTCCATGGAATTCGTCCTTTATCGCAGTGCTTTCACTGCCCTCAAGTCTAATAGCCCCATGCAGCCCAAAGTTTGAAGTCCATGTAGAAGACCTGGTAATAGCATCATCAACTGTAGAAGACCTGGTTATAACATCATCTACTGTACAAGACCTGGTAAAAGCATCATCTACTGTAGAAGATTTGGTTATAACATCATCTACTGTACAAGACCTGGTAATAGCATCATCTACTGTAGAAGATCTGGTGATAGCATCATCAACTGTAGAAGACCTGGTAATAGCATCATCTACTGTACAAGACCTGGTAATAGCATCATCTACTGTACAAGACATCTTGTTCACTTTGTCCATCTACTGTAGAAGACCTGGCAATAGCATCATCAACTGTAGATGACCTGGTAATAGCATCATCAACTGTAGAAGACCTGGTAATAGCTTCACCAACTGTAGAAGACCTGGTAATAGCTTCATCAACTGTAGAAGACCTGGTAATAGCATCATCTATTGTACAAGACCTGGTAATAGCATCATCTACTGTACAAGACATCTTGTTCACTTTGTCCATCTACTGTAGAAGACCTGGCAATAGCATCATCAACTGTAGAAGACCTGGTAATAGCTTCATCAACTGTAGAAGACCTGGTAATAGCTTCATCAACTGTCGAAGACCTGGTAATAGCATCATCTACCTTACAAGACCTGGTAAAAGCATCATCTACTGTAGAAGACCTCGTAATAGCGTCATCTACTGAAGAACTATTACCAGGTCTTCTTCAGTAGATGACGCTATTACGAGGTCTTCTACAGTAGATGATGCTTTTACCAGGTCTTGTAAGGTAGATGATGCTATTACCAGTAGAAGACCTGGTAATAGCATCATCTACTGTAGATGACCTGGTAATAGCATCATCTACTGTAGATGACCTGGTAATAGCATCATCTACTGTAGATGACCTGGTAATAGCATCATCTACTGTAGAAGACCTGGCAATAGCATCATCTACTGTAGAAGACCTGACAATAGCATCATCTACTGTAGAAGACCTGGTAATAGCATGATAGTATCAGCATTTACTGTAGTAGATGTGGTACCATACTACAGAGGACCTGGTAGAAGCATCATTTACCGCAGTAGACGTAATAGTATCAGCATTGAATATCCAGGGAATAGTGACACCTTCTTAGGTAAAGGTAACTGCGCCACAATTTCCAACAATATATATTAGCTCATACGCAAAAGAAACTCAAGTCCGGTATTGAGTACATATGAACTTTTTTAACATTATAGAATACAAATGCCAACAGCACCAGATATACAGAAATTTGAGCAAGAACAGTTTTTGGCAACAAAAACAGATGACGTCATGTTTTGTGACAGTAAAAGAGTTGCGTACATTCTAGTCAATTGCCATGACGTCATGCTATACCTGGTGTGGCCACCATTAGCACTGATCACTGCAACATATCTTCTGTACATGGAGTGGATCAGATGACTCGTAAAGGCCCTGGGGATCCTCCTGCGCACATCCAGAACAACTGGAAGAAGTTCATCAGCAGTTGTAGGCACTGGTCGCACTTCATTCAGGCGCCTTTGAACCTCATCCCATAAGTGCTCGATGGGGTTCAGGTCAAGGCTGAGAGCTGGTCACGGTAGGACATGGATGTTGTGTTGTTGAAGAAAGTCCATAGTAATTTTTGCAACATGTGGATGAGCGTTATGCTGCTTGAAAAGCATTTCTGTCAGCAAAACAATCTCCTTGACCTCGCCAAATTCTGACCCTCCCATCTGTATGTTTTGCACACAAAACCGACCCTCATCAGAGAATATGGCACTTCTCCATTCATTTTGACGCCAATTTTGATGAACCTGTGCCCACTGAAGTCGTGCCTGTCGAAGTCATGATTGGAGAACAGGACGACGTGCTATTCGGCGACACCCTAGTTTGTTGGAACGTAGACGTCGGATGACAGTGTCACGGCTGATGCGTCGATTATGCGTTCCTGTGGTCTGGCTTGCTGTCAGGAAAGGATCTTGCTGGTGTTGACGTGTAATGTGTCTATCCTGTCGAGGTGTGGTGACCCTCGGCCATCTGTAGGTTATCTGTAGTCTGTGTGGTGTTGTATCAATGCTGGAGACGGTAGGTCGAGGTTATGTTGACATTAAAGGGATGGCCAACATCTTGGACAGCTTCGAACCATTCGATGGCCTAATTCCTCTACAGTTGATCTAAACGTGGCATTGTTGAACAAAGAGTGATTGGCCAAAGATTTGTATGCCCACTGAAGATGGTGACAACTCGTCCATGTTTGACTGCATGAGGAAAATGTGCATGATTCCCACATCACCATTGAAAGGGTGCGTTGTATCGATTCGTCTTTCTGGCAACAGAAAATGTTAAAAGCACCATCAACCATCATTTTTTACCAACGTTGGTATAATACTAGTGGTCTGAATGTAATTCCTCCGTTGACTAAGAAACTTGCGTTTCTTTTACATGTGAGTATATATACGTGTAACTACAATAGCAAATAGATTTATGGCCACTCAGTTTGACTGAGTCCCGGTCACTGACCTCATTGTACAAAACACACACATCTTTAATTAAGTCAACATTCTTGACTATACCTCTCTGGCTCCCTCCCAACACCTTCTTTCAGCCTCAACCTTGGACATTATTGAGTCCACACACCTGGCAATATAGTTATTGATCCATAATTTGCAATTGAAAATCATGCAGTTACTGCGCAAACACCTTAACTTCGACGAGAGTATTATATAATAGATGTATTTGAAAAGCAGACATGTGAATGCTGCAAAATGTCGAAAGTATTTAAACACAGACAATTGTAATGTTGCCTGATGATATTCATTTATTGTAATAGAGTGAGTGAGTGAGTTTAGTTTTACGTTGCACTTTGCAATATTCCAGCTATATGGCGACGGTCTGTAAATAATCGAGTCTGGACCAGACAATCCAGTGGTCAACAACATGAGCATCGATCTGCGCAATGGGGAACCGATGACATGTGTCAACCAAGTCAGCTAGTTTGACCACCCGATCCCGTTAGTCGCCTCTTACGACAAGCATAGTCACCTTTTATGGCAAGCATGGGTTGCTGAAGGCCTATTCTACCCCGGGACCTTCACAGGTCTATTGTAATAGATGTAATAGGAGCATCATTTACTGTACTAGACGTAATAGGGGCATCATTTACTATAGTGGATGTAATAGGAGCATCATTTACTGTAGTAGATATAATAGTAGCATCATTTACTGTAGTAGACATAATAGTAACAGCATTTACCGTTGTAGACGTAATAGTAGCATCACTTACTGTAGTACATCGTAATTGTAGCATCATTTACTGTACTAGACGAAATAGTAGCATGATTTACTGTACTGTATGTATTGTAGTAGACTTAATAGTGACATCAGTAACAATGACACGCCCACATGTAACAGCGGCAGCAATTCCAGCAATAAACAAGATGCAAACTCTTGTCTTCACTGAGTGTCGTGAAATTCGACATGTAAATTCAACTAAAATGAAATCGATACATACTAATACGAATTCATTCGGGATGACTCTTCATCATTAACACACGTACTCTAAAACAGCAGTACTGTAACACATCAGTAACATATTGCCCAATGTTCACCAAACAAAAATAACACAATAACAAATTATGTGACCGAGGAGACGCTGAAGTTCAGGAGACGAAGAGTTGTCTCCCCTTCTGCCTATCTCCTGCTGTTGCCTATGGCAGATAGGTAAAGATCGAAGTCAATCAGAGAAATATAGAGCTAATGCATTGTCCTTTATTCATACTCTTGGATGCCTATTCAAGCCCTAATAAGCAATAGGTGTACATAGATTGTATCAGTCAATACTTGTGTAAAATACTCGATGAATAAACAAATTCAGAGCACTATTTCGGTCAAAGATCGAATGTTATTACTTATTTACATATCACATCATGAAGTAGTTAGATACGTGGCAATATCGTTATTTGAATGACATAGGACTTATGAGTTACCAATATATGTACATACATAGATCATATATGTATGCAGACTATTTTCAAGTTATTTTAATATCGCATGCGTGCAACGGGCACACAGAATGTTAACAAATCTTTAATACTTGAATCAGCAGTCACTGAAAAACTGAAGATTAAGGCTCTGTAGACGTATATAACACCCGTATCAAATACGAATACTCATCGAACATAGCCACAAATACACACGCACACGCTCACGCACACCCACACGCACACGCACACGCACGAACGCTATTTGTAAAAGGAGGGATATTTCACAACAGGTTATGTAATTCATTGGAAACCCGAAGTGTTTCAAGACACATTATGACAAAATCAAGGCGCAGGGCAATACATGTATATACCTTTTAATCGTTGCTTTACATTTTATATCCAACATTCCCGTGAAAATTCGGGTTAGAGTTGATTTTCAGTAACCCATGCTTGTCGTAAGAGGAGACTAACGGGATCGGATGGTCAGATGGTCTGATCGGATGGTCAGACTCGCTAACCTGGTTGACAAATATGTCAACGTATCTCATATGAGTAGATTGATGCTTATGCTGTTGATCACTTGGTTGTCTGGTCCAGACTCGATTATTTACGGACGACCCGCAATATAGATCATATATTACTGAGTGTGGCGTAAAACAAATTTCAATCGCTCAGTCTTTACACCCAATAATCTGTGGTGTTACTTCGTGTGTCATAATTCCGATCCGTGGTTTTGTGACACATATGTCAGCCGATCTAAACATACGTGAAAGAGGTCAGAGGAAATTATCGTTAATCTTTACTGCGGTTTGTTATTTCGTGAGCTCCCATCAGAGCCAAAGGCTTGGGGAGTGGAATTGATCGTGGCGACTGTGAGATGGATGGACGTAACTGCCGCGAACATTTCGTCCACATGCACACGCTAACAGCCTTCTGGAGGTCGCGTCTGACGTAATGATTTGTGTTGGTGTGTGTTCACTGTCGCTAACTAGCTAACAATACCACGACTACTGCGACTACAATCGTGGCGCACCACCACCGGCGTTATTACCAGCCCCGTCCCCCCACCCACCCCACACCATGATCGCCACTACTACAACATCCACCACCACCACCACCATGATCGCCTCTACTACAACATCCACCACCACTACCACCATGATCGCCTCTACTACAACATCCACCACCACTACCACCATGATCGCCTCTACTACAACATCCACCACTACCACTACCATGATCGCCACTACTACAACATCCACCACCACCACCACGATCGCCACTACTACAACATCCACCACCACCACCACCATGATCGCCACTACTACAACATCCTACAAAATCATTTTCTACATTTAGTTACACCTTTGTGCCTGATTTTTAGGGAACACCTGGTGTCATCACTGATTTTCAGTGACGCATAGTCTATTCGTCGCTCCTTCTGTAATTTGAATATGTATGCATGTTTACATGTATGTTTGCGTGTACATGTATGTATGTATGTATGTGTGCTCGTGCGTGCGTGCGTGCGTGCGTGCCTGCTCTTTTCAGAGTATCTATTGATGGGAAATGAAGTCTAACTTTCCAGTCGTTGATACATCAACAACCATTGACGGGTCAACCACCTTTAATATTTGATTGCTCAGAACCCGTTTTGTCCTAGTACAGGAATAGAATATTGCTGAATGTTCTTACAAAACTACGCTTCAACGGCTCACAACAACAAGCATAGTCAATAAATTTATTTTCTTTATAGAGGGAACCGAAACTGCATACATGACTGAGAGAGTTCCATTGTACACAGTCACATATGTCGTTGGAGCTGTTGGGACAAATATTAATATATTTACAGTACATATGCCCTTGCAAAGTCTTCTAAATACATGACTCGATAAGGAATGTTGCGATGAAATCAGAAAATTCATGATCATAATACTTTTGGGGGGCTACCCATCTGTCAGATTTTGCGGTTATTGAGTCAACTTATCAGAGACTGTAAATACTGTTCCCCTCCCATGTCCAAAGTGAAAAACATTTTCTCTTTTGGTGCGATTTTTATGCTGACGTCTCATTACCTAATATTTTTAGTAACGCATCTTTTCCTAGTAAAACGTTAGTCTTTAAATATAAGTTTATGTTATCATCTTATACTTGGTAGAATTGAGTTAAATGTTTAACATGTTTTATTGTCGCACGTGTTTATGTATATTTCAGCTCGATCAAACTAGTGATTATTTTATTTATCATATTTTATCATTTTATGAATCTATATTACTATACTGTTATCTTGTTTCTATGAAATTATGTGCATTTTACTGTTGTACAATTTGTCTCTTGAGGCCCTGTATAATCAACTTTATCTTTGCATATTTATATTTGCATGTGTGTATACCTTGTACTTTTTTGCGTGGGCTGATGGGAAAGGGTGGTCAAACCCGTTGACTTGTTTGACAAAATTGCATAAATCAATGTTCATGCTGTTGATCACTGGATTGTCTGGCCCAAACTCGATTATTTACATATTGCCACGCTATGTTACTGATTGTGGCTTAAACCCAACTCACTCACTCACTCATTCGTGAATGTTGTTTGACTCCGCACGCTTCAATATGGATCTGTACACGTTGGTATACAGTTATTCGAACATGGTCACGGGGCGTCAGGTATAAAAAGGTATGAATGACGACTTCATCGCTCATATCATCATGTGGAGAAATTTTGACCGACCTTTCACCTCTACAATAACTGTACTTGGGTTTTACGCCGCTTGTAGCAATATTACAGCAATGTAACGGCGGGGGCACCAAAAATGGGCTTCACACATCAATATGGGTAATCAAACCCGGAACCTCGGCGTGACGAGCGAACGCTTTAACCACTATGCTACCCGACCACCCCTTACAATCACTGAAACTGCACACGGCTGTCACTTGCAACTTGCATTCTGCATTCTCCTACTAATTTCATTTGCTTTACGTATTCCTATGCTCTTATGAGAAGGCTGCATGAAGCTTATAAACGTCCAAAACGACTGCTTTTGGTACCAGCATCAGTTAACGAATATGTAACTTACATGAAAATAGTATATTTATATCGAATGATTCTTCAATAACCAAACACAACATTCTGTTCATCTTCCATTTCTGTTTGGGTGAGTGAATATATCAATATTACTACAGAATCTATTGATTATGGCTTGAATGGACATATGTTATATCTCGAATGAACACACAAAGCATGTGAAAACAATTACAGCTTGTTGATCTCGACCTGAACTACTCTACATACGCATGACCAGGGAGATGAAGTGGCATGACTGGCCGGTCGAGTTAACATTATTTCATAAAACTATAGTTGTTGCTGTTACATGCATGCATGCATGCATACATCGGAAACATGAAACAATCTGTAGCTTCTTTTTTAAAGGAAGTTAGAACATCGCTCACGATGTCAACAGGCAACCTTGTCTCGGCTGTTCGGACATGATGACAACTGACAAAGGTTCACCCCTCACAATAATAGACTCAGCCAATTATGACAGTCACGCAGTGCATTAGTATTCACTAATTCATTCAGGTCAAGGTGAGCAAGCTGCACTGAGTTGATGAGGGCGGCGTAAAACTAAACTCAGTTACTCTCAGCATCAAGCCTCCGACACTCCACCAACTCTCAATGATAGACATTAGCATGGGGATAGAGCAAGTTAACATCGATACCTGGGAACTCGCATGTGCATATGGATAGAAATCACTACAAACCAAAATGAATACACAGTGCCTTTTTACAAAGTGATCAAATGTAATATATGTTATAGTTGGAATTAATCTGTCTCAGTTAAGTACAGATTCGAGTAATTTTGTTTTGTTGAATCTGATCCGGGATTGGAATCCGCATCAGCAGAGTATCAGGCACCTAATCGCCAGCAAACACGTCTAACCCCCTCAGCCACCGCGGCTTCCACGACGGGTTCAATTGAAACTCGGGCGATGGGGTGGCTGAAAGGTTAAAGCTCTCGTTCGTGCCATCGAAGACCGGGATTCGATTCCCCATATGGGTACAATGAGTGAAGGCCATTTCTGGTGTCGACCGCCGTAATACTGACCCAACCAGTTGTGAGGAACATGAAGTTAGAAACGGATTCGGGATTCGGGATTCGAATCCCGAATCTGAATAATTTTTTCAGATTCGGGATTCGAATCTCGAATCTGAATTTTTTGTTCATATTCGAGATTTAAATCCTGAAGATTTAAATCATGTATCACGTATGTACCATGTATCTACGTATCTATGTATGTATCATGTATCTACGTATCTATGTATGTATCATGTATCTACGTATCTATGTATGTATTATGTATGTATGTATGTATCATGTATGTATGTATGTATGTACGTATGTGTCATGTATCATGTATGTATCATGTATCATGTATGTATCATGTATGTATCATGTATATGTCATGTATGTATCATGTATCATGTATGTATCATGTATGTATCATGTATGTATCATGTATTTACGTATCTACGTATGTATCATGTATCTACGTATCTACGTATGCATCATGTATCTACGTATCTACGTACGCATCATGTATCTACGTATGCACCATGTATCTACGTATCTACATATGCATCATGTATCCACGTATGCATCTCGTATCTACGTATGCATCTCTGTATGTACGTATCTGTCTATGTATGCATCTCTGTATCTACGCATCTGTCTATGTATGCATTTCTGTATCAACGTATCTGTCTATGTATCTATCTATGTAGGTATCTATGAGTGTATCTATGTAGGTATCTATGTATCATGTATCATAAATGTATTTGTGTATCTGTGTATGTCCCTATGTATCTGTGTATCTATCTATGTATCTGTGTATTTACCTATGTATCTATGTATCTGTCTATTTATCAATGTATCTATCTATACATCTATCTGTGTACCCACGTATCTATGTATCTATGTATCTATACATGTATCTATGAATATTTTATTTTCAGATTCGGGATAAAAATCTTAAAAACATGGACACCCAAACCTACATTTTTCCATATTTCAGCCTCAACATTGACTTTTCTTCATATTCGGGTTTGAGCATTGAAATCCCGAATCGACCAACAGGGTGATTATACATTATCTCACCCCTTCCTAGGTACTAGGGGCCGCTAGTAAACCTGTGTATCGTAAGAACATGAACACCCAAAACAAAATTTACCATATTTCAGCCTCAATTTTGGTTTTTCTTCATATTCGGGTTTCGGCATTTGAATCCCGAATCTGAATATTTTTCAGAGGAACATTTCACTTTTTTATTTAGATTAACCATAATTATTTCAATACTTGTTTTCTCTGTTCACAGTAAAAACTCTTAAAACGGTAAACAGTAGCAATTAGACCCACGCATAATCAGGGTTGTGTGACTTTGCTCTTTAGACGAAGTAGGCATGTTGATCAATACATTTCAAACTTAACAGAGGTGTTAATAACAAAGACAAGAGAGACTAGCGTACACGCGTCACACCGAAGACCTGGGACCACATGGGTACAATGTGTGAAGCCCATTTCCGATTTGGCCCGGCCATGATACAACTGAAACATTGCTAAAAGCAGTGAAAAACAGAGTTCACTGACTCATAACATAAGATTAGACTTATACCATGGTAACGTATTGTAAACCCAACTCACTCATTCACTCACATACAGTGATGGAAAGCGACTTATGAAAGCGAGAACGCAACCCTTCACAGAGTTAGAAAAATTGTTTCATTCAACTATTAGCATTATTCCAATAATATCATGACTGGAGAAACCAGAAATATGTTTCTCACATTGTACCCACGTATGGAATCGAACCCGCTAACTCGTTAGTACAGCGGAACCCAAACAGCCACGTGTCTAATAACACTTCGTGTTGAGGTTGATGTAGGCTCTAAGGTGGCCGTAAATGTCAGATTATCCATCTAATAACCAAACGTATTAATACACATGATCGTGCCACTTATAATATTCTGCACGTCAATAAGAGAGAAAGAAACTATATTGATACAGCTATAAAATTTTTCATTTGTTTAACCAACTGCAGTTGCCCGTGAAGGTCTCTACAACAAGACCGTTTACTTGAAATGTCACTGTGACAGCCGTGGATAAAAGATCGGCAGTCGTGTATAAAATTCACTGTGATCGTTAATCTCTTATTGGCGATTGAGTGAGTCTAGTTTTACACCGCTTTCAGCAATATCTTAGCGATATCAGGACGGGGGCACCAGAAATGAGCCCCACACCATGGAAGAGAACTATTATGCCTACAACTACACTTATGCCACACCATGGGAGAGAACTATTATGCCCACAAGTACACTTATGCCACACCATGGAAGAGAACTATTATGCCTACAACTACACTTATGCCACACCATGGGAGAGAACTATTATGTCTACAACTACAATTATACCACACCATGGAAGAGAACTATTATGCCTACAACTACACTTATGCCACACCATGGTAGAGACCTATTATGCCTACAAGTACACTTATACCACACCATGGGAGAGAACTATTATGCCTACAACTACACTTATACCACACCATGGGAGAGAACTATTATGCCTACAACAACACTTATGCCACACCATGGTAGAGAACTATTATGCCCACAAGTACACTTATGCCACACCATGGTAGAGAACCATTATACCCACAACTACACTTATGCCACACCATGGAAGAGAACTATTATGCCCACAACTACACTTATACCACACCATGGAAGAGAACTACTATGCCCACAACTACACTTATGCCACACCATGGGAGAGAACTATTATGCCCACAAGTACACTTATGCCACACCATGGAAGAGAACTATTATGCCTACAACTACACTTATGCCACACCATGGGAGAGAACTATTATGTCTACAACTACAATTATACCACACCATGGAAGAGAACTATTATGCCTACAACTACACTCATGCCACACCATGGGAGAGACCTATTATGCCCACAAGTACACTTATACCACACCATGGGAGAGAACAATTATGCCTACAACTACACTTATGCCACACCATGGAAGAGAACTATTATGTCTACAACTACACTTATGCCACACCATGGTAGAGACCTATTATGCCCACAACTACACTTATACCACACCATGGGAGAGAACTATTATGCCTACAAGTACACTTATACCACACCATGGGAGAGAACTATTATGCCTACAACTACACTTATACCACACCATGGGAGAGAACTATTATGCCTACAACTACACTTATGCCACACCATGGTAGAGAACTATTATGCCCACAAGTACACTTATACCACATCATGGGAGAGAACTATTATGCCTACAACTACACTTATGCCACACCATGGAAGAGAACTATTATGCCTACAACTACACTTATGCCACACCATGGTAGAGACCTAATATGCCTACAACTACACTTATACCACACCATGGGAGAGACCTATTATGCCTACAAGTACACTTATACCACACCATGGGAGAGAACTATTATGCCTACAACTACACTTATACCACACCATGGGAGAGAACTATTATGCCTACAACTACACTTATGCCACACCATGGTAGAGAACTATTATGCCCACAACTACACTTATACCACACCATGGGAGAGACCTATTATGCCTACAAGTACACTTATACCACACCATGGTAGAGACCTATTATGCCCACAACTACACTTATACCACACCATGGGAGAGACCTATTATGCCTACAAGTACACTTATACCACACCATGGGAGAGAACTATTACGCCTACAACTACACTTATACCACACCATGGGAGAGAACTATTATGCCTACAACTACACTTATGCCACACCATGGAAGAGAACTATTATGGCCACAACTACACTTATACCACACCATGGGAGAGACCAATTATGCCCACAACTACACTTATGTCACACCATAGGAGAGAACTATTATGCCCACAAGTACACTTATGCCACACCATGGGAGAGAACTGTTATGCCCACAAGTACAGTTATGCCACACCATGAAAGAGAACTATTATGTCTACAACTACATTTATGCCACACCATGGGAGAGAACTATTATGCCCACACCTACACTTATACCACACCATGGTAGAGAACTATTATGCCCACAACTACACTTATGCCACACCATGGGAGAGAACTATTATGCCTACAACTACACTTATGCCACACCATGGAAGAGAACTATTATGTCTACAAGTACACTTATACCACACCATGGTAGAGACCTATTATTCCTACAACTACACTTATGCCACACCATGGGAGAGAACTATTATGCCTACAACTACACTTATGCCACACCATGGGAGAGAACTATTATGCCTACAACTACACTTATGCCACACCATGGAAGAGAACTATTATGTCTACAAGTACACTTATACCACACCATGGTAGAGACCTATTATTCCTACAACTACACTTATGCCACACCATGGGAGAGAACTATTATGCCTACAACTACACTTATGCCACACCATGGGAGAGAACTATTATGCCTACAACTACACTTATACCACACCATGGGAGAGAACTATTATGTCTACAACTACACTTATACCACACAATGGTAGAGACCTATTATGCCTACAACTACACTTATACCACACCATGGAAGAGAACTATTATGCCTACAACTACACTTATGCCACACCATGGTAGAGAACTATTATGCCCACAACTACACTTATACCACACCATGGGAGAGACCTATTATGCCTACAAGTACACTTATACCACACCATGGTAGAGACCTATTATGCCCACAACTACACTTATACCACACCATGGGAGAGACCTATTATGCCTACAAGTACACTTATACCACACCATGGGAGAGAACTATTACGCCTACAACTACACTTATACCACACCATGGGAGAGAACTATTATGCCTACAACTACACTTATGCCACACCATGGAAGAGAACTATTATGCCCACAACTACACTTATACCACACCATGGGAGAGACCAATTATGCCCACAACTACACTTATGTCACACCATAGGAGAGAACTATTATGCCCACAAGTACACTTATGCCACACCATGGGAGAGAACTATTATGCCCACAAGTACAGTTATGCCACACAATGGGAGAGAACTATTATGTCTACAAGTACACTTATGCCACACCATGGGAGAGAACTATTATGTCTTCACGTACACTTATGCCACACCATGGGAGAGAACTATTATGCCCACAAGTACACATATACCACACCATGGTAGAGAACTATTATGCCCACTAGTACACTTATGCCACACCATGGGAGAGAACCATTATGTCTACAAGTACACTTATGCCACACCATGGGAGAGAACTATTATGTCCACAAGTACACTTATGCCACACCATGGAAGAGAACTATTATGCCCAGAACTACACTTATGCCACACCATGGGAGAGAACTATTATGCCCACAAGTACACTTATGCCACACCATGGGAGAGAACTATTATGCCCACAAGTACACTTATGCCACACCATGGGAGAGAACTATTATGCCCACAAGTACACTTATACCACAGCATGTGAGAGAACTATTATGCCCACAAGTACACTTATACCACATCATGGTAGAGAACTATTATGCCCACATGTACACTTATACCACACCATGGAAGAGAACTATTATGCCTACAACTACACTTATGCCACACCATGGGAGAGAACTATTGTGCCCACAAGTACAATTATGTCACACCATGGGAGAGAACTATTATGTCTACAAGTACACTTATGCCACACCATGGGAGAGAACTATTATGTCTACAAGTACACTTATGCCACACCATGGGAGAGAACTATTATGCCCACAAGTACACTTATGCCACACCATGGGAGAGAACTATTATGTCTACAAGTACACCTATACCACACCATGGAAGAGAACTAATATGCCTACAACTACACGTATACCTCACCACGGGAGTGAATACAAGTACACATATGCCACACCATGGGAGAGAACTATTATGCCTACAAGTACAATTATGTCACACCTTGGGAGAGAACTATTATGCCTACAACTACACTTATACCACACCATGGGAGAGAAGTATTATGTCTACAACTACACGTATACCACACCATGGAAGAGAACTATTATGCCCACAAGTACACTTATACCACACCATGGGAGAGAACACACGTACACTTATACCACACCATGGAAGAGAACTATTATGCCTACAACTACACGTATACCACACCACGGGAGAGAATACAAGGACACTTATGCCACACCATGGGAGAGAACTATTATGCCTACAAGTACACTTATACCACACCATGGGAGAGAACTAACATGCCTACAACTACACTTACACCACATCATGGAAGAGAACTATTATGCCTACAACTACACGTATACCACACCATGGAAGAGAACTATTATGCCCACAAGTACACTTATACCACACCATGGGAGTGAATACAAGTACACTTATACCACACCTTGGAAGAGAACTATTATGCCCACAAGTACACTTATGCCACACCATGGGAGAGAACTATTATGCCCACAACTACCCTTATACCACACCATGGAAGAGAACTATTATGCCCACAAGTACACTTATACCACACCATGAAAGAGAACTATTATGCCTACAACTACACTTATACCACACCATGAGAAGAGAACTATTATGCCCACAAGTACACTTATACCACACTATTGGAGAGAACTGTTATGCCCACAAGTACACTTATACCACACCATGGAAGAGAACTATTATGCCCACAAGTACACTTATACCACACCATGGAAGAGAACTATTATGCCCACAAGTACACTTATACCACACCATGGAAGAGAACTATTATGTCTACAAGTACACTTACACCACACCATGGAAAGCACACTTATACCCCACCATGGGAGAGAACTATTATGCCTACAAGTACACTTATACCCCACCATGGGAGAGAACTGTTGTGCCTACAAGTACACTTATACCATACCATGGAAGAGAACTATTATGCCTACAAGTACACTTATACCACACCATGGAAAGTACACTTATACCCCACCATGGGAGAGAACTATTATGCCTACAAGTATAGACTTTAGCCTATACAACGTATCTTTTACTGTTCAGGGGCGCTGGGTTAGCGTAGTGATTAAAGCGTTTGCTGGTTACGCCAAAGATCCGGGTTCGAATCCCTTTGCGGGTACATTATATACTCTTCCCAAAAGTAGGGCATCTTAATTTTTCTTTATTTACCAGTAAAATATTTAGGAGATTTATCGGAGTCAATCAATGTTGATATGATATTATTGAATGTTTTGAGAGTGCACAGACATTTGCACTTCCTTACAACCATACTTATTTGGAATGTCGTCGCTTTTGAAAGATTATTGGTGTATGGCAATACTGGTTTCGAGTCTGAACCAGACAATCCAGTGATCAGCAACATGAGCATCGGTCTGCGCAATTGGGAACCGATGACATGTGTCAACCAAGTCAGCGAGCCTAACCACCCAACCAAGTTAGTCGCCCCTTACGACAAGCATACTCGCCTTTTGTGGCAAGCATGGGTTGCTGAAGGCCTATTCTACCCCTGACCTTCACGGTTCCATTTTGAAACAAATGACTAGAAACAAACACTAAAAATGTGTGATGAAAGGTGAATGTCAAAATTAATGTTTTAAGTCGATTTCCCGACCTTCTTGAAGAAACGTCAGACAAAAAAATGGGCCCCCATGCACGTGTATGGGGCTATTGCGTGGTCCACGTGCATATCATGCGTTGTGTTTAGGGGTGGTAAAGAGGGAAATGGTGGCGCGCTCAGGAGATGTCCGTCCTTGAAACGTTTGTTAACGTTTACACTTCCTATCCAAATTGAAAGTTCATTATCCCCTACATTTTTTGAAGAGTATATATCCATTCTGGAGTCCACCGCCGTGTTACTGCTGAAATAATCCTAAAAGGTGGCGTAAAACCACACTCACTCCTTACTGTCCAAGTGAAATTCAAAGGAAAACAAAATACAGACATATTTAAATTCCTACATACGTACACAGGTGTGAAGGATGTTTTACGCCGTTACACATACACCTGTCCCCTGATAGGGAAGAATGAATAAGGTGTAATCAATGTAGTTGAAATGTGTCATAGAGTCTTTTGTCTTTCACAAAATGGCAATATTTCCTGTGCCATAGATTAGGTAAGCAAAGGCATTGTTCTAGGTACCACGGGTGGTTGGGACTGCCGATTAGCCAGTCAGATTCAGTGTTCTATGCAATACTTGTGTCTGGTGCTGCAGATTAACCAATCAGATTCGGTGTTCCAGGTGGACCTGGTGGCTTGGGGTGCAAATGAATCAGCCAGATACAGTGTTTTATGTGGATTTGGCTCCTGGTGCTGAAGATTAACCAGTCAGATTCAGTGTTCTAGGTAGAACTGGTGACTGGGGGTGCAGATTAACCAATCAGATTCAGTGTTCTAGGTAGAACTGGTGACTGGGGGTGCAGATTAACCAATCAGATTCAGTGTTCTAGATAGACCTGGTGCCTGGTGCTGCAGATTAACCAATCAGATTCAGTGGTCTAGGTAGAACTGGTGTTTGAGGCTGCAGATTTACCAATCAGATTCGGTGTTTCAGGTGGACCTGGTGGCTTGGGGTGCAAACGAACCAATCAGATACAGTGTTCTAGGTAGATTTGGTTCCTGGTGCTGCAGATTAACCAGTCAGATTCAGTGTTCTAGGTAGAACTGGTGGCTGGTGCTGAAGATTAACCAATCAGATACAGTGAGATCGCCTTATCCACTTATGATCACCGGACCAAGTGGTAAAAATAGGAACAACGAGTTAAATGTATTGGACTAGTTCTTCGACTTCGACCTAAATAAGCAATTCAAAGCAGCTTCATGCGGTATCAAACTTAACTGAGTGCCCGTGGTTTTACGCCGCTTCTAGCAATGTTCCAACAATATCACGGTAGGGATACCACAGCTGGGCGCCACACATTGTACCCATGTAGGGGATCGATACTGGGTCTTCAGGGTGACGAGCCAAAACTCAACCATTAAGTTACCCCACCGACCGTTGACAAACTTGGACATACGTAAATGCTTAGCCTTTATGTAAAATTACCCACGCAGCGAAATGATTGTAAATGGTACCTCTTAAGCTGTAAGTACTCGTTAAAGGGCGATGGGGTGGCCTAATGGTTAAAGCATCCGCTCGTCACGCTGAAGACCCGGGTTCGACTGCCCAATTGCGTGAAGCCCATTTTTGGTATACCCTGCCCTGATACTGCTGTAATATTGGTAAACGCGGCGAAGAGCAAAACTCACTCACAAAATCAGATGTTGTTGAGCAGAAGACAGACACAATTCTAAAACTGCCCTGCTGATCAAGAAAGTCGGGAGGGAACGTAAAGTTAGAAACGGGTTCGGGATTGAGAATTCGTATCTAGAATCTGAATATTTTTTTCAGATTCGGGATTTTGAACATGAAAATCAGATTCGGGATTTGAATTCCGAAAATTATTCAGATTCGGGATTCGAATCCCCAATCCCCAATCCCCAATCCGTTTCTAACTTCATGCTGCTGTGCATAAATGACTATACAAATAGCTCCAATATGTAAACGTTAAAAGCCATCTGCTACCGTCTTCATTAACAGGACCTATCCCTAACCGTTACATTTACAACCTCGCCATTGATTTGCTTTCTGTTTGCGGCTACGCTTTGTCCAAGAAACGCGCCGGTTTCTCGGTGTCAGCATCTTTTAGGCAAACATGCGCGCGCATTGTTTACGTGTACCTTGCGTAATGAAAAAAAGGAAGAAGTATGCAAACGTAAAACCATGTGCAACTGTCCACATTCGACTGTACAAATATAAGAGCAAACATAGTCTAAATGTGGTGAGTGCAGCTGCGTTAGCATATTCTAAATTTGATATACAATGATGATTGAAAATGGCGATGAGGAATGTATGCACTCATTTGGCAATAATGTTCTGGCTCAAAAAGTCCAGAATCGCACTGAACATATCCTCTTAAACATGAAATATTCAAGGCTTTTAGATGACATATTTCTTCTAAAATCTAATTTATACAAGGGGAGAAGATCGATTTTCAGAACTGACATGTTGATAGACACATGATGAAACGTTTCTACTGATGCCCCAGTATCAACGAGGCCTGTTGCGGTTCTCCAGCTCATTCCATAAAGAAGTCATGCGATAATACATATAGTTGACGTTAACAGGTGACAACAGAATCTTGCGATTACGACCATCTTATGCTTGTATTTAAATATGGGAGTTACGATCACCTTGTGCTGAGAGAGCTTAATGTAACGGACCCTAGAATATAAAAGACATTTGCTGGGTAGCTCAGATAGTGTACTTTTTGAAACAATTGATAAAATAGATATTTTACACTTGCCACCTTAGAACAACATAACCGCCGAAAGTATACAAGTGATGTTAGGCATGTAGGTTCTCAGACTGTCCCTACCCGGGGTAGAAGATTGTCCTTCAGTAACCCATGCTTGTAAGAGGCGACTAACGGGATCGGGTGGTCAGACACGTTGACTTGGTTGACACGTCATGGCTTCCCAATTACGCAGATCGATTCTCATGCTGTTGATCACTGAATTGTCTGGTTCAGATCCGATTATTTACAGACCGCTATCGTATAGCTGGAATATTGCTGAGTGCGACGTAAAACTCAACTCACTAACTCACCCAGACTGTCAAAAAAAACTGTTGAAATATGTCTGTCGTTGTCATTTCGACTATGTTACACAAGACTGGACTCAAATGCTCATTAGAATGATATTTGCTGTGAGTGATATCGGCGCTTTTAAAATACTGAAGAAGATGTGGACTGCAATTTGTTCATAATTCCAAGGAGTGTGAGTTACTATTGACCACCGAACAGCTGCTCTGTTGCCAGTGACGAGGTATTCTCATTTATAATGCCACTGTATAGGAATTTAAGGATCTTATTTGTAACTGTGAGGATATAAAGCAGGTAATCAAGTGTGTATTAGTTGCAAGAGACGCTTTCACACGACAATTGATCGCCCACAGCTGTACAAGGCGAGGACCTTACTTATACTAGTCGTTGGAGTGTTTAAAGACACCAGACATCTATATAAAGTAACGAATTGAAGAACAGAGATGGATATATTGTAGATTCCCTTGTACGTTAAGAGCATGACATGATGTTAAATTCCTTTGAAATTAGTCATTTATATTTATGTAGTTGAAGCGTAATTCGTGCAGATCGGCCACTCGTATTGACTCGTCACCAATTGTACCGATTCAAGTAAACGAAACTGATACAAAAAGCATACACTCCGGGAGAGGGATCTTTCTAAATAATAAATTGCTTATGCAAGAATTAACAGCATATTGTATAGTAAATTATGGCATGTTTTCAGGGTTAGGGCCACGGGCAGGTCGAGATTTATATTGTCATTCGCCTTGTCTGTGATCTGATACCCGCTTCACTCTCTGTCTGTGCCATCCATGTCGCCATCGGGTCAGCAAACCTGTCCGCGGGAGGTCAGTATCAGGTGCAGGTCAGTACCAGGTCAGCAACAGGTCAACATGAGGTCAGCATCAGGTCAGCATCAGGTCAACCCTAGGACGCATCAAGTCAGCACTGGGACGCAACACGTCATCATTAGGGCGGATCTGGTCAGTATCAGGTCAGTCCTAGGACGCATGAAATCAACCCAAGGACGCATCAGATGAAGAAATGTCCATGGTCACACGTTTCACTGTTACACTATCTCGTCATGCCTATAACCCAGCAGAAAATGGGTACCCGGTGGGATAAGTAATGTTCTATAACTTTCTAGCGCCTAATAGGCAGCTTTGGTTATTCGGGGTAATAATATGCCTGCTTTCACTGTTCGCGCTATGAGCATTCACCTCGTGAGTGGAGTTTGGCGCAATATAAATGCTTATATCATTATTAGTACAACTTTACGCTGGGATACAGGAGCATAGCAATGCATCATTTTTCAAAACGTTATGACAGGCTTGCCATTCCATGATAATGAATTTCTACCGTATAAACACTATTTATGGAGTGGGATAAGCATTTCTTTTCAGTTTTAACTGAATTATAAAATAGACAATGGCATACATAAGAGCATGATTGGCTAACACATGTTGTCATTATGGATAATTATATAATATTCGATATTACTGAACAGTTTGACAGCGACAAATACGTGTTTCTTCACGTATAGGGCAACGTGCGTGTAACTCTCCACACTTTTAATGAAACCTAGGCTTATTATCATTAAGGAATGGAGAGTTGCGAGGATATTACCCTACTTAAAGGTCACATGCAACGTAAAACACAACTTTGCAGATTCTGATATTTTCGGTATGCACTTACCGAAGCAAATCATCAAAAATGCCAATTCAACCTATACAACTGCAAAAACGCGATGAAAAAAAGCTCGCGAAATCGGAGTTCAAACGTTTCACTAAATTTCCCCCTGCGCTGATGGAAAAAATGGTTTCAACAGCTATCCTGTTTTGTACTTCGAATGACAGTTTCCAGCCACGCAGTAGTTCACCATCTTTACTGAGATGATTTTTGAATGAATCGAACGCAAATTCAGAAAGCTTGTATTTACAAAACCCATCATCTCTATATACATTCTTTATGGATAACAACTTCTTCTAGTGCATATGATTTTGTTTGACAACGGTATATGAATCCATACTGAAACGACGCATCAAGTACAATAAAAGAAGTTGTTATCCAAAAATAATCTTACGTCCTTTAATCTTTCTGTACATACAATGAGCCCCCAGCAAATGAACCAGCCAATCGGATGTCGTCGTTACACTTGGGTGCACTGACTAGGTTCGGTCTCCCGAGGGCTTCGTTTCGAGAGAAGTAAGCCCAAGTACAAAATATTGCACTTTTGAAATGCAATTATATGCTTATATATATTTTGTATATATTTTTTTTTTAAAGCAGCAATATATATTATACGTCACGAATAAGTGATAATTGTGTTTTAATTATGTTTCAATTTTTGGTTGCACGTGACCTTTAAATTACAAAGTGTTGGGGATGTTTCTGTTATCAAAAGTAAATGTCAAATGACAAAATGAAATCTTTAATTTGAAACTGGTACACATTGTTCCATTCCTGAAGAGTAATCGAGCGAGCAGACAATGGAATGACGTAACAAATATGATTAAATTTGTTAACATGCAAACGTACGTTTAACACACTAACCTGGAAGGGAAAATGTATATATAACACAATAGCCTGACAAGGAAAACGTATGTACAATACAGTAACCTGACAGAGAAAACACAACAATCTGACATATAAAACATATATCTAACACACTAACCTGACAGGGAAAACGAAAACATAACGCAATAACTTTCCAGGGAAAACTTGTATATAATACAGTAACCTGACAGGGAAAACGAAAACCTTAACACAATAGCCTGACAGTGAAATCTGAGCGAACAGAAAATGGAATGACGTAACAAATATGATTAAATTTGTTGACATGCAAACGTACATTTAACACAATAACCTGACAGGGAAAACGTATATACAATACAGTAACCTGACAGAGAAAAAGACGAAGGCAGCCTATACTCCAAACCTGGAGTAAACGAAATGATCTAAAACATCTTTATGTGGAAACGGAAGATACAATCTACAGCTATGGAAACTAAACCGTTCGTTCGTCGCTGGCAAAATATAATCTTTCCATGTTAAAAATATCCTATGCGCTCATTTCAAAACTTCACTTAACTGTGAGTACTTTATCATCCAATGGTGTAAAGACTACCCTTTTTCGTTTATGTTGCCTTGATATGAAATGTTTGCACCACTTAGTCTTGATATGAAATGTTTGCACCTCTTAGTCTTGATATGAAATGTTTGCACCACATAGTCTTGATATGAAATGTTTGCACCACTTAGTCTTGATATGAAATCTACCATATAGTCTTGATATGAAATGTTTGCACCACTTAGTCTTGATAAGAAATCTTTCCATCACTTAGTCTTGATATGAAATGTTTGCACCACATAGTCTTGATATGAAATGTTTGCACCACTTAGTGCATATGTGGTAAGGATGGTAAACGAAGAGGAAACATTTCATGGTCAGACAACTTCTTGACTGCAATAGGTGCTTTTCGGTGCAGATGCTAACACATTTATCAAGGAAGTAATGATAGTTGTGTTAGTATCAATACCGAAACGCCGCATCTGTTTCATTTACGAAGTTAATCTGTCCCCCCAAAATGTTCCTCCCCATATACCAGCCTTAGCTTAAAGAAGTTAAAGGCAAAGCGTTAAAAGGGTGACATGTTAGACATGCCAGACTGCAATGTATCAGATCGCAATGTATGCAAATATTAGATAACCATTTATACATGTGTTGAAGGCTGACCTCCATGCTGAGGATATGGGAACGGTTGTGAATATCAGGGTCATGTTAACACCAATCTTCACAGAAAATTACGTCCTGTATGTTTTGCACATGTCGATGGAAGGGTGTGTACGATATTGTTTCACAACACCTGGGACTTCGACATAAATCACTGGCAGGCAGACCGTGAGATATCGATAAAATAAATTAAGCAAAACGGGATTTTGTTTCAAAGAGGTCCTACTTCAAGAAGACCATCAGCTGAATACATATCACTGAGCCACAGGTCGGCTGCCCTTGCTGATTGAAATCTGGAGTGAGTGAGTTTAGGTTTACGCCGCTTCTAGAAATATCGCCGCGTTTGCCACCAGAAGCGGCTTCACCCATTGTACCCATGTAGGGGATCGAACTCCGGTCTTCAGCATGAAGCGGACGCATTATCAACTAGACTATGCGACTGCCCCTCCGAAATTTGCTGTGACGTTAACTCGCGATATATCTAAATGAAAATATTTTAAACTAATTCGTTAGTAAAAGTTAGGGCAAATAAAACGAAATTCAACGCGATATAGATTGTAAAAACATGTATAATACCGGTAATATGTTCATCGAAATCTCACAATGTGCAATAAAGCAGACGATGTTATCCATAAAGTTCTTTCACGTTGTCAGCCCCGCACCTTGTTTCGCTCAACAAGATGAACATTTCTTGCATTAGCGAGGATAAACAGGTTTGGCTAAAAGGTACATATATTTGTCGTACATGTTCTCAGATTTCATCGTCGTAAACAGATAATTTTGAATAGTTCATCAATTCATTATTTTCAAAAGTGCATAACTGTAACGTCGTGTGATAAAACACTGCTAGCGAAACTTCATGTTTTAATTAGACAGTGAAGAGCAAACCAATTTTTTTCTGCTTTTCTTCCTGCTGGTATAGGCACCGTTTCCATCGGCTATACTTCCATGTGTATATCTTCTATGTAGCAAATATTTCTTCGCCGTGAGAATACCTGAAGTTCAATCAGTTTCTTTCCTAATTTCCACATCTGACTTCTTTGAGATTCAACACATGTCATATTTGGAATTTCACTTTGTTAGTAAAGTACAAATTCTAGTACTTTATTTAGTTGTGTCCCATACAGGATTCGAACCCGCACCTCAGAGTCAGGCACCTAATCCACAGCACACAAAGTCAGCCGCCTAGCCCGCTCAGCGACCTCGACTGAGCCCTTGAGGGGCATTTTGGAAGTTGTAAAGATGAAGGAAAACAAAGTTTGAAATGAGTGTGATGTTTCGGAGTGGGTGCTGACACCATTATGGAGCAAGCGTTTGTTATTAGCTATACCGAAAAGTCACACTCATAGCAATAAAAACGTTGACTATGCATTGAACTTGGGGTTCTTTTCCAAATCAGTACTGTTAAAGAGTCTGTAACTTTTCTGTGAGAATTACAGTAAAGCCGCCACACACACACGGTGCATCATGGCTTTGAGTGCTGTTTCAAAGGTGTAACTGAAGGAAATAGCACTGATATAAACGACGACAATCTGTGTCGTCAGATAAATACCCCTAACTTCATCAAGTCTTTGAAGGGCATTTAGAAGTGAAATGCATAAGAATGAAGATTATATGGATATCAACTTCTTTACATGAGAACACAACGTTTCGGAGTTAATGCTTACTCCTTCATCAGGTGATTGAGAATGGGGTACAGAGCTATATTTATATGTACAGGTAAAGCAATAACAAAGTAACAAGTGGAATGACTTAACGAAAGCTGGAAGCCAGTATAAACAAGCGCTGATTGGAAACCGACAGTTATGATAACAATGATAGAAGCCAATGGTAATACATTACAGATGATGGGATATGTTTACATAACACAGGTAGGGGGTAAGGACGATGTACATGATAGGCGAAAAGGGTGGAAGCCAATGGTGGATGATGTTTACATAGCACATGGTTGGGGATAAGGATGATGTACATGACTGCATGAGGGTTGATGGGCATGTTTACATGGGGGTAGATGATGTACAAACACAAGTAGATAAGGATGTACACGGGTAGATTGGCTATACATGGATTACATAGATTACATAGATAGAATGTACACAGATAGATGAGATTAATTTATCAATAAGTCCCAGGCACTTGGTAGGTACAATCCTTGGTCACGGTTGATTGCTGGTTTCTGTCTCCGGATCTCGATGGCTTCTTGCAGTTTCCTTTGGCGCCAGTTGTTGTTGTTGGTAGATAGTATCCTAGTGTCCTCCCATCGGACTTGTTACTTTGTTATTGCTTTACCTGTACATATAAATATAGCTCTGTACCCCATTCTCAATCACCTGATGAAGGAGTAAGCATTAACTCCGAAACGTTGTGTTCTCATATAAAGAAGTTGATATCCATATAATCTTCATTCCCTAACTTCATCTTCTGAATTAGATTCAGTAGGACCAGAAGTTCATCAATGGAACCGATAAGAGGGTTGCTCGGAAACACATGGCCACTGGCCTTATTTCAAGAAAACATCTTATTGGCGATTTTTATGATTATTCAAACATCATCGTACATGAACATTCGTTTGTTCTTCCAGAGTGTCAGACTTTTTGCTGAGGGTGCAAAGACTGAAGGTAAACGTGTGAAATAAACAAGTTTCAATCGATGTCAATTACAACCCATGTGCTACAACTGTAATTAAGACATTAATGTACACCGTCTATGCTAATTCATGTCGAACATCATGTGACGAGTCTACACGTCCATCGGTAATGTAGTTTCTCAACGTCGATACTGAATAAAGGAATCCATTCCCATAGTAATTCATTGAATGTGTCTGTGCGTCAGCTGGCGGGCAACGCCAAGACTAGTTGACGACGTTCCGTTTAGGGACGGTGTCAAAACCTCAAAGATATACCTATCAATATTAAAGGAGTCTATGACAGTCAGCATAACGCTACATGCCTTCGTAACGTTAAGAGAGATATCAATATGTTTAGTTTGTGTAACGCACGTTTTATACCATTTCACTTCCACGGTTACTATCGAACAGCTTGCACTGTTTCAACGTCCTTGTCTTTGTCACTGGGGCTACCAACGATATGAGACGGGCATGGATTTAAATTTACGGGTTTTGTCAGGTATTCGTTCAGAAACGTAATTTAGAAGTTTGTGGGAAGTTTCAAAGGTTTAAATTCCGTGACACCAAAACACCTGGTATGTAATATTGATACATACATAGAGCCTAATTACTTAAACTGACTAAGATTGATTTTGCGCCGCTTTTAGCAATATTCCGGCAACGCCAGAAATGGGCTTCACACGTTGTACACGTGTGCGGATTCGAACCCGCGTCTTCGGCGTGACGAAGAATGCTTTAACCTTTAGGATACCCAACCTTCCAACGGTAGTGTAAATAAGCCCAAAGCTTGTAATAGAGATTTCTTAGTATAATGGAGATGGATTTTTCTATGTCATAACAAATAAATTCGTTGAAAGAGACGTTAGCAGAAGGGAAATATGTATTCATATACCTATACAGAATTAACTACGTCGGTTCTAACACTGATTCTTTTTTGAAGTTCCAATAGTGTGTTTGAATCACGTTTGAAAGGAATATTTATGAACATACATACTGGAAATAAAAAAGATTTCGTATCTAACCTGCATTCTAACGTTGTATGTGACAAGAATTCATTACAGTGTTCTGGAAATGGTAATCAGGTTGGCAGAGGCGTTGAAACTCTTTATCGTTTCGTGATCCTACGATCATGGGTTCTAGAATCGTCCTGATTATGATCGGTCATTTGTCGAAAACCAGCATCATTTCCCCTCATACGTTAAACTGACAGAACTTGGTGTAGAAACAAGCAGCAACATCATTTTGATAACCATACGCAGTCTACTCTTAAAGATGAATCCTTCCATAGGTATGGTTTTATGAATCGTTGTTGCATTATTACGATAAAGATGTTCGCGAAGAGTGAGTGCACCCTCGCTAACCTGGGCCCCGTTTCACAAAACTCTCGTAAGCCTAAGGTCTCGTAACGTTTCCCGTAGCCTTTGAACCTCCTATGTTACAGTATGCCAGGTACAAATGATACGAGAAAAGTTACGAGACCTTAGGTTTACGAGAGTTTTGTGAAACGGGGCCCTGTGGTAGTATGTAGAATGATCAGAGTATTTATACGTTCACACATTCAGTGAAGACTATTTCATACACTAAAACGTAACCATGATACGTAATATAGAATAGTCGCCAATAATATACTATCATTAGTTGCTCATGCAACCTCAGTACCACCCAAACTGAACTATTTATGCAATGGATAGGTGCAAACACCAGTAAATTTTGATAAAGTACTGTGACTATATATCACAGTCCATAAAGCTGTGATTGTTTACCTCGTAAGGATGGGAAAGCTACATTGACTCGGTATGCCTAGTGGCTGCAAGAGTTGTATGATCCCTGGGGAGTTGAGATTGATAATACAACTGGACGTTGAGACTGACATTCAGTGATCAAGGGAAAAAATACCAGCGCCTTGAGCATGGGCTAGTTGCGTGGATATGTGTGCTATATAAATATACTTTGATAATAGCAACGCACACTGTATTTTTTTTTAGGTAAAATAACCATCACATGTATGATACTGGCATATCAAAATGTAGATATGTACTCGACTATGCCTTTGTTTTTCAAAAATAATTTTAGCCTTATCTAGAATGTTTCTGGGAGGTATATCTGAAACATGTAAATATGTATCAGTGAATGCGTCGTCACCAGTATCTGCAGACAGAGCACTACCGACTAGAATACACCTCAGACGAATGTCTGACAAATCTAATTGTTGATATACATGACTCTAGAGATGTAACCATGTCATATTTACATGACAGCTGCTACAATGCGAATGGCATATTTAGTCTTGAATAACCAGAACGGTAGTAAAGTTCTGGGTGTGCGTTTAAACCCATACTCTGTTTCCTAATTTGCATGAAGATATACATTGTCCTGGTCAATAAAATTAAATATATGGCTCACTCATAATAGTAGATGCTCTGAAGAAAAAGCGTATCGTAGTTCCGAATAAATAGATCAGTTCGTTTCAGAGAAAAACCTAAGTTATTAAAATGCATACAAAAATCAAAACAAGTACACGCACACATGGACACAAAATTGTCAACCTTTACTTCATTTACTACACCGTTGTGGAGGACTTACTGTTGTATTCACTTGATCCTTTTTCATTATTCTTTTAATGGCGGCTGGGTAGCCTTTTAACTAATCGTTCGCTCGTCACGCAGAGAACCAGGGTTCGATTTCTCATATTGGTACGATGTGTGAAATATTGGACTCTCTCCATCAGTCCCTTTGTATTGCAGTGGCGAAGCTCTCAAAGGTCCCGTTTATTTGACAAAACAGTGCTCGACACTCAAATAGAGAAGTCGTAAATGAATGTTACGTCTTCGGCAATAGGACCTTCTTATTTAACACAAGGTAACGTAACCAGAGTCTTATATACGCAACCACACAACTTGCGATGTTGGATCAATATGTAGATCAAACACATGTTCAATGGAAAGAGTGACACGTCGCAGTATACCTTACCGTCCGTATATCAACAGGAGTCTGCAGGCATGTGATACATGCAAGTTACTCCTTGATTCCTTAGTTCATTGAGATATCTTAAGTTGTAACTGATTTATAGTTTCATATTCAACTATTATTGGTGCCCGGAACATACATGTTACTCTACAGGAAAAATACATAGACATGTAAACCATGTGTACATTATCACATTTTAAAGTGAGTTCATAAGAGCATCAGAATGAACTGTGATTACATACTGCTTTCACTGATTGATGAAATCCCACAGTCATCACTGGAAAGAAACGATATTTGGAACTTCTTTCATTGCGCCAATGGTTTTCAGGGTATAACAAAAATATCAGCAAGGAAATACTTTCTAAATAGAAGAGTTCTTGTGTTCTTTAAAATAACTATACCCATATGTACATATCTATTCATAACTCACGTTGAGATTTCACACACTGCAGCTCATTAAAATGTCAGTATTGCCGTCAGTTCATCTGATCAGAGAAAGACTTGCATCCTCTCTTTAAGTGGACATACCAGTAATTATGAAATAAAGTATGCATATCAATGACTGGCGTGTCTTGTCGTCCGGGTATTCTATTTGTCATTGGTTATCAGAAGCAAAATGCGAAGAATATTCATTCAACACAAATTAGGAAAAAACGACAAAATCTTTTCCACCTACTATTCCGAATGTATCATGAACATGTCATGAGCAACTTGTGGATTATTCAACTGTCCAACAATTGTCACATGTGGATTATTAAACTGTTCAACAATTACCATATGTGGATTATTCAGTTGTCCAACAACTGTCACAACGAATTTTATAACAACCTTTAGAATGTTCAACTGAAGATTCAATTAATAACACAAGTTAAATAACGAATGAAATGTTCAAGTGTTTTATGTATACTAGTACCAGTTAACGCTAGTTAAACAACAGTAAAGCCAGTTAAAACTAGTTAAAGAACGAAGTTAATGAATATCCTTGCCGAAAACAAGAACAAGGTTCGGATATAGTTTCTAGTATTTCCAAATTTCAGACTTCTTCATGCGATTCTCAGTTCATATATTAGTATTTTGCAAACGCGACTGGCACACGCCGCTTTCTTCTGGATCATTCCATGTTTGGTTACGTGTAAATACACTGGCGGAACTCTCAGTTCCAAGAGTGTATGTACCCAAACACTTCTCTGAAAGCCTACATCATTTACAGTTACTGTAGGAACATCTGAGCAATAAAAATATATTGACTTAACATTATCTTATGCAAAACTGTTATGTCAACATTAACACGGCGAAACAGTTAAACTGGATTAATTTTAAAGGATACTTTATATACAGGGAGAGAGAGACAAGACTTTGGTGGCTACCTGACACGCCTGCAACAATGCTCATTTCTTGCTTATTGACACAACCTGCCACGTTTGATAGACTGGTTTGTACGCCTATTCATTAAGTATGAACATGTGGCTTACGTGCTATTGGTCAGTACCAGTATAGATCCTCCCTTCACAAATACCGTATGCCATCTCAACCAATCATAATGTGTTCCATCGGGTTTTATCCAATGAAAAACGCGCTGGAGCATCTGTAGGTTACGGAATGAGAGTATAAAGTTGAACTGAAGGAAGTGTCATCGGCAAACGCTGCTGTCGTTCCCGAATATACCTACGTCGAACGACAATCGGACATTGACAGCGACGTTGTTGGAGCTAGCGTCGCCCACACCCAATTTTCACCATGAGGTGGTGGATACTAGCTCTACTGGTGATTGTCACCCTGATCGCCATCTCGTCTGCAAAGAGTAAGCTTATTTCTTACTTTAAAAGGGATTATTACTTAGTTAATAGGAGACAGGAAATAGTGTTTCGTCAGTAAGGTAATGTGGACTCTCTTTCATTCCAACATGTGATTTCATTACGAAGTATTTTCAATTTTGTATTTTGCATTTTATTTGTGATTTGATATGAGTAACTGTACGTCTTTTTAATCTAGCTGACGTCTATCGTTTGAGACCTATCTACTAAACACTGTCTATTGATTACCAGTGACTGCGTATTGTAAAGTTTCTGCCTCACCTATGTAACATGTGCCGTTTAGCAAAAGTTAACGACTCCAAGCTAACAGTTTAGTAAGTGTAGGTACGCAACAGCTATGGGACAACAACAGCAGTCGAGAACATTAACATGTTAACTGCAGAGAATATCAATACATCTTCAGCTAAGCAACTTATTTACAATGGAATATATGATCATAAATATTGCAATCGTATTACTATCCTGAGACCTGTTGACAACTGATATGAAAATTTGCCAGTGTGTCAAACAGGGGTATGTATGGTTTCTCTGTCAATATTGAATAAGACGTGGTCCTTTTAAATTACTATGGATAAGGGTTGCCTTCTTCTCATATTCTTCTCGCCGGAACTGTACATACAGTAACCGCTCCGCTTGTATCGAAATTCGTATGATTACTATTGTTATGCCTATTATATGATCCTAACGATTAATGAAATAACCATTCATATAATTATATTCGAGATGAAAAGGTTTCCGACGCAGTGATTTGATATGATTAGGGCGTTATGATTAGCATGGTATCGTTGCATTCATAATCATAATATGATATGTGAAGTAAAGCTGTCGATTTTGTTATGTTCAACTGAATTTGATATCAAATTTAAGTATTAAGATCTAAATGTGCTGTGCGTTTGCAATTCTTCTCACAGGGCTTAGTAAAGTAATTAATTTAATGAAACAGCTGTGTATTAAAGAAGCATTTCATTTTGTCAGATGGGAACCATGCATTTCTACACATTTATAAATCTGTTTACAGTTTTGCCATTGTTCACATATTTGAGCTGAATATACAATATTGTTTTCACACGAAATATTTTTTCACGATAGCTTAAATATAATTAGTAATTTTACAATTATTTTGGTCGGTACTTACTTTAAAAAATAATTTTCTTTGAAATACCTAAGAATATTAATTTTACATATATTCTGAATTACACTATCGTAACTATTTAGCAATGAAACTGGATTCTTGTCACATATTTCTTCCATTATTTGCATGTTTTCTACATTGATGACATTATTCATTACTGAAATATCAGTTCACCTGTAGATTTGTGTTGTCAAATTGTACAGACTTCTACGCTGCAGGCAAACGTATTATGCTGTGCTGTACAACAACTAATCAGTAAAAGAGATTTATTTCGAAACTGATTTCATCAAATTATATCAGCTGGTATTTGGCTAATGTGTTAGCAATGTGTGAAGAGAGTCAACGGATCCTCAAAAGCACTCAGAACCCAGAACTCTTTATTCTCTAGAAACCGCCAACGGTAGTACATGAGATAAACGTACATACATTTACATAACATACAAGGCATCAGTTTACATGGTTGTAAGATGTAAGAAAGCGATAATATTTCATTTTTAAAATCTGCTAAATATGATATTCAGTAAATTAGAAAGGCCCTTAAAGTCGCATATACTGATAGTAGACAAGAGCTTTTTAAGGATTGACAAAATTGGGAATACCAGGTATTTTGTGTTCAGAGACTGTTGTCGCAGTTGGAGAAAAGCTTCACATACTAGATGTTTAGATTGTTCACAACAGAACAGCTTAAAACTTTTAATACAGATATAATATAAATTTCGGTTTCAATGTCCTCCGTCTCTGACAGAGCTAGCAACATACGAAAGAACTAATTACTAGTATCCTCAGTTTTAAATTGCAATTACTATTATCATTGTACTAAAGACACACTTGAACATGTTTGGGGTCAACGTTGGTATTTCCCCCGCAGGCAAAACAACGGTTGTTGGAACACAGGAGACTGGTATTTAATGTTTATTAAACTGATGATTATTGGCCATAAAGTAGCGTAGCCAAGTGGTTAAAGTGTCGGTTCGTCTCGCTGAAGACCCGGGTTCGATTGCCGACATGGGTACATTTCTTTCGTTCCGCGCCGTACTTCTGCGGGAATATTGCTAACAGCGTCGTAAAACCATATTCACCCAAGTGACCTCATAGCTGTCAGTATAGGTGCAAAGGTGAAAAAAACCCCTTCGAACTGAGGAATCAGTTAATAAACATGCAACGAGCTGCTTTCCATGAGGGCACTTTTGTAGTTTGCATCCACGATGACATTAGAAGAAAATTACGTTAAATGAAGGCGACGCATTACCGACAAGAAATACAAGGTTTTTTTTGCATCAATATCATGTCCCCGTTAATAGCGATATAGACATGTTTATATGTATGCAATCGATACTGTCGTCTTATGACTAAAACACTCTTTTCTATTCCAGAGTCAGACAGGAGCGAGAGTAAATCAGGTAAGAAGTACTTTTAAATCAGATGTTGTAACAGTGCTCTTCTGGTGCGATAACACGAGATAATAGGACCAGTGAATAACACACGTGAACATTTGAAATAACATCTGAAAACGTCCTTTTATTTATTAGTTCGTGTTTTGACAATAAGTTTAACGGTTTACAATTTCCATTTTCACGTTAACAAGACGTTAACAAGAATATCTATTTTGGTTGAAAACGGATTATCTATAGGGGAAATGAGGTATATCCGCTGTTTGCAATCTCATGACTCATGAATGTCTCATGCACTCAGACTTGTAGTACAATAGAGGGTGTGAATTACATGGATGATGCACGCCACTTTGAGCAGAACACCGGGTACATCGTGACAAGACGTTCACTATGTTTGTGACACGATCACGAATCCGATAACCGGTCGAGATTCAAACTAGGGATTCGAACCCAGACCAGTAGATCTTGGAACGACAAAAGGAGGAAGCTCTGCACTGCAATCTGTATCAGTGAAACAGGATCCGATAACAGACCAAGATTCAAACCAGGGATTCGAACCCCAAACCAGTAAAACTTGGAACGACTAAATGAAGAAACACTGCAATGCAAGTTGTGTCAACGGAAACATCTGACAACAGAAAAGGGCAAGATGTAAGTATCACTTTTAGTTTTTCTCATCCTTTTGAAACAAAAGTAAACATCTGTCTTAATCTTTCTGCAGGAGTTCGGGCAAGACGCCAAGGAGGTAACATTTCTAAAATATGCATGGGAGAAATTGCATGATATGTCAAACCTGTTAAGAGATATAGGATGATTGCATGATATATATCGCATGTCTGTAACACATTATGTAACATATAATGCACTGAACTACTATTCTGAAATAATTACAAATTGCATGTCCTATACTAAAACACACCTACGTGAGTATGTTCAAATTTACCTCGTGTTTTCCGAGAAACACATAACTCAAGACTCCCCTACCTTTTGTAAAACACCTTTGGCATATAGATATATAATTAGTCTGGAAGTGAACATATTTATGTGCCAAGAAATCCATTATAAAGAAATTTAAATCCGGTATTGGTGTCCATGGAATGGGGAAAAGAGTGTATATTGCTTTGGGCCTCCACTACTTACGAAAATGCCTAACCCAACATAAGTATATATAAAATTGTTTAGCACGCTATAAAAGCACAGACCCTTTTCCCATAAGACCAGCATATCTAGTTTTTCTATCTTGAAACTTTCCGAAAGCAACAAGTCTGAGGTGTGGATGAATATGACTGATGTGTCCACTAACCAAGTCATAAAAGAAATTTCATATCCACTATGTTGACGTTACAAGACACATCTTAAGTCACTAATTAACCACACTTGACTGATGCTACAACTTGTTCAAAGAACGGAATATTCAGATGACACCCCGTTATCTTGATTTTGTGCGTTAATGAACATCACTAAGCAATTTGTTTGGTCGATTTGGTTGTCCTTTCTATATGATAAAGTGCATTACACACAACGATATTTGGCGATCATATTGGTCCTTGATGCATGAACAATACTATCCAAATCATAACGTTTCTTGCATGAAGTAAGAATGCGTTAATCACAATTCCCTCGCTGTATGCCGACTGCTTCTACATCTGAAATACTGTAATGATCCAAAATATGTGATACCTTCTGCATTAGGCCACAATATTGCCGAACTAAATATGAACTTGCTTTAGCCATCCAAAATATGTAATAAATTTAGTTGTGACCATCGTGTTGCCGAACTATATATGGACTTGCTTTAACCATCCAAAATATGTAATACCTTCTGCATGAGGCCAGAATACTGATACACTGTATATGAACTTGCTTTTAACCATCCAAAATATGTAATACCTTCTGCATGAGGCCAGAATACTGATGCACTGTATATGAACTTGCTTTTAACCATCCAAAATATGTAATACCTTCTGCATGAGGCCAGAATACTGATGCACTGTATATGAACTTGCTTTTAACCATTCAAAATATGTAATACCTTCTGCATGAGGCCAGATTACTGATGCACTGTATATGAACTTGCTTTTAACCATTCAAAATATGTAATACCTTCTGCATGAGGCCAGAATACTGATACACTGTATATGAACTTGCTTTTAACCATCCAAAATATGTAATACCTTCTGCATGAGGCCAGAATACTGATGCACTGTATATGAACTTGCTTTCAACCATCCAAAATATGTAATACCTTCTGCATGAGGCCAGAATACTGATACACTGTATATGAACTTGCTTTTAACCATCCAAAATATGTAATACCTTCTGCATGAGGCCAGAATACTGATACACTGTATATGAACTTGCTTTTAACCATTCAAAATATGTAATACCTTCTGCATGAGGCCAGAATACTGATACACTGTATATGAACTTGCTTTCAACCATCCAAAATATGTAATACCTTCTGCATGAGGCCAGAATACTGATACACTGTATATGAACTTGCTTTTAACCATCCAAAATATGTAATACCTTCTGCATGAGGCCAGAATACTGATGCACTGTATATGAACTTGCTTTCAACCATCCAAAATATGTAATACCTTCTGCATGAGGCCAGAATACTGATGCTCTGTATATGAACTTGCTTTCAACCATCCAAAATATGTAATACCTTCTGCATGAGGCCAGAATACTGATGCACTGTATATGAACTTGCTTTCAACCATCCAAAATATGTAATACCTTCTGCATGAGGCCAGAATACTGATACACTGTATATGAACTTGCTTTTAACCATCCAAAATATGTAATACCTTCTGCATGAGGCCAGAATACTGATGCACTGTATATGAACTTGCTTTCAACCATCCAAAATATGTAATACCTTCTGCATGAGGCCAGAATACTGATGCACTGTATATGAACTTGCTTTTAACCATCCAAAATATGTAATATCTTCTGCATGAGGCCACGATATTGCTGAACTAGAGCTTGGTCCGCTTGATCTGATCAAGTGAATACTTAAATACATTGCGTTACCATGTCACAACTGGTTGGGTATATTATTGTGAAGGCTTCACTTTTGTCAGCATGTCGGAACTTCCGAGACAGTGTCGTCGTCTGGCATCTTAGTGTCGAGAAATCGTCAGCAATATTCTAACATTTTTAAACAAGAAGTTACTAATGGTTTAATGTTTCCGATGTTTGCATGCTTCCTACAAACGCAAAATTAATAACATTCTCGGTTCCCCTGTTTAATGAAGATATCTCGACCTGCCGTTTGCGGATCATGCATATGTACAGTAGATCAGGTCTAGCTGAACGAGCTGCATATATGAGCTTGCTTTAACCACCCGAAATATGTAACAACTTCTGCATGGGAAAATTAAAAGACTACATAGAATTGAGGCAGCCAAGACGTATATCTGCGATTAATGATAATTGATGATTAATGGTTTATGGAACAGAAGAATTCTCGTTAAAGGCAGCCTTACCCTTAGTTTATAGTTGGCTTCCCTCTTTGGAATAAAGAAATACTATGCTCATACATTATTTTCCTCGAATTTCTCAACGACTTTGAACGGCGTGATTTCGATTAATTTAATATTTTCAGGTCGTGTCGAGGCTAAGAAGATATACAGAAATCGAACAGGTATGTTTAACTCCTCCACGAGGAATTCAAAGCGCGTCAAAAAGTGACAAGCGTTTGATCAGAGTTACATGACTCAGTTCCAATAACTGCTGCCATAGAATCTTTAACAGGAAAGTGAAAGTCATTTCAAATTTGACGCAAACGGGATCTGAATTATATCGGATGCGATTTCACAACTGAACGATAAATCTAATGTTATTCGTATTGGATAAACACAAAGACTTTATGTAACTCCTGTATTTTGCAATAATAGATAATCAACATGTACATAAAACTTGGAAAAAATGAGTATTTCTGGCCTGTATGATCCTTTGACTCATAAACACACACACACGCACACACATGCACACACACACATCACCTTTATGACAACCACTACTGCAGCCTAATGATCCTCAAATGGGGTAGTCTACCTCCAGGTTCTGTAGAGGAGGATGATGTGACCCATAATGTCACATATATGCTCCAAAGGGTTAGAATCGGGACTCATTCAATCATGAGATTTGCCACGGTGTGCTTAATTTAGCTCATTGCGTGTATTTTGGATTAAAAGCAAATTCTTATCATGACAGCTGTAATAAACTGATATTTATTCCTCAATTGTTATCATCCGTGGGTTTAGCTCACCCTTTTCAACACTAATTGGGGTATTGTAACTCTTCTTTATACTATGTCAGAATCTTTCTTTGTCTTTCGCCTATACACCTTACCACATATATCTCCAAGAATATACCTGAAAAGAATCTTACACATTGCATCATATTTATCACAAATGTATTGCTGAGTCAGCAAAGTTATCAAGACCTCGATCCGCAAAGCGTTCGAAATTCGTAAGGGTATATACGTGCTCGTCCATCATGATATCAAAGCGAAACTTCAGAAGCTATTTTCGCCGGTTTACCAATTTTAGATGTTTATTTTCCTCGGTTACAACACTAACATGCATCCATAACCACATATATCTCTATTACATAAATTGTTAATAGATGGCCCTCTTTTCATTTTATTTCAGGCAATGCCCGTCGAAGTAGGGGAAGAAAAAGAAACAGACGAAACCGCAAGCGTAACAAAACGCGAAGACGGAACAAAGGAAGGAGAAGAAGGCGGAACAAAGGAAGAAAAAGAAGACGGAACAAAGGAAGAAGAAGAAGACGGAACAAAGGAAGAAGAAGAAGAAGACGGAACAAAGGAAGAAGACGGAACAAAGGAAGGAAAAAAAGGCGGAACAAAGGAAGAAGAAGACGGAACAAAGGAAGGAAAAGAAGGCGGAACAAAGGAAGAAGAAGACGGAACAAAGGAAGAAGAAGACGGAACAAAGGAAGGAGAAGAAGGCAGAAGAATAGACGCGGAGGAAGAAGGAGAAAACGCGGCAAGAATAGACGTAGGCGCAACAGGGGTCGTAAACGTAGACGCGGGGGCAAAAAGAGACGAAGAAAAAGACGAAAGCGGAGGAAGAGTCGGCGTAAGAACAAGAAACAAAGAAAACGGCAAAGAAAAGGAGGTAGTCGTGTAGGGAAGTGAAAAGTGGGTGGGGCGTGCGGTATGTGTTAGACGAAAATTATAGTAGATGGTTTGACAGTTTTTGTGTTACAGGCAAACTGAGCATAAATGTCTTCAAATGTTTTTAAACAGTTCCAATACATTGCAATATAAAGGTCAAAGTTGAACTTCGAAGTATTAATATCGAAACTACATCAGATAAATGGCATCTCCTTCGAAAAAGTACTTATAAATTTATTTTCTATATACAATGTTCAATCAATCAATGATTTTTTCAGTACTGGGTAGGCCACAGACCTATAGTACATTTGATAGATACAATTTTCTCATCACCATGGCATGATAAATAAAACCCGCCACATTTTCAATTACAATTTCCTTATAACAATTCAATGAAGAATAAAATGTGACGAAATAGTTTTTAATATATATTTTACGAATAATATTATATACTACACATTCAAGAATGAAATGATATTCGGCCTCTATAACATTATTATGACATTTAATATATTAGATAGTGGTTCTTCCTGCTTAATCTTTAAGATAAAATATGTTAGACAATCTGTACAAAAATTTCAGTTGTTTTGGTGGTTTCTTAAACAGTTTTGTACAATGTCCACCTAACCCAATAAAGATCTATATCAGTTTGAAATTAAAAATCAATCAAGTGTAATTTTACCTTTTTACCTTAATACCTATTAAAATGGACAGTTCAAACGTGTTTGTTTTTCATGTGTAAGTGAGCATACTTTTACGCCGCTCCCAGCAATATTTTAGCGTGTGAGATAACATCCATTTCATAACATTATGCTCATAGCAGTGTTTTCGCTGTCACCGTGGAATGATGAGGCAAATCCTTTACCGATATTCACCTGTATCCTATTATTTCTCACGTGTTGCATTCAGAAGAGCACTGGTGATTTATGTACAATGTTTTCTATTTTCAGACGCAGAATATTTATAAAGAAAATACATTGCATTTTAATTACAAAAGCATATACATACGTGGAACCACTAGTTTGTACTGAGAAATCTAAACTCTTTAATGTGCTGGTCCTTCCGTAACGAAATGGTAATTTATAACTGACCTTAAGAAGGCATACATTCGTGAGACTATTAGTTGCGAGGTGATATATATGTATGTTTCGATACTTTCACGCTGACGTTTACGCGCTTGGAACATTGAGTAACTAAGGTGAACGTTTTGATCATTACGTAAAGGCAGTTGGACACGCGTGGCTATGTGCAGCATTATCCGTATTAAACGTACCAGTCTATCTATTGAATACTGCCATGTAGACGGATGATTGTCCTTCAAATTACCAGTCGGTTTGTTATGATTTATTCAGAATGTTCCGTCAGAACACACATTCACTGCATGTTATAAGTATTCCCCGACTGTGTTTGCAATCGGCATTAGTAGCAGCTGTTAAAGCTGCGGCTAACGTTGAATACAGTAACATAGCGCTCTGACTTCCTTCTTGTGACAACCATTTAACCATCGCCAACGACGTGAGAGTGCACTTTGAAGGTATGAGTATACACAGTTATGTTGTCTGTACATTTGAATGCGTTAGCAACTCAACGTTTCTGCAGGGAATCTATTGCATTCTTTTGATCATATCCTATATTATGATCATAAATATATCTATACATATAACTTATGTACTTCAATTTTGTGAAAATATAATCATTACTATCCAATCACAGTTTATTTAACTGTGCTTTTAATATCATGTTTCAACTATACTAATACGTGTATCTGTATCTGCTTTTCAGTCACCAAAAGTAAGTACCTTTCCAATCATTTCACATATTCACAATAATATATAAATGTATAAGTTTTAAGTTGTAAATGCAAACATTATGTTCAAGATTTATGACATATCTGAAATGTTATTACAACCAATACAACTTTCAGAAATATTGCCAAATATTTGCACATAATCATCTATATTTATAGATGAGTGAAGTATAATAATTCTATAATTTCTTTTACTGAAGGAACCTCCAAAGGAAAATCCGTGGGATGTAAGTATTTGCCTATTACATTCATCTACGTAACATGATGGGGGAAGGATTGCAACTTCATCGTACATTCATTGTAGTTTTGTCAGTCAATTTATTTAGTGAATTCATTATACCCAGGTGTTATGTCTTGTCATTCAGGTAAACCCTGACTCGAAATATAGATAGCATGTGCGAACGTGTTTTTTAACGTGTAACATCGTTATTTATTAGACAAGAAATAATACCTGGACATATTTTACTTAGATTCTGTGAATTACATTGTCTAACAATGTGTTTGATTTGACCACGGGTTTCATGGCCAGCACATATCAGGTCTTGTCATCTGATTTCTGGAGTGTATAAATCAGGGTCTCCTTTCACAATGCATCAAGGTGATCGTAAGCTTCAAAGGTAACCTCACTGTTAAAGAATGGGAGTTAAACTTAACCATAGCAAAGGTTGCTTCGTGAAAGGAGGCCCAGTGGTTTTGTCGTTTAGTTTACTTACTACTTTTATAAGAAGCAGTAATCTTTCTCATGACATTTGGTGAATATGCATTGGACACAGCAGTCAATGGAGGAGTTTTCAGACATAGCTTTGACTCAGACAAAACCACGTGGAAATAACCAACAGAACACTTGAATACTTGGTAATATTACATTATCGCACCGCATGATTTTGTTATTTACTTCCATTAATATCTCATTTATTTCGAGCGTTTTCTGGATCACTGCTGCAATTATTGAGATGAAAATTTATCTTACAGTAAGATTTAGAAATAGTAGATTTATGTAGCACAGTAAGTATTGATGTTTTCTTACTCGTTCTCTTACAGAGTTGACAGATGCAGTGTATCATGGAATGTGTTGGCGTTTACGTTTCATAGTGTTTTGTTGAATGCATATGAATGTGTGCAGTTGCTTTTGAAGGATGCGACACACATAATTAAATCCTTTTATTCATATTTTTTAGCTTCTGGACACCAGAGTGCACGTAAGGACATATATGACTATAACCCTGAAAACGTAATCGGTCACTTAAGAATAGAACATTATAACCTGCTATATCTGATGACCATAGATAAAGATTCGTATAACAAGTCTTGTTAAAACTCAAACGTTTTGTGATAACTAAAACCCTTTCAGTCAACCGGGGATAGTATTAACGTGTAATACATGTATTCGTTCATGTAGAGATAAGAACACCGGCAACCTATGATTGCGGGTTGAATTCCAGTCCTTCCTAATTATGTGTCGGGGTTTACGGGCACCATACCCGTGGTTTAGTACCTTCCCAAAACGCAGACCTCCCAAAACGCAATGTAGCAAGTGATCCTTTTCCGTCAATATCTATTTAATTAATAATATTTAAAACTTGTAACGAAATGCTCATCTAGGCGATGTGATAAGAATAATATTTTACCAGAAGGATGGCATACATATTTTAAAGATTCATGAAATCCTGTGTTACGTGATGGCTGTGACCAGGAGTGGGAATTTTGTTGTGAGTTTTACAATTGCAGCGATTATAACTGCAATAGACGATGCTAAGCTGAAGAAGTCACTACGAGACGACGGTATTCCAACAGAATTTTCAAGAAAGATACAATTAAGGAGAAATATTTACGCCCTAACTTGCTGTGTTGTTTTCACAAACATCGTATAAAGGTCATTTCCCAGCTACTTTGCGTAATTTATATACACCTTGTCATAAACAAGACTATTAATACCTTTGTCGAGAATGAAGGTGTAATTGTCGAATACCAAGGTGGGTGGGGGTGGAGGGATAGAAAAGGTAATGGGAATAGAAAAGATATGCTTAAAGCAAATGGTATCCATTATTTTGATTGCTTGGCTGGTGTTAGATAAGGATGTCCACATAGTCCCTTGTTTTTCCCCATATTTGTGAGAATATGGTCATTCATTAATTAGGGGTGAGCAGCATCACCCAAGTAAACAGTGTGCTATTTTTATCTGTTTTTCGGGGAGGTCTGCGTTATGGGAACGAACCGTTTCACTAAAGGGGAAAATGTTTATGACCTGCATCAAGCCGGGCTTTAATCCTATAACATAACTGAAATACTATTCACAGGGTGGAGGGGCGGTGGGGTAGTCTAGTGGTTAAAGCGTTCGCTCGTCACGCCGAAGACGCAGGTTCGATTACCCACTTGGGTACAATGTGTGAAGCCCATTTTCTGGTGTCCCCCGCCGTGACATTGCTGGAATATTGCGAAAAAGCAGCTTAAAACTAAACACACTCTCACTCACTCACAGGGTGGCTTTAGATCCAACCTTGTCGCCAACTCATGTGTGATATTGTCACTCTAGTTTATGCAGTATCGTAATGCTTAACATATAAATGTGTATCTGCTTGTGGGTTATTAAACGTGCTTGGATTCTGGAAAGGGGGTATAACGCTTTTATTATTTCATGGCGGCCATTTTTTGTTCTTTGCACACTATCTGTAGTGTCTGGAGACGCCTGTTTCAAATGGTATTGGTATCCGTAATATAGTAGCCGGTAGAAGTAACCAAAAGCGATGAAATAAGTAAAAGTAATGTTTTTTATTAAAATTATTATAAAACAACGTTAGCATCTAGGTATGTATCGAATATTTACAGACCTCCGTCGAAAATAGCTGGAATATTGATTGAAACTAACTCATTCCCTCGCTGACTTTGAGAATGAAATTATAAGATTTAATGAAATTCAAATGCTTCTCAACTGATCTGTAACTACTCAGGCAGGTGATATTATTAGCATAAAGTTGAATATAGAAAAATAACAAATGACACAGACCTTTCATGGCCATTATCATTTGTAAATATCAGCGTTAATGTTTCATAGTATTACTTTACATGGCGACAACGATCATATGTGTCTAGACGTAAGAGAGAGAACTATAAAAAAACCCAGCTATTTCATATTGATGGAATTGTGAATTATGTGACATACTGGAATTAAAGCCTTCTCTTATATTCAGGTTGGTGCAGTAATATAACATCATCATGTATAATAGGAATCTAACCTTAAAGTTGCATTTCCTAGGAATAAAAGCCATTTCCCTTCTCAAGTTGATATATAAAGCATGAAAGAACAGAATTTTCATACACTAGAATTAAAGACTTCTGTTGTCTTTAAGGCAGAGATTTCCTATTGTTAACAATATCAAACATTCACAACGTATTGTGGGAATCTTAACCTAAAATGTGTTTTGTGCAGAATGTGACATATGGAAATACAAAGTCTTTGCTTCTTCAGCAAAACTGTATCTGCACAAAAAAGAACAAAACTGATCCATCAAATCTCATGAAATACTATCAAAGGAGCGTAATGATTAGTGTAGTGAAGACTATATGTTTATTTACTGCTCTTAATGCTGGTATATCAAGCCTGATTCGATGGAAATGAATTGGTGGAGGAACTATGTTAAATATCCAGAATGGAAGCGAGTATTATGTATGGTTTTATGTATTGACTAAACGAGGCTGTTATTCATAATCTACTTTACTACTTTACAGGACGCCGATCCTATGTGTCCAGAAGTAAGTTTCCGAAATAGAAATAAAAACCACTTGTCGTCTCACGTTGATATGTAAAGCATGAAAGTCTAGAATTTTCCTACAGTGGAATAAAAGACTTCAGTTGTCTTGACGACAAAGCCTTCCATTAAACATTCTCAAATATGCACATTGTATAGTAGGAATCTCAACTTAAAATATATCTTCTAGGTAATGTGACATGTGGAAGTAGAATGTCATGGCATTTAACCGCAGTGTTGTACCTGCATTATAGGAGAACAATTTTGATCTATCATTGATAACCTAAAGTAAACATCTTTAACTGTAAAGCATAACTAACACTGTAAGCATGTAACTTGCATGTTATCACTGTCTGTATTTCTCTAACCTTCCAAACTGTACTTATATAAACTGCTGAGGAGAAACAGTGTACACATTCGAAACCTGATACCCGAAAATAAATTTAATATGTACAGATCAGCTGACATTACCTTTGAGGCTTCAGTTACATAATGAAAGAATAAACATTGCTTGAAGTCACCTAAGAAGCTAAACCGCTATTTGCTTCTTTGATAGATATGGAATTATGCTTATTTCATGGAATTTCAATGACAGAAAGAATGGCGTTAAATACCTGTAATGGAAGTGGATGTAATGTATGGTTTGAAATACTGATTAAGGTGGAAGCTTGTTCATATTCTATATGGTTACTTTACAGGACGCCGATCCTATGTGTCCAGAAGTAAGTTTGTAATATAGTAACAGACGCTTGGTGTTTTGGTGTTTCTGGCTATAAGAGTACAAAACTTCGAATTGTCCTATACTGGAATTAAAAGATTCTGACTGTTTCAACAATATAACATCATCCTGTATTGTCGGTATCAAAGCTTAAACATTCTAGTTAAATATACACCATACTTTCTGAATAGAAATCTTCTGAAATACTATGAAAAGAGCTGTCTCCCTTATCAATGAGCAATGCTTAGTGTAGTGAAGATTATATGTTTATTTACTGCTCTTAATGCTGGTATATCAAACCTGATTCGATGGAAAAGAAATGACAGAAGCACGTGTGTTAAATAATCAGAATGGAAGCGAATATCATGTATGCTTTTATGTATTGACTAAACAAGATTGTTATTCATGCTCTACATGATTACTTTACAGGACGCCGATCCTATGTGTCCAGAAGTAAGTTTCCGAAATAGCAATAACAATCACTTGTCATCTCACGTTGATATGTACATTGTATAGTAGGAATCTCAACTTAAAATATATCTTCTAGGTAATGTGACGTGTGGAAGTAGAATGTCATGGCATTTAACCGCAGTGTTGTACCTGCATTATAGGAGAACAATTTTGATCTATCATTGATAACCTAAAGCAAACATCTTTAACTGTAGAGCATAATTAAGAATGCAAGCATATACATTGCATGTTATCACTGTCTGTATTTCTCTAACCTTCCAAACTGCACTAATCCAAACTGCTGAGGAGAAACAGTGTACACATTGGAAACCTGATACCCGAAAATAAATTTAATATGTACAGATCAGCTCACATTACCTTTGAGGTTTCAGTTACATAATGAAAGAATAAACATTGCTTAAAGTCAGCTAAGAAGCTAAACAGCCATTTGCTTCTTTGATAGATATGGAATTATGCTTATTTCATGGAATTAAAATGACAGAAAGAATGGCGTTAAATACCCTTAATTCAAGTGGATGTGATGTATGGTTTGAAATATTGATTAATGTAAACGTGTCTTCATATTCTATATGGTTACTTTACAGGACGCCGATCCTATGTGTCCAGAAGTAAGTTTGTAATATAGTAACAGACGCTTGGTGTTTTGGTGTTTCTGGCTATAAGAGTACAAAACTTCGAATTGTCCTATACTGGAATTAAAAGATTCTGACTGTTTCAACAATATAACATCATCCTGTATTGTCGGTATCAAAGCTTAAACATTCTAGTTAAATATACACCATACTTTCTGAATAGAAATCTTCTGAAATACTATGAAAAGAGCTGTCTCCCTATTCAATGAGCAATGCTTAGTGTAGTGAAGATTATATGTTTATTTACTGCTCTTAATGCTGGTATATCAAACCTGATTCGATGGAAAGGAAATGACAGAAGCACGTGTGTTAAATAATCAGAATGGAAGCGAATATCATGTATGCTTTTATGTATTGACTAAACAAGATTGTTATTCATGCTCTACATGATTACTTTACAGGACGCCGATCCTATGTGTCCAGAAGTAAGTTTCCGAAATAGCAATAACAATCACTTGTCATCTCACGTTGATATGTACATTGTATAGTAGGAATCTCAACTTAAAATACATCTTCTAGGTAATGTGACGTGTGGAAGTATAATGTCATGGCATTTAACCGCAGTGTTGTACCTGCATTATAGGAGAACAATTTTGATCTATCTTTGATAACCTAAAGTAAACATCTTTAACTGTAGAGCATAATTAAGAATGCAAGCATATACATTGCATGTTATCACTGTCTGTATTTCTCTAACCTTCCAAACTGTACTTATATAAACTGCTGAGGAGAAACAGTGTACACATTCGAAACCTGATACCCGAAAATAAATTTAATATGTACAGATCAGCTGACATTACCTTTGAGGTTTCAGTTACATAATGAAAGAATAAACATTGCCTAAAGTCACCTAAGAAGCTAAACAGCCATTTGCTTCTTTGATAGATATGGAATTATGCTTATTTCATGGAATTAAAATGACAGAAAGAATGGCGTTAAATACCCTTAATTCAAGTGGATGTGATGTATGGTTTGAAATATTGATTAATGTAAACGTGTCTTCATATTCTATATGGTTACTTTACAGGACGCCGATCCTATGTGTCCAGAAGTAAGTTTGTAATATAGTAACAGACGCTTGGTGTTTTGGTGTTTCTGGCTATAAGAGTACAAAACTTCGAATTGTCCTATACTGGAATTAAAAGATTCTGACTGTTTCAACAATATAACATCATCCTGTATTGTCGGTATCAAAGCTTAAACATTCTAGTTAAATATACACCATACTTTCTGAATAGAAATCTTCTGAAACACTATGAAAAGAGCTGTCTCCCTTATTAATGAGCAATGCTTTGTGTAGTGAAGATTATATGTTTATTTACTGCTCTTAATGCTGGTATATCAAACCTGATTCGATGGAAAAGAAATGACAGAAGCACGTGTGTTAAATAATCAGAATGGAAGCGAATATTATGTATGCTTTTATGTATTGACTAAACGAGATTGTTATTCATGCTCTACATGATTACTTTACAGGACGCCGATCCTATGTGTCCAGAAGTAAGTTTCCGAAATAGCAATAACAACCACTTGTCATCTCACGTTGATATGTACATTGTATAGTAGGAATCTCAACTTAAAATATATCTTCTAGGTAATGTGACGTGTGGAAGTATAATGTCATGGCATTTAACTGCAGTGTTGTACCTGCATTATAGGAGAACAATTTTGATCTATCATTGATAACCTAAAGTAAACATCTTTAACTGTAGAGCATAATTAAGAATGCAAGCATATACATTGCATGTTATCACTGTCTGTATTTCTCTAACCTTCCAAACTGTACTAATCCAAACTGCTGAGGAGAAACAGTGTACACATTCGAAACCTGGTACCCGAAAATAAATTTAATATGTACAGATCAGCTGACATTACCTTTGAGGTTTCAGTTACATAATGAAAGAATAAACATTGCTGAAAGTCAGCTAAGAAGCTAAACAGCCATTTGCTTCTTTGATAGATATGGAATTATGCTTATTTCATGGAATTAAAATGACAGAAAGAATGGCGTTAAATACCCTTAATTCAAGTGGATGTGATGTATGGTTTGAAATATTGATTAATGTAAACGTGTCTTCATATTCTATATGGTTACTTTACAGGACGCCGATCCTATGTGTCCAGAAGTAAGTTTGTAATATAGTAACAGACGCTTGGTGTTTTGGTGTTTCTGGCTATAAGAGTACAAAACTTCGAATTGTCCTATACTGGAATTAAAAGATTCTGACTGTTTCAACAATATAACATCATCCTGTATTGTCGGTATCAAAGCTTAAACATTCTAGTTAAATATACACCATACTTTCTGAATAGAAATCTTCTGAAATACTATGAAAAGAGCTGTCTCCCTTATTAATGAGCAATGCTTTGTGTAGTGAAGATTATATGTTTATTTACTGCTCTTAATGCTGGTATATCAAACCTGATTCGATGGAAAAGAAATGACAGAAGCACGTGTGTTAAATAATCAGAATGGAAGCGAATATTATGTATGCTTTTATGTATTGACTACACGAGATTGTTATTCATGCTCTACATGATTACTTTACAGGACGCCGATCCTATGTGTCCAGAAGTAAGTTTCCGAAATAGCAATAACAACCACTTGTCATCTCACGTTGATATGTACATTGTATAGTAGGAATCTCAACTTAAAATACATCTTCTAGGTAATGTGACGTGTGGAAGTATAATGTCATGGCATTTAACCGCAGAGTTGTACCTGCATTATAGGAGAACAATTTTGATCTATCATTGATAACCTAAAGTAAACATCTTTAACTGTAGAGCATAATTAAGAATGCAAGCATATACATTGCATGTTATCACTGTCTGTATTTCTCTAACCTTCCAAACTGTACTAATCCAAACTGCTGAGGAGAAACAGTGTACATATTCGAAACCTGGTACCCGAAAATAAATTTAATATGTACAGATCAGCTGACATTACCTTTGAGGTTTCAGTTACATAATGAAAGAATAAACATTGCTCAAAGTGACATAAGAAGCTAAACAGCCATTTGCTTCTTTGATAGATATGGAATTATGCTTATTTCATGGAATTAAAATGACAGAAAGAATGGCGTTAAATACCCTTAATTCAAGTGGATGTGATGTATGGTTTGAAATATTGATTAATGTAAACGTGTCTTCATATTCTATATGGTTACTTTACAGGACGCCGATCCTATGTGTCCAGAAGTAAGTTTGTAATATAGTAACAGACGCTTGGTGTTTTGGTGTTTCTGGCTATAAGAGTACAAAACTTCGAATTGTCCTATACTGGAATTAAAAGATTCTGACTGTTTCAACAACATAACATCATCCTGAATTGTCGGTATCAAAGCTTAAACATTCTAGTTAAATATACACCATACTTTCTGAATAGAAATCTTCTGAAATACTATGAAAAGAGCTGTCTCCCTTATTAATGAGCAATGCTTTGTGTAGTGAAGATTATATGTTTATTTACTGCTCTTAATGCTGGTATATCAAACCTGATTCGATGGAAAAGAAATGACAGAAGCACGTGTGTTAAATAATCAGAATGGAAGCGAATATTATGTATACTTTTATGTATTGACTAAACGAGATTGTTATTCATGCTCTACATGATTACTTTACAGGACGCCGATCCTATGTGTCCAGAAGTAAGTTTCCGAAATAGCAATAACAACCACTTGTCATCTCACGTTGATATGTACATTGTATAGTAGGAATCTCAACTTAAAATACATCTTCTAGGTAATGTGACGTGTGGAAGTATAATGTCATGGCATTTAACCGCAGAGTTGTACCTGCATTATAGGAGAACAATTTTGATCTATCATTGATAACCTAAAGTAAACATCTTTAACTGTAGAGCATAATTAAGAATGCAAGCATATACATTGCATGTTATCACTGTCTGTATTTCTCTAACCTTCCAAACTGTACTAATCCAAACTGCTGAGGAGAAACAGTGTACATATTCGAAACCTGGTACCCGAAAATAAATTTAATATGTACAGATCAGCTGACATTACCTTTGAGGTTTCAGTTACATAATGAAAGAATAAGCATTGCTCAAAGTGACATAAGAAGCTAAACAGCCATTTGCTTCTTTGATAGATATGGAATTATGCTTATTTCATGGAATTAAAATGACAGAAAGAATGGCGTTAAATACCCTTAATTCAAGTGGATGTGATGTATGGTTTGAAATATTGATTAATGTAAACGTGTCTTCATATTCTATATGGTTACTTTACAGGACGCCGATCCTATGTGTCCAGAAGTAAGTTTGTAATATAGTAACAGACGCTTGGTGTTTTGGTGTTTCTGGCTATAAGAGTACAAAACTTCGAATTGTCCCATACTGGAATTAAAAGATTCTGACTGTTTCAACAACATAACATCATCCTGAATTGTCGGTATCAAAGCTTAAACATTCTAGTTAAATATACACCATACTTTCTGAATAGAAATCTTCTGAAATACTATGAAAAGAGCTGTCTCCCTTTTCAATGAGCAATGCTTAGTGTAGTGAAGATTATATGTTTATTTACTGCTCTTAATGCTGGTATATCAAACCTGATTCGATGGAAAGGAAATGACAGAAGCATGTGTGTTAAATAATCAGAATGGAAGCGAATATCATGTATGCTTTTATGTATTGACTAAACGAGATTGTTATTCATGCTCTACATGATTATTTTACAGGACGCCGATCCTATGTGTCCAGAAGTAAGTTTCCGAAATAGCAATAACAACCACTTGTCATCTCACGTTGATATGTACATTGTATAGTAGGAATCTCAACTTAAAATACATCTTCTAGGTAATGTGACGTGTGGAAGTATAATGTCATGGCATTTAACCGCAGAGTTGTACCTGCATTATAGGAGAACAATTTTGATCTATCATTGATAACCTAAAGTAAACATCTTTAACTGTAGAGCATAATTAAGAATGCAAGCATATACATTGCATGTTATCACTGTCTGTATTTCTCTAACCTTCCAAACTGTACTAATCCAAACTGCTGAGGAGAAACAGTGTACATATTCGAAACCTGGTACCCGAAAATAAATTTAATATGTACAGATCAGCTGACATTACCTTTGAGGTTTCAGTTACATAATGAAAGAATAAACATTGCTCAAAGTGACATAAGAAGCTAAACAGCCATTTGCTTCTTTGATAGATATGGAATTATGCTTATTTCATGGAATTAAAATGACAGAAAGAATGGCGTTAAATACCCTTAATTCAAGTGGATGTGATGTATGGTTTGAAATATTGATTAATGTAAACGTGTCTTCATATTCTATATGGTTACTTTACAGGACGCCGATCCTATGTGTCCAGAAGTAAGTTTGTAATATAGTAACAGACGCTTGGTGTTTTGGTGTTTCTGGCTATAAGAGTACAAAACTTCGAATTGTCCTATACTGGAATTAAAAGATTCTGACTGTTTCAACAACATAACATCATCCTGAATTGTCGGTATCAAAGCTTAAACATTCTAGTTAAATATACACCATACTTTCTGAATAGAAATCTTCTGAAATACTATGAAAAGAGCTGTCTCCCTTTTCAATGAGCAATGCTTAGTGTAGTGAAGATTATATGTTTATTTACTGCTCTTAATGCTGGTATATCAAACCTGATTCGATGGAAAGGAAATGACAGAAGCATGTGTGTTAAATAATCAGAATGGAAGCGAATATCATGTATGCTTTTATGTATTGACTAAACGAGATTGTTATTCATGCTCTACATGATTATTTTACAGGACGCCGATCCTATGTGTCCAGAAGTAAGTTTCCGAAATAGCAATAACAACCACTTGTCATCTCACGTTGATATGTACATTGTATAGTAGGAATCTCAACTTAAAATATATCTTCTAGGTAATGTGACGTGTGGAAGTATAATGTCATGGCATTTAACTGCAGTGTTGTACCTGCATTATAGGAGAACAATTTTGATCTATCATTGATAACCTAAAGTAAACATCTTTAACTGTAGAGCATAATTAAGAATGCAAGCATATACATTGCATGTTATCACTGTCTGTATTTCTCTAACCTTCCAAACTGTACTAATCCAAACTGCTGAGGAGAAACAGTGTACACATTCGAAACCTGGTACCCGAAAATAAATTTAATATGTACAGATCAGCTCACATTACCTTTGAGGTTTCAGTTACATAATGAAAGAATAAACATTGCTTAAAGTCAGCTAAGAAGCTAAACAGCCATTTGCTTCTTTGATAGATATGGAATTATGCTTATTTCATGGATTTAAAATGACAGAAAGAATGGCGTTAAATACCCTTAATTCAAGTGGATGTGATGTATGGTTTGAAATATTGATTAATGTAAACGTGTCTTCATATTCTATATGGTTACTTTACAGGACGCCGATCCTATGTGTCCAGAAGTAAGTTTGTAATATAGTAACAGACGCTTGGTGTTTTGGTGTTTCTGGCTATAAGAGTACAAAACTTCGAATTGTCCTATACTGGAATTAAAAGATTCTGACTGTTTCAACAATATAACATCATCCTGTATTGTCGGTATCAAAGCTTAAACATTCTAGTTAAATATACACCATACTTTCTGAATAGAAATCTTCTGAAATACTATGAAAAGAGCTGTCTCCCTTATTAATGAGCAATGCTTTGTGTAGTGAAGATTATATGTTTATTTACTGCTCTTAATGCTGGTATATCAAACCTGATTCGATGGAAAAGAAATGACAGAAGCACGTGTGTTAAATAATCAGAATGGAAGCGAATATTATGTATACTTTTATGTATTGACTAAACGAGATTGTTATTCATGCTCTACATGATTACTTTACAGGACGCCGATCCTATGTGTCCAGAAGTAAGTTTCCGAAATAGCAATAACAACCACTTGTCATCTCACGTTGATATGTACATTGTATAGTAGGAATCTCAACTTAAAATACATCTTCTAGGTAATGTGACGTGTGGAAGTATAATGTCATGGCATTTAACCGCAGAGTTGTACCTGCATTATAGGAGAACAATTTTGATCTATCATTGATAACCTAAAGTAAACATCTTTAACTGTAGAGCATAATTAAGAATGCAAGCATATACATTGCATGTTATCACTGTCTGTATTTCTCTAACCTTCCAAACTGTACTAATCCAAACTGCTGAGGAGAAACAGTGTACATATTCGAAACCTGGTACCCGAAAATAAATTTAATATGTACAGATCAGCTGACATTACCTTTGAGGTTTCAGTTACATAATGAAAGAATAAACATTGCTCAAAGTGACATAAGAAGCTAAACAGCCATTTGCTTCTTTGATAGATATGGAATTATGCTTATTTCATGGAATTAAAATGACAGAAAGAATGGCGTTAAATACCCTTAATTCAAGTGGATGTGATGTATGGTTTGAAATATTGATTAATGTAAACGTGTCTTCATATTCTATATGGTTACTTTACAGGACGCCGATCCTATGTGTCCAGAAGTAAGTTTGTAATATAGTAACAGACGCTTGGTGTTTTGGTGTTTCTGGCTATAAGAGTACAAAACTTCGAATTGTCCTATACTGGAATTAAAAGATTCTGACTGTTTCAACAACATAACATCATCCTGAATTGTCGGTATCAAAGCTTAAACATTCTAGTTAAATATACACCATACTTTCTGAATAGAAATCTTCTGAAATACTATGAAAAGAGCTGTCTCCCTTTTCAATGAGCAATGCTTAGTGTAGTGAAGATTATATGTTTATTTACTGCTCTTAATGCTGGTATATCAAACCTGATTCGATGGAAAGGAAATGACAGAAGCATGTGTGTTAAATAATCAGAATGGAAGCGAATATCATGTATGCTTTTATGTATTGACTAAACGAGATTGTTATTCATGCTCTACATGATTATTTTACAGGACGCCGATCCTATGTGTCCAGAAGTAAGTTTCCGAAATAGCAATAACAACCACTTGTCATCTCACGTTGATATGTACATTGTATAGTAGGAATCTCAACTTAAAATATATCTTCTAGGTAATGTGACGTGTGGAAGTATAATGTCATGGCATTTAACCGCAGAGTTGTACCTGCATTATAGGAGAACAATTTTGATCTATCTTTGATAACCTAAAGCAAACATCTTTAACTGTAGAGCATAATTAAGAATGCAAGCATATACATTGCATGTTATCACTGTCTGTATTTCTCTAACCTTCCAAACTGCACTAATCCAAACTGCTGAGGAGAAACAGTGTACACATTGGAAACCTGATACCCGAAAATAAATTTAATATGTACAGATCAGCTCACATTACCTTTGAGGTTTCAGTTACACAATGAAAGAATAAACATTGCTTAAAGTCAGCTAAGAAGCTAAACAGCTATTTGCTTCTTTGATAGATATGGAATTATGCTTATTTCATGGAATTAAAATGACAGAAAGAATGGCGTTAAATACCCTTAATTCAAGTGGATGTGATGTATGGTTTGAAATATTGATTAAAGTAAACGTGTCTTCATATTCTATATGGTTACTTTACAGGACGCCGATCCTATGTGTCCAGAAGTAAGTTTGTAATATAGTAACAGACGCTTGGTGTTTTGGTGTTTCTGGCTATAAGAGTACAAAACTTCGAATTGTCCTATACTGGAATTAAAAGATTCTGACTGTTTCAACAACATAACATCATCCTGAATTGTCGGTATCAAAGCTTAAACATTCTAGTTAAATATACACCATACTTTCTGAATAGAAATCTTCTGAAACACTATGAAAAGAGCTGTCTCCCTTATTAATGAGGAATGCTTTGTGTAGTGAAGATTATATGTTTATTTACTGCTCTTAATGCTGGTATATCAAACCTGATTCGATGGAAAGGAAATGACAGAAGCACGTGTGTTAAATAATCAGAATGGAAGCGAATATCATGTATGCTTTTATGTATTGACTAAACAAGATTGTTATTCATGCTCTACATGATTACTTTACAGGACGCCGATCCTATGTGTCCAGAAGTAAGTTTCCGAAATAGCAATAACAACCACTTGTCATCTCACGTTGATATGTACATTGTATAGTAGGAATCTCAACTTAAAATACATCTTCTAGGTAATGTGACGTGTGGAAGTAGAATGTCATGGCATTTAACCGCAGTGTTGTACCTGCATTATAGGAGAACAATTTTGATCTATCTTTGATAACCTAAAGTAAACATCTTTAACTGTAGAGCATAATTAAGAATGCAAGCATATACATTGCATGTTATCACTGTCTGTATTTCTCTAACCTTCCAAACTGTACTTATATAAACTGCTGAGGAGAAACAGTGTACACATTCGAAACCTGATACCCGAAAATAAATTTAATATGTACAGATCAGCTCACATTACCTTTGAGGCTTCAGTTACATAATGAAAGAATAAACATTGCTCAAAGTGACATAAGAAGCTAAACAGCCATTTGCTTCTTTGATAGATATGGAATTATGCTTATTTCATGGAATTAAAATGACAGAAAGAATGGCGTTAAATACCCTTAATTCAAGTGGATGTGATGTATGGTTTGAAATATTGATTAATGTAAACGTGTCTTCATATTCTATATGGTTACTTTACAGGACGCCGATCCTATGTGTCCAGAAGTAAGTTTGTAATATAGTAACAGACGCTTGGTGTTTTGGTGTTTCTGGCTATAAGAGTACAAAACTTCGAATTGTCCTATACTGGAATTAAAAGATTCTGACTGTTTCAACAACATAACATCATCCTGAATTGTCGGTATCAAAGCTTAAACATTCTAGTTAAATATACACCATACTTTCTGAATAGAAATCTTCTGAAATACTATGAAAAGAGCTGTCTCCCTTTTCAATGAGCAATGCTTAGTGTAGTGAAGATTATATGTTTATTTACTGCTCTTAATGCTGGTATATCAAACCTGATTCGATGGAAAAGAAATGACAGAAGCATGTGTGTTAAATAATCAGAATGGAAGCGAATATCATGTATGCTTTTATGTATTGACTAAACGAGTTTGTTATTCATGCTCTACATGATTACTTTACAGGACGCCGATCCTATGTGTCCAGAAGTAAGTTTCCGAAATAGCAATAACAACCACTTGTCATCTCACGTTGATATGTACATTGTATAGTAGGAATCTCAACTTAAAATATATCTTCTAGGTAATGTGACGTGTGGAAGTATAATGTCATGGCATTTAACCGCAGAGTTGTACATGCATTATAGGAGAACAATTTTGATCTATCTTTGATAACCTAAAGCAAACATCTTTAACTGTAGAGCATAATTAAGAATGCAAGCATATACATTGCATGTTATCACTGTCTGTATTTCTCTAACCTTCCAAACTGTACTAATCTAAACTGCTGAGGAGAAACAGTGTACACATTGGAAACCTGATACCCGAAAATAAATTTAATATGTACAGATCAGCTCACATTACCTTTGAGGTTTCAGTTACATAATGAAAGAATAAACATTGCTTAAAGTCAGCTAAGAAGCTAAACAGCTATTTGCTTCTTTGATAGATATGGAATTATGCTTATTTCATGGAATTAAAATGACAGAAAGAATGGCGTTAAATACCCTTAATTCAAGTGGATGTGATGTATGGTTTGAAATATTGATTAAAGTAAACGTGTCTTCATATTCTATATGGTTACTTTACAGGACGCCGATCCTATGTGTCCAGAAGTAAGTTTGTAATATAGTAACAGACGCTTGGTGTTTTGGTGTTTCTGGCCATAAGAGTACAAAACTTCGAATTGTCCTATACTGGAATTAAAAGATTCTGACTGTTTCAACAACATAACATCATCCTGAATTGTCGGTATCAAAGCTTAAACATTCTAGTTAAATATACACCATACTTTCTGAATAGAAATCTTCTGAAATACTATGAAAAGAGCTGTCTCCCTTTTCAATGAGCAATGCTTAGTGTAGTGAAGATTATATGTTTATTTACTGCTCTTAATGCTGGTATATCAAACCTGATTCGATGGAAAAGAAATGACAGAAGCATGTGTGTTAAATAATCAGAATGGAAGCGAATATCATGTATGCTTTTATGTATTGACTAAACGAGTTTGTTATTCATGCTCTACATGATTATTTTACAGGACGCCGATCCTATGTGTCCAGAAGTAAGTTTCCGAAATAGCAATAACAACCACTTGTCATCTCACGTTGATATGTACATTGTATAGTAGGAATCTCAACTTAAAATATATCTTCTAGGTAATGTGACGTGTGGAAGTATAATGTCATGGCATTTAACCGCAGAGTTGTACCTGCATTATAGGAGAACAATTTTGATCTATCTTTGATAACCTAAAGTAAACATCTTTAACTGTAGAGCATAATTAAGAATGCAAGCATATACATTGCATGTTATCACTGTCTGTATTTCTCTAACCTTCCAAACTGTACTAATCTAAACTGCTGAGGAGAAACAGTGTACACATTGGAAACCTGATACCCGAAAATAAATTTAATATGTACAGATCAGCTCACATTACCTTTGAGGTTTCAGTTACATAATGAAAGAATAAACATTGCTTAAAGTCAGCTAAGAAGCTAAACAGCTATTTGCTTCTTTGATAGATATGGAATTATGCTTATTTCATGGAATTAAAATGACAGAAAGAATGGCGTTAAATACCCTTAATTCAAGTGGATGTGATGTATGGTTTGAAATATTGATTAAAGTAAACGTGTCTTCATATTCTATATGGTTACCTTACAGGACGCCGATCCTATGTGTCCAGAAGTAAGTTTGTAATATAGTAACAGACGCTTGGTGTTTTGGTGTTTCTGGCTATAAGAGTACAAAAATTCGAATTGTCCTATACTGGAATTAAAAGATTCTGACTGTTTCAACAACATAACATCATCCTGAATTGTCGGTATCAAAGCTTAAACATTCTAGTTAAATATACACCATACTTTCTGAATAGAAATCTTCTGAAATACTATGAAAAGAGCTGTCTCCCTTTTCAATGAGCAATGCTTAGTGTAGTGAAGATTATATGTTTATTTACTGCTCTTAATGCTGGTATATCAAACCTGATTCGATGGAAAAGAAATGACAGAAGCATGTGTGTTAAATAATCAGAATGGAAGCGAATATCATGTATGCTTTTATGTATTGACTAAACGAGTTTGTTATTCATGCTCTACATGATTACTTTACAGGACGCCGATCCTATGTGTCCAGAAGTAAGTTTCCGAAATAGCAATAACAACCACTTGTCATCTCACGTTGATATGTACATTGTATAGTAGGAATCTCAACTTAAAATATATCTTCTAGGTAATGTGACGTGTGGAAGTATAATGTCATGGCATTTAACCGCAGAGTTGTACATGCATTATAGGAGAACAATTTTGATCTATCTTTGATAACCTAAAGCAAACATCTTTAACTGTAGAGCATAATTAAGAATGCAAGCATATACATTGCATGTTATCACTGTCTGTATTTCTCTAACCTTCCAAACTGTACTAATCTAAACTGCTGAGGAGAAACAGTGTACACATTGGAAACCTGATACCCGAAAATAAATTTAATATGTACAGATCAGCTCACATTACCTTTGAGGTTTCAGTTACATAATGAAAGAATAAACATTGCTTAAAGTCAGCTAAGAAGCTAAACAGCTATTTGCTTCTTTGATAGATATGGAATTATGCTTATTTCATGGAATTAAAATGACAGAAAGAATGGCGTTAAATACCCTTAATTCAAGTGGATGTGATGTATGGTTTGAAATATTGATTAAAGTAAACGTGTCTTCATATTCTATATGGTTACTTTACAGGACGCCGATCCTATGTGTCCAGAAGTAAGTTTGTAATATAGTAACAGACGCTTGGTGTTTTGGTGTTTCTGGCCATAAGAGTACAAAACTTCGAATTGTCCTATACTGGAATTAAAAGATTCTGACTGTTTCAACAACATAACATCATCCTGAATTGTCGGTATCAAAGCTTAAACATTCTAGTTAAATATACACCATACTTTCTGAATAGAAATCTTCTGAAATACTATGAAAAGAGCTGTCTCCCTTTTCAATGAGCAATGCTTAGTGTAGTGAAGATTATATGTTTATTTACTGCTCTTAATGCTGGTATATCAAACCTGATTCGATGGAAAAGAAATGACAGAAGCATGTGTGTTAAATAATCAGAATGGAAGCGAATATCATGTATGCTTTTATGTATTGACTAAACGAGTTTGTTATTCATGCTCTACATGATTATTTTACAGGACGCCGATCCTATGTGTCCAGAAGTAAGTTTCCGAAATAGCAATAACAACCACTTGTCATCTCACGTTGATATGTACATTGTATAGTAGGAATCTCAACTTAAAATATATCTTCTAGGTAATGTGACGTGTGGAAGTATAATGTCATGGCATTTAACCGCAGAGTTGTACCTGCATTATAGGAGAACAATTTTGATCTATCTTTGATAACCTAAAGTAAACATCTTTAACTGTAGAGCATAATTAAGAATGCAAGCATATACATTGCATGTTATCACTGTCTGTATTTCTCTAACCTTCCAAACTGTACTAATCTAAACTGCTGAGGAGAAACAGTGTACACATTGGAAACCTGATACCCGAAAATAAATTTAATATGTACAGATCAGCTCACATTACCTTTGAGGTTTCAGTTACATAATGAAAGAATAAACATTGCTTAAAGTCAGCTAAGAAGCTAAACAGCTATTTGCTTCTTTGATAGATATGGAATTATGCTTATTTCATGGAATTAAAATGACAGAAAGAATGGCGTTAAATACCCTTAATTCAAGTGGATGTGATGTATGGTTTGAAATATTGATTAAAGTAAACGTGTCTTCATATTCTATATGGTTACTTTACAGGACGCCGATCCTATGTGTCCAGAAGTAAGTTTGTAATATAGTAACAGACGCTTGGTGTTTTGGTGTTTCTGGCTATAAGAGTACAAAAATTCGAATTGTCCTATACTGGAATTAAAAGATTCTGACTGTTTCAACAACATAACATCATCCTGAATTGTCGGTATCAAAGCTTAAACATTCTAGTTAAATATACACCATACTTTCTGAATAGAAATCTTCTGAAACACTTTGAAAAGAGCTGTCTCCCTTATTAATGAGCAATGCTTTGTGTAGTGAAGATTATATGTTTATTTACTGCTCTTAATGCTGGTATATCAAACCTGATTCGATGGAAAAGAAATGACAGAAGCACGTGTGTTAAATAATCAGAATGGAAGCGAATATTATGTATGCTTTTATGTATTGACTAAACGAGATTGTTATTCATGCTCTACATGATTACTTTACAGGACGCCGATCCTATGTGTCCAGAAGTAAGTTTCCGAAATAGCAATAACAACCACTTGTCATCTCACGTTGATATGTACATTGTATAGTAGGAATCTCAACTTAAAATATATCTTCTAGGTAATGTGACGTGTGGAAGTATAATGTCATGGCATTTAACTGCAGTGTTGTACCTGCATTATAGGAGAACAATTTTGATCTATCATTGAAAACCTAAAGTAAACATCTTTAACTGTAGAGCATAATTAAGAATGCAAGCATATACATTGCATGTTATCACTGTCTGTATTTCTCTAACCTTCCAAACAGTACTAATCCAAACTGCTGAGGAGAAACAGTGTACACATTGGAAACCTGGTACCCGAAAATAAATTTAATATGTACAGATCAGCTCACATTACCTTTGAGGTTTCAGTTACATAATGAAAGAATAAACATTGCTTAAAGTCAGCTAAGAAGCTAAACAGCCATTTGCTTCTTTGATAGATATGGAATTATGCTTTTTTTCAAGAATTAAAATGACAGAAAGAATGGCGTTAAATACCCTTAATTCAAGTGGATGTGATGTATGGTTTGAAATATTGATTAATGTAAACGTGTCTTCATATTCTATATGGTTACTTTACAGGACGCCGATCCTATGTGTCCAGAAGTAAGTTTGTAATATAGTAACAGACGCTTGGTGTTTTGGTGTTTCTGGCTATAAGAGTACAAAACTTCGAATTGTCCTATACTGGAATTAAAAGATTCTGACTGTTTCAACAATATAACATCATCCTGTATTGTCGGTATCAAAGCTTAAACATTCTAGTTAAATATACACCATACTTTCTGAATAGAAATCTTCTGAAATACTATGAAAAGAGCTGTCTCCCTTATTAATGAGCAATGCTTAGTGTAGTGAAGATTATATGTTTTTTTACTGCTCTTAATGCTGGTATATCAAACCTGATTCGATGGAAAAGAAATGACAGAAGCACGTGTGTTAAATAATCAGAATGGAAGCGAATATTATGTATGCTTTTATGTATTGACTAAACGAGATTGTTATTCATGCTCTACATGATTACTTTACAGGACGCCGATCCTATGTGTCCAGAAGTAAGTTTCCGAAATAGCAATAACAACCACTTGTCATCTCACGTTGATATGTACATTGTATAGTAGGAATCTCAACTTAAAATACATCTTCTAGGTAATGTGACGTGTGGAAGTATAATGTCATGGCATTTAACTGCAGTGTTGTACCTGCATTGTAGGAGAACAATTTTGATCTATCATTGATAACCTAAAGCAAACATCTTTAACTGTAGAGCATAATTAAGAATGCAAGCATATACATTGCATGTTATCACTGTCTGTATTTCTCTAACCTTCCAAACTGTACTAATCCAAACTGCTGAGGAGAAACAGTGTACATATTCGAAACCTGATACCCGAAAATAAATTTAATATGTACAGATCAGCTGACATTATCTTTGAGGCTTCAGTTACATAATGAAAGAATAAACATTGCTTAAAGTGACATAAGAAGCTAAACAGCCATTTGCTTCTTTGATAGATATGGAATTATGCTTATTTCATGGAATTAAAATGACAGAAAGAATGGCGTTAAATACCCTTAATTCAAGTGGATGTGATGTATGGTTTGAAATATTGATTAATGTAAACGTGTCTTCATATTCTATATGGTTACTTTACAGGACGCCGATCCTATGTGTCCAGAAGTAAGTTTGTAATATAGTAACAGACGCTTGGTGTTTTGGTGTTTCTGGCTATAAGAGTAGAAAACTTCGAATTGTCCTATACTGGAATTAAAAGATTCTGACTGTTTCAACAATATAACATCATCCTGTATTGTCGGTATCAAAGCTTTAACATTCTAGTTAAATATACACCATACTTTCTGAATAGAAATCTTCTGAAATACTATGAAAAGAGCTGTCTCCCTTTTCAATGAGCAATGCTTAGTGTAGTGAAGATTATATGTTTATTTACTGCTCTTAATGCTGGTATATCAAACCTGATTCGATGGAAAAGAAATGACAGAAGCACGTGTGTTAAATAATCAGAATGGAAGCGAATATCATGTATGCTTTTATGTATTGACTAAACGAGATTGTTATTCATGCTCTACATGATTACTTTACAGGACGCCGATCCTATGTGTCCAGAAGTAAGTTTCCGAAATAGCAACAACAACCACTTGTCATCTCACGTTGATATGTACATTGTATAGTAGGAATCTCAACTTAAAATATATCTTCTAGGTAATGTGACATGTGGAAGTAGAATGTCATGGCATTTAACCGCAGTGTTGTACCTGCATTATAGGAGAACAATTTTGATCTATCTTTGATAACCTAAAGCAAACATCTTTAACTGTAGAGCATAATTAAGAATGCAAGCATATACACTGCATGTTATCACTGTCTGTATTTCTCTAACCTTCCAAACTGTACTAATCTAAACTGCTGAGGAGAAACAGTGTACACATTGGAAACCTGATACCCGAAAATAAATTTAATATGTACAGATCAGCTCACATTACCTTTGAGGTTTCAGTTACATAATGAAAGAATAAACATTGCTTAAAGTCAGCTAAGAAGCTAAACAGCCATTTGCTTCTTTGATAGATATGGAATTATGCTTATTTCATGGAATTAAAATGACAGAAAGAATGGCATTAAATACCCTTAATTCAAGTGGATGTGATGTATGGTTTGAAATATTGATTAAAGTAAACGTGTCTTCATATTCTATATGGTTACTTTACAGGACGCCGATCCTATGTGTCCAGAAGTAAGTTTGTAATATAGTAACAGACGCTTGGTGTTTTGGTGTTTCTGGCTATAAGAGTACAAAACTTCGAATTGTCCTATACTGGAATTAAAAGATTCTGACTGTTTCAACAATATAACATCATCCTGTATTGTCGGTATCAAAGCTTAAACATTCTAGTTAAATATACACCATACTTTCTGAATAGAAATCTTCTGAAATACTATGAAAAGAGCTGTCTCCCTTATCAATGAGCAATGCTTAGTGTAGTGAAGATTATATGTTTATTTACTGCTCTTAATGCTGGTATATCAAACCTGATTCGATGGAAAAGAAATGACAGAAGCACGTGTGTTAAATAATCAGAATGGAAGCGAATATCATGTATGCTTTTATGTATTGACTAAACGAGATTGTTATTCATGCTCTACATGATTATTTTACAGGACGCCGATCCTATGTGTCCAGAAGTAAGTTTCCGAAATAGCAATAACAACCACTTGTCATCTCACGTTGATATGTACATTGTATAGTAGGAATCTCAACTTAAAATACATCTTCTAGGTAATGTGACATGTGGAAGTAGAATGTCATGGCATTTAACCGCAGTGTTGTACCTGCATTATAGGAGAACAATTTTGATCTATCTTTGATAACCTAAAGCAAACATCTTTAACTGTAGAGCATAATTAAGAATGCAAGCATATACACTGCATGTTATCACTGTCTGTATTTCTCTAACCTTCCAAACTGTACTAATCTAAACTGCTGAGGAGAAACAGTGTACACATTGGAAACCTGATACCCGAAAATAAATTTAATATGTACAGATCAGCTCACATTACCTTTGAGGTTTCAGTTACATAATGAAAGAATAAACATTGCTTAAAGTCAGCTAAGAAGCTAAACAGCCATTTGCTTCTTTGATAGATATGGAATTATGCTTATTTCATGGAATTAAAATGACAGAAAGAATGGCATTAAATACCCTTAATTCAAGTGGATGTGATGTATGGTTTGAAATATTGATTAAAGTAAACGTGTCTTCATATTCTATATGGTTACTTTACAGGACGCCGATCCTATGTGTCCAGAAGTAAGTTTGTAATATAGTAACAGACGCTTGGTGTTTTGGTGTTTCTGGCTATAAGAGTACAAAACTTCGAATTGTCCTATACTGGAATTAAAAGATTCTGACTGTTTCAACAATATAACATCATCCTGTATTGTCGGTATCAAAGCTTAAACATTCTAGTTAAATATACACCATACTTTCTGAATAGAAATCTTCTGAAATACTATGAAAAGAGCTGTCTCCCTTATCAATGAGCAATGCTTAGTGTAGTGAAGATTATATGTTTATTTACTGCTCTTAATGCTGGTATATCAAACCTGATTCGATGGAAAAGAAATGACAGAAGCACGTGTGTTAAATAATCAGAATGGAAGCGAATATCATGTATGCTTTTATGTATTGACTAAACGAGATTGTTATTCATGCTCTACATGATTATTTTACAGGACGCCGATCCTATGTGTCCAGAAGTAAGTTTCCGAAATAGCAATAACAACCACTTGTCATCTCACGTTGATATGTACATTGTATAGTAGGAATCTCAACTTAAAATACATCTTCTAGGTAATGTGACGTGTGGAAGTAGAATGTCATGGCATTTAACCGCAGTGTTGTACCTGCATTATAGGAGAACAATTTTGATCTATCTTTGATAACCTAAAGCAAACATCTTTAACTGTAGAGCATAATTAAGAATGCAAGCATATACATTGCATGTTATCACTGTCTGTATTTCTCTAACCTTCCAAACTGTACTAATCTAAACTGCTGAGGAGAAACAGTGTACACATTGGAAACCTGATACCCGAAAATAAATTTAATATGTACAGATCAGCTCACATTACCTTTGAGGTTTCAGTTACATAATGAAAGAACAAACATTGCTTAAAGTCAGCTAAGAAGCTAAACAGCCATTTGCTTCTTTGATAGATATGGAATTATGCTTATTTCCTGGAATTAAAATGAGAGAAAGAATGGCATTAAATACCCTTAATTCAAGTGGATGTGATGTATGGTTTGAAATATTGATTAAAGTAAACGTGTCTTCATATTCTATATGGTTACTTTACAGGACGCCGATCCTATGTGTCCAGAAGTAAGTTTGTAATATAGTAACAGACGCTTGGTGTTTTGGTGTTTCTGGCTATAAGAGTACAAAACTTCGAATTGTCCTATACTGGAATTAAAAGATTCTGACTGTTTCAACAATATAACATCATCCTGTATTGTCGGTGTCAAAGCTTAAACATTCTAGTTAAATATACACCATACTTTCTGAATAGAAATCTTCTGAAATACTATGAAAAGAGCTGTCTCCCTTTTCAATGAGCAATGCTTAGTGTAGTGAAGATTATATGTTTATTTACTGCTCTTAATGCTGGTATATCAAACCTGATTCGATGGAAAAGAAATGACAGAAGCACGTGTGTTAAATAATCAGAATGGAACCGAATATCATGAATGCTTTTATGTATTGACTAAACGAGATTGTTATTCATGCTCTACATGATTATTTTACAGGACGCCGATCCTATGTGTCCAGAAGTAAGTTTCCGAAATAGCAATAACAACCACTTGTCATCTCACGTTGATATGTACATTGTATAGTAGGAATCTCAACTTAAAATATATCTTCTAGGTAATGTGACGTGTGGAAGTAGAATGTCATGGCATTTAACCGCAGTGTTGTACCTGCATTATAGGAGAACAATTTTGATCTATCTTTGATAACCTAAAGCAAACATTTTTAACTGTAGAGCATAATTAAGAATGCAAGCATATACATTGCATGTTATCACAGTCTGTATTTCTCTAACCTTCCAAACTGTACTAATCTAAACTGCTGAGGAGAAACAGTGTACACATTGGAAACCTGATACCCGAAAATAAATTTAATATGTACAGATCAGCTCACATTACCTTTGAGGTTTCAGTTACATAATGAAAGAATAAACATTGCTTAAAGTCAGCTAAGAAGCTAAACAGCCATTTGCTTCTTTGATAGATATGGAATTATGCTTATTTCATGGAATTAAAATGAGAGAAAGAATGGCATTAAATACCCTTAATTCAAGTGGATGTGATGTATGGTTTGAAATATTGATTAAAGTAAACGTGTCTTCATATTCTATATGGTTACTTTACAGGACGCCGATCCTATGTGTCCAGAAGTAAGTTTGTAATATAGTAACAGACGCTTGGTGTTTTGGTGTTTCTGGCTATAAGAGTAGAAAACTTCGAATTGTCCTATACTGGAATTAAAAGATTCTGACTGTTTCAACAATATAACATCAGCCTGTATTGTCGGTGTCAAAGCTTAAACATTCTAGTTAAATATACACCATACTTTCTGAATAGAAATCTTCTGAAATACTATGAAAAGAGCTGTCTCCCTTATCAATGAGCAATGCTTAGTGTAGTGAAGATTATATGTTTATTTACTGCTCTTAATGCTGGTATATCAAACCTGATTCGATGGAAAAGAAATGACAGAAGCACGTGTGTTAAATAATCAGAATGGAAGCGAATATCATGTATGCTTTTATGTATTGACTAAACGAGATTGTTATTCATGCTCTACATGATTACTTTACAGGACGCCGATCCTATGTGTCCAGAAGTAAGTTTCCGAAATAGCAATAACAACCACTTGTCATCTCACGTTGATATGTACATTGTATAGTAGGAATCTCAACTTAAAATACATCTTCTAGGTAATGTGACGTGTGGAAGTAGAATGTCATGGCATTTAACCGCAGTGTTGTACCTGCATTATAGGAGAACAATTTTGATCTATCTTTGATAACCTAAAGCAAACATCTTTAACTGTAGAGCATAATTAAGAATGCAAGCATATACATTGCATGTTATCACTGTCTGTATTTCTCTAACCTTCCAAACTGTACTAATCTAAACTGCTGAGGAGAAACAGTGTACACATTGGAAACCTGATACCCGAAAATAAATTTAATATGTACAGATCAGCCCACATTACCTTTGAGGTTTCAGTTACATAATGAAAGAATAAACATTGCTTAAAGTCAGCTAAGAAGCTAAACAGCCATTTGCTTCTTTGATAGATATGGAATTATGCTTATTTCATGGAATTAAAATGAGAGAAAGAATGGCGTTAAATACCCTTAATTCAAGTGGATGTGATGTATGGTTTGAAATATTGATTAAAGTAAACGTGTCTTCATATTCTATATGGTTACTTTACAGGACGCCGATCCTATGTGTCCAGAAGTAAGTTTGTAATGTAGTAACAGACGCTTGGTGTTTTGGTGTTTCTGGCTATAAGAGTACAAAACTTCGAATTGTCCTATACTGGAATTAAAAGATTCTGACTGTTTCAACAATATAACATCATCCTGTATTGTCGGTATCAAAGCTTAAACATTCTAGTTAAATATACACCATACTTTCTGAATAGAAATCTTCTGAAATACTATGAAAAGAGCTGTCTCCCTGATCAATGAGCAATGCTTAGTGTAGTGAAGATTATATGTTTATTTACTGCTCTTAATGCTGGTATATCAAACCTGATTCGATGGAAAAGAAATGACAGAAGCACGTGTGTTAAATAATCAGAATGGAAGCGAATATCATGAATGCTTTTATGTATTGACTAAACGAGATTGTTATTCATGCTCTACATGATTACTTTACAGGACGCCGATCCTATGTGTCCAGAAGTAAGTTTCCGAAATAGCAATAACAACCACTTGTCATCTCACGTTGATATGTACATTGTATAGTAGGAATCTCAACTTAAAATACATCTTCTAGGTAATGTGACGTGTGGAAGTAGAATGTCATGGCATTTAACCGCAGTGTTGTACCTGCATTATAGGAGAACAATTTTGATCTATCTTTGATAACCTAAAGCAAACATCTTTAACTGTAGAGCATAATTAAGAATGCAAGCATATACATTGCATGTTATCACTGTCTGTATTTCTCTAACCTTCCAAACTGTACTAATCTAAACTGCTGAGGAGAAACAGTGTACACATTGGAAACCTGATACCCGAAAATAAATTTAATATGTACAGATCAGCTCACATTACCTTTGAGGTTTCAGTTACATAATGAAAGAATAAACATTGCTTAAAGTCAGCTAAGAAGCTAAACAGCCATTTGCTTCTTTGATAGATATGGAATTATGCTTATTTCATGGAATTAAAATGAGAGAAAGAATGGCATTAAATACCCTTAATTCAAGTGGATGTGATGTATGGTTTGAAATATTGATTAAAGTACACGTGTCTTCATATTCTATATGGTTACTTTACAGGACGCCGATCCTATGTGTCCAGAAGTAAGTTTGTAATATCGTAACAGACGCTTGGTGTTTTGGTGTTTCTGGCTATAAGAGTACAAAACTTCGAATTGTCCTATACTGGAATTAAAAGATTCTGACTGTTTCAACAATATAACATCAGCCTGTATTGTCGGTGTCAAAGCTTAAACATTCTAGTTAAATATACACCATACTTTCTGAATAGAAATCTTCTGAAATACTATGAAAAGAGCTGTCTCCCTTATCAATGAGCAATGCTTAGTGTAGTGAAGATTATATGTTTATTTACTGCTCTTAATGCTGGTATATCAAACCTGATTCGATGGAAAAGAAATGACAGAAGCACGTGTGTTAAATAATCAGAATGGAAGCGAATATCATGTATGCTTTTATGTATTGACTAAACGAGATTGTTATTCATGCTCTACATGATTACTTTACAGGACGCCGATCCTATGTGTCCAGAAGTAAGTTTCCGAAATAGCAATAACAACCACTTGTCATCTCACGTTGATATGTACATTGTATAGTAGGAATCTCAACTTAAAATACATCTTCTAGGTAATGTGACGTGTGGAAGTAGAATGTCATGGCATTTAACCGCAGTGTTGTACCTGCATTATAGGAGAACAATTTTGATCTATCTTTGATAACCTAAAGCAAACATCTTTAACTGTAGAGCATAATTAAGAATGCAAGCATATACATTGCATGTTATCACTGTCTGTATTTCTCTAACCTTCCAAACAGTACTAATCCAAACTGCTGAGGAGAAACAGTGTACACATTGGAAACCTGGTACCCGAAAATAAATTTAATATGTACAGATCAGCTCACATTACCTTTGAGGTTTCAGTTACATAATGAAAGAATAAACATTGCTTAAAGTCAGCTAAGAAGCTAAACAGCCATTTGCTTCTTTGATAGATATGGAATTATGCTTTTTTTCAAGAATTAAAATGACAGAAAGAATGGCGTTAAATACCCTTAATTCAAGTGGATGTGATGTATGGTTTGAAATATTGATTAATGTAAACGTGTCTTCATATTCTATATGGTTACTTTACAGGACGCCGATCCTATGTGTCCAGAAGTAAGTTTGTAATATAGTAACAGACGCTTGGTGTTTTGGTGTTTCTGGCTATAAGAGTACAAAACTTCGAATTGTCCTATACTGGAATTAAAAGATTCTGACTGTTTCAACAATATAACATCATCCTGTATTGTCGGTATCAAAGCTTAAACATTCTAGTTAAATATACACCATACTTTCTGAATAGAAATCTTCTGAAATACTATGAAAAGAGCTGTCTCCCTTATTAATGAGCAATGCTTAGTGTAGTGAAGATTATATGTTTTTTTACTGCTCTTAATGCTGGTATATCAAACCTGATTCGATGGAAAAGAAATGACAGAAGCACGTGTGTTAAATAATCAGAATGGAAGCGAATATTATGTATGCTTTTATGTATTGACTAAACGAGATTGTTATTCATGCTCTACATGATTACTTTACAGGACGCCGATCCTATGTGTCCAGAAGTAAGTTTCCGAAATAGCAATAACAACCACTTGTCATCTCACGTTGATATGTACATTGTATAGTAGGAATCTCAACTTAAAATACATCTTCTAGGTAATGTGACGTGTGGAAGTATAATGTCATGGCATTTAACTGCAGTGTTGTACCTGCATTGTAGGAGAACAATTTTGATCTATCATTGATAACCTAAAGCAAACATCTTTAACTGTAGAGCATAATTAAGAATGCAAGCATATACATTGCATGTTATCACTGTCTGTATTTCTCTAACCTTCCAAACTGTACTAATCCAAACTGCTGAGGAGAAACAGTGTACATATTCGAAACCTGATACCCGAAAATAAATTTAATATGTACAGATCAGCTGACATTATCTTTGAGGCTTCAGTTACATAATGAAAGAATAAACATTGCTTAAAGTGACATAAGAAGCTAAACAGCCATTTGCTTCTTTGATAGATATGGAATTATGCTTATTTCATGGAATTAAAATGACAGAAAGAATGGCGTTAAATACCCTTAATTCAAGTGGATGTGATGTATGGTTTGAAATATTGATTAATGTAAACGTGTCTTCATATTCTATATGGTTACTTTACAGGACGCCGATCCTATGTGTCCAGAAGTAAGTTTGTAATATAGTAACAGACGCTTGGTGTTTTGGTGTTTCTGGCTATAAGAGTAGAAAACTTCGAATGTCCTATACTGGAATTAAAAGATTCTGACTGTTTCAACAATATAACATCATCCTGTATTGTCGGTATCAAAGCTTTAACATTCTAGTTAAATATACACCATACTTTCTGAATAGAAATCTTCTGAAATACTATGAAAAGAGCTGTCTCCCTTTTCAATGAGCAATGCTTAGTGTAGTGAAGATTATATGTTTATTTACTGCTCTTAATGCTGGTATATCAAACCTGATTCGATGGAAAAGAAATGACAGAAGCACGTGTGTTAAATAATCAGAATGGAAGCGAATATCATGTATGCTTTTATGTATTGACTAAACGAGATTGTTATTCATGCTCTACATGATTACTTTACAGGACGCCGATCCTATGTGTCCAGAAGTAAGTTTCCGAAATAGCAATAACAACCACTTGTCATCTCACGTTGATATGTACATTGTATAGTAGGAATCTCAACTTAAAATATATCTTCTAGGTAATGTGACATGTGGAAGTAGAATGTCATGGCATTTAACCGCAGTGTTGTACCTGCATTATAGGAGAACAATTTTGATCTATCTTTGATAACCTAAAGCAAACATCTTTAACTGTAGAGCATAATTAAGAATGCAAGCATATACACTGCATGTTATCACTGTCTGTATTTCTCTAACCTTCCAAACTGTACTAATCTAAACTGCTGAGGAGAAACAGTGTACACATTGGAAACCTGATACCCGAAAATAAATTTAATATGTACAGATCAGCTCACATTACCTTTGAGGTTTCAGTTACATAATGAAAGAATAAACATTGCTTAAAGTCAGCTAAGAAGCTAAACAGCCATTTGCTTCTTTGATAGATATGGAATTATGCTTATTTCATGGAATTAAAATGACAGAAAGAATGGCATTAAATACCCTTAATTCAAGTGGATGTGATGTATGGTTTGAAATATTGATTAAAGTAAACGTGTCTTCATATTCTATATGGTTACTTTACAGGACGCCGATCCTATGTGTCCAGAAGTAAGTTTGTAATATAGTAACAGACGCTTGGTGTTTTGGTGTTTCTGGCTATAAGAGTACAAAACTTCGAATTGTCCTATACTGGAATTAAAAGATTCTGACTGTTTCAACAATATAACATCATCCTGTATTGTCGGTATCAAAGCTTAAACATTCTAGTTAAATATACACCATACTTTCTGAATAGAAATCTTCTGAAATACTATGAAAAGAGCTGTCTCCCTTATCAATGAGCAATGCTTAGTGTAGTGAAGATTATATGTTTATTTACTGCTCTTAATGCTGGTATATCAAACCTGATTCGATGGAAAAGAAATGACAGAAGCACGTGTGTTAAATAATCAGAATGGAAGCGAATATCATGTATGCTTTTATGTATTGACTAAACGAGATTGTTATTCATGCTCTACATGATTATTTTACAGGACGCCGATCCTATGTGTCCAGAAGTAAGTTTCCGAAATAGCAATAACAACCACTTGTCATCTCACGTTGATATGTACATTGTATAGTAGGAATCTCAACTTAAAATACATCTTCTAGGTAATGTGACGTGTGGAAGTAGAATGTCATGGCATTTAACCGCAGTGTTGTACCTGCATTATAGGAGAACAATTTTGATCTATCTTTGATAACCTAAAGCAAACATCTTTAACTGTAGAGCATAATTAAGAATGCAAGCATATACACTGCATGTTATCACTGTCTGTATTTCTCTAACCTTCCAAACTGTACTAATCTAAACTGCTGAGGAGAAACAGTGTACACATTGGAAACCTGATACCCGAAAATAAATTTAATATGTACAGATCAGCTCACATTACCTTTGAGGTTTCAGTTACATAATGAAAGAATAAACATTGCTTAAAGTCAGCTAAGAAGCTAAACAGCCATTTGCTTCTTTGATAGATATGGAATTATGCTTATTTCATGGAATTAAAATGACAGAAAGAATGGCATTAAATACCCTTAATTCAAGTGGATGTGATGTATGGTTTGAAATATTGATTAAAGTAAACGTGTCTTCATATTCTATATGGTTACTTTACAGGACGCCGATCCTATGTGTCCAGAAGTAAGTTTGTAATATAGTAACAGACGCTTGGTGTTTTGGTGTTTCTGGCTATAAGAGTACAAAACTTCGAATTGTCCTATACTGGAATTAAAAGATTCTGACTGTTTCAACAATATAACATCATCCTGTATTGTCGGTATCAAAGCTTAAACATTCTAGTTAAATATACACCATACTTTCTGAATAGAAATCTTCTGAAATACTATGAAAAGAGCTGTCTCCCTTATCAATGAGCAATGCTTAGTGTAGTGAAGATTATATGTTTATTTACTGCTCTTAATGCTGGTATATCAAACCTGATTCGATGGAAAAGAAATGACAGAAGCACGTGTGTTAAATAATCAGAATGGAAGCGAATATCATGTATGCTTTTATGTATTGACTAAACGAGATTGTTATTCATGCTCTACATGATTATTTTACAGGACGCCGATCCTATGTGTCCAGAAGTAAGTTTCCGAAATAGCAATAACAACCACTTGTCATCTCACGTTGATATGTACATTGTATAGTAGGAATCTCAACTTAAAATACATCTTCTAGGTAATGTGACGTGTGGAAGTAGAATGTCATGGCATTTAACCGCAGTGTTGTACCTGCATTATAGGAGAACAATTTTGATCTATCTTTGATAACCTAAAGCAAACATCTTTAACTGTAGAGCATAATTAAGAATGCAAGCATATACATTGCATGTTATCACTGTCTGTATTTCTCTAACCTTCCAAACTGTACTAATCTAAACTGCTGAGGAGAAACAGTGTACACATTGGAAACCTGATACCCGAAAATAAATTTAATATGTACAGATCAGCTCACATTACCTTTGAGGTTTCAGTTACATAATGAAAGAACAAACATTGCTTAAAGTCAGCTAAGAAGCTAAACAGCCATTTGCTTCTTTGATAGATATGGAATTATGCTTATTTCCTGGAATTAAAATGAGAGAAAGAATGGCATTAAATACCCTTAATTCAAGTGGATGTGATGTATGGTTTGAAATATTGATTAAAGTAAACGTGTCTTCATATTCTATATGGTTACTTTACAGGACGCCGATCCTATGTGTCCAGAAGTAAGTTTGTAATATAGTAACAGACGCTTGGTGTTTTGGTGTTTCTGGCTATAAGAGTACAAAACTTCGAATTGTCCTATACTGGAATTAAAAGATTCTGACTGTTTCAACAATATAACATCATCCTGTATTGTCGGTGTCAAAGCTTAAACATTCTAGTTAAATATACACCATACTTTCTGAATAGAAATCTTCTGAAATACTATGAAAAGAGCTGTCTCCCTTTTCAATGAGCAATGCTTAGTGTAGTGAAGATTATATGTTTATTTACTGCTCTTAATGCTGGTATATCAAACCTGATTCGATGGAAAAGAAATGACAGAAGCACGTGTGTTAAATAATCAGAATGGAACCGAATATCATGAATGCTTTTATGTATTGACTAAACGAGATTGTTATTCATGCTCTACATGATTATTTTACAGGACGCCGATCCTATGTGTCCAGAAGTAAGTTTCCGAAATAGCAATAACAACCACTTGTCATCTCACGTTGATATGTACATTGTATAGTAGGAATCTCAACTTAAAATATATCTTCTAGGTAATGTGACGTGTGGAAGTAGAATGTCATGGCATTTAACCGCAGTGTTGTACCTGCATTATAGGAGAACAATTTTGATCTATCTTTGATAACCTAAAGCAAACATTTTTAACTGTAGAGCATAATTAAGAATGCAAGCATATACATTGCATGTTATCACAGTCTGTATTTCTCTAACCTTCCAAACTGTACTAATCTAAACTGCTGAGGAGAAACAGTGTACACATTGGAAACCTGATACCCGAAAATAAATTTAATATGTACAGATCAGCTCACATTACCTTTGAGGTTTCAGTTACATAATGAAAGAATAAACATTGCTTAAAGTCAGCTAAGAAGCTAAACAGCCATTTGCTTCTTTGATAGATATGGAATTATGCTTATTTCATGGAATTAAAATGAGAGAAAGAATGGCATTAAATACCCTTAATTCAAGTGGATGTGATGTATGGTTTGAAATATTGATTAAAGTAAACGTGTCTTCATATTCTATATGGTTACTTTACAGGACGCCGATCCTATGTGTCCAGAAGTAAGTTTGTAATATAGTAACAGACGCTTGGTGTTTTGGTGTTTCTGGCTATAAGAGTAGAAAACTTCGAATTGTCCTATACTGGAATTAAAAGATTCTGACTGTTTCAACAATATAACATCAGCCTGTATTGTCGGTGTCAAAGCTTAAACATTCTAGTTAAATATACACCATACTTTCTGAATAGAAATCTTCTGAAATACTATGAAAAGAGCTGTCTCCCTTATCAATGAGCAATGCTTAGTGTAGTGAAGATTATATGTTTATTTACTGCTCTTAATGCTGGTATATCAAACCTGATTCGATGGAAAAGAAATGACAGAAGCACGTGTGTTAAATAATCAGAATGGAAGCGAATATCATGTATGCTTTTATGTATTGACTAAACGAGATTGTTATTCATGCTCTACATGATTACTTTACAGGACGCCGATCCTATGTGTCCAGAAGTAAGTTTCCGAAATAGCAATAACAACCACTTGTCATCTCACGTTGATATGTACATTGTATAGTAGGAATCTCAACTTAAAATACATCTTCTAGGTAATGTGACGTGTGGAAGTAGAATGTCATGGCATTTAACCGCAGTGTTGTACCTGCATTATAGGAGAACAATTTTGATCTATCTTTGATAACCTAAAGCAAACATCTTTAACTGTAGAGCATAATTAAGAATGCAAGCATATACATTGCATGTTATCACTGTCTGTATTTCTCTAACCTTCCAAACTGTACTAATCTAAACTGCTGAGGAGAAACAGTGTACACATTGGAAACCTGATACCCGAAAATAAATTTAATATGTACAGATCAGCCCACATTACCTTTGAGGTTTCAGTTACATAATGAAAGAATAAACATTGCTTAAAGTCAGCTAAGAAGCTAAACAGCCATTTGCTTCTTTGATAGATATGGAATTATGCTTATTTCATGGAATTAAAATGAGAGAAAGAATGGCGTTAAATACCCTTAATTCAAGTGGATGTGATGTATGGTTTGAAATATTGATTAAAGTAAACGTGTCTTCATATTCTATATGGTTACTTTACAGGACGCCGATCCTATGTGTCCAGAAGTAAGTTTGTAATGTAGTAACAGACGCTTGGTGTTTTGGTGTTTCTGGCTATAAGAGTACAAAACTTCGAATTGTCCTATACTGGAATTAAAAGATTCTGACTGTTTCAACAATATAACATCATCCTGTATTGTCGGTATCAAAGCTTAAACATTCTAGTTAAATATACACCATACTTTCTGAATAGAAATCTTCTGAAATACTATGAAAAGAGCTGTCTCCCTGATCAATGAGCAATGCTTAGTGTAGTGAAGATTATATGTTTATTTACTGCTCTTAATGCTGGTATATCAAACCTGATTCGATGGAAAAGAAATGACAGAAGCACGTGTGTTAAATAATCAGAATGGAAGCGAATATCATGAATGCTTTTATGTATTGACTAAACGAGATTGTTATTCATGCTCTACATGATTACTTTACAGGACGCCGATCCTATGTGTCCAGAAGTAAGTTTCCGAAATAGCAATAACAACCACTTGTCATCTCACGTTGATATGTACATTGTATAGTAGGAATCTCAACTTAAAATACATCTTCTAGGTAATGTGACGTGTGGAAGTAGAATGTCATGGCATTTAACCGCAGTGTTGTACCTGCATTATAGGAGAACAATTTTGATCTATCTTTGATAACCTAAAGCAAACATCTTTAACTGTAGAGCATAATTAAGAATGCAAGCATATACATTGCATGTTATCACTGTCTGTATTTCTCTAACCTTCCAAACTGTACTAATCTAAACTGCTGAGGAGAAACAGTGTACACATTGGAAACCTGATACCCGAAAATAAATTTAATATGTACAGATCAGCTCACATTACCTTTGAGGTTTCAGTTACATAATGAAAGAATAAACATTGCTTAAAGTCAGCTAAGAAGCTAAACAGCCATTTGCTTCTTTGATAGATATGGAATTATGCTTATTTCATGGAATTAAAATGAGAGAAAGAATGGCATTAAATACCCTTAATTCAAGTGGATGTGATGTATGGTTTGAAATATTGATTAAAGTACACGTGTCTTCATATTCTATATGGTTACTTTACAGGACGCCGATCCTATGTGTCCAGAAGTAAGTTTGTAATATCGTAACAGACGCTTGGTGTTTTGGTGTTTCTGGCTATAAGAGTACAAAACTTCGAATTGTCCTATACTGGAATTAAAAGATTCTGACTGTTTCAACAATATAACATCAGCCTGTATTGTCGGTGTCAAAGCTTAAACATTCTAGTTAAATATACACCATACTTTCTGAATAGAAATCTTCTGAAATACTATGAAAAGAGCTGTCTCCCTTATCAATGAGCAATGCTTAGTGTAGTGAAGATTATATGTTTATTTACTGCTCTTAATGCTGGTATATCAAACCTGATTCGATGGAAAAGAAATGACAGAAGCACGTGTGTTAAATAATCAGAATGGAAGCGAATATCATGTATGCTTTTATGTATTGACTAAACGAGATTGTTATTCATGCTCTACATGATTACTTTACAGGACGCCGATCCTATGTGTCCAGAAGTAAGTTTCCGAAATAGCAATAACAACCACTTGTCATCTCACGTTGATATGTACATTGTATAGTAGGAATCTCAACTTAAAATACATCTTCTAGGTAATGTGACGTGTGGAAGTAGAATGTCATGGCATTTAACCGCAGTGTTGTACCTGCATTATAGGAGAACAATTTTGATCTATCTTTGATAACCTAAAGCAAACATCTTTAACTGTAGAGCATAATTAAGAATGCAAGCATATACATTGCATGTTATCACTGTCTGTATTTCTCTAACCTTCCAAACTGTACTAATCTAAACTGCTGAGGAGAAACAGTGTACACATTGGAAACCTGATACCCGAAAATAAATTTAATATGTACAGATCAGCTCACATTACCTTTGAGGTTTCAGTTACATAATGAAAGAATAAACATTGCTTAAAGTCAGCTAAGAAGCTAAACAGCCATTTGCTTCTTTGATAGATATGGAATTATGCTTATTTCCTGGAATTAAAATGAGAGAAAGAATGGCATTAAATACCCTTAATTCAAGTGGATGTGATGTATGGTTTGAAATATTGATTAAAGTAAACATGTCTTCATATTCTATATGGTTACTTTACAGGACGCCGATCCTATGTGTCCAGAAGTAAGTTTGTAATATAGTAACAGACGCTTGGTGTTTTGGTGTTTCTGGCTATAAGAGTACAAAACTTCGAATTGTCCTATACTGGAATTAAAAGATTCTGACTGTTTCAACAATATAACATCATCCTGTATTGTCGGTGTCAAAGCTTAAACATTCTAGTTAAATATACACCATACTTTCTGAATAGAAATCTTCTGAAATACTATGAAAAGAGCTGTCTCCCTTATCAATGAGCAATGCTTAGTGTAGTGAAGGTTATATGTTTATTTACTGCTCTTAATGCTGGTATATCAAACCTGATTCGATGGAAAAGAAATGACAGAAGCACGTGTGTTAAATAATCAGAATGGAAGCGAATATCATGTATGCTTTTATGTATTGACTAAACGAGATTGTTATTCATGCTCTACATGATTACTTTACAGGACGCCGATCCTATGTGTCCAGAAGTAAGTTTCCGAAATAGCAATAACAACCACTTGTCATCTCACGTTGATATGTACATTGTATAGTAGGAATCTCAACTTAAAATACATCTTCTAGGTAATGTGACGTGTGGAAGTAGAATGTCATGGCATTTAACCGCAGTGTTGTACCTGCATTATAGGAGAACAATTTTGATCTATCTTTGATAACCTAAAGCAAACATCTTTAACTGTAGAGCATAATTAAGAATGCAAGCATATACATTGCATGTTATCACTGTCTGTATTTCTCTAACCTTCCAAACTGTACTAATCTAAACTGCTGAGGAGAAACAGTGTACACATTGGAAACCTGATACCCGAAAATAAATTTAATATGTACAGATCAGCCCACATTACCTTTGAGGTTTCAGTTACATAATGAAAGAATAAACATTGCTTAAAGTCAGCTAAGAAGCTAAACAGCTATTTGCTTCTTTGATAGACATGGAATTATGCTTGTTTCATGGAATTAAAATGAGAGAAAGAATGGCGTTAAATACCCTTAATTCAAGTGGATGTGATGTATGGTTTGAAATATTGATTAAAGTAAACGTGTCTTCATATTCTATATGGTTACTTTACAGGACGCCGATCCTATGTGTCCAGAAGTAAGTTTGTAATGTAGTAACAGACGCTTGGTGTTTTGGTGTTTCTGGCTATAAGAGTACAAAACTTCGAATTGTCCTATACTGGAATTAAAAGATTCTGACTGTTTCAACAATATAACATCATCCTGTATTGTCGGTATCAAAGCTTAAACATTCTAGTTAAATATACACCATACTTTCTGAATAGAAATCTTCTGAAATACTATGAAAAGAGCTGTCTCCCTGATCAATGAGCAATGCTTAGTGTAGTGAAGATTATATGTTTATTTACTGCTCTTAATGCTGGTATATCAAACCTGATTCGATGGAAAAGAAATGACAGAAGCACGTGTGTTAAATAATCAGAATGGAAGCGAATATCATGAATGCTTTTATGTATTGACTAAACGAGATTGTTATTCATGCTCTACATGATTACTTTACAGGACGCCGATCCTATGTGTCCAGAAGTAAGTTTCCGAAATAGCAATAACAACCACTTGTCATCTCACGTTGATATGTACATTGTATAGTAGGAATCTCAACTTAAAATACATCTTCTAGGTAATGTGACGTGTGGAAGTAGAATGTCATGGCATTTAACCGCAGTGTTGTACCTGCATTATAGGAGAACAATTTTGATCTATCTTTGATAACCTAAAGCAAACATCTTTAACTGTAGAGCATAATTAAGAATGCAAGCATATACATTGCATGTTATCACTGTCTGTATTTCTCTAACCTTCCAAACTGTACTAATCTAAACTGCTGAGGAGAAACAGTGTACACATTCGAAACCTGGTACCCGAAAATAAATTTAATATGTACAGATCAGCCCACATTACCTTTGAGGTTTCAGTTACATAATGAAAGAATAAACATTGCTTAAAGTCAGCTAAGAAACTAAACAGCTATTTGCTTCTTTGATAGATATGGAATTATGCTTATTTCATGGAATTAAAATGAGAGAAAGAATGGCATTGAATACCCTTAATTCAAGTGGATGTGATGTATGGTTTGAAATATTGATTAAAGTAAACGTGTCTTCATATTCTATATGGTTACTTTACAGGACGCCGATCCTATGTGTCCAGAAGTAAGTTTGTAATATAGTAACAGACGCTTGGTGTTTTGGTGTTTCTGGCTATAAGAGTACAAAACTTCGAATTGTCCTATACTGGAATTAAAAGATTCTGACTGTTTCAACAATATAACATCATCCTGTATTGTCGGTATCAAAGCTTAAACATTCTAGTTAAATATACACCATACTTTCTGAATAGAAATCTTCTGAAATACTATGAAAAGAGCTGTCTCCCTGATCAATGAGCAATGCTTAGTGTAGTGAAGATTATATGTTTATTTACTGCTCTTAATGCTGGTATATCAAACCTGATTCGATGGAAAAGAAATGACAGAAGCACGTGTGTTAAATAATCAGAATGGAAGCGAATATCATGTATGCTTTTATGTATTGACTAAACGAGATTGTTATTCATGCTCTACATGATTACTTTACAGGACGCCGATCCTATGTGTCCAGAAGTAAGTTTCCGAAATAGCAATAACAACCACTTGTCATCTCACGTTGATATGTACATTGTATAGTAGGAATCTCAACTTAAAATACATCTTCTAGGTAATGTGACACGTGGAAGTAGAATGTCATGGCATTTAACCGCAGAGTTGTACCTGCATTATAGGAGAACAGTTTTGATCTATCTTTGATAACCTAAAGCAAACATTTTTAACTGTAGAGCATAATTAAGAATGCAAGCATATACATTGCATGTTATCACTGTCTGTATTTCTCTAACCTTCCAAACTGTACTAATCTAAACTGCTGAGGAGAAACAGTGTACACATTGGAAACCTGATACCCGAAAATAAATTTAATATGTACAGATCAGCTCACATTACCTTTGAGGTTTCAGTTACATAATGAAAGAATAAACATTGCTTAAAGTCAGCTAAGAAGCTAAACAGCTATTTGCTTCTTTGATAGATATGGAATTATGCTTATTTCATGGAATTTAAATGACAGAAAGAATGGCGTTAAATAGCTGTAATGGAAGTGGATATCATGTATGGTTTGAAATACTGATTAATGTAAACGTGTCTTCATATTCTATATGGTTACTTTACAGGACGCCGATCCTATGTGTCCAGAAGTAAGTTTGTAATACAGTAAGAGACGCTTGGTGTTTTGGTGTTTGTGGGTATAGAATACAAACATTCATATGTCCTATACTGAATTTAAAAGATTCCGACTGTTTCAACAATATAAAAACATTCTGTATTGTCGGTATCTAACCTTAAATATATTTACATGAATTGGTTTCAGGTATTGATTAAAGTAAACACTTTTGATGTTCTATATGGTTACTTACCGGAATTTGAGAAATGTGGTGAATCCATTTTTCGCAGCTTGATTGTCTGATGTTAAGTCAGTATCTAGGAGTGATTATATCTATGTTTCTCCACACAAAACGTTAAGCTTTCTGTTGTGTTTAAGAGAGGAAATTCTTTTCGTTATCATTATCAAACATAATATATATAATATAGTTAAGGAATCTATGCTTAAGAGTTCCACCGAAATATATGCCATCCTTTCAGGATAAGGTCTTATGGCACACTATGAAATCAGTTATCTCCCCATATTACTGATCAAAGTCCAGTGTAAAGCAGATGATACATTAATTTGTTGCTCTTAGAGTTATCCAAATCAAGTGTGATTCAATGAATTGAAGCAGAATCAGTTGTATGAAATATCTTGATGAAAGTGGAGATTGTGAATTGTCTCAAATATTGTTTAAATGAGATTGTTATTCATGCTCTACATGGTTACTTTACAGGACGCCGATCCTATGTGTCAAGAAGTAAGTTTGTAATATAGCAAGAAAAGCTTTTAGTTTTGGCAATTTTGTCAGAAGACTCAAACATGGAATTGTGTAGCTCTTGTCTTCAAAACTTGGCATTTCATTGAACATTGTTTGAACAATCAAACAACATCCTGTATTGTAGGGATGTAAGCTAAACATTCCACTAAAATATACACCATCCTTTATAAATAAAAAGTCTTCTGAAATAAATTGAAAGGATCTGTCTCTCATATTAGTGTACAACTACTAGTTCAATGAAGAATGTACATTTATTCACTGCTCTTAATGCTGGCAAATTAAGCTTGATTCAATGAAAATAATATGTCCAAACAATCGTGTTACACGTTCTTAATGGGGGTAGATATCATGACTGTATGGTTTCCTGTGTTGTTTGTAAATTAAATGATTGTTCATGTTCTGTATGGTTACTTTACAGGACGCCGATCATATTCTTCCAGAAGTAAGTTTGAGAAAGAAAAATAACTGCTATTTGTATATATGTTATTGTATGATGCAACGTTATTGTCTGAGGAGTGACCACTGTAATGCTACTGCTATCTTCCATACAATTTCTTTGTTTCTATTTGCAACATGACGTGCATTAAAGAAGTATCTTTTTTTCGTATCAAACGATACAACTGGGCAAAAATGTTTACACAATTGGAAAGAGGAACCAAGTACTCTGTCTAACAAAGTATTGAAACCTTATTAAATGCTACAACATAGTATAATAATATCATGATTGAATACATTCAAAATGTATATCTTAATTCGAGTCCCTTAAAATATCAGTGTATATATTTTTTGGATCAGCACTAGAAAAGATGACATTGAGATGGCATTTTCTAACAATGTATTTGTAAAGACACTGATACATAGTGTAGGATAGTGAATGATAAATGAATGAATGTTATATAATTAAAGGAAACTACAAATTTTATTTCACATAGCAAACATTTAAAAGATAACATATATTTTTTACCTTGGCAGAAGCTGTGATATATATTATGGAACAATGGTTATTATTATGAATTTTATTACAATGAATTCTTAATTTTATCTTACAGGACGAAGATCCTCGAGTAAGTCTGAGGAGGGAATATATATTTTTGTATAGATTCTTGCTTTTAGTTCGAAGGAATAAAATTGAGTATGGACTAGACCAAAATGATATATCCACTGATGATCATAAAACAAATGAAATCTTTGCAATAAACCTGCTTTTTTAACTAATGTTAGTCTTCTTCGCTTTTAGAAGATATAGATTCCACTGTAAATCATAATGAGTGTCCCTTGTCAATGAGACCTTGACACATTGTGAAAGAAAGATTAGTGATGACTACCGGAAATAACAATCAAACACAGCGGTACCTAAAAAGAATATCTTAAGCAAAGACTACCTGACACTAGTAACATTAGAGCATGGTGATGGTTACTGTTAGCCGAATGTGCTTTCAGTGCTGCTGTAGTTGATTGTGCCTGAACATACATGGTACATGAGTGGGGAAAGGTTGACAAACGGTAATAGAGGTGTCAGAGCGGTTGTAAAATCTCTTTTCGTTTTCAGATTTCTTAATCCTAGTTTTTATTTGCAGTTGCCTGATAATGGAACCAAAGATCAGTTTGCTATAACTGAGTTGCCTACAAATTATTTATGTTAATAATACAAAAGTTTTTTCCAAAAGTTCAAGCTAAATGTCAGATCATGCTTATTAACAATATATCGTTATTTTTGACATATTACAGCCCTCAAAAGTGAGTAACATTGAAATCTTGCTACTGGAATAATTTGATATGCGGATTTGCATGTCATATTCATTGTCTGTGACCTGAAATGAGAAAATATTCTCATAGCAGTTCTTAATTCACTGTTTCTTTCATTACATCCTCTACCTTCCCTCCCTTCCACCCCATATTTCCTATCAGTTACACTAGCGAAAAAAGATCAAGTGTTTTCTCGGCATTTAGTGTTATTCTGAAAACACGACTAGGGCTTGCACGCCCCATAGCCTATGCTGCCGGGAAGATCTGCTGTGGAAACACAGAGGGTTTGTGTTGTAATAAAACTTTCTCACTGTTTGGTACTGATACGTATGCATGAGGTATAGGGTTGATTGAAAACTGATACTTGTTTGCATGCGTGATTCGTTGCATGTGGTCACTGTATAGGTTTACCGATGTTATTTTGATATACTGTCTTTGGTATTTTCAGCCTGGTTCACCTGTGTGTCCTGTTGTCTTTTATTTGGGATTTTTGGAATGTTTTGATGTACTTCCATGTCCTCTTTTTCCCTTTTGACATTTCCGAAAAACATCATCGCCGAAATATCAGTTATATTTTTGGTTAGCCATATGCACATCACTTCATAAAAGAAATTTAAGAATACTGATTTGGGCAAATTGGATTCTTAAATTATAGTCTGTGTTAGCGTACGGGCACTGATAACGTCAACCATCATTGAAGGTTAAAGTGAACAACATGCATCGAGAAGAATAAGCCAGGTTCTCATACCTGTATTTTATTCGAAAGAGATAACATGCATTTAATAAAACATGACCATGTCCTAAAATGAATAACAGTAAAGGTCAATCATTGATATTATATACACCACTCGTTATTTGTATGAAAAGGTGCATGATATGCGCCATTGTTGTCTTCAGAAAATGCCAAATGCCTCAGTATATTTCTCTCTGTGACTTTCGTCTTTAATTTGTTTCTTTATCATCAGTTTATGCTGGTTTACAATATCATTTGAGCAATTCAGGTGGTTCAAAGAATTACTGACGCTCGAATATTACAGGGTTTTCCTATGGGTATCTTTGAGTCTTAACTATGCAAGTAGTGTTAAAGCGCACACATGCAGTTATCAAAGGAACAAAGTCCATTGAACATACCTTGTTCTTTGCGACATGATCGTTTAGATATGGCCAATGTCTCCAAATTGCTATCACTTATCGCATCTTTATGTAGGAGTTGGTAGTCGTCGACGTGGTCGAAATGGAGGTCGAAATCGAGGTCGCCGTGGAGACAAGCGTCGGAGACGACGAAGGAAAGACAAAGGTAGAAGAAAGAGACGTAGAAAGGGAGGTTCCCGGAGAAAAAAGCGAAGGGACAAAGGAAGGAGGCGAAGGGGTAGGGGACGCTCCAGAAGAAGACGGCGACGGGGCAAAGGAAGGAGGCGAAGGGGCAGAAGACGTTCCAGAAGAAGACGGCGACGGGGCAAAGGAAGGAGGCGAAGGGGCAGGAGACGTTCCAGAAGAAGACGACGAAGGGGTAAAGGAAGGAGGCGAAGGGGCAGGAGACGTTCCAGAAGAAGACGGCGACGGGGTAAAGGAAGGAGGCGAAGGGGCAGGAGACGTTCCAGAAGAAGACGACGAAGGGGAAAAGGAAGGAGGCGAAGGAGACGTGGCAGAGGACGGGGAAAGAAGGGTGGGTAAGGGGAGAGTGAGCAGGTGGTAAGGGTTACTATTGTTTGTGCTGCGTCGCAATTCGCTTCGCAGATTAGGGTCCTTTAGGGTCTAGAAACTCATGATGGGTTGTTTGAATCCCAAATCTATATTTCTAAATTCCCGCCTTATGGACATTCGCAATTGTGGAAAACGTCCAAATGTGGTGATGCTACATTGCCATGAATAATTTATACACTTTTTGTGAAGTTCACAATACAACACAGAAATAATGTATTTCCAGTTAGCAAAATTATACTTCAATGTTTCTGATCATACATTCATCTTAAAAGGTCGCCGATGTGCTAGGACTAAAGTCAAATGTGTGGCCAAGAAAAATGGAAGAAGGTCTTGCAAATTCAAGGGGAAGGAGATCAGATCTTTCATCAGACGATATGGAAGACGCAGCATCCACCTCAGGGTTCACAAGCAATTATCGAAAAATAAATGCAAAAGAGGATCAACGTTCACTTACTGGATACGTAGAGGGAAGGTTTTCGTTTCCGTTCGCAAAAGATGTGGAGCCGTATTCAAGCTGTGCAGGAGATGTAAGATTATTGATTTTTGTGGTATTCTGGATGCCTCGTTTTTCAATTTTCATACTCCTCTTCAGGTGTTTGGATCATTTATAACTATCGTGTTTCCTATAGGAATTTCGCAATTAACATATTGCCCTGTTTAATAATTTGCTGGTATAAAGAACAGGAAATATCATTTTAGTCTGATCTAATTTGGGTAACTGTTTATTTTATTTTGCCAGGAGAGAGGGAATCATGTTTTTATTTTTTCAAAATATACCAAACATAACTTGATATTTCTGTAGCATTCTAAAACTGTTGTCCCACCTGTTACACTTAATTACACATTGTTACACTTACTATTTTCTTGTAGTGTTCTGTAGTTCTTTCTTAAAATAGCGCAGCTGTGTTTTTTTATTCATCAAATTTACATAATGAATGGAAACACGTATGTACCTGTTGTATTTTATAGGTATACGTATCGCTAAATGGTGCGTTCTGATATAATTTACCATTCACTACTGATCTCAAATTATCTCGCGCATGGGTAGCTTTCATTTACACACTTAGAAAAATAGCACGTCATCTTCCACTGTGCACAGCCTCCAAACATCAAGTGATTGCTCATGGCGCTTAATCAGAATCTTATTATTATTAATCCGGATATCCTGCGCCACTTCAAGTGATTCGTGACTTCAGCTCTGTGCACATGACCACGTGCCGTCACAGTTACAATAGATCCAGTGCTAATATTGAGCATGCAGTTGTTTATTTTCGTATGACGGTCACATCACCTAGGAAATAGATAACATTCAACCAAAAAAAAAAGAAATAGACACAAGACAGTAAATACGAATGGCGTTAAAGTGTTTTTTACATTCCATTTTATCGGAAAATAAAATATTCGCGCACCATATCTCTCTATTTTCTAAAATACCCAAAGGCACACGATCTTGTGATTTAGACGATTCATGTTAATGCCTCCATACGGCACTGAAAGAAAAACAGGTTTTTTAAACGTTTTTTTTCTGAAATATATATATATACTCGTGATGTAGGCAGAATTCACCTCTGCTTTAAACAGAGACTTCTTCATTTGGAGAGGGGTTTTGTCACTCTACCCACCAATTCATATCTAAGTTCATATTCAGTTCTTTTTTTAAAAAAAGAAAATGCCTTTCTAAAAATATCTAAACACACGTATACGAGTGGAACTCTTAATAGGTGTCTTGATTGACACTACCCTTCTCTAACGCTCAGTTTGAAAGTATTTCAATGTAACCAGATATTCATTGATAATTTTGATTGTTAAACTAATTACAAAAAATGTACACGATTATATCTTATGGGATGGAATATTCATTAATAATGTTAACAATATGAACCATAATTGATGTACATTTACATGTAGTCTGCTATGAGTCTAAATAATGTACATGTATTCGTTATTCGTTATTAAACCATACATTCTACCAGAGTCGAGTCTTCTTTACTTAATATACAACGTGTTCTTTGAAGTGGATACTGTTCCATCTGAAGTAAGTATTAACACTGGTTTATGATGCGTAACATATAACAGTACATGTGCTTATTCTGCTCTGTAACACAAAAACTCTCAAGGTAGTCACTATATACTTCAAACAACCATACTATGGTTTTGTAAATGTTGTCATTGGTTCGTTTATAAATGAAAGGTTACTTTCTTATAAATCAGATATTATGTTTGCATATGCTTGGGACCTAATCATCTGGTGTAATACGGAATGCACTCATATCCTATTCATGCGTATCCATGTATGACTATGTATGTTTCTACTGTAGAAAAATGCGCATCGGTCACAACCATATGCAAGAGCAGGAAGGGGAAACCAAGGACATGTGTTATGTCTGGTGCTACCGTCTCCAAGTTTATCACCGCTAGTGGAGGTAACGTGCATGTGCGCGTTCAGAAAGAACTCTCTAGGTCCAAATGCAAACGAGGGAATACATACAAATACACGGTAACTGATGGTAAAGTGAAGATCATTGTCACCAAAGGATGCAGAGCCAAATTCAAGATTTGTGGGAAGGGTAAGTTGGATAAACGATATTTATGAACTCAATCCCTCTGTGTGAGTTTTTGCATCACGTTAAGTAACATGATGGTGGGTTCCACACTATGTGCCCATGAACTAATCCCCTCGACTCATTGTCAAACATGGCAGCTGCATGGGATGTCTGTCTTCTACATGCACTAGGCTGTTGTATATGCGCATTGGAATCAAACATGGTGCTGGTGTGTTTCAGTGCCCCTTTTTATCCGTCTTGGGCAATATTTATGTCACTTTTGAATATTGAATCAGTTGCTTCACTGCAAGTCCTAATATGTCGCTTAAAATGCCCATTAAGCTCACAAAATTTGCATTTACCTTAGAGAATGAATGACCTCACCACGTTTCAGTTTATACATGACCATCAAATTTTAGGGTGTTCCCATACTTTTTGCTTTTAGTGTTTATATATGTACGTTATTCAAAGCTATTCAAATATAAACCAACAACATTGTAGTCCTTTCCCTCATATATGATATTGCCGGGCATAATCACTTTTACAAGAGAATGTGTTCAGCATTTGATAGTAAAATAGGTCTCTGTTATTTTTGTTAAGGACGTTGGTTGATGTTATTTGAATTACATTTACTCAACAAATAACAAACTGTTTTGCTACATTTCAGCTGAATCAAGGCAGATGAAACGAAACTGTTTCATTGGAAAGATGATATGCAAGAAAGTAAGGTCTAAGACAAGATCATCTCGAAGAGACGGTGGACAAAGTCGGAGGCGACAAAGGAGAAATAAGAGAAAATCACGCAGAGGCCGAAAGAGAAACAAGAGGAGAAAGAACAGGAGACGCCGAAAGGGTGAAAGGAGATCTAGGAGAGGACGTAAACGACAAAACCGAAAATCTAAGCGAGGCCGAAAGAGAAACAAGAGAAGAAAGAACAGGAGACGCCGCAAGGGTGGAAGGAGATCTAGGAGAGGACGTAAACGACGAAACCGAAAATCTAAGCGAGGCCGGAAGAGAAACAAAAGAAGAAAGAACAGGAGACGTCGCAAGGGTGGAAAGAGATCTAGGAGAGGACGTAAACGACGAAACCGAAAATCTAAGCGAGGCCGAAAGAGAAACAAGAGAAGAAAGAACAGGAGACGCCGCAAGGGTGGAAGGAGGTCTAGGAGAGGACGTAAACGACGCAACCGAAAATCTAAACGAGGCCGAAAGAGAGACAAGAGAAGAAAGAACAGGAGACTCCGCAAGGGTGGAAGGAGGTCTAGGAGAGGACGTAAACGACGAAACCGAAAATCTAAGCAAGGTCGAAAGAGAAACAAGAGAAGAAAGAACAGGAGACGCCGCAAGGGTGGAAGGAGGTCTAGGAGAGGACGTAAACGACGAAACCGAAAATCTAAGCGAGGCCGAAAGAGAAACAAGAGAAGAAAGAACAGGAGACGCCGCAAGGGTGGAAGGAGGTCTAGGAGAGGACGTAAACAACAAAACCGAAAATCTAAGCGAGGCCGAAAGAGAAACAAAAGAAGAAAGAACAGGAGACGCCGCAAGGGTGGAAGGAGATCTAGGAGAGGACGTAAACGACGAAACCAAAAATCTAAGCGAGGCCGAAAGAGAAACAAGAGAAGAAAGAACAGGAGACGCCGCAAGGGTGGAAGGAGGTCTAGGAGAGGACGTAAACGACGAAACCGAAAATCTAAGCGAGGCCGAAAGAGAAACAAGAGAAGAAAGAACAGGAGACGTCGCAAAGGTGAAAAGTGGTCTAGGAGAGGACGTAAACGACAAAACCGAAAATCTAAGCGAGGCCAAAAGAGAAACAAGAGAAGAAAGAACAGGAGACGCCGCAAGGGTGGAAGGAGGTCTAGGAGAGGACGTAAACGACGTAAACGACGAAACCGAAAATCTAAGCGAGGCCGAAAGAGAAACAAAAGAAGAAAGAACAGGAGTCGTCGCAAGGGTGGAAGGAGATCTAGGAGAGGACGTAAACGACGAAACCAAAAATCTAAGCGAGGTCGAAAGAGAAACAAGAGAAGAAAGAACAGGAGACGCCGCAAGGGTGGAAGGAGGTCTAGGAGAGGACGTAAACGACGAAACCGAAAATCTAAGCGAGGCCGAAAGAGAAACAAGAGAAGAAAGAACAGGAGACGTCGCAAAAGTGGAAGGAGGTCTAGGAGAGGACGTAAACGACGAAACCGAAAATCTAAGCGAGGCCGAAAGAGAAACAAGAGAAGAAAGAACAGGAGACGCCGCAAGGGTGGAAAGAGATCTAGGAGAGGACGTAAACGACAAAACCGAAAATCTAAGCGAGGCCAAAAGAGAAACAAAAGAAGAAAGAACAGGAGACGCCGCAAGGGTAGAGGAAGCTCTAGAAAAACATTGTATACTGTCAAATGCAAATTTGAATCAATGCCAATCATGGGAATAATTGAAGGCTACCAAACCAAGGCACGTGTCAAACTTTTAGACGAACTTTCCAAAGATAAATGCAAAGGGGATTTGTCAATCATCAAAGTGAGAGGCAGAGCTGTGTATGTAAATGCTGGGAGTGGATGCAAAGCTACAGTTCAAGTTTGCAGTAAGTTATGCAATGGACATAATGCATGAGGGATGCATATACCTTCGTGAAGGGCCTGTGCAACCATAGCTGTCGCTGTCATAGACGCATGGGGACCTGAGTGGATATTAGGATGCATGCATATATCAGGAATGATTCTAGCTGCGTTGATATCGTTGAGAACCAGTGTATCTGGACAAACCATGATCCAATATGCATGTGACGTGTATTACCTCGGATCTTGCTATTTTGATTATGTACATATACAATATATATAAAAATGATGAAAGAAAACCGATGAAATACGTAAGAAAACCAAAGAGAATATTGGTTCAAGAAATTCCTAAATACAATATGTGAATGTAAAAACTGTTCAGTCTTTATCTTTTCTGGATATTACTTTGTCAGGAAACAAACCATTTTTTGAGAATGGGAAAACTAAAGCTGTTTTCGTGTTTTCTCTCGCGTACACTTGTATGTTGTATACACATGGAGGAGTCGATTCTCGATTTGTCTGTCTATACAATCTTTGACAATTTACTGCCTATTTTGGTTTGGCATGTTACTATTGAAAAGACTTTGTAATTGATTTCTGCGGCTCAATATATGATTGTGAACGTTCTATACGCGATAAAGATTAATAACATATGATGATTAAGAACCGCAGAATATTATTATAGAGTCTTTTCAAAACGTTTGTTTTCCTTCATTTTTTATTTCTGTTAGTGCATGCTTCTCTTCTCTCAAATTTTAATTTCATACCCTTATTTCTATGTATTGTGTTTCTGCCTAGGTACAGGAACAAGCACACAGAAGTGGTAAATATAAAATTATATGAAATAGTGAACCAGGTACAATATTTGCTAGCAATACTTACATCACATTTAACATTTGCATTGTATTTCGAGTATTGTTACAGATTTAGTCGAATGGCAATATTTTCAGAACCTACAGTGACCATATGTTAATGAACGGGATGATGTATCAATCACAAGTGTCGACACTGAAAATGATCCAGTCAGTTACTTGAAGCGTATATTTTTCTTTCTCCACAGCTTCCAACAGTTACTGCAGAGCTCCAGGAGGAAAGTTCAGGGTATGACTATTGTTTGTCATAAGTTTCTACCACTTCATTTTCGAATATACAAGGCATCAATTTATGTGGCTGTCTTCTATTGTTCTATGAAACTGAAATTAAATTACATCGAAATTACATAATATTCTAAGTGCATTAAATCGTTGCCGATAAACATGCTCTTAACCCCACAGAAAGGCCAAGTCTTCTTCAAGGAGAAAGGGTGTAAGAATGCACACGTGTGTACCGGAAGCGGAAAAAGTTCACCGATCCAAGGTGTACCAGACGGATGTTCTTTATCCCCAAATATGGAATGTGACAACGATGACAACGAATGTGTTTGCATCGATGGATATATGTCTGTCTCCCGCTTTTCTAAAGGAGGTTTCCTCAAGAGCTGTCGCCGTAAGAAAACATTATCAAACTTGTACATAATTGTCATCATTGTATTCCATACTCACAACGACCGCTTCAAACAATGGCATTAAATCTGGTCCTTGTATCATACATTTTTAAAAATTTACATACCGAAATATGAGTAAACATAGTTTACCTTAATCGTGGCACAAACTCCACGTTGACGCGATGTTGAATATGATCATAGATGATGTTTTATGAGTGCCCATGCCACACTATGTTTTCGACACGAGTTCCTAAATCTTGGTATTTCACGAGGGAGAGCGAGGGATACACCGATATTCAGGCACGAGTGTCGTAACCATAGTATGTTATGGGCACGAATAGAATATTCTCATTATTACCAAAGTCGTCAAAATGAGGAAAATGGACATGATTTCTTGGCGTTACTCGCCGAGATTTTACTGGTATAATCCTGCAATTGGCGAAAGCTCAATTCACTCACCCACCCAAACTTCATGTTACAGGCCGTCCATCGGATGATGCAGTTTGCTGCGACTATCCTTTCCAAAAGTCTTCATCAGGTGGTTGTTACTTTGTGTCCTCCGTCAGAACATCAAGATACACCGCTGCGAAAATGTGCAAAGACATGGGAGGCCAGCTGGCAGTCTTCCAGACTCTAGGCGGTGGTTGTCAGAGGTTGAGAAATCTTAGGGTGAACGGCAGAAATGTTGGTACGTTAAACCTTCAGAAATTGTAGCACTACACAAACACAAAATGTGACACTACACAAAGAACATTTCAAAATGTGTTGTTCTCCTGAAACAAGTAGTCACATCCATTTACTGAAATTCGTTTTGGGGAGTCCTACTCTTAGTTTAATGTTATTGCCATGCACAGTTGGTGTGAATCCTTTCCAACAATATCAACCAAGTGATTGACTACTTCCAGTTAGATCATTTACAAACTGTTTGAATGCGGCGTTACAACACTGAACAAATGATCCATTATGATCTTTTATATAGCGTATCGTACAGAGGAGTAATACATTACCATGCTCTAGAACAGTAATAGGTATTATTACACCATAATGTGCAAAATAATGTATTCATGCAAGAACTACAGGTAGAAAGGGCCAGCGTTCACACGTTCAGATAGAGGTGTCACAGTGTATGTAACTATGCGTGACGATATTTGATTAAAAATAACGTGTGATTTTCTGATTTGAAACATACGAAAGTGTGAGCATTTTTTAAACACAAATATTTACTGCCAAAAGACGATACAAACAGTGAAAAAATACACCGGTTAATAATCTCTACATGGCAACTCTGCCGTTTCTGTATCATTTGTTGTAGTCATTATTTCCGCCAACATCTTCATTCTGTAGAATCCCAAAGCGATGATTGGTGTAGAATAAGCTCTTGCAGAAGTAACAAAGAACTGATTCCAAGACCTTTTGGGGGATAGAGTCCCATCCGCAATTCAAAGCCATACCCACACTCACCAAATCACCCGCAGAAACTTTTAAGCCGTCTAACCCGCTGTGCCACTGTGGCTTCCATAGAATGGAGTCGGTCAACTGTTCGTCTAGACTGCGGACAGTAGATATCGCTGCAATGAAATAGCACCACGATTGTCTTAGCATATTCATTGCGATGATCTCATAATCAAATAACATCACTTTAAATCATTTATAAATCTTACAGATATATACCTTGATCGACATGCGGTGATATATTTGACAAATTCTGTACCATCACTGGGTCTGTTATGATTTAGTCCAGTTGTTTTCGTTTTCTCACAGTTGCTGGTGCAGAACTCTTCATTGGGGGTATCATCACACGTGGCGTCTTTGACAAAAGGGAACAAGAGAGGAGACGAGCGTTCTATCAGAGGTGTGGTGGCAGCAGGGCACCGAGAAGGTAAGTTTCAGATATATTCCAAAAACATCAGGGGTTTCGTATAGGTTAGGTATTACGATATCCGGTTCGTGTTGTCACAACCCCTAGTCTACAATGCACAACCCTGTGCACTTAAAAGAACCCACCAATCCGTGGGTGGTCCGTATATGACCAGATGGTGGCCACATGAATACGTACATGCACCTAGTTGCGGGTGCAGCAACGGGCAGTAAACTGGAGACAGTGGTGTGACTATGTGCCGCAGTCCACCCATCTTTAGGATGAGAGAGCCACGATAAACTCGGTGCGCCTAGTGGCAGCAAGAGTTGCATACTCCCAGGGAGCTGAGATTGACAATACGAAGTGACGCTGAGATTGACATCAAATGATCGAGATGAAGAAACACCAGTGCCTTGAGCAAGCACTAGTTGAATGGATATGTGCGTGATAAAAATATCCTATCCTTTATATATGATCTACCACGGAGTTGTGCCATGAATGCCCTGCCATACATTTGTGCCATCCATCTCGTCCTATATAAATCTCCCTTCCTTTTTGTCCTACACATTTACACTATGTATCTCTGTACACTATGTATCTCTTTACACTATGTATCTCTGTACACTATGTATCTCTTTACACTATGTATCACTGTACACTATGTATCTCTGTACACTATGTATCTCTGTACACTATGTATCTCTTTACACTATGTATCACTGTACACTATGTATCTCTGTACACTATGTATCTCTGTACACTATGTATCTCTGTACACTATGTATCTCTGTACACTATGTATCTCTGTACACTATGTATCTCTGTACACTATGTATCTCTGTACACTATGTATCTCTTTACACTATGTATCACTGTACACTATGTATCTCTTTACACTGTGTATCTCACACTGTCTTCTATCACATGCGATTGCAGATTCGGACCAACCAGGAGAGCCCGGCAATATGATTCTTATGAAACATCAAAAACAAGAGGTTTTGAACTTGCTGTGAACTTTGCAAAATACCGGGACGGACAGGTTGTGCTTGTTCCTTCCAATCGAAGACTCAGGTTCGTCTGTGAAAAGTCAGGTAAGAAATACCAAAAAAGCAAAAGGTGTGTTATCCTGACAAATCTATGATTGTTATCCTGACAAATCTATGATTGTTCTCACATACATACCGTGGCAATACAGTTACATTGTTTATTGTTACCTGTTCAGTGGTTCATTTTCATATACATTTAATGACATACCATTGCAAAAACGCAGTTGATGTTGGATTTACAAGATTGATAAATGCAAACGATGAAGCCAGTGAGGAAAAATGCAAATAATGAGGCCAAGGAGGAAATTAAAGGAAAATGTGACAATTTATTCCATTGCTGTGGAAAAGCTTCATCTGTATGTATACATATGACTTTTTCTCATATGCATTGGAATCACAAAAATGGAATGTATAGTTTACACTCCGAATTATTGGGAACCTTTGACCTTCATAAATGATGGGGTGGTGGGGTAGACTATTTGTTAAAGCATTCGCATGTCTCCCCGAAAGACCAGGGTTCGATTCTCCACACAATGCCCCCCACCCTGATATTGCTGCAATCTTGCTAAAAACGGCGGAAAACTTATAAATGGAACGCAATATTTTCAGCTTCTACTCAGGATACCGATGACTACAGGTGGTCCGACTGGGTAGATTCCATTAGCAGGAACGGCGGGGAAGAGTTCATTGTGGAAAACATCATTCGACGATCAAAGGTGAGCATTTAAAAAATTATCAATAGTTTTAGCGCTTATAAAAACAGAAACGTAAACCCCTGAGTTCACACTAAGCTTGCTATTGTTTAACGATACATTTAGAAATATTCCGAATCTATGGAGGAGGTCTATAAATAATTGAGTCTGGACCAGACAATCCAATGGTCAACAGCATGAGCATGGATCTACGCAATTTTGGAACACGATGACATTTCAACTAAATCAGCCAGTCTGAAAATCCGATCCTGTTAGTCTGTTCTGTCGATAAGCATGTGTTACTGGAAGCCAAATCCAACCTTTATAGGTCTCACACTAATCAATTATAAAAACAATGCCACCTTAGCACAAAATGTTGTAGACACCGTTGTGTAATCAGTGGAATACTTCAGGGCTTTAGTGCATCCCAAATCATGATGATGATGAGGCTCCTGCTGCTGAAAAGTATTGCACTCAGACAATGACTCAGATTTGTCCGATCTTGATTGTGACTGTGAGGCAGAAAATGAAACAGATTAATGAACCAGGCCATGTAGCTCGTACATGCAGTAAAGACAGTATTCAGAAACCTTGTTATTTTCGTTTTTTATTTTTGAAAACCGGACAGGCAAGTTTGTATCCGAACTGGTAATATTTTCAAGTTACTCTGGCTTGAAATTTTGGGAGGTTTAAACGCTGCCTAACGCGAACTCCATTGCTCTCGATTAATACATTCTTTCACAAATGCTTGTGAATGCATCATGTTAACAGCTTCAAATGACATGGTACTTTTATTGAAGTGTGCCCAAATTTATCAAATCATCTCTTAAATCTATATACTGGCAACACAAATGTCTGCCTATTACCATTATGCACAATATCATTTATATTGCTTTTTTGTACATGGGACTATGGCCTACAAACTGAAAATAATCTCTTCACTTGTCTGAGGCTCAAATCTCAATTTTTCTGCTTTTCCCTGTAACCTTCAAACTTGTCAGATATTGCTGGATTATTGCCAGCAGCATGAACGCATTTCATTCATTCACGGGTTGACGGATTTGTTTTCAGAGCGCTGCTGCACAGGCAGGCGTGTGCGACTGCCCTATGGACATTCAGTGCAGCGTGAAGAGTTCATCGAAACCAATACAATACAACGCTAAATCATCCAATGGTGTCACGTTCAAGGACCCACTGAGACTGGCTGGCCCAAGTTCTGGACTCAGATGCTCTGGCAAAGGGAATAAGTGCCCCAAATTGAAGTGCAGGGTATTCTGCCCAGGTGGTATGTACAGAGTAGTTGACGTGATTTGACGAACCAGAACAAACTATAGCTGTAAACTTGATTAATAGGCTAAGAAAACAAAAGTCCTCTTTTACAGTGCACTTACTAATGCTATGACAGAAAATTGGCAATGAAAAGCAAGAAGAAGCGTCTTGATGGTGTTTAAAGCTATGGAGTGATATCTGGTATGTATTTGGACTCGTTTGGATTATAGGCAACGGAAAATGTGGCCAAGGGGACCGATGTGGCGACAAGAAGTGCGTTGATACACCAAGCGGACACAAATGCGTCAACAGGCCGAGGAAAGCTGTGGGCTGTCTTTACCCGTTCTCCTACCAGTGTAAATCTACCCAGACAGACTTCTGTAAGTCACGCATATATATAGCGTCTGTTAGCATTGGTTCTCAAATCAGGAACGGAAAGTCTTGATCGTTTACACAAGCACGCTAATTTGGTTGAACTATGTCATTGTATCTATGTTCCGTAGATCAACTCCTATAATGTTAATTCCTTGAACGATTATTTACAGTGCAAAATCTGAAATTAATACACTACCAAACTGAGCTAAGATCCCAAGTGCCATAAACCGAACTTGAAATAAGTGAAAACAATGAGGAATGAGAGACCTTAGCGACTCCATTTATCATGTCGGATTTCAGCTTCAAAACCCACTAGGTTGTTCAGACCCGTCGCTAATCACTGAGAGGTGTCTGTCATATCCTAGTATGTTATCCACCCATAACGTTTTTTCATATTTCATATTTTCAGTGGGCGGTAAGTGCATATCAAGCGGTGACCCCCACACGTCTACTTTCGACAGCTGCAAACTGAAACCATACTATAAGAAAGGCAAAAAGCGCTTCCCAAGGATCGACTTCATGGGTGTATGCAAATACAGAATGGCTGGTTGTGAGAGGTGCGAACATAAATGGGAGGTTATTGCTGACAACTGGAAACGTGATAGACCCAATGGCGTTCCATCATGGACGAAATCTATAACGTTTGTTGGTTGCGGTACAACTATTAAGATTGGACAAAGGCCGAAGAAGGGAGGCAGACCAGAATTCCGTGTAAGTATCATCTGTTTCTTAAGCTGATTTCCTCTTAAATACCATCATCATGGGTGTTCAGGGTCAGTATCAGCCCCCTGCAAACTTTAATAGTGAAGGAGGAACAAGTGAGTCTGGTGCATCAATGTCTTTCCATGTTTTGGAAGTTGTAAATGAATAATGGTATACATATAAATATCATGATGCAAAATTCAACCCGTTTTGACTTAATTCAGCAAGTTTAGAGCGAAGTTTCGCCCATGGGCGGAAAATATTGTTGTAAATCAAATTTTTGTCAGTCAAAATGAGTTGAAAATTGTGTCATGATACTCATAAATATACTTTCATTCATTCACAACTTCCAAGAACATGGAAAAACATTTTGAGTAAAGGAAAATATTCCCGCCCATGGAGCAAAATGTTTTTCACCCATGGGCGAAAATTTAAAAAAAATAGCTCTAAATGTGTTGAATTAAAACTGAGTTGATTTTTGTGTCGACATGATACTTATAAACATAGTTTCATTCATGTACAATCTCCAAAACATGAATTCTGAGCGAAATTGAACATTCTCGCCCATGGACGAGCGAGTTTGCATTTTGAGTTTTCAAATTTAATTTTTTACATTTTTTTTTCATCCTTAGCTCATATTCAACAAATGCATGTTTAATTTTGTCAAATCCCTTGTCAGAAAGTGGCCACAGGGTTTCTGGGCTTTTGTGAGTCCAGAATTAAATTGAATTGTGACGTGTTAATTTCAGACAGGTAAAATCATAGAAAAATATTTAATCGACGATGTTCATCAGTATGGGAATGTGTCATTCGCCTGCACAACCAGTTAGGATGAGGATGACATCCTTTTGTTAAAGGCAAACTTGATTTATAAACCTCAACTTCTCTACCTTGACAAGTGGACGTTTCAACATTGATGTGAGCCACTGACAAATGTATTAGATGTTGAAACAAAATTGCTATTAATGTCTCCATTTTACAGATTTCAAACACTACTTAAACATAAACTAATTATCGTAAATAGTGGTTTCAAAAGTCGCAGCTTCCAAGGTATAAGTCAGGTTTGCTTAAAGTATTTTGAAGATGTTAATATTAGTTAGATCCTATTAGATCTCCTATTAGACCTAACTTTTTCAGTGTGAGTAAACTCAGCGGGTTCCTAAAACCACGATCGTGCTCAGTGCTTTTTTTCTGAACAACGGAGTTCAAAGGAATTCACAAATAATATTTGATAAAGGACTACTAAACTATGTTTGCCTTGGTCTTACAGGTTGGAGGAAACAACGCCAGTCCCGTCCAGTGTGGAGAATGCTTTTCGTGCTATTGCGCAGGAAAATTCATCATCTGTACTACCAGTTATGGCGTCCAGTTTGGCTTTGATGGTGATAAGACCGCATTTGTCAAAGTGGATAAAAGCTTTGCTGGCAAAGTCAGCGGTATCTGTGGTAACTTCAACGACAACGGTGAAGACGATTTCTTGTTGAAGAATGGAGAAAAGCCCCCAGGGAAAGATAGCAGGGCACAGGAAAGAGCTCTCGGACAACAATGGCTTATTCCTGGAGAGGATGAAGATTCTGAGGAGTAAGATATTTTGTGCTGTGTTGTCGTTTTTCTGTACGAAATATCAAAGTAAATCTGTACCCTATACATACGTTCCGATGAAATAACAAAAACACTTTAGTTGGTTTTTTAACTGAAAAAGGGAGGAAGGTGGGTAGAGGCATGTTAGGGGCAAGTGTGGTTCTTTATTTTGCTAACATTTTCATACATGGATTCAACGCGTCTCATTGGAATATCGAGAATAGCATTCCTAACAGTTATTGTCAAGTTGAAAAAGTGCCATTTCGTCAACATTATTGCAAACCTACTAAACGTGCATTGTTTAACGTCGTAGCTGCGAAAAGGAACCGCCAGTCTTGGATGAGTGTTCAGATGAAGACGAAAAAGAGGCAGCTCGCAGTGATGCTTGTGGAATGATCAACGACGAAGCAATCTTCCCGTTGATCGATGACGCCACTAGAACCCAGTACTATGACTCCTGTGTTGCCGATTACTGTAACACCAAGAAGGATGAAGACATTTGCACCATACTGCAGGCTATTGCCGAAATCGCCCAAGACAAAAACGAAGCCACCCCTATTTCATATCTTGATAAAACCAACAAACGCTGTCGTAAGTTGATAAGTTTCAAGAGATATTGAACGTTCTTTAAGTGACATTTAGAAGCTGGTATGATGAAGGGGAACACTTTTTAAAGTTATCAAGCAAATCAAGCATACCATTTGCTTGATAGTGCAAATCAAGCATTGCCATTTGCTTGATAGTGCAATAAAGAAGGTGCCGATTCATGTGTTCCTCTTCAGCCTACTAAAGGTTAATCCCATGTCAGAACGAGGACGCCGGCTCAACATTTTAAAGGGACTTATGACATAGAGCCATGTATACTGATTACGCCCATCTAATAAAATAGGATTAATCAGCGAATCAGCACAGCTTGATAAGAATAGGTACATAGTCAAACAGGGCAAATTGAATGAGGTATTTCCACACTAAACTGATAGTTGTCTCATGTTTGCTCGACATCCAAATGCGTTTCCATCTTGCAGCAACCCCGTCATGTGGTGAGAATGAAGAATATGGTAACTACAGATGCCAGGAATCATGTACGGATGCACCAAATCAAGATTGTCCAGCATCATCTTACAAGCCAGGATGTCACTGCAAAGCAGATTACGTTCTTAGTGGAAACAAGTGTGTGTTGCCATCGGAATGTGGATGCACAATGCCTAATGGACAATATCTTGCTGTAAGTTAATGAAATGTAAATCTTCCAGAAAATATCTCTTGAAATGATATAATTCATTTGTATTTCCGTCCATGGACGTGACACTACACTCGTTACGGTCCGGGTTTGAATCGGTCTTCAGTAAACGATGCATATAGTAAGAGGCAACAATAGTCCGTTTGGTTCAAAAGCGGACCGATGAATTGCAATAAAACTCGAAAACTAATAAGCATAAAATGCTCAATGATCATAATCAGAACATGATACCAACTATGTGGGTTTTTTGCAGAATTGTTGTCCCAGAAACCTGTCCTGTATTTAACATACTGACACAGTTCATTATTTGTTACGAGGGAGGGGTGCAGAGAAAGGGACAGCCAGGTGTACGAGGAGCACGTATAAAGTCAATTATTCATAAACCTGTGCTGTGCCGTCTCTATCCTTTCTCGCACACTTGGCTGAGAACGGACTGTAACTTGGTTGACACATGTCACCGTATTACAGCTGAGTAGATCGATGCTCATGCTTTTGATCACTGGACTGGTCCAGGCTCAGTTATTTACTGATCTCTGCCATATATCTGTCATATTCCTGACTGTTACGTTAAACAACCAACAACCAAGGGAATCACACTGTATTTTCTTTTGTGCAGCTTGGGAGATCGGCCTACATCAACTGCAACAAAAAGCTCACATGCAAAAAGCGTGGAGATGACAGACCAGAATTGGTATATGAAAATGACCCTCTCTGCAGAGTTGACGAATGTCTGTTTAACAGATGTGTCTGTGGATTCGGGCGCAGGAGGGACGGCAGAAGATGTAAGTTCCAGTTACATCAGTACCCATGCTAAATAGGTTGATGAGATCTCGGCAGTTTAAGCCTTTGGAAACATAGTATAATATACAAATTGCCTTGCCTTTGAATGTGTTGTAGATGTCATCAGTGTGTGCTAGGTATACTCTCACTTGATATACCTGGTATCGATACTCGATAGGGATTTTGTCGCTTTTACTACGTTGTTTAGTCTATACAGTAGTGATGGGTCGAATTATTATAGGATATTTATAGAGCTTACATTTCCCCGCAACTAGTACCTACTCAATATGCTGATTTTTGTAGATCGAGTTTTCATTCATGCAGCAGAATATTTTACAAAGTCAAATAGCTAACTGATTTCATGTGAAATCCACCCATATTATTGAATATGAATCATACGTCTTCAGAAGAAAAGAATACTTTTGAGACTAATATGTTTCTTTCTCCAACAACAGATAATTTATGCAAAAACCTAACTGTACACATTGTTATCATATTTAATAATTATTAAGTCCTAGTCTAATGAAATAGTTTATATCTTATGATACCCTGTTCTCGCTGCAGAGTGCCAGTGATGGGATAAGATAAAGCATTCGCTTAATGCATCCAAGTAAACAACAGCAAAGGGAGGGTTATGTAACTGTCTGAGCAACATAATGTTCCGATGATGCTCACCATATCAATCACTTGATTATCTGGTCCAGACTCGTTCATTTTCAGAATGAATATTGTTGAATGGGGCATTGTGATAAAATCACAGTCACACTCAGCTGTGCTTTGACTTTTGAAAGCAAGTATATCAGGAGACATTATTATGAGTAAAGAAAGGGTTATATTGTAGCTTGTATTTTTGAAGTATTGACAGAGAATTAATAGAATGCTGCTTTTCCAGGTGTGGATAAACCACCCGAGCACAGATGTGAACGAGGTTTCAAGAGGGTTGGGGCTCTGTGCGTGTCTCATATTTCGGTTCCTAATGTGTGGACACAAGCCGCGTTGATGTGCGCCAGACTAGCCGACACCGCAATTCTCTTCCGGGTTGACCATGAGCAAGATAAGAAGACACTGAGAAGATACATCAGATCTGTCGTAAGAGCGAGAGGTAGGTAAACTCTCTGTGAGTGAGTGAGTGAGTAAATGAGTGAGTGAGTGAGTGATGGACAGTTCTCTCACCACCGGCGAAGATGAAATCATGACAGTATATTTCACTGGATTGTCTTGTCCAGATATAGATATTTACAGGTCACCGCGATATATAATTGGGCAGTAGTTGACTTATTAACCAGCAAATTCACAAATCATGCAATGTACTGAAAAGAGTCTGGAGACACACATTCAAACTGTCAAAGTCAAGAGTCCAATGCTCGATTCGAAAATCAGCGGACACCACTATGCCGCTGACGCAAAAACAGATACATTTACGGATCAGCGAGGAACAGTATGTTTTAATCCATCGTTTCTTATTTATATGTTTTCAGGATCCGGTGAATGTGCTCGTGTGTGTGTATGCGTGCCCATGTGAATAGTACAAATGAATGTGAATGAGAGTATATATGGATATTATTGCAGGATATATTCTATAATATATAATATGGATATATATATATATCCATGCTTGCTCAAAGCGCTGGTAGTTGTTTCCTTCGATCACTGGATGTCAATCTCAACGTCACATCGTATCATCAATCTCCCTGGGGAGTATACAACTCTTGCTGCCTCAAGGCGCACTGAGTTTATTGTGTCTGTCTCATCCCAACGAGGTACCCAATTCACTTATGGATTCATAAGTTAATTGATACAGAATATGGAACTGACAAGTGGTTGAAGGCAAAAACGACATGGTAGCTCTGAAATGTGCTGCACATTCAGCATGCACAAATAGCAACGGGCAAACATAACCGTGAGTATTGTACTTCGGAAATATTTCAAGCGCCAGCAGAAAAGTAAATGCGTAACTTCTTGGAAGTTTTTATAGTCAAAACATACAAATACGCTTTGACTATTTTATAGTGTGATGGCGCTGTGCTTATGTCACAAACAGGGAAAGGACGGTGAAACCAGGTAGAACTGCGATTGAGTGCATATATATGTAATCCATCAGTCTACAGAAGACATGGTTCAACTCTAATCCCTCCAATGGAAAAAAATGAAACATGCCTTCACTTGTCAGTCCTGCTACGAATTCCATTATGCTTCATGGGTTTAGATCCCATGTACCTCAATCAGGAAATATCCAGCTTTGAGAGATTGTTCCGTGGCGTACATGATGCCACATTGTTTTGTACCGATTAAACAATTGTTTTAATAACAGTACAAAAAGTACAAAATCACCAAATGTTAGGGAGTATATTTGGCCAGTATCTGTATCCATACACAAGGTCCATACTCGAAGCATTGATACTGTTACCATTGCTTCAGTGTACACTCGTTTTTCAGTATCAGCTTTATCGTGCGGAATGTGTTTCATTCTTGTTTGAATGAACATACGTGTAAAAACGTGAGTGAACATGCGTATAAAAAGAAACAGTGTCTTTGTTTAAAATGCAGAATTTGTTGATAGAAGACCAAAATGCAATCCTATTCTAAATATCATAATAGGCAGAAAGTTTGGACAGCGCCGAGGCAGGAGACGTGGACGTGAGTAATATGAATCTGTTATATGCATGTGGATATCATGGTTACAGAAGTGCATGCCTCATCAGCACACAACGGGAACTGTTACCTTAAAGATTTAACTGATCTGATTTAACTGATTCAGCACAACCCGGTTGGCTCAGGTATGTGTCCATGTAATAATGTAGCTTGCATATAACTTTACACGCGGGGACAGTGGGTTAGCCTGGTGGTTAAGGCTTTCGCTCGTCACGCTTAAGACCCGGGTTCGATTCCCCACATGAACCCGTGAAGATTCGGGTTTGAATTGGTTTACAAATAGCGTTGAATGTAACTGATGTGCACAAGATAAAATGTGTGTGCATGAAATGTTGACAGTTATGATTTTCCTTTTAGCCAAGAAAAATCTAGTTACCACATAATGTTTGCAATGGGAAGAAAGTATTTACGCAGCATTCAGTACACGAGACTGCATGTTAAGGTTTGTCAGACTCCAGACTGAATGGTTGAAGAACACAAATTATCCCCATCTTAGTAAATTCCTCAAATGGTGCAAGATATAACAAAGATTGCAGTAGTGTAATGTACGTTGCTGCATGTCCGAGTTCAAAAGAAGTTGCTGTATGGATATTCTGCAAACAACCAAGACGGGTAAAAAATGTCTAAAGCAGAGACATCTCCAAGTGAAACTTATGAAGAATTCAAACTGACCACACTTTCAAAACGCCAAGTAGAATGGTCTAAGGTATAATTAAATAGAAATGACTGTACACGAAACCTCTGATTACAATGTACTTTCTATAACAGAAGGCACGCGTAGGCGAGGATGTGTGTGTTATATATGCATGCAAAGAATTGTATATTTGGGTGCATGTCTGAGCTTTGAAGAAGTTGGACAATTGATTGTCTGAAACAACAACAACGGAAAAATATTTGCATTTGTAAAGTGTGTCAGTAACCTTTATAAACAACAAAACTTTACCCTCACCTTCCAAACCTCACATCCCCAAATGCACAAAAGTGTTGTAAGATGTAATTCTTTTAGAAAGCAGAAACAAGACGAAAGCTCTGATTACCATGTACTTTCTATACTAGGAGGCAAACGTAGGCGTGGCCGTGGCAGGAAACGAGGACGTGAGTCTACCTTATGTGATATATATGCATGCCAAGGATTTTGTATACTTGAGTGCATGTTTGACCTTTGATGTATCTCTTTCATGAAACAGTTAACACTATTTGAAAAGTATGAATCAAGTTTCTATACACATAAACTTCTCTCTCCTTAATAACGTAGTGAAAGACAGAGGTATGTTGGAAAAACAAAAACTGGAGAAAACCTCTGATTACCATATACTTTCTATACTAGGAGGAAAGCTTTGGCGAGGCCGTAACAGAAGACGAGGACGTGAGTCTGCCTTATTTAATATATGCATGCAAAGACTTTGGCTGCATGTTAGAGCTTTGAAAAAAATGCTGTATATAGTGCTTAAAATAGCTACGACGGCATAACATTTGTATTTGAATAGTGTGTCAGTCTCGAAAGAAACCTTCATAAACAGCTACACTTGACCCCACCTACCCAACTGCATAAAATGGTGTAACGTGCAGTCATTTTAGAAAACAAAAACAAGACGACACCTCAGATACCATAAACTAGAAACAAATGTCGTAAGGTGTCATCATCTTTTAAACCACAAAGGAAAAACCTTTGATTACCATATACTTTCTATGATAGGAGGCAAACGTAGGCGAGGCCGTGGCAGGAAACGAGGACGTGAGTCTACCTTATCTGATATATGCATGCACAGACTTTAGTATACGTAGCTGCATGTCTGAGTTTGAAAGAAGAAAATGTATCTGTTTCTTGAAACTGTTAAGACAGGAAAGTATTGGCAAAGAGTGCCAGTTTCAAAACGAGACATTCTATAGAACTAAAAGTGACCCTACATTCCAAAATAGAAACAAATGTGGTGAGGTGTAATCATTTTTGAAAGAACTCAGGAAAAACCTCTGATTACCATATACTTTCTATGATAGGAGGCAAACGTAGGCGAGGCCGTGGCAGGAAACGAGGACGTGAGTCTACCTTATATAATATATGCATGAACAAACTTAAGTCTTTTTGGCTGTATGTCAGAGCTTGAAAGAAGAACATGTGTCTATTTCTTGAAACTGCTAAGACAGGAAAATATTGGCAAAGAGTGCCAGTCTCAAAACGAGACATTCTATAGAACTAAAAGTGACCCTACATTCATAAACTAGAAACAAATGTCGTCAGGTGTCATCATCTTTTAAACCACAAAGGAAAAACCTCTGATTACCATATACTTTCTATGATAGGAGGCCAACGTAGGCGAGGCCGTGGCAGGAAACGAGGACGTGAGTCTACCTTATGTGATATATGGATGCAAAGACTTTAGTACACTTGGCAGCATGTCAGAGCTTGAAAGAAGAATATGTATCTATTTCTTGAAACTACTAAGACAGGAAAATATTGGCAAAGAGTGCCAGTCTCAAATCGAGACATTCTATAGAACTAAAAGTGACGATACATTCATAAACTAAAAACAAATGTCGTCAGGTGTAATCATTTTTGAAAGAACTAAGGAAAAACCTCTGATTACCATATACTTTCTATGATAGGAGGCAAACGTAGGCGAGGCCGTGGCAGGAAACGAGGACGTGAGTCTACCTTATATAATATATGCATGCAAAGACTTTAGTATACTTGGCTGCATGTCAGAGCTTGAAAGAAGAATATGTGTCTATTTCTTGAAACTGCTAAGACAGGAAAATATTGGCAAAGAGTGCCAGTTTCAAAACGAGACATTCTATAGAACTAAAAGTGACCCTACATTCATAAACTAGAAACAAATGTCGTGAGGTGTCATCATCTTTTAAACCACAAAGGAAAACCCTCTGGTTACCACATACTTTCTATGATAGGAGGCAAACGTAGGCGAGGCCGTGGCAGGAAACGAGGACGTGAGTCTACCTTATATAATATATGCATGCACAGACTTTAGTATATTTGGCTGCATGTCTGATCTTGAAAGAAGAATATGTGTCTATTTCTTGAAACTGCTAAGACAGGAAAATATTCGCAAAGTGCACCATTCTCAAAACGAGACATTCTATAGTACTAAAAGTGACCCTACATTCGAAAATAGAAACAAATGTGGTGAGGTGTAATTATTTTTGAAAGAACTCAGGAAAACCCTCTGATTACCATATACTTTCTATGATAGGAGGCAAACGTAGGCGAGGCCGTGGCAGGAAACGAGGACGTGAGTCTACCTTATGTGATATATGCATGCAAAGACTTTAGTATACTTGGCTGCATGTCAGAGCTTGAAAGAAGAATATGTGTCTATTTCTTGAAACTGCTAAGACAGGAAAATATTGGTGAGGGTGCCAGTCTCAAAACGAGACATTCTATAGAACTAAAAGTGACCCTACATTGCAAACTAGAAACATCTGTCGTGAGGTGTCATCATTTTTGAAAGAACTACGGAAAAACCTTTGGTTACCATATACTTTCTATGATAGGAGGCCAACGTAGGCGAGGCCGTGGCAGGAAACGAGGACGTAAGTGTACCTTATGTGATATATGCATGCAAAGACTTTAGTATACTTGGCTGCATGTCTGAGCTTGAAAGAAGAATATGTGTCTATTTCTTGAAACTGCTAAGACAGGAAAATATTGGCAAAGAGTGCCAGTTTCAAAACGAGACATTCTATAGAACTAAAAGTGACCCTACATTCATAAACTAGAAACAAATGTCGTGAGGTGTCATCATCTTTTAAACCACAAAGGAAAAACCTCTGGTTACCACATACTTTCTATGATAGGAGGCAAACGTAGGCGAGGCCGTGGCAGGAAACGAGGACGTGAGTCTACCTTATATAATATATGCATGCACAGACTTTAGTATACTTGGCTGCATGTCAGAGCTTGAAAGAAGAATATGTGTCTATTTCTTGAAACTGCTAAGACAGGAAAATATTGGCAAAGAGTACCAGTCTCAAAACAAGACATTCTATAGAACTAAAAGTGACCCAACATTCCAAAATAGAAACAAATGTCGTGAGGTGTAATTATTTTTGAAAGAACTAAGGAAAAACCTCTGATTACCATTTACTTTCTATGATAGGAGGCAAACGTAGGCGAGGCCGTGGCAGGAAACGAGGACGTGAGTGTACCTTATGTGATATATGCATCCACAGACTTTAGTATATTTGGCTGCATGTCAGAGCTTGAAAGAAGAATATGTGTCTATTTCTTGAAACTGCTAAGACAGGCAAATATTGGCAAAGAGTGCCAGTCTCAAAACGAGACATTCTATAGAACTAAAAGTGACCCTACATTCCAAAAGAGAAACAAATGTCGTGAGGTGTAATTATTGTTGAAAGAACTAAGGAGAACTCTCTGAATACCATATACTTTCTATGATAGGAGGCAAACGTAGGCGAGGCCGTGGCAGGAAACGAGGACGTGCGTCTACCTTATGTGATATATGCATGCAAAGACTTTAGTATACTTGGCTGCATGTCTGAGCTTGAAAGAAGAATATGTGTCTATTTCTTGAAACTGCTAAGACCGGAAACTATTGGTAAAGTCTGCTAGTCTCAAGACGAAAGATTCTATAGAACTAAAAGTCACCCTATATTCCAAAATAGAAAAAAATGTGGTGAGGTGTAATTATTTTTGAAAGAACTAAGGAAAAACCTCTGAATACCATATACTTTCTATGATAGGAGGCAAACGTAGGCGAGGCCGTGGCAGGAAACGAGGACGTGAGTCTACCTTATGTGATATATGCATGCACAGACTTTAGTATATTTGGCTGCATGTCAGAGCTTGAAAGAAGAATATGTGTCTATTTCTTGAAACTGCTAAGACAGGAAAATATTGGCAAAGAGTGCCAGTCTCTAAACAAGACATTCTATAGAACTAAAAGTGACCCTACATTCCAAAATAGAAAAAAATGTGGTGAGGTGTAATTATTTTTGAAAGAACTAAGGAAAAACCTCTGATTACCATATACTTTCTATGATAGGAGGCAAACGTAGGCGAGGCCGTGGCAGGAAACGAGGACGTGAGTCTACCTTATGTGATATATGCATGCAAAGACTTTAGTATACTTGGCTGCATGTCAGAGCTTGAAAGAAAAACATGTGTCTATTTCTTGAAACTGCTAAGACAATAAAATATTGGCAAAGAGTGCCAGTCTCAAAACAAGACATTCTATAGAACTAAAAGTCACCCTACATTCCAAAATAGAAACAAATGTGGCGAAGTGTAATTATTTTTGAAAGAACTGAGGAAAAACCTCTGAATACCATATACTTTCTATGATAGGAGGCAAACGTAGGCGAGGCCGTGGCAGGAAACGAGGACGTGAGTCTACCTTATGTGATATATGCATGCAAAGACTTTAGTATACTTGGCTGCATGTCAGAGCTTGAAAGAAGAATATGTGTCTATTTCTTGAAACTGCTAAGACAGGAAAATATTGGCAAAGAGTGCCAGTCTCAAAATGAGACATTCTATAGAACTAAAAGTGACCCTACATTCCAAAATAGAAACAAATGTCGTAAGGTGTCATCATCTTTTAAACCACAAAGGAAAAACCTCTGAATACCATATACTTTCTATGATAGGAGGCAAACGTAGGCGAGGCCGTGGGAGGAAACGAGGACGTGAGTCTACCTTATGTGATATATGCATGCACAGACTTTAGGATATTTGGCTGCATGTCAGAGCTTGAAAGAAGAACATGTGTCTATTTCTTGAAACTGCTAAGACAGGAAAATATTGGCAAAGAGTGCCAGTCTCTAAACAAGACATTCTATAGAACTAAAAGTGACCCTACATTCCAAAACAGAAACAAATGTGGTGAGGTGTAATTATTTTTGAAAGAACTAAGGAAAAACCTCTGAATACCATATACTTTCTATGATAGGAGGCAAACGTAGGCGAGGCCGTGGCAGGAAACGAGGACGTGAGTCTACCTTATGTGATATATGCATGCACAGACTTTAGTATATTTGGCTGCATGTCAGAGCTTGAAAGAAGAATATGTGTCTATTTCTTGAAACTGCTAAGACAGGAAAATATTGGCAAAGAGTGCCAGTCTCTAAACAAGACATTCTATAGAACTAAAAGTGACCCTACATTCCAAAATAGAAACAAATGTCGTGAGGTGTAATTATTTTTGAAAGAACTAAGGAAAAACCTCTGATTACCATATACTTTCTATGATAGGAGGCAAACGTAGGCGAGGCCGTGGCAGGAAACGAGGACGTGAGTCTACCTTATGTGATATATGCATGCACAGACTTTACTATATTTGGCTGCATGTCAGAGCTTGAAAGAAGAGCATGTGTCTATTTCTTGAAACTGCTAAGACAGGAAAATATTGGGAAAGAGTGCCAGTTTCAAAACGAGACATTCTATAGAACTAAAAGTGACCCTACATTCCAAAAGAGAAACAAATGTCGTGAGGTGTAATTATTGTTGAAAGAACTAAGGAAAACTCTCTGAATACCATATACTTTCTATGATAGGAGGCAAACGTAGGCGAGGCCGTGGCAGGAAACGAGGACGTGAGTCTACCTTATGTGATATATGCATGCAAAGACTTTAGTATACTTGGCTGCATGTCTGAGCTTGAAAGAAGAATATGTGTCTATTTCTTGAAACTGCTAAGACCGGAAACTATTGGTAAAGTCTGCTAGTCTCAAGACGAAACATTCTATAGAACTAAAAGTCACCCTACATTCCAAAATAGAAACAAATGTGGCGAAGTGTAATTATTTTTGAAAGAACTGAGGAAAAACCTCTGAATACCATATACTTTCCATGATAGGAGGCAAACGTAGGCGAGGCCGTGGCAGGAAACGAGGACGTGAGTCTACCTTATGTGATATATGCATGCAAAGACTTTAGTATACTTGGCTGCATGTCTGAGCTTGAAAGAAGAATATGTGTCTATTTCTTGAAACTGCTAAGACAGGAAAATATTGGCAAAGAGTGCCAGTCTCTAAACAAGACATTCTATAGAACTAAAAGTGACCCTACATTCCAAAACAGAAACAAATGTCGTGAGGTGTAATTATTTTTGAAAGAACTAAGGAAAAACCTCTGAATACCATATACTTTCTATGATAGGAGGCAAACGTAGGCGAGGCCGTGGCAGGAAACGAGGACGTGAGTCTACCTTATGTAATATATGCATGCACAGACTTTAGTATATTTGGCTGCATGTCAGAGCTTGAAAGAAGAATATGTATCTATTTCTTGAAACTGCTAAGACAGGAAAATATTGGGAAAGAGTGCCAGTTTCAAAACGAGACATTCTATAGAACTAAAGGTGACCCTACATTCATAAACTAAAAACAAATGTCGTAAGGTGTCATCATCTTTTAAACCACAAAGCATGAACCTCTGAATACCATATACTTTCTATGATAGGAGGCAAACGTAGGCGAGGCCGTGGCAGGAAACGAGGACGTGAGTCTACCTTATGTGATATATGCATGCACAGACTTTAGTATATTTGGCTGCATGTCATAGGTTGAAAGAAGAATATGTGTCTATTTCTTGAAACTGCTAAGACAGGAAAATATTGGCAAAGAGTGCCAGTTTCAGAACAAGACATTCTATAGAACTAAAGGTGACTCTACATTCATAAACTAAAAACAAATGTCGTAAGGTGTCATCATCTTTTAAACAACAAAGCATGAACCTCTGATTACCATATACTTTCTATGATAGGAGGCAAACGTAGGCGAGGCCGTGGCAGGAAACGAGGACGTGAGTCTACTTTCTGTGATATATGGATGCACAGACTTTAGTATATTTGGCTGCATGTCAGAGCTTGAAAGAAGAATATGTGTCTATTTCTTGAAACTGCTAAGACAGGAAAATATTGGCAAAGTGTACCAGTCTCAAAATGAGACATTCTATAGAACCAAAAGTGACCTTACATTCCAAAATAGAAACAAATGTCGTGAGGTGTAATTATTTTTGAAAGAACTAGGGAAAACCTCTGATTACCATATACTTTCTATGATAGGAGGCAAACGTAGGCGGGGCCGTGGCAGGAAACGAGGACGTGAGTCTACCTTATGTGATATATGCATGCAAAGACTTTAGTATACTTGGCTGCATGTCAGAGCTTGAGAGAAGAATATGTGTCTGTTTCTTTAAACTCCTAAGACAGGAAAATATTGGCAAAGAGTGCCAGTTTCAAAATGAGACATTCTATAGAACTAAAAGTGACCCTACATTCATAAACTAGAAACAAATGTCGTAAGGTGTCATCATCTTTTAAACCACAAAGGAAAAACCTCCGAATACCATATACTTTCTATGATAGGAGGCAAACGTAGGCGAGGCCGTGGCAGGAAACGAGGACGTGAGTCTACCTTATATAATATATGCATGCACAGACTTTACTATATTTGGCTGCATGTCATAGGTTGAAAGAAGAACATGTGTCTATTTCTTGAAACTGCTAAGACAGGAAACTATTGGTAAAGTCTGCTAGTCTGAAGACGAAACATTCTATAGAACTAAAAGTGACCTTACATTCCAAAATAGAAACAAATGTCGTAAGGTGTCATCATCTTTTAAACCACAAAGCAAAAACCTCTGAATACCATATACTTTCTATGATAGGAGGCAAACGTAGGCGAGGCCGTGGCAGGAAACGAGGACGTGAGTCTACCTTATGTGATATATGCATGCACGGACTTTAGTATATTTGGCTGCATGTCATAGGTTGAAAGAAGAACATGTATCTATTTCTTGAAACTGCTAAGACAGGAAAATATTGGCAAAGTGTACCAGTCTCAAAATGAGACATTCTATAGAACTAAAAGTGACCCTACATTCCAAAATAGAAACAAATGTCGTAAGGTGTCATCATCTTTTAAACAACAAAGGAAAAACCTCTGAATACCATATACTTTCTATGATAGGAGGCAAACGTAGGCGAGGCCGTGGCAGGAAACGAGGACGTGAGTCTACCTTATGTGATATATGCATGCACGGACTTTAGCATATTTGGCTGCATGTCATAGGTTGAAAGAAGAATATGTGTCTGTTTCTTGAAACTGCTAAGACAGGAAACTATTGGTAAAGTCTGCTAGTCTCAAGACGAACCATTCTATAGAACTAAAAGTGACCATACATTCCAAAATAGAACCAAATGTCGTGAGGTGTAATTATTTTTGAAAGAACTAAGGAAAAACCTCTGAATACCATATACTTTCTATGATAGGAGGCAAACGCAGGCGAGGCCGTGGCAGGAAACGAGGACGTGAGTCTACCTTATGTGATATATGCATGCAAAGACTTTAGTATATTTGGCTGCATGTCAGAGCTTGAAAGAAGAATATGTGTCTATTTCTTGAAACTGCTAAGACAGGAAAATATTGGCAAAGAGTGCCAGTCTCTAAACAAGACATTCTATAGAACTAAAAGTGACCCTACATTCCAAAATAGAAACAAATGTCGTGAGGTGTAATTATTTTTGAAAGAACTAAGGAAAAACCTCTGATTACCATATACTTTCTATGATAGGAGGCAAACGTAGGCGAGGCCGTGGCAGGAAACGAGGACGTGAGTCTACCTTATGTGATATATGCATGCACAGACTTTACTATATTTGGCTGCATGTCAGAGCTTGAAAGAAGAGCATGTGTCTATTTCTTGAAACTGCTAAGACAGGAAAATATTGGGAAAGAGTGCCAGTTTCAAAACGAGACATTCTATAGAACTAAAAGTGACCCTACATTCCAAAAGAGAAACAAATGTCGTGAGGTGTAATTATTGTTGAAAGAACTAAGGAAAACTCTCTGAATACCATATACTTTCTATGATAGGAGGCAAACGTAGGCGAGGCCGTGGCAGGAAACGAGGACGTGAGTCTACCTTATGTGATATATGCATGCAAAGACTTTAGTATACTTGGCTGCATGTCTGAGCTTGAAAGAAGAATATGTGTCTATTTCTTGAAACTGCTAAGACCGGAAACTATTGGTAAAGTCTGCTAGTCTCAAGACGAAACATTCTATAGAACTAAAAGTCACCCTACATTCCAAAATAGAAACAAATGTGGCGAAGTGTAATTATTTTTGAAAGAACTGAGGAAAAACCTCTGAATACCATATACTTTCCATGATAGGAGGCAAACGTAGGCGAGGCCGTGGCAGGAAACGAGGACGTGAGTCTACCTTATGTGATATATGCATGCAAAGACTTTAGTATACTTGGCTGCATGTCTGAGCTTGAAAGAAGAATATGTGTCTATTTCTTGAAACTGCTAAGACAGGAAAATATTGGCAAAGAGTGCCAGTCTCTAAACAAGACATTCTATAGAACTAAAAGTGACCCTACATTCCAAAACAGAAACAAATGTCGTGAGGTGTAATTATTTTTGAAAGAACTAAGGAAAAACCTCTGAATACCATATACTTTCTATGATAGGAGGCAAACGTAGGCGAGGCCGTGGCAGGAAACGAGGACGTGAGTCTACCTTATGTAATATATGCATGCACAGACTTTAGTATATTTGGCTGCATGTCAGAGCTTGAAAGAAGAATATGTATCTATTTCTTGAAACTGCTAAGACAGGAAAATATTGGGAAAGAGTGCCAGTTTCAAAACGAGACATTCTATAGAACTAAAGGTGACCCTACATTCATAAACTAAAAACAAATGTCGTAAGGTGTCATCATCTTTTAAACCACAAAGCATGAACCTCTGAATACCATATACTTTCTATGATAGGAGGCAAACGTAGGCGAGGCCGTGGCAGGAAACGAGGACGTGAGTCTACCTTATGTGATATATGCATGCACAGACTTTAGTATATTTGGCTGCATGTCATAGGTTGAAAGAAGAATATGTGTCTATTTCTTGAAACTGCTAAGACAGGAAAATATTGGCAAAGAGTGCCAGTTTCAAAACAAGACATTCTATAGAACTAAAGGTGACTCTACATTCATAAACTAAAAACAAATGTCGTAAGGTGTCATCATCTTTTAAACAACAAAGCATGAACCTCTGATTACCATATACTTTCTATGATAGGAGGCAAACGTAGGCGAGGCCGTGGCAGGAAACGAGGACGTGAGTCTACTTTCTGTGATATATGGATGCACAGACTTTAGTATATTTGGCTGCATGTCAGAGCTTGAAAGAAGAATATGTGTCTATTTCTTGAAACTGCTAAGACAGGAAAATATTGGCAAAGTGTACCAGTCTCAAAATGAGACATTCTATAGAACCAAAAGTGACCTTACATTCCAAAATAGAAACAAATGTCGTGAGGTGTAATTATTTTTGAAAGAACTAGGGAAAACCTCTGATTACCATATACTTTCTATGATAGGAGGCAAACGTAGGCGGGGCCGTGGCAGGAAACGAGGACGTGAGTCTACCTTATGTGATATATGCATGCAAAGACTTTAGTATACTTGGCTGCATGTCAGAGCTTGAGAGAAGAATATGTGTCTGTTTCTTTAAACTCCTAAGACAGGAAAATATTGGCAAAGAGTGCCAGTTTCAAAATGAGACATTCTATAGAACTAAAAGTGACCCTACATTCATAAACTAGAAACAAATGTCGTAAGGTGTCATCATCTTTTAAACCACAAAGGAAAAACCTCCGAATACCATATACTTTCTATGATAGGAGGCAAACGTAGGCGAGGCCGTGGCAGGAAACGAGGACGTGAGTCTACCTTATATAATATATGCATGCACAGACTTTACTATATTTGGCTGCATGTCATAGGTTGAAAGAAGAACATGTGTCTATTTCTTGAAACTGCTAAGACAGGAAACTATTGGTAAAGTCTGCTAGTCTCAAGACGAAACATTCTATAGAACTAAAAGTGACCTTACATTCCAAAATAGAAACAAATGTCGTAAGGTGTCATCATCTTTTAAACCACAAAGCAAAAACCTCTGAATACCATATACTTTCTATGATAGGAGGCAAACGTAGGCGAGGCCGTGGCAGGAAACGAGGACGTGAGTCTACCTTATGTGATATATGCATGCACGGACTTTAGTATATTTGGCTGCATGTCATAGGTTGAAAGAAGAACATGTATCTATTTCTTGAAACTGCTAAGACAGGAAAATATTGGCAAAGTGTACCAGTCTCAAAATGAGACATTCTATAGAACTAAAAGTGACCCTACATTCCAAAATAGAAACAAATGTCGTAAGGTGTCATCATCTTTTAAACAACAAAGGAAAAACCTCTGAATACCATATACTTTCTATGATAGGAGGCAAACGTAGGCGAGGCCGTGGCAGGAAACGAGGACGTGAGTCTACCTTATGTGATATATGCATGCACGGACTTTAGCATATTTGGCTGCATGTCATAGGTTGAAAGAAGAATATGTGTCTGTTTCTTGAAACTGCTAAGACAGGAAACTATTGGTAAAGTCTGCTAGTCTCAAGACGAACCATTCTATAGAACTAAAAGTGACCATACATTCCAAAATAGAACCAAATGTCGTGAGGTGTAATTATTTTTGAAAGAACTAAGGAAAAACCTCTGAATACCATATACTTTCTATGATGGGAGGCAAACGCAGGCGAGGCCGTGGCAGGAAACGAGGACGTGAGTCTACCTTATGTGATATATGCATGCAAAGACTTTAGTATATTTGGCTGCATGTCATAGGTTGAAAGAAGAACATGTGTCTATTTCTTGAAACTGCTAAGACAGGAAACTATTGGTAAAGTCTGCTAGTCTGAAGACGAAACATTCTATAGAACTAAAAGTGACCTTACATTCCAAAATAGAAACAAATGTCGTAAGGTGTCATCATCTTTTAAACCACAAAGCAAAAACCTCTGAATACCATATACTTTCTATGATAGGAGGCAAACGTAGGCGAGGCCGTGGCAGGAAACGAGGACGTGAGTCTACCTTATGTGATATATGCATGCACGGACTTTAGTATATTTGGCTGCATGTCAGAGCTTGAAAGAAGAATATGTATCTATTTCTTGAAACTGCTGAGACAGTAAAATATTGGCAAAGTGTACCAGTGTCAAAATGAGACATTCTATAGAACTAAAAGTGACCCTACATTCCAAAGTAGAAACTAATGTCGTAAGGTATCATCATCTTTTAAACCACAAAGGAAAAACCTCTGAATACCATATACTTTCTATGATAGGAGGCAAACGTAGGCGAGGCCGTGGCAGGAAACGAGGACGTGAGTCTACCTTATGTGATATATGCATGCACGGACTTTAGTATATTTGGCTGCATGTCATAGGTTGAAAGAAGAACATGTATCTATTTCTTGAAACTGCTAAGACAGGAAACTATTGGTAAAGTCTGCTAGTCTCAAGACGAAACACTCTATAGAACTAAAAGTGATCTCTACATTCCAAAATAGAAACAAATGTCGTAAGGTGTCATCATCTTTTAAACCACAAAGGAAAAACCTCTGAATACCATATACTTTCTATGATAGGAGGCAAACGTAGGCGAGGCCGTGGCAGGAAACGAGGACGTGAGTCTACCTTATGTGATATATTCATGCACGGACTTTAGCATATTTGGCTGCATGTCATAGGTTGAAAGAAGAACATGTGTCTATTTCTTGAAACTGCTAAGACAGGAAACTATTGGTAAAGTCTGCTAGTCTCAAGACGAAACATTCTATAGAACTAAAAGTGACCTTACATTCCAAAATAGAAACAAATGTCGTCAGGTGTCATCATCTTTTAAACCACAAAGCAAAAACCTCTGAATACCATATACTTTCTATGATAGGAGGCAAACGTAGGCGAGGCCGTGGCAGGAAACGAGGACGTGAGTCTACCTTATGTGATATATGCATGCAAAGACTTTAATATATTTGGCTGCATGTCAGAGCTTGAAAGAAGAATATGTATCTATTTCTTGAAACTGCGAAGACAGGAAAATATTGGCAAAGTGTACCAGTCTCAAAATGAGACATTCTATAGAACTAAAAGTGACCTTACATTCCAAAATAGAAACAAATGTCGTGAGGTGTAATTATTTTTGAAAGAACTAGGGAAAAACCTCTGATTACCATATACTTTCTATGATAGGAGGCAAACGTAGGCGAGGCCGTGGCAGGAAACGAGGACATGAGTCTACCTTATGTGATATATGCATGCAAAGACTTTAGAATACTTGGCTGCATGTCAGAGCTTGAAAGAAGAACATGTGTCTATTTCTTGAAACTGCTAAGACAGGAAAATATTGGCAAAGAGTGCCAGTCTCAAAACAAGACATTCTATAGAACTAAAAGTGACCCTACATTCACAAACTAGAAACAAATGTCGTAAGGTGTCATCATCTTTTAAACCACAAAGCAAAATCCTCTGATTACCATATACTTTCTATGATAGGAGGCAAACGTAGGCGAGGCCGTGGCAGGAAACGAGGACGTGAGTCTACCTTATGTGATATATGCATGCAAAGACTTTAGTATATTTGGCTGCATGTCAGAGCTTGAAAGAAGAACATGTGTCTATTTCTTGAAACTGCTAAGACAGGAAAATATTGGCAAAGAGTGCCAGTTTCAAAACGAGACATTCTATAGAACTAAAAGTGACCCTACATTCATAAACTAGAAACAAATGTCGTAAGGTGTCATCATCTTTTAAACCACAAAGCAAAAACCTCTGATTACCATATACTTTCTATGATAGGAGGCAAGCGTAGGCGAGGCCGTGGCAGGAAACGAGGACGTGAGTCTACCTTATGTCATATATTCATGCACGGACTTTAGCATATTTGGCTGCATGTCATAGTTTGAAAGAAGAACATGTGTCTATTTCTTGAAACTGCTAAGACAGGAAACTATTGGTAAAGTCTGCTAGTCTCAAGACGAAACATTCTATAGAACTAAAAGTGACCTTACATTCCAAAATAGAAACAAATGTCGTCAAGTGTCATCATCTTTTAAACCACAAAGGAAAAACCTCTGAATACCATATACTTTCTATGATAGGAGGTAAACGTAGGCGAGGCCGTGGCAGGAAACGAGGACGTGAGTCTACCTTATGTGCTATATGCATGCAAAGACTTTAATATATTTGGCTGCATGTCAGAGCTTGAAAGAAGAATATGTATCTATTTCTTGAAACTGCTAAGACAGGAAAATATTGGCAAAGTGTGCCAGTCTCAAAATGAGACATTCTATAGAACTAAAAGTGACCTTACATTCCAAAATAGAAACAAATGTCGTGAGGTGTAATTATTTTTGAAAGAACTAGGGAAAAACCTCTGATTACCATATACTTTCTATGATAGGAGGCAAACGTAGGCGAGGCCGTGGCAGGAAACGAGGACGTGAGTCTACCTTATGTGATATATGCATGCAAAGACTTTAGTATATTTGGCTGCATGTCAGAGCTTGAAAGAAGAACATGTGTCTATTTCTTGAAACTGCTAAGACAGGAAAATATTGGCAAAGAGTGCCAGTTTCAAAACGAGACATTCTATAGAACTAAAAGTGACCCTACATTCATCAACTAGAAACAAATGTCGTAAGGTGTCATCATCTTTTAAACCACAAAGCAAAAACCTCTGATTACCATATACTTTCTATGATAGGAGGCAAGCGTAGGCGGGGCCGTGGCAGGAAACGAGGACGTGAGTCTACCTTATGTCATATATTCATGCACGGACTTTAGCATATTTGGCTGCATGTCATAGTTTGAAAGAAGAACATGTGTCTATTTCTTGAAACTGCTAAGACAGGAAACTATTGGTAAAGTCTGCTAGTCTGAAGACGAAACATTCTATAGAACTAAAAGTGACCTTACATTCCAAAATAGAAACAAATGTCGTCAAGTGTCATCATCTTTTAAACCACAAAGGAAAAACCTCTGAATACCATATACTTTCTATGATAGGAGGTAAACGTAGGCGAGGCCGTGGCAGGAAACGAGGACGTGAGTCTACCTTATGTGATATATGCATGCAAAGACTTTAGTATATTTGGCTGCATGTCAGAGCTTGAAAGAAGAATATGTATCTATTTCTTGAAACTGCTAAGACAGGAAAATATTGGCAAAGTGTGCCAGTCTCAAAATGAGACATTCTATAGAACTAAAAGTGACCTTACATTCCAAAATAGAAACAAATGTCGTGAGGTGTAATTATTTTTGAAAGAACTAGGGAAAAACCTCTGATTACCATATACTTTCTATGATAGGAGGCAAACGTAGGCGAGGCCGTGGCAGGAAACGAGGACGTGAGTCTACCTTATGTGATATATGCATGCAAAGACTTTAGAATACTTGGCTGCATGTCAGAGCTTGAAAGAAGAACATGTGTCTATTTCTTGAAACTGCTAAGACAGGAAAATATTGGCAAAGAGTGCCAGTCTCAAAACGAGACATTCTATAGAACTAAAAGTGACCCTACATTCACAAACTAGAAACAAATGTCGTAAGGTGTCATCATCTTTTAAACCACAAAGCAAAATCCTCTGATTACCATATACTTTCTATGATAGGAGGCAAACGTAGGCGAGGCCGTGGCAGGAAACGAGGACGTGAGTCTACCTTATGTGATATATGCATGCAAAGACTTTAGTATATTTGGCTGCATGTCATAGGTTGAAAGAAGAATATGTGTCTATTTCTTGAAACTGCTAAGACAGGAAACTATTGGTAAAGTCTGCTAGTCTCAAGACGAAACATTCTATAGAACTAAAAGTGACCCTACATTCCAAAATAGAAACACATGTTGAAAGGTGTCATCATCTTTTAAACCAGAAAGGAAAAACCTCTGAATACCATATACTTTCTATGATAGGAGGCAAACGTAGGCGAGGCCGTGGCAGGAAACGAGGACGTGAGTCTACCTTATGTGACATATGCATGCACGGACTTTAGTATATTTGGCTGCATGTCATAGGTTGAAAGAAGAACATGTATCTATTTCTTGAAACTGCTAAGACAGGAAACTATTGGTAAAGTTTGCTAGTCTCAAGACGAAACATTCTATAGAACTAAAAGTGATCTCTACATTCGAAAATAGAAACAAATGTCGTAAGGTGTCATCATCTTTCAAACCACAAAGGAAAAGCCTCTGAATACCATATACTTTCTATGATAGGAGACAAACGTAGGCGAGGCCGTGGCAGGAAACGAGGACGTGAGTCTACCTTATGTGATATATGCATGCACAGACTTTAGTATACTTGGCTGCATGTCAGAGCTTGAAAGAAGAATATGTATCTATTTCTTGAAACTGCTAGGACAGGAAAATATTGGCAAAGTGTACCAGTCTCAAAATGAGACATTCTATAGAACTAAAGGTGACTCTACATTCATAAACTAAAAACAAATGTCGTAAGGTGTCATCATCTTTTAAACAACAAAGCATGAACCTCTGATTACCATATACTTTCTATGATAGGAGGCAAACGTAGGCGAGGCCGTGGCAGGAAACGAGGACGTGAGTCTACTTTCTGTGATATATGGATGCACAGACTTTAGTATATTTGGCTGCATGTCAGAGCTTGAAAGAAGAATATGTGTCTATTTCTTGAAACTGCTAAGACAGGAAAATATTGGCAAAGTGTACCAGTCTCAAAATGAGACATTCTATAGAACCAAAAGTGACCTTACATTCCAAAATAGAAACAAATGTCGTGAGGTGTAATTATTTTTGAAAGAACTAGGGAAAACCTCTGATTACCATATACTTTCTATGATAGGAGGCAAACGTAGGCGGGGCCGTGGCAGGAAACGAGGACGTGAGTCTACCTTATGTGATATATGCATGCAAAGACTTTAGTATACTTGGCTGCATGTCAGAGCTTGAGAGAAGAATATGTGTCTGTTTCTTTAAACTCCTAAGACAGGAAAATATTGGCAAAGAGTGCCAGTTTCAAAATGAGACATTCTATAGAACTAAAAGTGACCCTACATTCATAAACTAGAAACAAATGTCGTAAGGTGTCATCATCTTTTAAACCACAAAGGAAAAACCTCCGAATACCATATACTTTCTATGATAGGAGGCAAACGTAGGCGAGGCCGTGGCAGGAAACGAGGACGTGAGTCTACCTTATATAATATATGCATGCACAGACTTTACTATATTTGGCTGCATGTCATAGGTTGAAAGAAGAACATGTGTCTATTTCTTGAAACTGCTAAGACAGGAAACTATTGGTAAAGTCTGCTAGTCTGAAGACGAAACATTCTATAGAACTAAAAGTGACCTTACATTCCAAAATAGAAACAAATGTCGTAAGGTGTCATCATCTTTTAAACCACAAAGCAAAAACCTCTGAATACCATATACTTTCTATGATAGGAGGCAAACGTAGGCGAGGCCGTGGCAGGAAACGAGGACGTGAGTCTACCTTATGTGATATATGCATGCACGGACTTTAGTATATTTGGCTGCATGTCATAGGTTGAAAGAAGAACATGTATCTATTTCTTGAAACTGCTAAGACAGGAAAATATTGGCAAAGTGTACCAGTCTCAAAATGAGACATTCTATAGAACTAAAAGTGACCCTACATTCCAAAATAGAAACAAATGTCGTAAGGTGTCATCATCTTTTAAACAACAAAGGAAAAACCTCTGAATACCATATACTTTCTATGATAGGAGGCAAACGTAGGCGAGGCCGTGGCAGGAAACGAGGACGTGAGTCTACCTTATGTGATATATGCATGCACGGACTTTAGCATATTTGGCTGCATGTCATAGGTTGAAAGAAGAATATGTGTCTGTTTCTTGAAACTGCTAAGACAGGAAACTATTGGGAAAGTCTGCTAGTCTCAAGACGAACCATTCTATAGAACTAAAAGTGACCATACATTCCAAAATAGAACCAAATGTCGTGAGGTGTAATTATTTTTGAAAGAACTAAGGAAAAACCTCTGAATACCATATACTTTCTATGATAGGAGGCAAACGCAGGCGAGGCCGTGGCAGGAAACGAGGACGTGAGTCTACCTTATGTGATATATGCATGCAAAGACTTTAGTATATTTGGCTGCATGTCATAGGTTGAAAGAAGAACATGTGTCTATTTCTTGAAACTGCTAAGACAGGAAGCTATTGGTAAAGTCTGCTAGTCTGAAGACGAAACATTCTATAGAACTAAAAGTGACCTTACATTCCAAAATAGAAACAAATGTCGTAAGGTGTCATCATCTTTTAAACCACAAAGCAAAAACCTCTGAATACCATATACTTTCTATGATAGGAGGCAAACGTAGGCGAGGCCGTGGCAGGAAACGAGGACGTGAGTCTACCTTATGTGATATATGCATGCACGGACTTTAGTATATTTGGCTGCATGTCAGAGCTTGAAAGAAGAATATGTATCTATTTCTTGAAACTGCTGAGACAGTAAAATATTGGCAAAGTGTACCAGTCTCAAAATGAGACATTCTATAGAACTAAAAGTGACCCTACATTCCAAAGTAGAAACTAATGTCGTAAGGTATCATCATCTTTTAAACCACAAAGGAAAAACCTCTGAATACCATATACTTTCTATGATAGGAGGCAAACGTAGGCGAGGCCGTGGCAGGAAACGAGGACGTGAGTCTACCTTATGTGATATATGCATGCACGGACTTTAGTATATTTGGCTGCATGTCATAGGTTGAAAGAAGAACATGTATCTATTTCTTGAAACTGCTAAGACAGGAAACTATTGGTAAAGTCTGCTAGTCTCAAGACGAAACACTCTATAGAACTAAAAGTGATCTCTACATTCCAAAATAGAAACAAATGTCGTAAGGTGTCATCATCTTTTAAACCACAAAGGAAAAACCTCTGAATACCATATACTTTCTATGATAGGAGGCAAACGTAGGCGAGGCCGTGGCAGGAAACGAGGACGTGAGTCTACCTTATGTGATATATTCATGCACGGACTTTAGCATATTTGGCTGCATGTCATAGGTTGAAAGAAGAACATGTGTCTATTTCTTGAAACTGCTAAGACAGGAAACTATTGGTAAAGTCTGCTAGTCTCAAGACGAAACATTCTATAGAACTAAAAGTGACCTTACATTCCAAAATAGAAACAAATGTCGTCAGGTGTCATCATCTTTTAAACCACAAAGCAAAAACCTCTGAATACCATATACTTTCTATGATAGGAGGCAAACGTAGGCGAGGCCGTGGCAGGAAACGAGGACGTGAGTCTACCTTATGTGATATATGCATGCAAAGACTTTAATATATTTGGCTGCATGTCAGAGCTTGAAAGAAGAATATGTATCTATTTCTTGAAACTGCGAAGACAGGAAAATATTGGCAAAGTGTACCAGTCTCAAAATGAGACATTCTATAGAACTAAAAGTGACCTTACATTCCAAAATAGAAACAAATGTCGTGAGGTGTAATTATTTTTGAAAGAACTAGGGAAAAACCTCTGATTACCATATACTTTCTATGATAGGAGGCAAACGTAGGCGAGGCCGTGGCAGGAAACGAGGACGTGAGTCTACCTTATGTGATATATGCATGCAAAGACTTTAGAATACTTGGCTGCATGTCAGAGCTTGAAAGAAGAACATGTGTCTATTTCTTGAAACTGCTAAGACAGGAAAATATTGGCAAAGAGTGCCAGTCTCAAAACAAGACATTCTATAGAACTAAAAGTGACCCTACATTCACAAACTAGAAACAAATGTCGTAAGGTGTCATCATCTTTTAAACCACAAAGCAAAATCCTCTGATTACCATATACTTTCTATGATAGGAGGCAAACGTAGGCGAGGCCGTGGCAGGAAACGAGGACGTGAGTCTACCTTATGTGATATATGCATGCAAAGACTTTAGTATATTTGGCTGCATGTCAGAGCTTGAAAGAAGAACATGTGTCTATTTCTTGAAACTGCTAAGACAGGAAAATATTGGCAAAGAGTGCCAGTTTCAAAACGAGACATTCTATAGAACTAAAAGTGACCCTACATTCATAAACTAGAAACAAATGTCGTAAGGTGTCATCATCTTTTAAACCACAAAGCAAAAACCTCTGATTACCATATACTTTCTATGATAGGAGGCAAGCGTAGGCGAGGCCGTGGCAGGAAACGAGGACGTGAGTCTACCTTATGTCATATATTCATGCACGGACTTTAGCATATTTGGCTGCATGTCATAGTTTGAAAGAAGAACATGTGTCTATTTCTTGAAACTGCTAAGACAGGAAACTATTGGTAAAGTCTGCTAGTCTCAAGACGAAACATTCTATAGAACTAAAAGTGACCTTACATTCCAAAATAGAAACAAATGTCGTCAAGTGTCATCATCTTTTAAACCACAAAGGAAAAACCTCTGAATACCATATACTTTCTATGATAGGAGGTAAACGTAGGCGAGGCCGTGGCAGGAAACGAGGACGTGAGTCTACCTTATGTGCTATATGCATGCAAAGACTTTAATATATTTGGCTGCATGTCAGAGCTTGAAAGAAGAATATGTATCTATTTCTTGAAACTGCTAAGACAGGAAAATATTGGCAAAGTGTGCCAGTCTCAAAATGAGACATTCTATAGAACTAAAAGTGACCTTACATTCCAAAATAGAAACAAATGTCGTGAGGTGTAATTATTTTTGAAAGAACTAGGGAAAAACCTCTGATTACCATATACTTTCTATGATAGGAGGCAAACGTAGGCGAGGCCGTGGCAGGAAACGAGGACGTGAGTCTACCTTATGTGATATATGCATGCAAAGACTTTAGTATATTTGGCTGCATGTCAGAGCTTGAAAGAAGAACATGTGTCTATTTCTTGAAACTGCTAAGACAGGAAAATATTGGCAAAGAGTGCCAGTTTCAAAACGAGACATTCTATAGAACTAAAAGTGACCCTACATTCATAAACTAGAAACAAATGTCGTAAGGTGTCATCATCTTTTAAACCACAAAGCAAAAACCTCTGATTACCATATACTTTCTATGATAGGAGGCAAGCGTAGGCGGGGCCGTGGCAGGAAACGAGGACGTGAGTCTACCTTATGTCATATATTCATGCACGGACTTTAGCATATTTGGCTGCATGTCATAGTTTGAAAGAAGAACATGTGTCTATTTCTTGAAACTGCTAAGACAGGAAACTATTGGTAAAGTCTGCTAGTCTCAAGACGAAACATTCTATAGAACTAAAAGTGACCTTACATTCCAAAATAGAAACAAATGTCGTCAAGTGTCATCATCTTTTAAACCACAAAGGAAAAACCTCTGAATACCATATACTTTCTATGATAGGAGGTAAACGTAGGCGAGGCCGTGGCAGGAAACGAGGACGTGAGTCTACCTTATGTGATATATGCATGCAAAGACTTTAGTATATTTGGCTGCATGTCAGAGCTTGAAAGAAGAATATGTATCTATTTCTTGAAACTGCTAAGACAGGAAAATATTGGCAAAGTGTGCCAGTCTCAAAATGAGACATTCTATAGAACTAAAAGTGACCTTACATTCCAAAATAGAAACAAATGTCGTGAGGTGTAATTATTTTTGAAAGAACTAGGGAAAAACCTCTGATTACCATATACTTTCTATGATAGGAGGCAAACGTAGGCGAGGCCGTGGCAGGAAACGAGGACGTGAGTCTACCTTATGTGATATATGCATGCAAAGACTTTAGAATACTTGGCTGCATGTCAGAGCTTGAAAGAAGAACATGTGTCTATTTCTTGAAACTGCTAAGACAGGAAAATATTGGCAAAGAGTGCCAGTCTCAAAACGAGACATTCTATAGAACTAAAAGTGACCCTACATTCACAAACTAGAAACAAATGTCGTAAGGTGTCATCATCTTTTAAACCACAAAGCAAAATCCTCTGATTACCATATACTTTCTATGATAGGAGGCAAACGTAGGCGAGGCCGTGGCAGGAAACGAGGACGTGAGTCTACCTTATGTGATATATGCATGCAAAGACTTTAGTATATTTGGCTGCATGTCATAGGTTGAAAGAAGAATATGTGTCTATTTCTTGAAACTGCTAAGACAGGAAACTATTGGTAAAGTCTGCTAGTCTCAAGACGAAACATTCTATAGAACTAAAAGTGACCCTACATTCCAAAATAGAAACACATGTTGAAAGGTGTCATCATCTTTTAAACCAGAAAGGAAAAACCTCTGAATACCATATACTTTCTATGATAGGAGGCAAACGTAGGCGAGGCCGTGGCAGGAAACGAGGACGTGAGTCTACCTTATGTGACATATGCATGCACGGACTTTAGTATATTTGGCTGCATGTCATAGGTTGAAAGAAGAACATGTATCTATTTCTTGAAACTGCTAAGACAGGAAACTATTGGTAAAGTTTGCTAGTCTCAAGACGAAACATTCTATAGAACTAAAAGTGATCTCTACATTCGAAAATAGAAACAAATGTCGTAAGGTGTCATCATCTTTCAAACCACAAAGGAAAAGCCTCTGAATACCATATACTTTCTATGATAGGAGACAAACGTAGGCGAGGCCGTGGCAGGAAACGAGGACGTGAGTCTACCTTATGTGATATATGCATGCACAGACTTTAGTATACTTGGCTGCATGTCAGAGCTTGAAAGAAGAATATGTATCTATTTCTTGAAACTGCTAGGACAGGAAACTATTGGTATAATCTGCTAGTCTCAATACGAAACATTCTGTAGAACTAAAAGTGACCTTACATACCAAAATAGAAACAAATGTCGTGAGGTGTAATTATTTTTGAAAGAACTAGGGAAAAACCTCTGATTACCATATACTTTCTATGATAGGAGGCAAACGTAGGCGAGGCCGTGGCAGGAAACGAGGACGTGAGTCTACCTTATGTGATATATGCATGCAAAGACTTTAGTATATTTGGCTGCATGTCAGAGCTTGAAAGAAGAACATGTGTCTATTTCTTGAAACTGCTAAGACAGGAAAATATTGGCAAAGAGTGCCAGTTTCAAAACGAGACATTCTATAGAACTAAAAGTGACCCTACATTCATAAACTAGAAACAAATGTCGTAAGGTGTCATCATCTTTTAAACCACAAAGCAAAAACCTCTGATTACCATATACTTTCTATGATAGGAGGCAAGCGTAGGCGGGGCCGTGGCAGGAAACGAGGACGTGAGTCTACCTTATGTCATATATTCATGCACGGACTTTAGCATATTTGGCTGCATGTCATAGTTTGAAAGAAGAACATGTGTCTATTTCTTGAAACTGCTAAGACAGGAAACTATTGGTAAAGTCTGCTAGTCTCAAGACGAAACATTCTATAGAACTAAAAGTGACCTTACATTCCAAAATAGAAACAAATGTCGTCAAGTGTCATCATCTTTTAAACCACAAAGGAAAAACCTCTGAATACCATATACTTTCTATAATAGGAGGTAAACGTAGGCGAGGCCGTGGCAGGAAACGAGGACGTGAGTCTACCTTATGTGATATATGCATGCAAAGACTTTAATATATTTGGCTGCATGTCAGAGCTTGAAAGAAGAATATGTATCTATTTCTTGAAACTGCTAAGACAGGAAAATATTGGCAAAGTGTGCCAGTCTCAAAATGAGACATTCTATAGAACTAAAAGTGACCTTACATTCCAAAATAGAAACAAATGTCGTGAGGTGTAATTATTTTTGAAAGAACTAGGGAAAAACCTCTGATTACCATATACTTTCTACGATAGGAGGCAAACGTAGGCGAGGCCGTGGCAGGAAACGAGGACGTGAGTCTACCTTATGTGATATATGCATGCAAAGACTTTAGAATACTTGGCTGCATGTCAGAGCTTGAAAGAAGAACATGTGTCTATTTCTTGAAACTCCTAAGACAGGAAAATATTGGCAAAGAGTGCCAGTCTCAAAACGAGACATTCTATAGAACTAAAAGTGACCTTACATTCACCAACTAGAAACAAATGTCGTAAGGTGTCATCATCTTTTAAACCACAAAGCAAAATCCTCTGATTACCATATACGTTCTATGATAGGAGGCAAACGTAGGCGGGGCCGTGGCAGGAAACGAGGACGTGAGTCTACCTTATGTGATATATGCATGCAAAGACTTTGGTATATTTGGCTGCATGTCATAGGTTGAAAGAAGAACATGTGTCTATTTCTTGAAACTGCTAAGACAGGAAACTATTGGTAAAGTCTGCTAGTCTCAAGACGAAACATTCTATAGAACTAAAAGTGACCCTACATTCCAAAATAGAAACACATGTTGAAAGGTGTCATCATCTTTTAAACCACAAAGCAAAAACCTCTGAATACCATATACTTTCTATGATAGGAGGCAAACGTAGGCGAGGCCGTGGCAGGAAACGAGGACGTGAGTCTACCTTATGTGATATATGCATGCACGGACTTTAGTATATTTGGCTGCATGTCATAGGTTGAAAGAAGAACATGTATCTATTTCTTGAAACTGCTAAGACAGGAAACTATTGGTAAAGTCTGCTAGTCTCAAGACGAAACATTCTATAGAACTAAAAGTGATCTCTACATTCCAAAATAGAAACAAATGTCGTAAGGTGTCATCATCTTTTAAACCACAAAGGAAAAACCTCTGAATACCATATACTTTCTATGATAGGAGGCAAACGTAGGCGAGGCCGTGGCAGGAAACGAGGACGTGAGTCTACCTTATGTGATATATGCATGCAAAGACTTTAGTATATTTGGCTGCATGTCAGAGCTTGAAAGAAGAATATGTATCTATTTCTTGAAACTGCTGAGACAGTAAAATATTGGCAAAGTGTACCAGTCTCAAAATGAGACATTCTATAGAACTAAAAGTGACCCTACATTCCAAAGTAGAAACAAATGTCGTAAGGTATCATCATCTTTTAAACCACAAAGGAAAAACCTCTGAATACCATATACTTTCTATGATAGGAGGCAAACGTAGGCGAGGCCGTGGCAGGAAACGAGGACGTGAGTCTACCTTATGTGATATATGCATGCACGGACTTTAGTATATTTGGCTGCATGTCATAGGTTGAAAGAAGAACATGTATCTATTTCTTGAAACTGCTAAGACAGGAAACTATTGGTAAAGTCTGCTAGTCTCAAGACGAAACATTCTATAGAACTAAAAGTGATCTCTACATTCCAAAATAGAAACAAATGTCGTAAGGTGTCATCATCTTTTAAACCACAAAGGAAAAACCTCTGAATACCATATACTTTCTATGATAGGAGGCAAACGTAGGCGAGGCCGTGGCAGGAAACGAGGACGTGAGTCTACCTTATGTGATATATGCATGCACAGACTTTAGTATACTTGGCTGCATGTCAGAGCTTGAAAGAAGAATATGTATCTATTTCTTGAAACTGCTAGGACAGGAAACTATTGGTATAATCTGCTAGTCTCAATACGAAACATTCTGTAGAACTAAAAGTGACCTTACATACCAAAATAGAAACAAATGTCGTGAGGTGTAATTATTTTTGAAAGAACTAGGGAAAAACCTCTGATTACCATATACTTTCTATGATAGGAGGCAAACGTAGGCGAGGCCGTGGCAGGAAACGAGGACGTGAGTCTACCTTATGTGATATATGCATGCAAAGACTTTAGTATATTTGGCTGCATGTCAGAGCTTGAAAGAAGAACATGTGTCTATTTCTTGAAACTGCTAAGACAGGAAAATATTGGCAAAGAGTGCCAGTCTCAAAACGAGACATTCTATAGAACTAAAAGTGACCCTACATTCATAAACTAGAAACAAATGTCGTAAGGTGTCATCATCTTTTAAACCACAAAGCAAAATCCTCTGATTACCATATACTTTCTATGATAGGAGGCAAGCGTAGGCGGGGCCGTGGCAGGAAACGAGGACGTGAGTCTACCTTATGTCATATATTCATGCACGGACTTTAGCATATTTGGCTGCATGTCATAGTTTGAAAGAAGAACATGTGTCTATTTCTTGAAACTGCTAAGACAGGAAACTATTGGTAAAGTCTGCTAGTCTCAAGACGAAACATTCTATAGAACTAAAAGTGACCTTACATTCCAAAATAGAAACAAATGTCGTCAAGTGTCATCATCTTTTAAACCACAAAGGAAAAACCTCTGAATACCATATACTTTCTATGATAGGAGGTAAACGTAGGCGAGGCCGTGGCAGGAAACGAGGACGTGAGTCTACCTTATGTGATATATGCATGCAAAGACTTTAATATATTTGGCTGCATGTCAGAGCTTGAAAGAAGAATATGTATCTATTTCTTGAAACTGCTAAGACAGGAAAATATTGGCAAAGTGTGCCAGTCTCAAAATGAGACATTCTATAGAACTAAAAGTGACCTTACATTCCAAAATAGAAACAAATGTCGTGAGGTGTAATTATTTTTGAAAGAACTAGGGAAAAACCTCTGATTACCATATACTTTCTATGATAGGAGGCAAACGTAGGCGAGGCCGTGGCAGGAAACGAGGACGTGAGTCTACCTTATGTGATATATGCATGCAAAGACTTTAGAATACTTGGCTGCATGTCAGAGCTTGAAAGAAGAACATGTGTCTATTTCTTGAAACTCCTAAGACAGGAAAATATTGGCAAAGAGTGCCAGTCTCAAAACGAGACATTCTATAGAACTAAAAGTGACCTTACATTCACCAACTAGAAACAAATGTCGTAAGGTGTCATCATCTTTTAAACCACAAAGGAAAAACCTCTGAATACCATATACTTTCTATGATAGGAGGCAAACGTAGGCGGGGCCGTGGCAGGAAACGAGGACGTGAGTCTACCTTATGTGATATATGCATGAGAAGACTTTGGTATATTTGGCTGCATGTCATAGGTTGAAAGAAGAACATGTGTCTATTTCTTGAAACTGCTAAGACAGGAAACTATTGGTAAAGTCTGCTAGTCTCAAGACGAAACATTCTATAGAATTAAAAGTGACCCTACATTCCAAAATAGAAACACATGTTGAAAGGTGTCATCATCTTTTAAACCACAAAGGAAAAACCTCTGAATACCATATACTTTCTATGATAGGAGGCAAACGTAGGCGAGGCCGTGGCAGGAAACGAGGACGTGAGTCTACCTTATGTGATATATGCATGCACGGACTTTAGTATATTTGGCTGCATGTCATAGGTTGAAAGAAGAACATGTATCTATTTCTTGAAACTGCTAAGACAGGAAACTATTGGTAAAATCTGCTAGTCTCAAGACGAAACATTCTATAGAACTAAAAGTGATCTCTACATTCCAAAATAGAAACAAATGTCGTAAGGTGTCATCATCTTTTAAACCACAAAGGAAACACCTCTGAATACCATATACTTTCTATGATAGGAGGCAAACGTAGGCGAGGCCGTGGCAGGAAACGAGGACGTGAGTCTACCTTATGTGATATATGCATGCAAAGACTTTAGTATATTTGGCTGCATGTCAGAGCTTGAAAGAAGAATATGTATCTATTTCTTGAAACTGCTGAGACAGTAAAATATTGGCAAAGTGTACCAGTCTCAAAATGAGACATTCTATAGAACTAAAAGTGACCCTACATTCCAAAGTAGAAACAAATGTCGTAAGGTATCATCATCTTTTAAACCACAAAGGAAAAACCTCTGAATACCATATACTTTCTATGATAGGAGGCAAACGTAGGCGAGGCCGTGGCAGGAAACGAGGACGTGAGTCTACCTTATGTGATATATGCATGCACGGACTTTAGTATATTTGGCTGCATGTCATAGGTTGAAAGAAGAACATGTATCTATTTCTTGAAACTGCTAAGACAGGAAACTATTGGTAAAGTCTGCTAGTCTCAAGACGAAACATTCTATAGAACTAAAAGTGATCTCTACATTCCAAAATAGAAACAAATGTCGTAAGGTGTCATCATCTTTTAAACCACAAAGGAAAAACCTCTGAATACCATATACTTTCTATGATAGGAGGCAAACGTAGGCGAGGCCGTGGCAGGAAACGAGGACGTGAGTCTACCTTATGTGATATATGCATGCAAAGACTTTAGTATATTTGGCTGCATGTCAGAGCTTGAAAGAAGAATATGTATCTATTTCTTGAAACTGCTGAGACAGTAAAATATTGGCAAAGTGTACCAGTCTCAAAATGAGACATTCTATACAACTAAAAGTGACCCTACATTCCAAAGTAGAAACAAATGTCGTAAGGTATCATCATCTTTTAAACCACAAAGGAAAAACCTCTGAATACCATATACTTTCTATGATAGGAGGCAAACGTAGGCGAGGCCGTGGCAGGAAACGAGGACGTGAGTCTACCTTATGTGATATATGCATGCACGGACTTTAGTATATTTGGCTGCATGTCATAGGTTGAAAGAAGAACATGTATCTATTTCTTGAAACTGCTAAGACAGGAAACTATTGGTAAAGTCTGCTAGTCTCAAGACGAAACATTCTATAGAACTAAAAGTGATCTCTACATTCCAAAATAGAAACAAATGTCGTAAGGTGTCATCATCTTTTAAACCACAAAGGAAAAACCTCTGAATACCATATACTTTCTATGATAGGAGGCAAACGTAGGCGAGGCCGTGGCAGGAAACGAGGACGTGAGTCTACCTTATGTGATATATGCATGCACAGACTTTAGTATACTTGGCTGCATGTCAGAGCTTGAAAGAAGAATATGTATCTATTTCTTGAAACTGCTAGGACAGGAAACTATTGGTAAAATCTGCTAGTCTCAAGACGAAACATTCTATAGAACTAAAAGTGACCTTACATTCCAAAATAGAAACAAATGTCGAGAGGTGTAATTATTTTTGAAAGAACTAGGGAAAAACATCTGATTACCATATACTTTCCATGATAGGAGGCAAACGTAGGCGAGGCCGTGGCAGGAAACGAGGACGTGAGTCTACCTTATGTGATATATGCATGCAAAGACTTTAGTATATTTGGCTGCATGTCAGAGCTTGAAAGAAGAACATGTGTCTATTTCTTGAAACTGCTAAGACAGGAAAATATTGGCAAAGAGTGCCAGTTTCAAAACGAGACATTCTATAGAACTAAAAGTGACCCTACATTCATAAACTAGAAACAAATGTCGTAAGGTGTCATCATCTTTTAAACCACAAAGCAAAAACCTCTGATTACCATATACTTTCTATGATAGGAGGCAAGCGTAGGCGGGGCCGTGGCAGGAAACGAGGACGTGAGTCTACCTTATGTCATATATTCATGCACGGACTTTAGCATATTTGGCTGCATGTCATAGTTTGAAAGAAGAACATGTGTCTATTTCTTGAAACTGCTAAGACAGGAAACTATTGGTAAAGTCTGCTAGTCTCAAGACGAAACATTCTATAGAACTAAAAGTGACCTTACATTCCAAAATAGAAACAAATGTCGTCAAGTGTCATCATCTTTTAAACCACAAAGGAAAAACCTCTGAATACCATATACTTTCTATGATAGGAGGTAAACGTAGGCGAGGCCGTGGCAGGAAACGAGGACGTGAGTCTACCTTATGTGATATATGCATGCAAAGACTTTAATATATTTGGCTGCATGTCAGAGCTTGAAAGAAGAATATGTATCTATTTCTTGAAACTGCTAAGACAGGAAAATATTGGCAAAGTGTGCCAGTCTCAAAATGAGACATTCTATAGAACTAAAAGTGACCTTACATTCCAAAATAGAAACAAATGTCGTGAGGTGTAATTATTTTTGAAAGAACTAGGGAAAAACCTCTGATTACCATATACTTTCTATGATAGGAGGCAAACGTAGGCGAGGCCGTGGCAGGAAACGAGGACGTGAGTCTACCTTATGTGATATATGCATGCAAAGACTTTAGAATACTTGGCTGCATGTCAGAGCTTGAAAGAAGAACATGTGTCTATTTCTTGAAACTGCTAAGACAGGAAAATATTGGCAAAGAGTGCCAGTCTCAAAACGAGACATTCTATAGAACTAAAAGTGACCTTACATTCACCAACTAGAAACAAATGTGGTAAGGTGTCATCATCTTTTAAACCACAAAGGAAAAACCTCTGAATACCATATACTTTCTATGATAGGAGGCAAACGTAGGCGAGGCCGTGGCAGGAAACGAGGACGTGAGTCTACCTTATGTGATATATGCATGCACGGACTTTAGTATATTTGGCTGCATGTCATAGGTTGAAAGAAGAACATGTATCTATTTCTTGAAACTGCTAAGACAGGAAACTATTGGTAAAGTCTGCTAGTCTCAAGACGAAACATTCTATAGAACTAAAAGTGATCTCTACATTCCAAAATAGAAACAAATGTCGTAAGGTGTCATCATCTTTTAAACCACAAAGGAAAAACCTCTGAATACCATATACTTTCTATGATAGGAGGCAAACGTAGGCGAGGCCGTGGCAGGAAACGAGGACGTGAGTCTACCTTATGTGATATATGCATGCACAGACTTTAGTATACTTGGCTGCATGTCAGAGCTTGAAAGAAGAATATGTATCTATTTCTTGAAACTGCTGGGACAGGAAACTATTGGTAAAATCTGGTAGTCTCAAGACGAGACATTCTATAAAACTAAAAGTGACCTTACATACCAAAATAGAAACAAATGTCGAGAGGTGTAATTATTTTTGAAAGAACTAGGGAAAAACCTCTGATTACCATATACTTTCTATGATAGGAGGCAAACGTAGGCGAGGCCGTGGCAGGAAACGAGGACGTGAGTCTACCTTATGTGATATATGCATGCAAAGACTTTAGTATATTTGGCTGCATGTCAGAGCTTGAAAGAAGAACATGTGTCTATTTCTTGAAACTGCTAAGACAGGAAAATATTGGCAAAGAGTGCCAGTTTCAAAACGAGACATTCTATAGAACTAAAAGTGACCCTACATTCATAAACTAGAAACAAATGTCGTAAGGTGTCATCATCTTTTAAACCACAAAGCAAAAACCTCTGATTACCATATACTTTCTATGATAGGAGGCAAGCGTAGGCGGGGCCGTGGCAGGAAACGAGGACGTGAGTCTACCTTATGTCATATATTCATGCACGGACTTTAGCATATTTGGCTGCATGTCATAGTTTGAAAGAAGAACATGTGTCTATTTCTTGAAACTGCTAAGACAGGAAACTATTGGTAAAGTCTGCTAGTCTCAAGACGAAACATTCTATAGAACTAAAAGTGATCTCTACATTCCAAAATAGAAACAAATGTCGTAAGGTGTCATCATCTTTTAAACCACAAAGGAAAAACCTCTGAATACCATATACTTTCTATGATAGGAGGCAAACGTAGGCGAGGCCGTGGCAGGAAACGAGGACGTGAGTCTACCTTATGTGATATATGCATGCAAAGACTTTAATATATTTGGCTGCATGTCAGAGCTTGAAAGAAGAATATGTATCTATTTCTTGAAACTGCTGAGACAGTAAAATATTGGCAAAGTGTACCAGTCTCAAAATGAGACATTCTGTAGAACTAAAAGTGACCCTACATTCCAAAGTAGAAACAAATGTCGTAAGGTATCATCATCTTTTAAACCACAAAGGAAAAACCTCTGAATACCATATACTTTCTATGATAGGAGGCAAACGTAGGCGAGGCCGTGGCAGGAAACGAGGACGTGAGTCTACCTTATGTGATATATGCATGCACGGACTTTAGTATATTTGGCTGCATGTCATAGGTTGAAAGAAGAACATGTATCTATTTCTTGAAACTGCTAAGACAGGAAACTATTGGTAAAGTCTGCTAGTCTCAAGACGAAACATTCTATAGAACTAAAAGTGATCTCTACATTCCAAAATAGAAACAAATGTCGTAAGGTGTCATCATCTTTTAAACCACAAAGGAAAAACCTCTGAATACCATATACTTTCTATGATAGGAGGCAAACGTAGGCGAGGCCGTGGCAGGAAACGAGGACGTGAGTCTACCTTATGTGATATATGCATGCACAGACTTTAGTATACTTGGCTGCATGTCAGAGCTTGAAAGAAGAATATGTATCTATTTCTTGAAACTGCTAGGACAGGAAACTATTGGTAAAATCTGCTAGTCTCAATACGAAACATTCTATAGAACTAAAAGTGACGTTACATACCAAAATAGAAACAAATGTCGAGAGGTGTAATTATTTTTGAAAGAACTAGGGAAAAACATCTGATTACCATATACTTTCTATGATAGGAGGCAAACGTAGGCGAGGCCGTGGCAGGAAACGAGGACGTGAGTCTACCTTATGTGATATATGCATGCAAAGACTTTAGTATATTTGGCTGCATGTCAGAGCTTGAAAGAAGAACATGTGTCTATTTCTTGAAACTGCTAAGACAGGAAAATATTGGCAAAGAGTGCCAGTTTCAAAACGAGACATTCTATAGAACTAAAAGTGACCCTACATTCATAAACTAGAAACAAATGTCGTAAGGTGTCATCATCTTTTAAACCACAAAGCAAAAACCTCTGATTACCATATACTTTCTATGATAGGAGGCAAGCGTAGGCGGGGCCGTGGCAGGAAACGAGGACGTGAGTCTACCTTATGTCATATATTCATGCACGGACTTTAGCATATTTGGCTGCATGTCATAGTTTGAAAGAAGAACATGTGTCTATTTCTTGAAACTGCTAAGACAGGAAACTATTGGTAAAGTCTGCTAGTCTCAAGACGAAACATTCTATAGAACTAAAAGTGACCTTACATTCCAAAATAGAAACAAATGTCGTCAAGTGTCATCATCTTTTAAACCACAAAGGAAAAACCTCTGAATACCATATACTTTCTATGATAGGAGGTAAACGTAGGCGAGGCCGTGGCAGGAAACGAGGACGTGAGTCTACCTTATGTGATATATGCATGCAAAGACTTTAATATATTTGGCTGCATGTCAGAGCTTGAAAGAAGAATATGTATCTATTTCTTGAAACTGCTAAGACAGGAAAATATTGGCAAAGTGTGCCAGTCTCAAAATGAGACATTCTATAGAACTAAAAGTGACCTTATATTCCAAAATAGAAACAAATGTCGTGAGGTGTAATTATTTTTGAAAGAACTAGGGAAAAACCTCTGATTACCATATACTTTCTATGATAGGAGGCAAACGTAGGCGAGGCCGTGGCAGGAAACGAGGACGTGAGTCTACCTTATGTGATATATGCATGCAAAGACTTTAGAATACTTGGCTGCATGTCAGAGCTTGAAAGAAGAACATGTGTCTATTTCTTGAAACTGCTAAGACAGGAAAATATTGGCAAAGAGTGCCAGTCTCAAAACGAGACATTCTATAGAACTAAAAGTGACCTTACATTCACCAACTAGAAACAAATGTCGTAAGGTGTCATCATCTTTTAAACCACAAAGCAAAATCCTCTGATTACCATATACTTTCTATGATAGGAGGCAAACGTAGGCGAGGCCGTGGCAGGAAACGAGGACGTGAGTCTACCTTATGTGATATATCCATGCAAAGACTTTAGTGTATTTGGCTGCATGTCATAGGTTGAAAGAAGAACATGTGTCTATTTCTTGAAACTGCTAAGACAGGAAACTATTGGTAAAGTCTGCTAGTCTGAAGACGAAACATTCTATAGAACTAAAAGTGACCTTACATTCCAAAATAGAAACAAATGTCGTCAAGTGTCATCATCTTTTAAACCACAAAGGAAAAACCTCTGAATACCATATACTTTCTATGATAGGAGGTAAACGTAGGCGAGGCCGTGGCAGGAAACGAGGACGTGAGTCTACCTTATGTGATATGTGCATGCAAAGACTTTAATATATTTGGCTGCATGTCAGAGCTTGAAAGAAGAATATGTATCTATTTCTTGAAACTGCTAAGACAGGAAAATATTGGCAAAGTGTGCCAGTCTCAAAATGAGACATTCTATAGAACTAAAAGTGACCTTACATTCCAAAATAGAAACAAATGTCGTGAGGTGTAATTATTTTTGAAAGAACTAGGGAAAAACCTCTGATTACCATATACTTTCTATGATAGGAGGCAAACGTAGGCGAGGCCGTGGCAGGAAACGAGGACGTGAGTCTACCTTATGTGATATATGCATGCAAAGACTTTAGAATACTTGGCTGCATGTCAGAGCTTGAAAGAAGAACATGTGTCTATTTCTTGAAACTCCTAAGACAGGAAAATATTGGCAAAGAGTGCCAGTCTCAAAACGAGACATTCTATAGAACTAAAAGTGACCTTACATTCACCAACTAGAAACAAATGTCGTAAGGTGTCATCATCTTTTAAACCACAAAGCAAAATCCTCTGATTACCATATACTTTCTATGATAGGAGGCAAACGTAGGCGAGGCCGTGGCAGGAAACGAGGACGTGAGTCTACCTTATGTGATATATGCATGCAAAGACTTTAGTATATTTGGCTGCATGTCATAGGTTGAAAGAAGAACATGTGTCTATTTCTTGAAACTGCTAAGACAGGAAACTATTGGTAAAGTCTGCTAGTCTCAAGACGAAACATTCTATAGAACTAAAAGTGACCCTACATTCCAAAATAGAAACACATGTTGAAAGGTGTCATCATCTTTTAAACCACAAAGGAAAAACCTCTGAATACCATATACTTTCTATGATAGGAGGCAAACGTAGGCGAGGCCGTGGCAGGAAACGAGGACGTGAGTCTACCTTATGTGATATATGCATGCACGGACTTTAGTATATTTGGCTGCATGTCATAGGTTGAAAGAAGAACATGTATCTATTTCTTGAATCTGCTAGGACAGGAAACTATTGGTAAAGTCTGCTAGTCTCAAGACGAAACATTCTATAGAACTAAAAGTGATCTCTACATTCCAAAATAGAAACAAATGTCGTAAGGTGTCATCATCTTTTAAACCACAAAGGAAAAACCTCTGAATACCATATACTTTCTATGATAGGAGGCAAACGTAGGCGAGGCCGTGGCAGGAAACGAGGACGTGAGTCTACCTTATGTGATATATGCATGCACAGACTTTAGTATACTTGGCTGCATGTCAGAGCTTGAAAGAAGAATATGTATCTATTTCTTGAAACTGCTAGGACAGGAAACTATTGGTAAAATCTGCTAGTCTCAATACGAAACATTCTATAGAACTAAAAGTGACCTTACATACCAAAATAGAAACAAATGTCGTGAGGTGTAATTATTTTTGAAAGAACTAGGGAAAAACCTCTGATTACCATATACTTTCTATGATAGGAGGCAAACGTAGGCGAGGCCGTGGCAGGAAACGAGGACGTGAGTCTACCTTATGTGATATATGCATGCAAAGACTTTAGTATATTTGGCTGCATGTCAGAGCTTGAAAGAAGAACATGTGTCTATTTCTTGAAACTGCTAAGACAGGAAAATATTGGCAAAGAGTGCCAGTTTCAAAACGAGACATTCTATAGAACTAAAAGTGACCCTACATTCATAAACTAGAAACAAATGTCGTAAGGTGTCATCATCTTTTAAACCACAAAGCAAAAACCTCTGATTACCATATACTTTCTATGATAGGAGGCAAGCGTAGGCGGGGCCGTGGCAGGAAACGAGGACGTGAGTCTACCTTATGTGATATATGCATGCAAAGACTTTAGTATATTTGGCTGCATGTCATAGGTTGAAAGAAGAACATGTGTCTATTTCTTGAAACTGCTAAGACAGGAAACTATTGGTAAAGTCTGCTAGTCTCAAGACGAAACATTCTATAGAACTAAAAGTGACCCTACATTCCAAAATAGAAACAAATGTCGTAAGGTGTCATCATCCTTTAAACAACAAAGGAAAAACCTCTGAATACCATATACTTTCTATGATAGGAGGCAAACGTAGGCGAGGCCGTGGCAGGAAACGAGGACGTGAGTCTACCTTATGTGATGTATGCATGTACAGACTTTAGCATATTTGGCTGCATGTCAGAGCTTGAAAGAAGAATATGTATCTATTTCTTGAAACTGCTAAGACAGGAAACTATTGGTAAAATCTGCTAGTCTCAATACGAGACATTCTATAGAACTAAAAGTGACCTTACATTCCAAAATAGAAACAAATGTCGTGAGGTGTAATTATTTTTGAAAGAACTAGGGAAAAACCTCTGATTACCATATACTTTCTATGATAGGAGGCAAACGTAGGCGAGGCCGTGGCAGGAAACGAGGACGTGAGTCTACCTTATGTGATATATGCATGCACGGACTTTAGTATATTTGGCTGCATGTCAGAGCTTGAAAGAAGAATATGTATCTATTTCTTGAAACTGCTGAGACAGTAAAATATTGGCAAAGTGTACCAGTCTCAAAATGAGACATTCTATAGAACTAAAAGTGACCCTACATTCCAAAGTAGAAACAAATGTCGTAAGGTATCATCATCTTTTAAACCACAAAGGAAAAAACTCTGATTACCATATACTTTCTATGATAGGAGGCAAACGTAGGCGAGGCCGTGGCAGGAAACGAGGACGTGAGTCTACCTTATGTGATATATGCATGCAAAGACTTTAGTATACTTGGCTGCATGTCAGAGCTTGAAAGAAGAACATGTGTCTATTTCTTGAAACTGCTAAGACAGGAAAATATTGGCAAAGAGTGCCAGTCTCAAGACGAAACATTCTATAGAACTAAAAGTGACCCTACATTCATAAACTAGAAACAAATGTCGTAAGGTGTCATCATCTTTTAAACCACAAAGGAAAAACCTCTGAATACCATATACTTTCTATGATAGGAGGCAAACGTAGGCGAGGCCGTGGCAGGAAACGAGGACGTGAGTCTACCTTATGTGATGTATGCATGCACAGACTTTAGTATATTTGGCTGCATGTCAGAGCTTGAAAGAAGAATATGTATCTATTTCTTGAAACTGCTAAGACAGGAAACTATTGGTAAAATCTGCTAGTCTCAATACGAGACATTCTATAGAACTAAAAGTGACCTTACATTCCAAAATAGAAACAAATGTCGTGAGGTGTAATTTTTTTTGAAAGAACTAGGGAAAAACCTCTGATTACCATATACTTTCTATGATAGGAGGCAAACGTAGGCGAGGCCGTGGCAGGAAACGAGGACGTGAGTCTACCTTATGTGATATATGCATGCACGGACTTTAGTATATTTGGCTGCATGTCAGAGCTTGAAAGAAGAATATGTATCTATTTCTTGAAACTGCTGAGACAGTAAAATATTGGCAAAGTGTACCAGTCTCAAAATGAGACATTCTATAGAACTAAAAGTGACCCTACATTCCAAAGTAGAAACAAATGTCGTAAGGTATCATCATCTTTTAAACCACAAAAGAAAAACCTCTGAATACCATATACTTTCTATGATAGGAGGCAAACGTAGGCGAGGCCGTGGCAGGAAACGAGGACGTGAGTCTACCTTATGTGATATATGCATGCACAGACTTTAGTATATTTGGCTGCATGTCATAGGTTGAAAGAAGAACATGTATCTATTTCTTGAAACTGCTAAGACAGGAAACTATTGGTAAAGTCTGCTAGTCTCAAGACGAAACATTCTATAGAACTAAAAGTGATCTCTACATTCCAAAATAGAAACAAATGTCGTAAGGTGTCATCATCTTTTAAACCACAAAGCAAAAACCTCTGAATACCATATACTTTCTATGATAGGAGGCAAACGTAGGCGAGGCCGTGGCAGGAAACGAGGACGTGAGTCTACCTTATGTGATGTATGCATGCACAGACTTTAGTATACTTGGCTGCATGTCAGAGCTTGAAAGAAGAATATGTATCTATTTCTTGAAACTGCTAGGACAGGAAACTATTGGTAAAATCTGCTAGTCTCAATACGAAACATTCTATAGAACTAAAAGTGACCTTACATTCCAAAATAGAAACAAATGTCGAGAGGTGTAATTATTTTTGAAAGAACTAGGGAAAAACATCTGATTACCATATACTTTCTATGATAGGAGGCAAACGTAGGCGAGGCCGTGGCAGGAAACGAGGACGTGAGTCTACCTTATGTGATATATGCATGCAAAGACTTTAGTATACTTGGCTGCATGTCAGAGCTTGAAAGAAGAACATGTGTCTATTTCTTGAAACTGCTAAGACAGGAAAATATTGGCAAAGAGTGCCAGTCTCAAAACGAGACATTCTATAGAACTAAAAGTGACCCTACATTCATAAACTAGAAACAAATGTCGTAAGGTGTCATCATCTTTTAAACCACAAAGCAAAAACCTCTGAATACCATATACTTTCTATGATAGGAGGCAAGCGTAGGCGGGGCCGTGGCAGGAAACGAGGACGTGAGTCTACCTTATGTGATATATGCATGCAAAGACTTTGGTATATTTGGCTGCATGTCATAGGTTGAAAGAAGAACATGTGTCTATTTCTTGAAACTGCTAAGACAGGAAACTATTGGTAAAGTCTGCTAGTCTGAAGACGAAACATTCTATAGAACTAAAAGTGACCCTACATTCCAAAATAGAAACAAATGTCGTAAGGTGTCATCATCTTTTAAACCACAAAGGAAAAACCTCTGAATACCATATACTTTCTATGATAGGAGGCAAACGTAGGCGAGGCCGTGGCAGGAAACGAGGACGTGAGTCTACCTTATGTGATATATGCATGCACGGACTTTAGTATATTTGGCTGCATGTCATAGGTTGAAAGAAGAACATGTGTCTGTTTCTTGAAACTGCTAAGACAGGAAACTATTGGTAAAATCTGCTAGTCTCAATACGAAACATTCTATAGAACTAAAAGTGACCTTACATTCCAAAATAGAAACAAATGTCGTGAGGTGTAATTATTTTTGAAAGAACTAGGGAAAAACCTCTGATTACCATATACTTTCTATGATAGGAGGCAAACGTAGGCGAGGCCGTGGCAGGAAACGAGGACGTGAGTCTACCTTATGTGATATATGCATGCACGGACTTTAGTATATTTGGCTGCATGTCAGAGCTTGAAAGAAGAATATGTATCTATTTCTTGAAACTGCTGAGACAGTAAAATATTGGCAAAGTGTACCAGTCTCAAAATGAGACATTCTATAGAACTAAAAGTGACCTTACATTCCAAAGTAGAAACTAATGTCGTAAGGTATCATCATCTTTTAAACCACAAAGGAAAAACCTCTGAATACCATATACTTTCTATGATAGGAGGTAAACGTAGGCGAGGCCGTGGCAGGAAACGAGGACGTGAGTCTACCTTATGTGATATATGCATGCACGGACTTTAGTATATTTGGCTGCATGTCATAGGTTGAAAGAAGAACATGTATCTATTTCTTGAAACTGCTAAGACAGGAAACTATTGGTAAAGTCTGCTAGTCTCAAGACGAAACATTCTATAGAACTAAAAGTGATCTCTACATTCCAAAATAGAAACAAATGTCGTAAGGTGTCATCATCTTTTAAACCACAAAGGAAAAACCTCTGAATACCATATACTTTCTATGATAGGAGGCAAACGTAGGCGAGGCCGTGGCAGGAAACGAGGACGTGAGTCTACCTTATGTGATATATTCATGCACGGACTTTAGCAGATTTGGCTGCATGTCATAGGTTGAAAGAAGAACATGTGTCTATTTCTTGAAACTGCTAGGACAGGAAACTATTGGTAAAGTCTGCTAGTCTGAAGACGAAACATTCTATAGAACTAAAAGTGACCTTACATTCCAAAATAGAAACAAATGTCGTAAGGTGTCATCATCTTTTAAACCACAAAGCAAAAACCTCTGAATACCATATACTTTCTATGATAGGAGGCAAACGTAGGCGAGGCCGTGGCAGGAAACGAGGACGTGAGTCTACCTTATGTGATATATGCATGCACGGACTTTAGTATATTTGGCTGCATGTCATAGGTTAAAAGAAGAACATGTATCTATTTCTTGAAACTGCTGAGACAGGAAACTATTGGTAAAGTCTGCTAGTCTGAAGACGAAACATTCTATAGAACTAAAAGTGACCCTACATTCCAAAATAGAAACAAATGTCGTAAGGTGTCATCATCTTTTAAACAACAAAGGAAAAACCTCTCAATACCATATACTTTCTATGATAGGAGGCAAACGTAGGCGAGGCCGTGGCAGGAAACGAGGACGTGAGTCTACCTTATGTGATATATGCATGCACGGACTTTAGTATATTTGGCTGCATGTCATAGGTTGAAAGAAGAACATGTGTCTGTTTCTTGAAACTGCTAAGACAGGAAACTATTGGTAAAATCTGCTAGTCTCAATACGAAACATTCTATAGAACTAAAAGTGACCTTACATTCCAAAATAGAAACAAATGTCGTGAGGTGTAATTATTTTTGAAAGAACTAGGGAAAAACCTCTGATTACCATATACTTTCTATGATAGGAGGCAAACGTAGGCGAGGCCGTGGCAGGAAACGAGGACGTGAGTCTACCTTATGTGATATATGCATGCACGGACTTTAGTATATTTGGCTGCATGTCAGAGCTTGAAAGAAGAATATGTATCTATTTCTTGAAACTGCTGAGACAGTAAAATATTGGCAAAGTGTACCAGTCTCAAAATGAGACATTCTATAGAACTAAAAGTGATCTCTACATTCCAAAATAGAAACAAATGTCGTAAGGTGTCATCATCTTTTAAACCACAAAGCAAAAACCTCTGAATACCATACACTTTCTATGATAGGAGGCAAACGTAGGCGAGGCCGTGGCAGGAAACGAGGACGTGAGTCTACCTTATGTGATAAATTCATGCACGGACTTTAGCATATTTGGCTGCATGTCATAGGTTGAAAGAAGAACATGTATCTATTTCTTGAAACTGCTAAGACAGGAAACTATTGGTAAAGTCTGCTAGTCTCAAGACGAAACATTCTATAGAACTAAAAGTGATCTCTACATTCCAAAATAGAAACAAATGTCGTAAGGTGTCATCATCTTTTAAACCACAAAGCAAAAACCTCTGAATACCATATACTTTCTATGATAGGAGGCAAACGTAGGCGAGGCCGTGGCAGGAAACGAGGACGTGAGTCTACCTTATGTGATAAATTCATGCACGGACTTTAGCATATTTGGCTGCATGTCATAGGTTGAAAGAAGAACATGTGTCTATTTCTTGAAACTGCTAAGACAGGAAACTATTGGTAAAGTCTGCTAGTCTCAATACGAAACATTCTATAGAACTAAAAGTGACCTTACATTCCAAAATAGAAACAAATGTCGTCAGGTGTCATCATCTTTTAAACCACAAAGCAAAAACCTCTGAATACCATATACTTTCTATGATAGGAGGCAAACGTAGGCGAGGCCGTGGCAGGAAACGAGGACGTGAGTCTACCTTATGTGATATATGCATGCAAAGACTTTAATATATTTGGCTGCATGTCAGAGCTTGAAAGAAGAATATGTATCTATTTCTTGAAACTGCTAAGACAGGAAAATATTGGCAAAGTGTACCAGTCTCAAAATGAGACATTCTATAGAACTAAAAGTGACCTTACATTCCAAAATAGAAACAAATGTCGTGAGGTGTAATTATTTTTGAAAGAACTAGGGAAAAACCTCTGATTACCATATACTTTCTATGATAGGAGGCAAACGTAGGCGAGGCCGTGGCAGGAAACGAGGACGTGAGTCTACCTTATGTGATATATGCATGCAAAGACTTTAGAATACTTGGCTGCATGTCAGAGCTTGAAAGAAGAACATGTGTCTATTTCTTGAAACTCCTAAGACAGGAAAATATTGGCAAAGAGTGCCAGTCTCAAAACGAGACATTCTATAGAACTAAAAGTGACCTTACATTCACCAACTAGAAACAAATGTCGTAAGGTGTCATCATCTTTTAAACCACAAAGCAAAATCCTCTGATTAGCATATACTTTCTATGATAGGAGGCAAACGTAGGCGGGGCCGTGGCAGGAAACGAGGACGTGAGTCTACCTTATGTGATATATGCATGCAAAGACTTTAGTATATTTGGCTGCATGTCATAGGTTGAAAGAAGAACATGTGTCTATTTCTTGAAACTGCTAAGACAGGAAACTATTGGTAAAGTCTGCTAGTCTCAAGACGAAACATTCTATAGAACTAAAAGTGACCCTACATTCAAAAATAGAAACACATGTTGAAAGGTGTCATCATCTTTTAAACCACAAAGGAAAAACCTCTGAATACCATATACTTTCTATGATAGGAGGCAAACGTAGGCGAGGCCGTGGCAGGAAACGAGGACGTGAGTCTACCTTATGTGATATATGCATGCACGGACTTTAGTATATTTGGCTGCATGTCATAGGTTGAAAGAAGAACATGTATCTATTTCTTGAAACTGCTAAGACAGGAAACTATTGGTAAAGTCTGCTAGTCTCCAACCGAAACATTCTATAGAACTAAAAGTGATCTCTACATTCCAAAATAGAAACAAATGTCGTAAGGTGTCATCATCTTTCAAACCACAAAGCAAAAACCTCTGATTACCATATACTTTCTATGATAGGAGGCAAGCGTAGGCGGGGCCGTGGCAGGAAACGAGGACGTGAGTCTACCTTATGTCATATATTCATGCACGGACTTTAGCATATTTGGCTGCATGTCATAGGTTGAAAGAAGAACATGTGTCTATTTCTTGAAACTGCTAAGACAGGAAACTATTGGTAAAGTCTGCTAGTCTCAAGACGAAACATTCTATAGAACTAAAAGTGACCCTACATTCCAAAATAGAAACAAATGTCGTCAAGTGTCATCATCTTTTAAACCACAAAGGAAAAACCTCTGAATACCATATACTTTCTATGATAGGAGGTAAACGTAGGCGAGGCCGTGGCAGGAAACGAGGACGTGAGTCTACCTTATGTGATATATGCATGCAAAGACTTTAATATATTTGGCTGCATGTCAGAGCTTGAAAGAAGAATATGTATCTATTTCTTGAAACTGCTAAGACAGGAAAATATTGGCAAAGTGTGCCAGTCTCAAAATGACACATTCTATAGAACTAAAAGTGACCTTACATTCCAAAATAGAAACAAATGTCGTGAGGTGTAATTATTTTTGAAAGAACTAGGGAAAAACCTCTGATTACCATATACTTTCTATGATAGGAGGCAAACGTAGGCGAGGCCGTGGCAGGAAACGAGGACGTGAGTCTACCTTATGTGATATATGCATGCAAAGACTTTAGAATACTTGGCTGCATGTCAGAGCTTGAAAGAAGAACATGTGTCTATTTCTTGAAACTCCTAAGACAGGAAAATATTGGCAAAGAGTGCCAGTCTCAAAACGAGACATTCTATAGAACTAAAAGTGACCTTACATTCACCAACTAGAAACAAATGTCGTAAGGTGTCATCATCTTTTAAACCACAAAGCAAAATCCTCTGATTAGCATATACTTTCTATGATAGGAGGCAAACGTAGGCGGGGCCGTGGCAGGAAACGAGGACGTGAGTCTACCTTATGTGATATATGCATGCAAAGACTTTAGTATATTTGGCTGCATGTCATAGGTTGAAAGAAGAACATGTGTCTATTTCTTGAAACTGCTAAGACAGGAAACTATTGGTAAAGTCTGCTAGTCTCAAGACGAAACATTCTATAGAACTAAAAGTGACCCTACAGTCAAAAATAGAAACACATGTTGAAAGGTGTCATCATCTTTTAAACCACAAAGGAAAAACCTCTGAATACCATATACTTTCTATGATAGGAGGCAAACGTAGGCGAGGCCGTGGCAGGAAACGAGGACGTGAGTCTACCTTATGTGATATATGCATGCACGGACTTTAGTATATTTGGCTGCATGTCATAGGTTGAAAGAAGAACATGTATCTATTTCTTGAAACTGCTAAGACAGGAAACTATTGGTAAAGTCTGCTAGTCTCCAGACGAAACATTCTATAGAACTAAAAGTGATCTCTACATTCCAAAATAGAAACAAATGTCGTAAGGTGTCATCATCTTTTAAACCACAAAGCAAAAACCTCTGAATACCATATACTTTCTATGATAGGAGGCAAACGTAGGCGAGGCCGTGGCAGGAAACGAGGACGTGAGTCTACCTTATGTGATATATGCATGCACAGACTTTAGTATACTTGGCTGCATGTCAGAGCTTGAAAGAAGAATATGTATCTATTTCTTGAAACTGCTAGGACAGGAAACTATTGGTAAAATCTGCTAGTCTCAATACGAAACATTCTATAGAACTAAAAGTGACCTTACATTCCAAAATAGAAACAAATGTCGTGAGGTGTAATTATTTTTGAAAGAACTAGGGAAAAACCTCTGATTACCATATACTTTCTATGATAGGAGGCAAACGTAGGCGAGGCCGTGGCAGGAAACGAGGACGTGAGTCTACCTTATGTGATATATGCATGCAAAGACTTTAGTATATTTGGCTGCATGTCAGAGCTTGAAAGAAGAACATGTGTCTATTTCTTGAAACTGCTAAGACAGGAAAATATTGGCAAAGAGTGCCAGTTTCAAAACGAGACATTCTATAGAACTAAAAGTGACCCTACATTCATAAACTAGAAACAAATGTCGTAAGGTGTCATCATCTTTTAAACCACAAAGCAAAATCCTCTGATTAGCATATACTTTCTATGATAGGAGGCAAACGTAGGCGGGGCCGTGGCAGGAAACGAGGACGTGAGTCTACCTTATGTGATATATGCATGCAAAGACTTTAGTATATTTGGCTGCATGTCATAGGTTGAAAGAAGAACATGTGTCTATTTCTTGAAACTGCTAAGACAGGAAACTATTGGTAAAGTCTGCTAGTCTCAAGACGAAACATTCTATAGAACTAAAAGTGACCCTACAGTCAAAAATAGAAACACATGTTGAAAGGTGTCATCATCTTTTAAACCACAAAGGAAAAACCTCTGAATACCATATACTTTCTATGATAGGAGGCAAACGTAGGCGAGGCCGTGGCAGGAAACGAGGACGTGAGTCTACCTTATGTGATATATGCATGCACGGACTTTAGTATATTTGGCTGCATGTCATAGGTTGAAAGAAGAACATGTATCTATTTCTTGAAACTGCTAAGACAGGAAACTATTGGTAAAGTCTGCTAGTCTCCAGACGAAACATTCTATAGAACTAAAAGTGATCTCTACATTCCAAAATAGAAACAAATGTCGTAAGGTGTCATCATCTTTTAAACCACAAAGCAAAAACCTCTGAATACCATATACTTTCTATGATAGGAGGCAAACGTAGGCGAGGCCGTGGCAGGAAACGAGGACGTGAGTCTACCTTATGTGATATATGCATGCACAGACTTTAGTATACTTGGCTGCATGTCAGAGCTTGAAAGAAGAATATGTATCTATTTCTTGAAACTGCTAGGACAGGAAACTATTGGTAAAATCTGCTAGTCTCAATACGAAACATTCTATAGAACTAAAAGTGACCTTACATTCCAAAATAGAAACAAATGTCGTGAGGTGTAATTATTTTTGAAAGAACTAGGGAAAAACCTCTGATTACCATATACTTTCTATGATAGGAGGCAAACGTAGGCGAGGCCGTGGCAGGAAACGAGGACGTGAGTCTACCTTATGTGATATATGCATGCAAAGACTTTAGTATATTTGGCTGCATGTCAGAGCTTGAAAGAAGAACATGTGTCTATTTCTTGAAACTGCTAAGACAGGAAAATATTGGCAAAGAGTGCCAGTTTCAAAACGAGACATTCTATAGAACTAAAAGTGACCCTACATTCATAAACTAGAAACAAATGTCGTAAGGTGTCATCATCTTTTAAACCACAAAGCAAAAACCTCTGAATACCATATACTTTCTATGATAGGAGGCAAGCGTAGGCGGGGCCGTGGCAGGAAACGAGGACGTGAGTCTACCTTATGTGATATATGCATGCAAAGACTTTAGTATATTTGGCTGCATGTCATAGGTTAAACGAAGAACATGTATCTATTTCTTGAAACTGCTAAGACAGGAAACTATTGGTAAAGTCTGCTAGTCTCAAGACGAAACATTCTATAGAACTAAAAGTGACCCTACATTCCAAAATAGAAACAAATGTCGTAAGGTGTCATCATCTTTTAAACAACAAAGGAAAAACCTCTGAATACCATATACTTTCTATGATAGGAGGCAAACGTAGGCGAGGCCGTGGCAGGAAACGAGGACGTGAGTCTACCTTATGTGATATATGCATGCACGGACTTTAGTATATTTGGCTGCATGTCATAGGTTGAAAGAAGAACATGTGTCTGTTTCTTGAAACTGCTAAGACAGGAAACTATTGGTAAAATCTGCTAGTCTCAATACGAAACATTCTATAAAACTAAAAGTGACCTTACATTCCAAAATAGAAACAAATGTCGTGAGGTGTAATTATTTTTTAAAGAACTAGGGAAAAACCTCTGATTACCATATACTTTCTATGATAGGAGGCAAACGTAGGCGAGGCCGTGGCAGGAAACGAGGACGTGAGTCTACCTTCTGTGATATATGCATGCACGGACTTTAGTATATTTGGCTGCATGTCAGAGCTTGAAAGAAGAATATGTATCTATTTCTTGAAACTGCTGAGACAGGAAAATATTGGCAAAGTGTAACAGTCTCAAAATGAGACATTCTATAGAACTAAAAGTGACCTTACATTCCAAAGTAGAAACTAATGTCGTAAGGTATCATCATCTTTTATACCACAAAGGAAAAACCTCTGAATACCATATACTTTCTATGATAGGAGGCAAACGTAGGCGAGGCCGTGGCAGGAAACGAGGACGTGAGTCTACCTTATGTGATATATGCATGCACAGACTTTAGTATACTTGGCTGCATGTCAGAGCTTGAAAGAAGAATATGTATCTATTTCTTGAAACTGCTAGGACAGGAAACTATTGGTAAAATCTGCTAGTCTCAATACGAAACATTCTATAGAACTAAAAGTGACCTTACATACCAAAATAGAAACAAATGTCGAGAGGTGTAATTATTTTTGAAAGAACTAGGGAAAAACATCTGATTACCATATACTTTCTATGATAGGAGGCAAACGTAGGCGAGGCCGTGGCAGGAAACGAGGACGTGAGTCTACCTTATGTGATATATGCATGCACGGACTTTAGTATATTTGGCTGCATGTCATAGGTTGAAAGAAGAACATGTGTCTGTTTCTTGAAACTGCTAAGACAGGAAACTATTGGTAAAATCTGCTAGTCTCAATACGAAACATTCTATAGAACTAAAAGTGACCTTACATTCCAAAATAGAAACAAATGTCGTGAGGTGTAATTATTTTTGAAAGAACTAGGGAAAAACCTCTGATTACCATATACTTTCTATGATAGGAGGCAAACGTAGGCGAGGCCGTGGCAGGAAACGAGGACGTGAGTCTACCTTATGTGATATATGCATGCACGGACTTTAGTATATTTGGCTGCATGTCAGAGCTTGAAAGAAGAATATGTATCTATTTCTTGAAACTGCTGAGACAGTAAAATATTGGCAAAGTGTACCAGTCTCAAAATGAGACATTCTATAGAACTAAAAGTGACCTTACATTCCAAAGTAGAAACTAATGTCGTAAGGTATCATCATCTTTTAAACCACAAAGGAAAAACCTCTGAATACCATATACTTTCTATGATAGGAGGCAAACGTAGGCGAGGCCGTGGCAGGAAACGAGGACGTGAGTCTACCTTATGTGATATATGCATGCACAGACTTTAGTATACTTGGCTGCATGTCAGAGCTTGAAAGAAGAATATGTATCTATTTCTTGAAACTGCTAGGACAGGAAACTATTGGTAAAATCTGCTAGTCTCAATACGAAACATTCTATAGAACTAAAAGTGACCTTACATACTAAAATAGAAACAAATGTCGTGAGTTGTAATTATTTTTGAAAGAACTAGGGAAAAACATCTGATTACCATATACTTCCTATGATAGGAGGCAAACGTAGGCGAGGCCGTGGCAGGAAACGAGGACGTGAGTCTACCTTATGTGATATATGCATGCACGGACTTTAGTATATTTGGCTGCATGTCAGAGCTTGAAAGAAGAATATGTATCTATTTCTTGAAACTGCTGAGACAGTAAAATATTGGCAAAGTGTACCAGTCTCAAAATGAGACATTCTATAGAACTAAAAGTGACCTTACATTCCAAAATAGAAACAAATGTCGTAAGGTGTCATCATCTTTTAAACCACAAAGCAAAAACCTCTGAATACCATATACTTTCTATGATAGGAGGCAAGCGTAGGCGGGGCCGTGGCAGGAAACGAGGACGTGAGTCTACCTTCTGTGATATATGCATGCACAGACTTTAGTATATTTGGCTGCATGTCATAGGTTGAAAGAAGAACATGTGTCTGTTTCTTGAAACTGCTAAGACAGGAAACTATTGGTGAAATCTGCTAGTCTCAATACGAAACATTCTATAGAACTAAAAGTGACCTTACATTCCAAAATAGAAACAAATGTCGTGAGGTGTAATTATTTTTGAAAGAACTAGGGAAATACCTCTGATTACCATATACTTTCTATGATAGGAGGCAAACGTAGGCGAGGCCGTGGCAGGAAACGAGGACGTGAGTCTACCTTATGTGATATATGCATGCACGGACTTTAGTATATTTGGCTGCATGTCAGAGCTTGAAAGAAGAATATGTATCTATTTCTTGAAACTGCTGAGACAGTAAAATATTGGCAAAGTGTACCAGTCTCAAAATGAGACATTCTATAGAACTAAAAGTGACCTTACATTCCAAAGTAGAAACAAATGTCGTAAGGTATCATCATCTTTTAAACCACAAAGGAAAAACCTCTGAATACCATATACTTTCTATGATAGGAGGCAAACGTAGGCGAGGCCGTGGCAGGAAACGAGGACGTGAGTCTACCTTATGTGATATATGCATGCACAGACTTTAGTATACTTGGCTGCATGTCAGAGCTTGAAAGAAGAATATGTATCTATTTCTTGAAACTGCTAGGACAGGAAACTATTGGTAAAATCTGCTAGTCTCAATACGAAACATTCTATAGAACTAAAAGTGACCTTACATACAAAAATAGAAACAAATGTCGTGAGGTGTAATTATTTTTGAAAGAACTAGGGAAAAACATCTGATTACCATATACTTCCTATGATAGGAGGCAAACGTAGGCGAGGCCGTGGCAGGAAACGAGGACGTGAGTCTACCTTATGTGATATATGCATGCACGGACTTTAGTATATTTGGCTGCATGTCAGAGCTTGAAAGAAGAATATGTATCTATTTCTTGAAACTGCTGAGACAGTAAAATATTGGCAAAGTGTACCAGTCTCAAAATGAGACATTCTATAGAACTAAAAGTGACCTTACATTCCAAAATAGAAACAAATGTCGTAAGGTATCATCATCTTTTAAACCACAAAGCAAAAACCTCTGAATACCATATACTTTCTATGATAGGAGGCAAGCGTAGGCGGGGCCGTGGCAGGAAACGAGGACGTGAGTCTACCTTCTGTGATATATGCATGCACAGACTTTAGTATATTTGGCTGCATGTCATAGGTTGAAAGAAGAACATGTGTCTGTTTCTTGAAACTGCTAAGACAGGAAACTGTTGGTGAAATCTGCTAGTCTCAATACGAAACATTCTATAGAACTAAAAGTGACCTTACATACTAAAATAGAAACAAATGTCGTGAGGTGTAATTATTTTTGAAAGAACTAGGGAAAAACATCTGATTACCATATACTTCCTATGATAGGAGGCAAACGTAGGCGAGGCCGTGGCAGGAAACGAGGACGTGAGTCTACCTTATGTGATATATGCATGCACGGACTTTAGTATATTTGGCTGCATGTCATAGGTTGAAAGAAGAACATGTATCTATTTCTTGAAACTGCTAAGACAGGAAACTATTGGTAAAGTCTGCTAGTCTGAAGATGAAACATTCTATAGAACTAAAAGTGACCCTACATTCCAAAATAGAAACAAATGTCGTAAGGTGTCATCATCTTTTAAACAACAAAGGAAAAACCTCTGAATACCATATACTTTCTATGATAGGAGGCAAACGTAGGCGAGGCCGTGGCAGGAAACGAGGACGTGAGTCTACCTTATGTGATATATGCATGCACGGACTTTAGTATATTTGGCTGCATGTCAGAGCTTGAAAAAGAATATGTATCTATTTCTTGAAACTGCTGAGACACTAAGATATTGGTAAAGTGTACCAGTCTCAAAATGAGACATTCTATAGAACTAAAAGTGACCTTACATTCCAAAATAGAAACAAATGTCGTAAGGTATCATCATCTTTTAAACCACAAAGGACAAACCTCTGAATACCATATACTTTCTATGATAGGAGGCAAACGTAGGCGAGGCCGTGGCAGGAAACGAGGACGTGAGTCTACCTTATGTGATATATGCATGCACGGACTTTAGTATATTTGGCTGCATGTCATAGGTTAAAAGAAGAACATGTATCTATTTCTTGAAACTGCTAAGACAGGAAACTATTGGTAAAATCTGCTAGTCTCAATACGAAACATTCTATAGAACTAGAAGTGACCTTACATACTAAAATAGAAACAAATGTCATGAGGTGTAATTATTTTTGAAAGAACTAGGGAAAAACATCTGATTACCATATACTTTCTATGATAGGAGGCAAACGTAGGCGAGGCCGTGGCAGGAAACGAGGACGTGAGTCTACCTTATGTGATATATGCATGCAAAGACTTTAGCATACTTGGCTGCATGTCAGAGCTTGAAAGAAGAACATATGTCTATTTCTTGAAACTGCTAAGACAGGAAAATATTGGCAAAGAGTGCCAGTTTCAAAACGAGACATTCTATAGAACTAAAAGTGACCCTACATTCATAAACTAGAAACAAATGTCGTAAGGTGTCATCATCTTTTAAACCACAAAGCAAAAACCTCTGAATACCATATATTTTCTATGATAGGAGGCAAGCGTAGGCGGGGCCGTGGCAGGAAACGAGGACGTGAGTCTACCTTCTGTGATATATGCATGCACAGACTTTAGTATATTTGGCTGCATGTCATAGGTTGAAAGAAGAACATGTGTCTGTTTCTTGAAACTGCTAAGACAGGAAACTATTGGTAAAATCTGCTAGTCTCAATACGAAACATTCTATAGAACTAAAAGTGACCTTACATTCCAAAATAGAAACAAATGTCGCGAGGTGTAATTATTTTTGAAAGAACTAGGGAAAAACCTCTGATTACCATATACTTTCTATGATAGGAGGCAAACGTAGGCGAGGCCGTGGCAGGAAACGAGGACGTGAGTCTACCTTCTGTGATATATGCATGCACAGACTTTAGTATATTTGGCTGCATGTCATAGGTTGAAAGAAGAACATGTGTCTATTTCTTGAAACTGCTAAGACAGGAAACTATTGGTAAAGTCTGCTAGTCTGAAGACGAAACATTCTATAGAACTAAAAGTGACCTTACATTCCAAAATAGAAACAAATGTCGTAAGGTGTCATCATCTTTTAAACCACAAAGGAAAAACCTCTGAATACCATATACTTTCTATGATAGGAGGCAAACGTAGGCGAGGCCGTGGCAGGAAACGAGGACGTGAGTCTACCTTATGTGATATATGCATGCACGGACTTTAGTATATTTGGCTGCATGTCATAGGTTAAAAGAAGAACATGTATCTATTTCTTGAAACTGCTAAGACAGGAAACTATTGGTAAAGTCTGCTAGTCTCAAGACGAAACATTCTATAGAACTAAAAGTGACCCTACATTCCAAAATAGAAACAAATGTCGTAAGGTGTCATCATCTTTTAAACAACAAAGGAAAAACCTCTGAATACCATATACTTTCTATGATAGGAGGCAAACGTAGGCGAGGCCGTGGCAGGAAACGAGGACGTGAGTCTACCTTATGTGATATATGCATGCACGGACTTTAGTATATTTGGCTGCATGTCAGAGCTTGAAAGAAGAATATGTATCTATTTCTTGAAACTGCTGAGACACTAAAATATTGGCAAAGTGTACCAGTCTCAAAATGAGACATTCTATAGAACTAAAAGTGACCTTACATTCCAAAATAGAAACAAATGTCGTAAGGTATCATCATCTTTTAAACCACAAAGGAAAAACCTCTGAATACCATATACTTTCTATGATAGGAGGCAAACGTAGGCGAGGCCGTGGCAGGAAACGAGGACGTGAGTCTACCTTATGTGACATATACATGCACAGACTTTAGTATACTTGGCTGCATGTCAGAGCTTGAAAGAAGAATATGTATCTATTTCTTGAAACTGCTAGGACAGGAAACTATTGGTAAAATCTGCTAGTCTCAAGACGAAACATTCTATAGAACTAAAAGTGACCTTACATACTGAAATAGAAACAAATGTCGTGAGGTGGAATTATTTTTGAAAGAACTAGGGAAAAACATCTGATTACCATATACTTTCTATGATAGGAGGCAAACGTAGGCGAGGCCGTGGCAGGAAACGAGGACGTGAGTCTACCTTCTGTGATATATGCATGCACGGACTTTAGTATATTTGGCTGCATGTCATAGGTTGAAAGAAGAACATTTATCTATTTCTTGAAACTGCTAAGACAGGAAACTATTGGTAAAGTCTGCTAGTCTCAAGACGAAACATTCTATAGAACTAAAAGTGATCTCTACATTCCAAAATAGAAACAAATGTCGAAAGGTGTCATCATCTTTTAAACCACAAAGGAAAAACCTCTGAATACCATATACTTTCTATGATAGGAGGCAAACGTCGGCGAGGCCGTGGCAGGAAACGAGGACGTGAGTCTACCTTATGTGATATATGCATGCAAAGACTTTAGTATACTTGGCTGCATGTCAGAGCTTGAAAGAAGAACATGTGTCTATTTCTTGAAACTGCTAAGACAGGAAAATATTGGCAAAGAGTGCCAGTTTCAAAACGAGACATTCTATAGAACTAAAAGTGACCCTACATTCATAAACTAGAAACAAATGTCGTAAGGTGTCATCATCTTTTAAACCACAAAGCAAAAACCTCTGAATACCATATACTTTCTATGATAGGAGGCAAGCGTAGGCGGGGCCGTGGCAGGAAACGAGGACGTGAGTCTACCTTATGTGATATATGCATGCAAAGACTTTAGTATATTTGGCTGCATGTCATAGGTTGAAAGAAGAACATGTGTCTATTTCTTGAAACTGCTAAGACAGGAAACTATTGGTAAAGTCTGCTAGTCTGAAGACGAAACATTCTATAGAACTAAAAGTGACCTTACATTCCAAAATAGAAACAAATGTCGTAAGGTGTCATCATCTTTTAAACCACAAAGGAAAAACCTCTGAATACCATATACTTTCTATGATAGGAGGCAAACGTAGGCGAGGCCGTGGCAGGAAACGAGGACGTGAGTCTACCTTATGTGATATATGCATGCACGGACTTTAGTAAATTTGGCTGCATGTCATAGGTTGAAAGAAGAACATGTATCTATTTCTTGAAACTGCTAAGACAGGAAACTATTGGTAAAGTCTGCTAGTCTCAAGACGAAACATTCTATAGAACTAAAAGTGACCCTACATTCCAAAATAGAAACAAATGTCGTAAGGTGTCATCATCTTTTAAACCACAAAGGAAAAACCTCTGAATACCATATACTTTCTATGATAGGAGGCAAACGTAGGCGAGGCCGTGGCAGGAAACGAGGACGTGAGTCTACCTTATGTGATATATGCATGCACGGACTTTAGTATATTTGGCTGCATGTCAGAGCTTGAAAGAAGAATATGTATCTATTTCTTGAAACTGCTGAGACAGTAAAATATTGGCAAAGTGTACCAGTCTCAAAATGAGACATTCTATAGAACTAAAAGTGACCTTACATTCCAAAATAGAAACAAATGTCGTAAGGTATCATCATCTTTTAAACCACAAACGAAAAACCTCTTAATACCATATACTTTCTATGATAGGAGGCAAACGTAGGCGAGGCCGTGGCAGGAAACGAGGACGTGAGTCTACCTTATGTGATATATGCATGCACGGACTTTAGTATATTTGGCTGCATGTCATAGGTTAAAAGAAGAACATGTATCTATTTCTTGAAACTGCTAAGACAGGAAACTATTGGTAAAATCTGCTAGTCTCAATACGAAACATTCTATAGAACTAGAAGTGACCTTACATACTAAAAGAGAAACAAATGTCGTGAGGTGTAATTATTTTTGAAAGAACTAGGGAAAAAAATCTGATTACCATATACTTTCTATGATAGGAGGCAAACGTAGGCGAGGCCGTGGCAGGAAACGAGGACGTGAGTCTACCTTATGTGATATATGCATGCACAGACTTTAGTATACTTGGCTGCATGTCAGAGCTTGAAAGAAGAATATGTATCTATTTCTTGAAACTGCTAGGACAGGAAACTATTGGTAAAATCTGCTAGTCTCAATACGAAACATTCTATAGAACTAATAGTGACCTTACATACTAAAATAGAAACAAATGTCGTGAGGTGTAATTATTTTTGAAAGAACTAGGGAAAAACATCTGATTACCATATACTTTCTATGATAGGAGGCAAACGTAGGCGAGGCCGTGGCAGGAAACGAGGACGTGAGTCTACCTTATGTGATATATGCATGCACGGACTTTAGTATATTTGGTTGCATGTCATAGGTTGAAAGAAGAACATGTATCTATTTCTTGAAACTGCTAAGACAGGAAACTATTGGTAAAGTCTGCTAGTCTCAAGACGAAACATTCTATAGAACTAAAAGTGACCCTACATTCCAAAATAGAAACAAATGTCGTAAGGTGTCATCATCTTTTAAACCACAAAGGAAAAACCTCTGAATACCATATACTTTCTATGATAGGAGGCAAACGTAGGCGAGGCCGTGGCAGGAAACGAGGACGTGAGTCTACCTTATGTGATATATGCATGCACGGACTTTAGTATATTTGGCTGCATGTCAGAGCTTGAAAGAAGAATATGTATCTATTTCTTGAAACTGCTGAGACAGTAAAATATTGGCAAAGTGTACCAGTCTCAAAATGAGACATTCTATAGAACTAAAAGTGACCTTACATTCCAAAATAGAAACAAATGTCGTAAGGTATCATCATCTTTTAAACCACAAACGAAAAACCTCTTAATACCATATACTTTCTATGATAGGAGGCAAACGTAGGCGAGGCCGTGGCAGGAAACGAGGACGTGAGTCTACCTTATGTGATATATGCATGCACGGACTTTAGTATATTTGGCTGCATGTCATAGGTTAAAAGAAGAACATGTATCTATTTCTTGAAACTGCTAAGACAGGAAACTATTGGTAAAATCTGCTAGTCTCAATACGAAACATTCTATAGAACTAGAAGTGACCTTACATACTAAAATAGAAACAAATGTCGTGAGGTGTAATTATTTTTGAAAGAACTAGGGAAAAAAATCTGATTACCATATACTTTCTATGATAGGAGGCAAACGTAGGCGAGGCCGTGGCAGGAAACGAGGACGTGAGTCTACCTTATGTGATATATGCATGCACAGACTTTAGTATACTTGGCTGCATGTCAGAGCTTGAAAGAAGAATATGTATCTATTTCTTGAAACTGCTAGGACAGGAAACTATTGGTAAAATCTGCTAGTCTCAATACGAAACATTCTATAGAACTAATAGTGACCTTACATACTAAAATAGAAACAAATGTCGTGAGGTGTAATTATTTTTGAAAGAACTAGGGAAAAACATCTGATTACCATATACTTTCTATGATAGGAGGCAAACGTAGGCGAGGCCGTGGCAGGAAACGAGGACGTGAGTCTACCTTATGTGATATATGCATGCACGGACTTTAGTATATTTGGTTGCATGTCATAGGTTGAAAGAAGAACATGTATCTATTTCTTGAAACTGCTAAGACAGGAAACTATTGGTAAAGTCTGCTAGTCTCAAGACGAAACATTCTATAGAACTAAAAGTGATCTCTACATTCCAAAATAGAAACAAATGTCGTAAGGTGTCATCATCTTTTAAACCACAAAGGAAAAACCTCTGAATACCATATACTTTCTATGATAGGAGGCAAACGTAGGCGAGGCCGTGGCAGGAAACGAGGACGTGAGTCTACCTTATGTGATATATGCATGCAAAGACTTTAGTATACCTGGCTGCATGTCAGAGCTTGAAAGAAGAACATGTGTCTATTTCTTGAAACTGCTAAGACAGGAAAATATTGGCAAAGAGTGCCAGTTTCAAAACGAGACATTCTATAGAACTAAAAGTGACCCTACATTCATAAACTAGAAACAAATGTCGTAAGGTGTCATCATCTTTTAAACCACAAAGCAAAAACCTCTGAATACCATATACTTTCTATGATAGGAGGCAAGCGTAGGCGAGGCCGTGGCAGGAAACGAGGACGTGAGTCTACCTTATGTGATATATGCATGCAAAGACTTTAGTATATTTGGCTGCATGTCATAGGTTGAAAGAAGAACATGTGTCTATTTCTTGAAACTGCTAAGACAGGAAACTATTGGTAAAGTCTGCTAGTCTGAAGACGAAACATTCTATAGAACTAAAAGTGACCTTACATTCCAAAATAGAAACAAATGTCGTAAGGTGTCATCATCTTTTAAACCACAAAGGAAAAACCTCTGAATACCATATACTTTCTATGATAGGAGGCAAACGTAGGCGAGGCCGTGGCAGGAAACGAGGACGTGAGTCTACCTTATGTGATATATGCATGCACGGACTTTAGTATATTTGGCTGCATGTCATAGGTTAAAAGAAGAACATGTATCTATTTCTTGAAACTGCTAAGACAGGAAACTATTGGTAAAGTCTGCTAGTCTCAAGACGAAACATTCTATAGAACTAAAAGTGACCTTATATTCCAAAATAGAAACAAATGTCGTAAGGTGTCATCATCTTTTAAACAACAAAGGAAAAACCTCTGAATACCATATACTTTCTATGATAGGAGGCAAACGTAGGCGAGGCCGTGGCAGGAAACGAGGACGTGAGTCTACCTTATGTGATATATGCATGCACGGACTTTAGTATACCTGGCTGCATGTCAGAGCTTGAAAGAAGAACATGTGTCTATTTCTTGAAACTGCTAAGACAGGAAAATATTGGCAAAGAGTGCCAGTTTCAAAACGAGACATTCTATAGAACTAAAAGTGACCCTACATTCATAAACTAGAAACAAATGTCGTAAGGTGTCATCATCTTTTAAACCACAAAGCAAAAACCTCTGAATACCATATACTTTCTATGATAGGAGGCAAACGTAGGCGAGGCCGTGGCAGGAAACGAGGACGTGAGTCTACCTTATGTGATATATGCATGCACGGACTTTAGTATATTTGGCTGCATGTCAGAGCTTGAAAGAAGAATATGTATCTATTTCTTGAAACTGCTGAGACAGTAAAATATTGGCAAAGTGTACCAGTCTCAAAATGAGACATTCTATAGAACTAAAAGTGACCTTACATTCCAAAATAGAAACAAATGTCGTAAGGTATCATCATCTTTTAAACCACAAACGAAAAACCTCTTAATACCATATACTTTCTATGATAGGAGGCAAACGTAGGCGAGGCCGTGGCAGGAAACGAGGACGTGAGTCTACCTTATGTGATATATGCATGCACGGACTTTAGTATATTTGGCTGCATGTCATAGGTTAAAAGAAGAACATGTATCTTTTTCTTGAAACTGCTAAGACAGGAAACTATTGGTAAAATCTGCTAGTCTCAATACGAAACATTCTATAGAACTAGAAGTGACCTTACATACTAAAATAGAAACAAATGTCGTGAGGTGTAATTATTTTTGAAAGAACTAGGGAAAAACATCTGATTACCATATACTTTCTATGATAGGAGGCAAACGTAGGCGAGGCCGTGGTAGGAAACGAGGACGTGAGTCTACCTTATGTGATATATGCATGCAAAGACTTTAGTATACTTGGCTGCATGTCAGAGCTTGAAAGAAGAACATATGTCTATTTCTTGAAACTGCTAAGACAGGAAAATATTGGCAAAGAGTGCCAGTTTCAAAACGAGACATTCTATAGAACTAAAAGTGACCCTACATTCATAAACTAGAAACAAATGTCGTAAGGTGTCATCATCTTTTAAACCACAAAGCAAAAACCTCTGAATACCATATACTTTCTATGATAGGAGGCAAGCGTAGGCGGGGCCGTGGCAGGAAACGAGGACGTGAGTCTACCTTCTGTGATATATGCATGCACAGACTTTAGTATATTTGGCTGCATGTCAGAGCTTGAAAGAAGAACATGTGTCTGTTTCTTGAAACTGCTAAGACAGGAAACTATTGGTAAAATCTCCTAGTCTCAATACGAAACATTCTATAGAACTAAAAGTGACCTTACATTCCAAAATAGAAACAAATGTCGTGAGGTGTAATTATTTTTGAAAGAACTAGGGAAAAACATCTGATTACCATATACTTTCTATGATAGGAGGCAAACGTAGGCGAGGCCGTGGCAGGAAACGAGGACGTGAGTCTACCTTCTGTGATATATGCATGCACGGACTTTAGTATATTTGGCTGCATGTCAGAGCTTGAAAGAAGAATATGTATCTATTTCTTGAAACTGCTGAGACAGTAAAATATTGGCAAAGTGTACCAGTCTCAAAATGAGACATTCTATAGAACTAAAAGTGACCTTACATTCCAAAGTAGAAACAAATGTCGTAAGGTATCATCATCTTTTAAACCACAAAGGAAAAACCTCTGAATACCATATACTTTCTATGATAGGAGGCAAACGTAGGCGAGGCCGTGGCAGGAAACGAGGACGTGAGTCTACCTTATGTGATATATGCATGCACAGACTTTAGTATACTTGGCTGCATGTCAGAGCTTGAAAGAAGAACATGTGTCTGTTTCTTGAAACTGCTAAGACAGGAAACTATTGGTAAAATCTCCTAGTCTCAATACGAAACATTCTATAGAACTAAAAGTGACCTTACATTCCAAAATAGAAACAAATGTCGTGAGGTGTAATTATTTTTGAAAGAACTAGGGAAAAGCATCTGATTACCATATACTTTCTATGATAGGAGGCAAACGTAGGCGAGGCCGTGGCAGGAAACGAGGACGTGAGTCTACCTTCTGTGATATATGCATGCACGGACTTTAGTATATTTGGCTGCATGTCAGAGCTTGAAAGAAGAATATGTATCTATTTCTTGAAACTGCTGAGACAGTAAAATATTGGAAAAGTGTACCAGTCTCAAAATGAGACATTCTATAGAACTAAAAGTGACCTTACATTCCAAAGTAGAAACAAATGTCGTAAGGTATCATCATCTTTTAAACCACAAAGGAAAAACCTCTGAATACCATATACTTTCTATGATAGGAGGCAAACGTAGGCGAGGCCGTGGCAGGAAACGAGGACGTGAGTCTACCTTATGTGATATATGCATGCACAGACTTTAGTATACTTGGCTGCATGTCAGAGCTTGAAAGAAGAATATGTATCTATTTCTTGAAACTGCTAGGACAGGAAACTATTGGTAAAATCTGCTAGTCTCAATACGAAACATTCTATAGAACTAAAAGTGACCTTACATACTAAAATAGAAACAAATGTCGTGAGGTGTAATTATTTTTGAAAGACCTAGGGAAAAACATCTGATTACCATATACTTTCTATGATAGGAGGCAAACGTAGGCGAGGCCGTGGCAGGAAACGAGGACGTGAGTCTACCTTATGTGATATATGCATGCACGGACTTTAGTATATTTGGCTGCATGTCATAGGTTGAAAGAAGAACATGTATCTATTTCTTGAAACTGCTAAGACAGGAAACTATTGGTAAAGTCTGCTAGTCTCAAGACGAAACATTCTATAGAACTAAAAGTGATCTCTACATTCCAAAATAGAAACAAATGTCGTCAAGTGTCATCATCTTTTAAACCACAAAGGAAAAACCTCTGAATACCATATACTTTCTATGATAGGAGGCAAACGTAGGCGAGGCCGTGGCAGGAAACGAGGACGTGAGTCTACCTTATGTGATATATGCATGCAAAGACTTTAGTATACCTGGCTGCATGTCAGAGCTTGAAAGAAGAACATGTAGCTATTTCTTGAAACTGCTAAGACAGGAAACTATTGGTAAAATCTGCTAGTCTCAATACGAAACATTCTATAGAACTAGAAGTGACCTTACATACTAAAATAGAAACAAATGTCGTGAGGTGTAATTATTTTTGAAAGAACTAGGGAAAAACATCTGATTACCATATACTTTCTATGATAGGAGGCAAACGTAGGCGAGGCCGTGGCAGGAAACGAGGACGTGAGTCTACCTTCTGTGATATATGCATGCAAAGACTTTAGTATACTTGGCTGCATGTCAGAGCTTGAAAGAAGAACATATGTCTATTTCTTGAAACTGCTAAGACAGGAAAATATTGGCAAAGAGTGCCAGTCTCAAAACGAGACATTCTATAGAACTAAAAGTGACCCTACATTCATAAACTAGAAACAAATGTCGTAAGGTGTCATCATCTTTTAAACCACAAAGCAAAAACCTCTGAATACCATATACTTTCTATGATAGGAGGCAAGCGTAGGCGGGGCCGTGGCAGGAAACGAGGACGTGAGTCTACCTTCTGTGATATATGCATGCACAGACTTTAGTATATTTGGCTGCATGTCATAGGTTTAAAGAAGAACATGTGTCTGTTTCTTGAAACTGCTAAGACAGGAAACTATTGGTAAAATCTGCTAGTCTCAATACGAAACATTCTATAGAACTAAAAGTGACCTTACATTCCAAAATAGAAACAAATGTCGTGAGGTGTAATTATTTTTGAAAGAACTAGGGAAAAACCTCTGATTACCATATACTTTCTATGATAGGAGGCAAACGTAGGCGAGGCCGTGGCAGGAAACGAGGACGTGAGTCTACCTTATGTGATATATGCATGCACGGACTTTAGTATATTTGGCTGCATGTCAGAGCTTGAAAGAAGAATATGTATCTATTTCTTGAAACTGCTGAGACAGTAAAATATTGGCAAAGTGTACCAGTCTCAAAATGAGACATTCTATAGAACTAAATGTGACCTTACATTCCAAAGTAGAAACAAATGTCGTAAGGTATCATCATCTTTTAAACCACAAAGGAAAAACCTCTGAATACCATATACTTTCTATGATAGGAGGCAAACGTAGGCGAGGCCGTGGCAGGAAACGAGGACGTGAGTCTACCTTATGTGATATATGCATGCACAGACTTTAGTATACTTGGCTGCATGTCAGAGCTTGAAAGAAGAATATGTATCTATTTCTTGAAACTGCTAGGACAGGAAACTATTGCTAAAATCTGCTAGTCTCAATACGAAACATTCTATAGAACTAAAAGTGACCTTACATACTAAAATAGAAACAAATGTCGTGAGGTGTAATTATTTTTGAAAGACCTAGGGAAAAACATCTGATTACCATATACTTTCTATGATAGGAGGCAAACGTAGGCGAGGCCGTGGCAGGAAACGAGGACGTGAGTCTACCTTATGTGATATATGCATGCACGGACTTTAGTATATTTGGCTGCATGTCATAGGTTGAAAGAAGAACATGTATCTATTTCTTGAAACTGCTAAGACAGGAAACTATTGGTAAAGTCTGCTAGTCTCAAGACGAAACATTCTATAGAACTAAAAGTGATCTCTACATTCCAAAATAGAAACAAATGTCGTAAGGTGTCATCATCTTTTAAACCACAAAGGAAAAACCTCTGAATACCATATACTTTCTATGATAGGAGGCAAACGTAGGCGAGGCCGTGGCAGGAAACGAGGACGTGAGTCTACCTTATGTGATATATGCATGCAAAGACTTTAGTATATTTGGCTGCATGTCATAGGTTAAAAGAAGAACATGTATCTATTTCTTGAAACTGCTAAGACAGGAAACTATTGGTAAAATCTGCTAGTCTCAATACGAAACATTCTATAGAACTAGAAGTGACCTTACATACTAAAATAGAAACAAATGTCGTGAGGTGTAATTATTTTTGAAAGAACTAGGGAAAAACATCTGATTACCATATACTTTCTATGATAGGAGGCAAACGTAGGCGAGGCCGTGGCAGGAAACGAGGACGTGAGTCTACCTTATGTGATATATGCATGCAAAGACTTTAGTATACTTCGCTGCATGTCAGAGCTTGAAAGAAGAACATATGTCTATTTCTTGAAACTGCTAAGACAGGAAAATATTGGCAAAGAGTGCCCGTTTCAAAACGAGACATTCTATAGAACTAAAAGTGACCCTACATTCATAAACTAGAAACAAATGTCGCAAGGTGTCATCATCTTTTAAACCACAAAGCAAAAACCTCTGAATACCATATACTTTCTATGATAGGAGGCAAGCGTAGGCGGGGCCGTGGCAGGAAACGAGGACGTGAGTCTACCTTCTGTGATATATGCATGCACAGACTTTAGTATATTTGGCTGCATGTCATAGGTTGAAAGAAGAACATGTGTCTGTTTCTTGAAACTGCTAAGACAGGAAACTATTGGTAAAATCTGCTAGTCTCAATACGAAACATTCTATAGAACTAAAAGTGACCCTACATTCCAAAATAGAAACAAATGTCGTGAGGTGTAATTATTTTTGAAAGAACTAGGGAAAAACCTCTGATTACCATATACTTTCTATGATAGGAGGCAAACGTAGGCGAGGCCGTGGCAGGAAACGAGGACGTGAGTCTACCTTCTGTGATATATGCATGCACGGACTTTAGTATATTTGGCTGCATGTCAGAGCTTGAAAGAAGAATATGTATCTATTTCTTGAAACTGCTGAGACAGTAAAATATTGGCAAAGTGTACCAGTCTCAAAATGAGACATTCTATAGAACTAAAAGTGACCTTACATTCCAAAGTAGAAACAAATGTCGTAAGGTATCATCATCTTTTAAACCACAAAGGAAAAACCTCTGAATACCATATACTTTCTATGATAGGAGGCAAACGTAGGCGAGGCCGTGGCAGGAAACGAGGACGTGAGTCTACCTTATGTGATATATGCATGCACAGACTTTAGTATACTTGGCTGCATGTCAGAGCTTGAAAGAAGAATATGTATCTATTTCTTGAAACTGCTAGGACAGGAAACTATTGGTAAAATCTGCTAGTCTCAATACGAAACATTCTATAGAACTAAAAGTGACCTTACATACTAAAATAGAAACAAATGTCGTGAGGTGTAATTATTTTTGAAAGACCTAGGGAAAAACATCTGATTACCATATACTTTCTATGATAGGAGGCAAACGTAGGCGAGGCCGTGGCAGGAAACGAGGACGTGAGTCTACCTTATGTGATATATGCATGCACGGACTTTAGTATATTTGGCTGCATGTCATAGGTTGAAAGAAGAACATGTATCTATTTCTTGAAACTGCTAAGACAGGAAACTATTGGTAAAGTCTGCTAGTCTCAAGACGAAACATTCTATAGAACTAAAAGTGATCTCTACATTCCAAAATAGAAACAAATGTCGTAAGGTGTCATCATCTTTTAAACCACAAAGGAAAAACCTCTGAATACCATATACTTTCTATGATAGGAGGCAAACGTAGGCGAGGCCGTGGCAGGAAACGAGGACGTGAGTCTACCTTATGTGATATATGCATGCAAAGACTTTAGTATACCTGGCTGCATGTCAGAGCTTGAAAGAAGAACATGTAGCTATTTCTTGAAACTGCTAAGACAGGAAACTATTGGTAAAATCTGCTAGTCTCAATACGAAACATTCTATAGAACTAGAAGTGACCTTACATACTAAAATAGAAACAAATGTCGTGAGGTGTAATTATTTTTGAAAGAACTAGGGAAAAACATCTGATTACCATATACTTTCTATGATAGGAGGCAAACGTAGGCGAGGCCGTGGCAGGAAACGAGGACGTGAGTCTACCTTCTGTGATATATGCATGCAAAGACTTTAGTATACTTGGCTGCATGTCAGAGCTTGAAAGAAGAACATATGTCTATTTCTTGAAACTGCTAAGACAGGAAAATATTGGCAAAGAGTGCCAGTTTCAAAACGAGACATTCTATAGAACTAAAAGTGACCCTACATTCATAAACTAGAAACAAATGTCGTAAGGTGTCATCATCTTTTAAACCACAAAGCAAAAACCTCTGAATACCATATACTTTCTATGATAGGAGGCAAGCGTAGGCGGGGCCGTGGCAGGAAACGAGGACGTGAGTCTACCTTCTGTGATATATGCATGCACAGACTTTAGTATATTTGGCTGCATGTCATAGGTTGAAAGAAGAACATGTGTCTGTTTCTTGAAACTGCTAAGACAGGAAACTATTGGTAAAATCTGCTAGTCTCAATACGAAACATTCTATAGAACTAAAAGTGACCTTACATTCCAAAATAGAAACAAATGTCGTGAGGTGTAATTATTTTTGAAAGAACTAGGGAAAAAGCTCTGATTACCATATACTTTCTATGATAGGAGGCAAACGTAGGCGAGGCCGTGGCAGGAAACGAGGACGTGAGTCTACCTTCTGTGATATATGCATGCACAGACTTTAGTATATTTGGCTGCATGTCATAGGTTGAAAGAAGAACATGTGTCTGTTTCTTGAAACTGCTAAGACAGGAAACTATTGGTAAAATCTGCTAGTCTCAATACGAAACATTCTATAGAACTAAAAGTGACCTTACATTCCAAAATAGAAACAAATGTCGTGAGGTGTAATTATTTTTGAAAGAACTAGGGAAAAAGCTCTGATTACCATATACTTTCTATGATAGGAGGCAAACGTAGGCGAGGCCGTGGCAGGAAACGAGGACGTGAGTCTACCTTATGTGATATATGCATGCAAAGACTTTAGTATACTTGGCTGCATGTCAGAGCTTGAAAGAAGAACATATGTCTATTTCTTGAAACTGCTAAGACAGGAAAATATTGGCAAAGAGTGCCAGTTTCAAAACGAGACATTCTATAGAACTAAAAGTGACCCTACATTCATAAACTAGAGCCAAATGTCGTAAGGTGTCATCATCTTTTAAACCACAAAGCAAAACCCTCTGAATACCATATACTTTCTATGATAGGAGGCAAGCGTAGGCGAGGCCGTGGCAGGAAACGAGGACGTGAGTCTACCTTATGTAATATATGCATGAACAGGCTTTAGTATATTTGGCTGCATGTCAGAGCTTGAAAGAAGAATATGTATCTATTTCTTGAAACTGCTAAGACAGGAAAATATTGGCAAAGAGTGCCAGTTTCAAAACGAGACATTCTATAGAACTAAAAGTGACCCTACATTCCAAAATAGAAACATATGTCGTAAGGTGTCATCATTTTTGAAAGAACTAAGGAAAAACCTCTAAATACCATATACTTTCTATGATAGGAGGCAAACGTAGGCGAGGCCGTGGCAGGAAACGAGGACGTGAGTCTACCTTATATAATATATGCATGAACAAACTTAAGTGTTTGCGGCTTTATGTCTGAGCTTGAAAGAAGAATATGTGTCTATTTCTTGAAACTGCTAAGACAGGAAAATATTGGCAAAGGGTGTCAGTCTCAAAACGAGACATTCTATAGAACTAAAAGTGACCCTACATTCCAAAATAGAAACAAATGTCGTGAGGTGTAATTATTTTTAAAAGAACTAAGGAAAATCCTCTGATTACCATATACTTTCTATGATAGGAGGCAAACGTAGGCGAGGCCGTGGCAGGAAACGAGGACGTGAGTCTACCTTATGTGATATATGCATGCACGGACTTTAGTATATTTGGCTGCATGTCAGAGCTTGAAAGAAGAATATGTATCTATTTCTTGAAACTGCTGAGACACTAAAATATTGGCAAAGTGTACCAGTCTCAAAACGAGACATTCTATAGAACTAAAAGTGACCTTACATTCCAAAATAGAAACAAATGTCGTAAGGTATCATCATCTTTTAAACCACAAAGGAAAAACCTCTGAATACCATATACTTTCTATGATAGGAGGCAAACGTAGGCGAGGCCGTGGCAGGAAACGAGGACGTGAGTCTACCTTATGTGATATATGCATGAACAAACTTAAGTGTTTGCGGCTTTATGTCTGAGCTTGAAAGAAGAATATGTGTCTATTTCTTGAAACTGCTAAGACAGGAAAATATTGGCAAAGGGTGTCAGTCTCAAAACGAGACATTCTATAGAACTAAAAGTGACCCTACATTCCATAATAGAAACAAATGTCGTGAGGTGTAATTATTTTTAAAAGAACTAAGGAAAATCCTCTGATTACCATATACTTTCTATGATAGGAGGCAAACGTAGGCGAGGCCGTGGCAGGAAACGAGGACGTGAGTCTACCTTCTGTGATATATGCATGCACGGACTTTAGTATATTTGGCTGCATGTCAGAGGTTGAAAGAAGAACATGTGTCTATTTCTTGAAACTGCTAAGACATGAAAATATTGGCATAGAGTGCCAGTTTCAAAACGAGACATTCTATAGAACTAAAAGTGACCCTACATTCCAAAATAGAAACATATGTCGTAAGGTGTCATCATCTTTGAAACCACAAAGGAAAAACCTCTGAATACCATATACTTTCTATGATAGGAGGCAAACGTAGGCGAGGCCGTGGCAGGAAACGAGGACGTGAGTCTACCTTATGTAATATATGCATGAAGAGGCTTTAGTATATTTGGCTGCATGTCTGAGCTTGAAAGAAGAATATGTATCTATTTCTTGAAACTGCTAAGACAGGAAAATATTGGCAAAGAGTGCCAGTTTCAAAACGAGACATTCTATAGAACTAAAAGTGACCCTACATTCCAAAATAGAAACATATGTCGTAAGGTGTCATCATTTTTGAAAGAACTAAGGAAAAACCTCTAAATACCATATACTTTCTATGATAGGAGGCAAACGTAGGCGAGGCCGTGGCAGGAAACGAGGACGTGAGTCTATCTTATATAATATATGCATGAACAAACTTAAGCGTTTGCGGCTTTATGTCTGAGCTTCAAAGAAGAATGTGTATCTATTTCTTGAAACTGCTAAGACAGGAAAATATTGGCAAAGGGTGTCAGTCTCAAAACGAGACATTCTATAGAACTAAAAGTGACCCTACATTCCAAAATAGAAACAAATGTCGTGAGGTGTAATTATTTTTAAAAGAACTAAGGAAAATCCTCTGATTACCATATACTTTCTATGATAGGAGGCAAACGTAGGCGAGGCCGTGGCAGGAAACGAGGACGTGAGTCTACCTTCTGTGATATATGCATGCAAAGACTTTAGTTTACTTAGCTTCATGTCTGAGCTTGAAAGAAGAATATGTATCTATTTCTTGAAACTGCTAAGACAGGAAAATATTGGCAAAGAGTGCCAGTTTCAAAACGAGACATTCTATAGAACTAAAAGTGACCCTACATTCATAAACTCGAAACAAATGTCGTAAGGTGTCATCATCTTTTAAACCACAAAGGAAAAACCTCTGAATACCATATACTTTCTATGATAGGAGGCAAACGTAGGCGAGGCCGTGGCAGGAAACGAGGACGTGAGTCTACCTTCTGTGATATATGCATGCAAAGACTTTAGTTTACTTAGCTTCATGTCTGAGCTTGAATGAAGAATATGTGTCTATTTCTTGAAACTGCTAAGACAGGAAAATATTGGCAAAGTGTGCCAGTCTCAAAACGAGACATTCTATAGAACTAAAAGTGACCCTACATTCATAAAATAGAAACAAATGTCGTAAGGTGTCATCATCTTTTGAACCACAAAGGAAAGACCTCTGAATACCATATACTTTCTGTGATAGGAGGCAAACGTAGGCGAGGCCGTGGCAGGAAACGAGGACGTGAGTCTACCTTATGTGATACATGCATGCAAAGACTTTAGTTTACTTAGCTTCATGTCTGAGCTTGAATGAAGAATATGTGTCTATTTCTTGAAACTGTTTAGACAGGAAAATATTGGCAAAGAGTGCCAGTTTCAAAACGAAACATTCTATAGAACTAAAAGTGACCCTACATTCATAAAATAGAAACAAATGTCGTAAGGTGTCATCATCTTTTAAACCACAAAGGAAAGACCTCTAAATACCATATACTTTCTATGATAGGAGGCAAACGTAGGCGAGGCCGTGGCAGGAAACGAGGACGTGAGTCTACCTTATGTGATATATGCATGCAAAGACTTTAGTTTACTTAGCTTCATGTCGGAGCTTGAATGAAGAATATGTATCTATTTCTTGAAACTGCTAAGACAGGAAACTATTGGTAAAATCTGCTAGTCTCAATACGAAACATTCTATAGAACTAAAAGTGACCCTACGTTCAGAAAATAGAAACAAATGTCGTGAAGTGTAATCATATTTGAAAACACCACTGAAAACCTCTGATTATCTTATACTTTCTATGATAGGAGGCAAACGTAGGCGAGGCCGTGGCAGGAAACGAGGACGTGAGTCTACCTTATGTGATATATGCATGGAAAGACTTTATTTTACTTAGCTGCATGTCTGAGCTTGAATGAAGAATATATATCTATTTTTTAAAGTGCTAATACAGGAAACTATTGGTAACGTCTGCTAGTCTCAAGATGAAACATGCAATAGAACTAAAAGTGACCCTACATTCCAGAATAGAAACAAATGTCGTGATGGGTAATCATATTTGAAAACACTAAGGAAAACCATTAGTGTGATATATGCATGCAAAGACTTTTGTATACTTGACTGCCTGTCTGAGCTTGAAAGAAGAATATCCATCTATTTCCTGAAACTGCTAAAACAGGAAACTATTGGCAAAGTCTGCCAGGCTGAAAGAGAAAGATTTTATAGAACTAAAACTGACCCTACATTCCCAAACATAAACAAATGTCGTGAGATGTAATCATTTTTGAAAACTTGAAAACACTAAGGATAATTCTCTGTGTATCATATACTTTCTATACTATGAGGCAAACGGTTTTTCAGTTTCTTAGTCTTTTGTATGTAAGAATTTGATGCATCTATTTCCTGACAGTACACTAAAATGTCTGTATCGGGTCTAGTCAGACTTCTATAGACCTACAATTGATGCACTTTAAAATTCTTCTAAACTGCTGTAAGGTGGAGTCATGTTAGGGAAAGAATGAAAGCCTTTGTCTACCATATAGTGCTATAATAAAAGGCAAGCGTACGTGAGGTCGTGGAGGGAAACGATGTCTAACCTATGTGGGATATGTAGGGACTTTAGTGTACTTGACTGCGTTTCTGATCTTTGAAGGAGTTGTATTTATCTCATGAAACAGCTAAAATGGAACAATATTTGAAATGTCAGTAATTTCTAAAATCAAACTTTCTTCAGACCCAAAATTTAATTTCTAAAGTCAAACTTTCTTCAGACCTAAAATGTACTCTCCTCCCAAAGCGCCCAAAATAGTGATTAGCATATGCTTTCTATAATAGGGGGCAATCATTGTCGAGGTCGTGGCATGAAACGAGGACGTGAGTCGAAGATATGTCCTATATGCGACGAATGTCGTGTTCTTGATTGCATGTCTGCGTTTAAGAGAAGATTTATGTATTTCTTGAAACAGCTGAATAATCTTTGCGTATTTGTCAAACATATTTCGGGCGTGGCCAATGAATGTGTGTAAACGACAAAAGAGAAGAAATGAATGGAAAATTAATCTGAGGTCATCAGTATCAGTATATATAGAGAGAATGAAAATCTTGTGTCAACCATATTTGCGTGTTAATGTGTGTATTTTCTGATAGTGTTTGCGCTAAACAAATTAAAGTTCAATGACAACTAATTTTGAAAGTCCGAAATATCAATACGACAAAGCTGATTGCTCTAGCGGAGCTATCCTGTGATAACATAACTGAGCTTGCATGTTCTGAGACTTTTTCACAGGCAACAACATGTTTCGTTTAAGGTACTTAGTGTGAAGAACATGTGATACATATGGTCTCACCATAGACAAGTGAGTTCGTTCAAAAGTGCCTATGGTGAACCAGCAGAAAATGGGTACCCGGCGAAATAAGTCATGAGACTGTTACCCTTCTTGCGTCTAAAAGACAGCTTTGGTAATCTCGGTTAATAAATGATCAGACTGTGCGCTTTTAGCAGGATATGTAGCATTGAAAAGGCGTTATAGATATTGTCATTGTTATTAAATATAAATGTTAATACGCTACTTTTATTGCTTTCGTTGACACTGTTGATAACAAAACCTCGTGTCTTCGAAAACAGATCGGACGTGGACTAAATCGTGGTTTGGTGAGTGATTCTGAATTGAGCTGCATGCAAGCTGGGAAGGTCGATACTGTAGCATGAGCATGGCGATGATGATCTACGTGTGGATATAACACTTGTGGCCTCGTCAAACTGATCATCCACGGTTTTGTTTGTGGATTTGCTGACAGGTTGTCCAGCAATATAGTTTACCACGATTTTCAAATTCGATATCTTATATAGAGGCTCAGATAACTGATTGTAATGCTCGCGTACATTTGCACAGCAAAAATAATTTAGTTTTCGGTTTTTTTCTGAGACCTACTGGGTAATGTAGGTTTCACACATGCAATTGTAGTGTGTTCACAACCATGTTTACGATCGTCTTTCTCGATCTGACGGAACCATGCATGTTCTTGTGCGGTCCACAAATGTGGTAAAAACGTCAGCAACATGCATCACTTTTCTCCGACGCGCAGTGACATAACTGAAATGCTAACGACTCACTAAAACAACTCAGCTTCCTCGCTAACTCGTCCTCTGAGGAAACAATAAAAAGACAGCACCTGATGAAACAATGATACTCAGTGAGGTAGATAATGGAACAAGAGCGGAACATCTGCAGCACATGCGCGTTTGGTCCTGCATGTTGAAATCAGACTAAAAACTAAACGTGATTATTATACGTGTGTTTTGAAAAGAACCACGATTGCTTTGTTGGTTTCGATTAGGAACCGTTCTTATTTGACTGTATTCTGTTTTCACTACAATGGGCAGAAGTATCATCCCGAGAACAATCAACTGAGCCAATGAAGTGGCGGATATATACGGTCTTCGTGTCTTATCAAATACAAACAAGAGCGTTCCCACTGTAACATATACCAGCATTATCGATTCTTCTATTTCACAAAATAAAATAAATACATAGTTGCAATAAACCTCTGTGGCTGCTACAGGGTGTTCAAAGATGAACTCGTTTCAAACAATGACAAGGACAGACTTTGAAATGACAACTGGTTAATTAATCCTAACAGAGTTTTTCGGGAGAAAAAGAGGAAAGCCAAGAAGAGGTGGAAGAGGACGGGGAAGAGGCAGAAGGCGCAGAAGGAGAGGACGTGGTAGAGGCCGAAGACGCAGAAGGAGGGGACGTGGTAGAGGCAGAAGGCGCAGAAGGAGGGGACGTGGTAGAGGCCGGAGGCGCAGAAGAAGGGGACGTGGTAGAGGCCGAAGACGCAGAAGGAGGGGACGTGGTAGAGGCAGAAGGCGCAGAAGGAGGGGACGTGGCAGAGGCCGGAGGCGCAGAAGGAGGGGACGTGGTAGAGGCCGAAGGCGCAGAAGGAGGGGACGTGGTAGAGGCAGAAGACGCAGAAGAAGAGGACGTGGTAGAGGCCGAAGGCGCAGAAGGAGGGGACGTGGTAGAGGCAGAAGGCGCAGAAGGAGAGGACGTGGTAGAGGCCGAAGGCGCAGAAGGAGAGGACGTGGTAGAGGCAGAAGGCGCAGAAGGAGGGGACGTGGTAGAGGCAGAAGGCGCAGAAGAAGGGGACGTGGTAGAGGCCGAAGGCGAAAAAGGAGGAGACGTGGTAAAGGCAGAAGGCGCAGAAGGAGAGGACGTGGTAGAGGCAGAAGGCGAAGGAGAGGACGTGGTAGAGGCCGAAGGCGAAGAAGGAGAGGACGTGGTAGAGGCAGAAGGCGAAGAAGGAGGGGACGTGGTAGAGGCCGAAGGCGCAGAAGGAGAGGACGTGGTAGAGGCAGAAGGCGCAGAAGGAGGGGACGTGGTAGGGGCAGAAGGCGAAGAAGAAGAGGACGTGGTAGAGGCAGAAGGCGAAGGAGACGACGTGGTAGAGGCAGAAGGCGAAGAAGGAGAGGACGTGGTAGGGGCAGAAGGCGAAGAAGGAGGGGACGTGGTAGAGGCAGAAGGCGAAGAAGGAGGGGACGTGGTAGAGGCAGAAGGCGCAGAAGGAGAGGACGTGGTAGAGGCCGAAGGCGCAGAAGGAGAGGACGTGGTAGAGGCAGAAGGCGCAGAAGGAGGGGACGTGGTAGAGGCCGAAGGCGCAGAAGGAGAGGACGTGGTAGAGGCAGAAGGCGCAGAAGGAGGGGACGTGGTAGAGGCAGAAGGCGCAGAAGGAGGGGACGTGGTAGAGGCAGAAGGCGCAGAAGGAGGGGACGTGGTAGAGGCAGAAGGCGCAGAAGGAGGGGACGTGGTAGAGGCCGAAGGCGCAGAAGAAGAGGACGTGGTAGAGGAAGAAGGCGCAGAAGGAGGGGACGTGGTAGAGGCAGAAGGCGCAGAAGGAGGGGACGTGGTAGAGGCAGAAGGCGCAGAAGGAGAGGACGTGGTAGAGGCAGAAGGCGCAGAAGAAGAGGACGTGGTAGAGGCCGAAGGCGAAGAAGGAGGGGACGTGGTAGAGGCCGAAGGCGAAGAAGGAGGGGACGTGGTAGAGGCAGAAGACGCAGAAGGAGGGGACGTGGTAGGGGTAGAAGGCGCAGAAGGAGGGGACGAGGTAGAGGCCGAAGGCGCAGAAGGAGGGGACGTGGTAGAGGCAGAAGGCGAAGAAGGAGAGGACGGGGTAGGGGCAGAAGGCGAAGAAGAAGAGGACGTGGTAGAGGCCGAAGGCGCAGAAGGAGAGGACGTGGTAGAGGCAGAAGGCGCAGAAGGAGGGGACGTGGTAGAGGCCGGAGGCGCAGAAGAAGGGGACGTGGAAGAGGCCGTAGACGCAGAAGGAGGGGACGTGGTAGAGGCCGAAGGAGCAGAAGGAGGGGACGTGGTAGAGGCCGAAGGCGCAGAAGGAGAGGACGTGGTAGAGGCAGAAGACGCAGAAGGAGAGGACGTGGTAGAGGCCGAAGGCGCAGAAGGAGAGGACGTGGTAGAGGCAGAAGGCGCAGAAGGAGGGGACGTGGTAGAGGCCGAAGGCGCAGAAGGAGGGGACGTGGTAGAGGCAGAAGGCGCAGAAGGAGGGGACGCGGTAGAGGCCGAAGGCGCAGAAGGAGAGGACGTGGTAGAGGCAGAAGGCGCAGAAGGAGGGGACGTGGCAGAGGCCGAAGGCGCAGAAGGAGAGGACGTGGTAGAGGCAGAAGGCGCAGAAGGAGGGGACGTGGTAGAGGCCGAAGGCGCAGAAGTAGAGGACGTGGTAGAGGCAGAAGGCGCAGAAGGAGAGGACGTGGTAGAGGCCGAAGACGCAGAAGGAGAGGACGTGGTAGAGGCAGAAGGCGCAGAAGGAGGGGACGTGGCAGAGGCCGAAGGCGCAGAAGGAGAGGACGTGGTAGAGGCCGGAGGCGCAGAAGAAGGGGACGTGGAAGAGGCCGTAGACGCAGAAGGAGGGGACGTGGTAGAGGCAGAAGGCGCAGAAGGAGGGGACGTGGTAGAGGCAGAAGGCGCAGAAGGAGAGGACGTGGTAGAGGCAGAAGGCGAAGAAGGAGGGGACGTGGTAGAGGCAGAAGGCGCAGAAGGAGGGGACGTGGTAGAGGCAGAAGGCGCAGAAGGAGGGGACGTGGTAGAGGCCGAAGGCGCAGAAGGAGAGGACGTGGTAGAGGCAGAAGGCGCAGAAGGAGAGGACGTGGTAGAGGCCGAAGGCGAAGAAGGAGGGGACGTGGTAGAGGCCGAAGACGCAGAAGGAGAGGACGTGGTAGAGGCAGAAGGCGCAGAAGGAGGGGACGTGGTAGAGGCAGAAGGCGCAGAAGGAGGGGACGTGGTAGAGGCCGAAGGCGAAGAAGGAGGGGACGTGGTAGAGGCAGAAGGCGCAGAAGGAGAGGACGTGGTAGAGGCAGAAGACGCAGAAGGAGGGGACGTGGTAGAGGCCGAAGACGCAGAAGGAGAGGACGTGGTAGAGGCAGAAGGCGCAGAAGGAGGGGACGTGGTAGAGGCAGAAGGCGCAGAAGGAGGGGACGTGGTAGAGGCAGAAGGCGCAGAAGGAGGGGACGTGGTAGAGGCCGAAGGCGCAGAAGGAGAGGACGTGGTAGAGGCAGAAGACGCAGAAGGAGGGGACGTGGTAGAGGCCGAAGACGCAGAAGGAGAGGACGTGGTAGAGGCCGAAGGCGCAGAAGGAGGGGACGTGGTAGAGGCCGAAGGCGCAGAAGGAGGGGACGTGGTAGAGGCAGAAGGCGCAGAAGGAGGGGCCGTGGTAGAGGCAGAAGGCGCAGAAGGAGGGGACGTGGTAGGGGTAGAAGGCGCAGAAGGAGGGGACGTGGTAGAGGCAGAAGGCGAAGAAGGAGAGGACGGGGTAGGGGCAGAAGGCGAAGAAGGAGAGGACGTGGTAGAGGCCGAAGGCGCAGAAGGAGAGGACGTGGTAGAGGCCGAAGGCGCAGAAGGAGAGGACGTGGTAGAGGCAGAAGGCGCAGAAGGAGGGGACGTGGAAGAGGCCGTAGACGCAGAAGGAGGGGACGCGGTAGAGGCCGAAGGCGCAGAAGGAGGGGACGTGGTAGAGGCCGAAGGCGCAGAAGGAGAGGACGTGGTAGAGGCAGAAGACGCAGAAGGAGAGGACGTGGTAGAGGCAGAAGACGCAGAAGGAGAGGACGTGGTAGAGGCAGAAGGCGCAGAAGGAGGGGACGTGGTAGAGGCCGAAGGCGCAGAAGGAGGGGACGTGGTAGAGGCAGAAGGCGCAGAAGGAGGGGACGTGGTAGAGGCAGAAGGCGCAGAAGGAGGGGACGCGGTAGAGGCCGAAGGCGCAGAAGGAGAGGACGTGGTAGAGGTAGAAGGCGCAGAAGGAGGGGACGTGGCAGAGGCCGAAGGCGCAGAAGGAGGGGACGTGGTAGAGGCAGAAGGCGACGAAGGAGAGGACGTGGTAGAGGCCGAAGGCGCAGAAGGAGAGGACGTGGTAGAGGCAGAAGGCGCAGAAGGAGGGGTCGTGGTAGAGGCCGAAGGCGCAGAAGGAGAGGACGTGGTAGAGGCAGAAGACGCAGAAGGAGAGGACGTGGTAGAGGCAGAAGGCGCAGAAGGAGGGGACGTGGTAGAGGCAGAAGGCGCAGAAGGAGAGGACGTGGTAGAGGCAGAAGGCGCAGAAGAAGGGGACGTGGAAGAGGCCGTAGACGCAGAAGGAGGGGACGCGGTAGAGGCAGAAGGCGCAGAAGGAGGGGACGTGGTAGAGGCCGAAGGCGCAGAAGGAGAGGACGTGGTAGAGGCAGAAGGCGCAGAAGGAGGGGACGTGGCAGAGGCCGAAGACGCAGAAGGAGAGGACGTGGTAGAGGCAGAAGGCGCAGAAGGAGAGGACGTGGTAGAGGCCGAAGGCGAAGAAGGAGGGGACGTGGTAGAGGCAGAAGGCGCAGAAGGAGAGGACGTGGTAGAGGCCGAAGGCGCAGAAGGAGGGGACGTGGTAGAGGCCGAAGGCGCAGAAGAAGGGGACGTGGAAGAGGCCGTAGACGCAGACGGAGAGGACGCGGTAGAGGACGAAGGCGAAGAAGGAGGGGACGCGGTAGAGGACGAAGGCGCAGAAGGAGGGGACGTGGTAGAGGCAGAAGGCGCAGAAGGAGAGGACGTGGTAGACGCCGGAGAAGGAGGGGACGTGGTAGAGGCCGAAGACGCAGAAGGAGAGGACGTGGTAGAGGCCGAAGGCGCAGAAGGAGAGGACGTGGTAGAGGCAGAAGGCGAAGAAGGAGGGGACGTGGTAGAGGCAGAAGGCGCAGAAGGAGGGGACGTGGTAGAGGCAGAAGACGCAGAAGGAGAGGACGTGGTAGAGGCAGAAGGCGCAGAAGGAGGGGACGTGGTAGAGGCAGAAGGCGCAGAAGGAGAGGACGTGGTAGAGGCAGAAGGCGCAGAAGAAGGGGACGTGGAAGAGGCCGTAGACGCAGAAGGAGGGGACGCGGTAGAGGCAGAAGGCGCAGAAGGAGGGGACGTGGTAGAGGCCGAAGGCGCAGAAGGAGAGGACGTGGTAGAGGCAGAAGGCGCAGAAGGAGGGGACGTGGCAGAGGCCGAAGACGCAGAAGGAGAGGACGTGGTAGAGGCAGAAGGCGCAGAAGGAGAGGACGTGGTAGAGGCCGAAGGCGAAGAAGGAGGGGACGTGGTAGAGGCAGAAGGCGCAGAAGGAGAGGACGTGGTAGAGGCCGAAGGCGCAGAAGGAGGGGACGTGGTAGAGGCCGAAGGCGCAGAAGAAGGGGACGTGGAAGAGGCCGTAGACGCAGACGGAGAGGACGCGGTAGAGGACGAAGGCGAAGAAGGAGGGGACGCGGTAGAGGACGAAGGCGCAGAAGGAGGGGACGTGGTAGAGGCAGAAGGCGCAGAAGGAGAGGACGTGGTAGACGCCGGAGAAGGAGGGGACGTGGTAGAGGCCGAAGACGCAGAAGGAGAGGACGTGGTAGAGGCCGAAGGCGCAGAAGGAGAGGACGTGGTAGAGGCAGAAGGCGAAGAAGGAGGGGACGTGGTAGAGGCAGAAGGCGCAGAAGGAGGGGACGTGGTAGAGGCAGAAGGCGCAGAAGGAGAGGACGTGGTAGAGGCCGAAGGCGAAGAAGGAGGGGACGTGGTAGAGGCAGAAGGCGCAGAAGGAGAGGACGTGGTAGAGGCCGAAGGCGCAGAAGGAGGGGACGTGGTAGAGGCCGAAGGCGCAGAAGAAGGGGACGTGGAAGAGGCCGTAGACGCAGACGGAGAGGACGCGGTAGAGGACGAAGGCGAAGAAGGAGGGGACGCGGTAGAGGACGAAGGCGCAGAAGGAGGGGACGTGGTAGAGGCCGAAGGCGCAGAAGGAGAGGACGTGGTAGACGCCGGAGAAGGAGGGGACGTGGTAGAGGCCGAAGACGCAGAAGGAGAGGACGTGGTAGAGGCCGAAGGCGCAGAAGGAGAGGACGTGGTAGAGGCAGAAGGCGAAGAAGGAGGGGACGTGGTAGAGGGAGAAGGCGCAGAAGGAGGGGGCGTGGTAGAGGCAGAAGACGCAGAAGAAGGGGACGTGGTAGAGGCAGAAGGCGCAGAAGGAGGGGACGTGGTAGAGGCAGAAGGCGCAGAAGGAGAGGACGTGGTAGAGGCAGAAGGCGCAGAAGGAGAGGACGTGGTAGGGGCCGAAGGCGCAGAAGGAGAGGACGTGGTAGGGGCAGAAGGCGCAGAAGAAGGGGACGCGGTAGAGGCAGAAGACGCAGAAGGAGGGGACGTGGTAGAGGCCGAAGACGCAGAAGGAGGGGACGCGGTAGAGGCAGAAGACGCAGACGGAGGGGACGAGGTAGAGGCAGGAGACGCAGAAGGAGGGGACGTGGTAGAGGCAGAAGGCGCAGAAGGAGGGGACGTGGTAGAGGCAGAAGGCGCAGAAGGAGGGGACGTGGTAGAGGCAGAAGGCGCAGAAGGAGGAGACGTGGTAGAGGCAGAAGGCGCAGAAGGAGGGGACGTGGTAGAGGCAGAAGACGCAGACGGAGGGGACGTGGTAGAGGCAGAAGGCGCAGAAGGAGGGGACGTGGAAGAGGGCGAAGACGCAGAAGGAGAGGACGTGGTAGAGGCCGAAGACGCAGAAGGAGAGGCCGCGGTAGAGGCAGAAGACGCAGAAGGAGAGGCCGCGGGAGAGGTCGAAGACGCAGAAGGAGAGGACGTGGTAGAGGCCGAAGACGCAGAAGGAGAGGACGTGGTAGAGGTCGAAGACGCAGAAGGAGGGGACGTGGTAGAGGCAGAAGACGCAGACGGAGGGGACGTGGTAGAGGCAGAAGGCGCAGAAGGAGGGGACGTGGAAGAGGGCGAAGACGCAGAAGGAGAGGACGTGGTAGAGGCCGAAGACGCAGAAGGAGAGGCCGCGGTAGAGGCAGAAGACGCAGAAGGAGAGGCCGCGGGAGAGGTCGAAGACGCAGAAGGAGAGGACGTGGTAGAGGCCGAAGACGCAGAAGGAGAGGACGTGGTAGAGGCCGAAGACGCAGAAGGAGGGGACGTGGTAGAGGGCGAAGGCGCAGAAGGAGGGGACGTGGTAGAGGCCGAAAGCGCAGAAGAAGGTGGCGTGGAAGAGGCAAACGGTGGAGAGTTAAGAATCGTAAAAGGAAATTGCGGCGCAGGCGTAGGAGGCGGAGATATAGAAAAGGCGGTGAGATAGTCGTCAATCAGTGCTTCATGGAAATGGAGATTGTTTCTTTAATTGTTTGGTGATGTATTCTTTATTCTCGTTCACCTTTGAATATATTGGGTATTTTGGGCTTTTTTCTTTATATCTTCTCTGAGTAGCGATATTTATGTGATCATATTTGGATTTTCTTCAGGTTCTTTTATTGTATTTTTCACACCTCAGATCAGCCTTCTTCAAAGCCACAAAAGGATATCTTACCAAATTCTTGTAGATGCTTCGGATGGTCCAGATGAAGTCATGAACTGTCGGAAGTCCTGAGTGTGCCCATAAATCGTTCCCTTCTGATGTTTTTGTCTGCATCATAACACGTTTTACAGGCATTGGTCTGTGCTAAATCCACTTTACCAAGCAGACACTCTTTCAAGAACACAGGAGGCCACTGGTGTCAATGTGTTTGGGGATAATGACAGTTCAAAATCTCTGTTCGAAGTTTTCTATTCAATAATATACAGAAAATTGAGGACTTGATTTGATGTATATTTGCGACTCAACCACAACGAAGAACTGTCACATGAAGTCATAGCCTGTTACGCTTCTCGGTGTTGTGCGTCAATTCCATCCAGTATATCTAGGCTTTTAATATTATGAATCTAAATGTGGATGCTGATAACAACTTCATTTTAACCAAAGTAAGTCAACTGATATTCGACCAGGTAAGTTACAGTAATGCGTTCACATACTACTTTTCTACTGCATGATTTTTTCCTAATTATCCCTTTCCATATGTGGCGATGTTGGACTTCTTGATTTCTAACCTATGTTCCCTTTTCAATAGTGCATGCATCTTATATTGTGAAGTAGTGGCGCATTATAGAATGTCATATTGTCCACCTAAGTTATATCAACTTAACCTTTCTTATGGTTAGAATTTCAAACCGCAACCCTTACAAACTTGAAAGACTGTGCCCAAGGACAAAGGGTCACAGCTTGTGCGACACGCCCAATGACTCCAGATAAATTACATACATAAATTACATTACATTACATTACATTACTCATAAATTACATACGCTAAATACGCATCATCATTTACCTGTATCAATACGTAACCAGTGTGTAACTGCATCACCTCATGTTGGTTTATTGGTTACTAGCATGGTGAACTAGGGTTTTGCGCATGCTTCATGAAGATTGTGAGTGTGCGTGCGTGCGTGCGTGCGTGCGTGCGTGCGTGCGTGCGTGCGTGCGTGATTGTATGTTTAAGGTCAAAGAGGATCGAATTCCCTGACCTGCTTCCAGTGTTGATTTTTCCAACACTCGGCTAGGGAAGAGGAAGATAAGGTTTCAGTGTTACAATACCAACTGTTGATAACTGGGAACTAAATATTTTCTTATGAACAGCTTTATAAATAGTTGTCTTCCTAGATTCTTGTTGTTTTTGTAGATTTTTTATTACTATTTTTAGTGTTTTATCAAACTTTTTCTCGGGTGAAAGGTGAATATTACAAACTGTTGGAAAATCTTTTTTGTCATTTGTAATAGAAATAACAATGGTATATGATAGCCATACATTTACAATATCATCAAAAACAATTTTACAATTGATAAATGTTACGTATAGAGACATAAAAGTATTCTATTCCTTGATTAGATACGTAGTAATATATTCTTTCTCTTCCATTCTTTTCACAGGACGCAGGAATCTACGTAAGTTTTTTCTTTCTCTCTCTCTCTACCATCAAACGTTAATATTAAACACATCATATTATCAGATACATCTTTGTGTAACGACTCAACTAAGCCTTTCATTTCTAAATACTTTCTGCACCATTCCTTGGAACTTAAATAGTGAATGTGAATGTTTTCTCCCCTTATATATCTTCTTAAATTCTTCTTTTGTGTTTTACAGCAAGGAAACTGCGTAAGTATTTTTTTAATATATTAGTATATTAGAAAACTGAGAGAATTAATTTGAGAATTTAAGAAATGCAGTTTGTGTTTCTCCTGAAAATGTTCTAAATCCTTGAAAATGATGGACTGATTCGTAATTTCTTGACTATTTACAAACAGTAACAATGACAAAAAAGCTGACGTTTTAGCATTTCATTTTAAAACTCACCGCAACTGTATGGATTATACATGTAGATACCGTAATAAAGGTTATCACGTGTGTTATATTGTATGAACCATAACAATATATATATACTCTTCTAACAGACATCTGGATTGGAGGTTGCGTCGAGCGCTCTGCTGATCGTACAGAAAGATTCACAAAAGATTCTATCAAAACTAGTCTCGACTTACCTTTGTATGACGGACTCGGCAACTTCAACAGCGGATGTGTACAAGCCATTTACGACACCCGGGACGACACTATTCAGTTCAGAACAGATGTTGATTTCGCTCTGAAATATGCTGTTTGTGCATATGGTAAGTGTGATTGATGGAAAATTAGAGGGTGTGTGTGTGGAGGGTGTGTGTGATTGACCCATTTTGTTCTAGGTAGCTTCTTCTACATATGTACTTACTAGGGGACTCAGCAATTGCTTTATAAAGAAATTTTAAATATATGCTTGAAAATGATGGGATGGGGAAGGGGGTCATTGGTTTTGCTCATGAGTTGGCTTATTTGTACGGCTTCTCAATAAAAATCATCATCACCCCCTCTAGTCAGAAATATCCCTTACGATAGTCCCAGTCTGGAGTCGATATTTCTCACTATAATAAAACAGTTTCACGTTGTTTCAAGAAAATATAAGTTTTTAAATTAAGTCTTTTTCAAAGTGTCTGTAGCTGCCTACAATTCTAGGTTCTAGGTGTGGTGTCCACGTCACGATTGAAACTGTTTAATATCTTTTTGAATGCTGATTTTTGTAAAAAAGGTGCTAACTGTTTGTTGCCGTTGCAGATCCAGACACACGAGTCCCAAAGAAATGCTCAGAAAAGATTCCGCCGATAAGGAACTCTCGAGGAGCTTCTCTTACAATCCGACAAATTGCCGCATTGGCCGTATGTATAAACTTGGTTCAAGCTTGGCCTAACACAACCAGAAATTGGATTAGGGGGTCTTTATTATTTGACTTCAACGAATCTGAACAGTTCTGAACACCTTTGACACGGCTTTGTATAACTGTATACATTTTTTCATAAAAAGCAGGTTCTCATCAGAATGTTAATCGCATTTTCTCAGGTTGGACATTAGCAAGAGTAAAATGTATTCGTAGAAAGGATCAACACATCCAAAGATGCTGATACTATTATCAACAAATATCGTATCAAAGTAAGAACGAATGTGCAAGGTCATTATCAATTTATTAACTATTTTTTCTTTTTTCTTTTACAGAGCTTGTATCCTGATAAGGTATGTTGATACTGCGACGATTAAATAAGAATATCCGAAAATCCGAGTTAGAATTGGTCTTCGGTTACTCATGCTTGTTAGAAGCCACTAACAGGATCGGGTTGTCAGGCCCTCTGCCGCCATATCCCAGTTGTGTCGATCGATGTTAATGCTTTTGAACGCTGGATTGCCTGGTCAAGACTGGATATTTCCAGACCTTCGCCCTAGAGCCGGAATATTGCTGAGTGCAGCGTAAAACTTGAACTCACTTGCTGACACATTCCCATTGTCCGTTGCTTCAGGGTAACCAGTTCTGTAAACAACCAATCGGCATCAAGTGCTACGATGAAAATGGCGATGAGGCCAAATCGGGAGTGACGTGCAACGCAAGAAAAGGTTTCTCTTGTAGAGGCAGAGATTGCAAGGACTACAAGATACAGATTTGTTGTCCAGAGAGTAAGTAAAACAGCTTAACATATGGATAACTGAACAAATGGTAGACGGACTAATACATAATGCATTTCTCTCAATGATAATAATACTAACTGTCAGTCCTCATGGAAGCTTCCATAATATTCCAAAACAAGTACACCAAATAATCACAGTATTACATTAAAACGTCCGGACGGATTAGTGCAAAGGTACAGTAAATTAACTCTCGCGCCCTACCGAACATTATTTCAACCCCCCATAGAGTTATGTACTTTGGAGCACTTTTAACAACTATCCTACGACAAACACCGACACACAGTTTCCGACAGCACGGAGCAATCGTTTACATTCCATAAATGGCAAGTGTTATCTGTGCGCCTTGAAGTTCACTTATCTGTTTCAGGCAAGTCGTAAGAGATTAGTGTTTAATTGCACCAATTCGAAGCTAAAATGAATGCATGCGCCCCTGTATAAATAATATTGACCAAAACTAGTCGGAAGCGTGTTACATTGTGCCTTTAAGATTATCTGAGACCAACTGTTCACTTATCGGTGGCATTAATGATATGAAATGCATAATATATGGAGGATACTAAATGACCTTCCACTTTTGTTAAACGAGTTAATGATTTGTTATTAAATTCGCTTTCGCTCGTTTGCTACTAAATCTTTACCGAATTTAAAAACAATGGAATTTCAAGGAAGCGAGTTTAGTATTCTGTTTATTACTCGCCAACATAAATTGAGATAAACTGCGGCGAAATTAGACCAATCCGGGCCGGGGCCGATAAGCCCCGCCCAAATCGTTTTTGACATTAGTGGGGACATCCACAGGCCCTCGTGTCATTGCGAGGATTAAAGGGTTTTTTTAAAGATATGAAAATTTTGAGATGACCCCCAACTTGAAACGCTTCATAGTACAATATATCTTGATAAGGTCGGACATTTCGATGTACCCCTTCCGCCTGCTTTGCCGGTCGCTACGCTGCCATCGACCGATCAAAACTTCATCTAAACATAATTGTGGGCGATTGCCTATCCATCAACACTCATGACACTTACCAGTTCTTTATTGTTTCTTCTACAAGTCGATTGAAAGCTAATTTTGACCCTCAACTAAACTTGTTGGGCTTGGCTTGGAATTTGTCCAAAACCCAACAACTTGATAAACACTACTTTAGCGCAGTCGTCAAACAATGGTCACCTCCTCAAAAGGTGAAGTATTGCATCAAACTTGGGTTAAATATGTGTTCGCGATAAAGCAGAAACCTGCGGTTTCCTCGTGAAAATATGATAAAACCACGTAAAACATTTTGAGTCTGTGTTTTGGACGCATACATTTTGATCTAGTTTATGTTTAAAAATACCTCAAGACAGTAACATGTAAAACAAATCGTAAATTTTGAAATGATTCAGGATTGTAATGAAAATTTGGACTACACATTAATAACTTTATTTCGCGAACACAGGTGAAATATATGTTTCAATATTGATTCCAGTGATATGAATAGTCAGCTAAGAATTTTGTAAATTAACAATTAATGTTCCAAAACTGATTAATGCCGTACCTGGGTGTGACCAGGGCACCATATGTTTTTCCAAATTCTCTGGATGTTGACACATTTTTTATGTGTTATGATACTCGTAATGTTTACTTTCAGAATGATGTCTTAGTAAATATATTATTTACAGCAGGAGCCAAGAAACTAAGTCAGTACCAAGTGATTGCTCTGCCATGATATGTATATAGTTTTTGAATGCCTAGCTCCGCTTTAAAACCGCATGAATCTATTATGTCAGTCAAGTGAGAATAATTATTTATAATTGAATGATTTTATTACTTTTCTACCTTTACTAAAGTACACAAGATTCTTTAAAAACATACTTTGTTATTATTTCCAATGATTTAATTATAACGGCAATTTATTTTAATTACTCTATAACAAATAAAAAAGTAGCAACTAACGCTCTCTTAGTTAAGAAAAACAATTTTAATTCAAGCTCTCCAGTATGCCAGAAAGTCACTATTCTTCTCGCATCGTTTTCGTCTCGCTCCACGCTGAGTACGGTAATTCAGTTCAGCAAGGTCCCATGTCTTTAAGGAAATTCCGAAATATTTAAATCATGGTTTTATAGACACTCGTTTGAAATAATTTTGATATTTTGGATATTGCGTGATAGGCATTTGCTGACACTGTCCATTTCAATGAAAAGGTGTTGTTACTCCTCAAATACTTTACACTAAATTACACTGTGCTCCAGCGTAGGCGTACAGACTGGGCTTTTTAAACTTGAAAACATTCTAAAATGTGAGACAATTTTAAGAATATCTACCCCCGAATGCAACATTATCCACAACATTGTTCCTTAATGTAACACATTTTGCTATTTTGGAAGACACTAACTGAAATCAGATCGCCGTCAGATTTGTTTCCATTGCCTCACGGCTTTTTCGCCCGTCTCATTTCAGCTATATGGTCTACCAACTCAATGACCAGTATTGACTAAAAACGTCAAGCAAAATCAATTTTACAGTTATCCGTGTTTATTACATTACGTCATAAACTGCTGTTTGTTGTCATCTAATTGGTGGTGATTTTGCCCATGTGCGAAAGTTTGGAAATCCGTGCAAATTCTCACCTTCGAGCAGCCGTAGGTTTCGTGAAGGATGGTGTCGACCTTTAACTGATCGTGAGGCCTATCGCATTTCTTGATCCTCCTCAATTTGTTTTCCATTGGGTTTGTTCAAGGTGCACATCGAATCGCAGCAATATGTAATAGATGTAGCGGGTGTGAATGGCATAATTCAAAGCACATCGTTTGACCCCGGAAATAAGTCTGACAAATCTACAAATCGCGCCCGGACTGCTGATTGGCCGAAACTGACACATGCGCCAGTTTTGATTGACAGACTGGATCGGTATTGCCTACTCTCGGCTTTCAGCGAGTCTAGTAGCAATGTCTAATAAACTTGCGACAGCGACATCAGCATTGTGACGTCACAACCTTGAACCATTCTGACGTCATACGTCAAGCAGTTTTACACTAGTGAAATATTGCCATAAAATATTACACTGCAGTGTGTCATGACTATATTGTAGCAGCAACCATACAAGCACACAGAATATCTTCTAGCTTAGAGCAGCAGCATCTGAAATCATAGCCTGTGTATATATATTAGAGAGCCTAGCAGCGGGGTAGCCTAGTGGTTAAGCGTCCGCTCGTCACGACGAAGACCGGGGCTCGAATCAACATGTCAAGCCCATTTCTGTTGTCCCCCGCCGTGATTTTCCCGGAATATTGCTTAAAAGCGGCGTAAAACCCCACTAACTCACTACTACAGAACACACAACGGTTCGCAGTAATAGAGATGGTAAACTGAAAGTTTGGAAATGATATTTACCAATATTTTCTTAGGTGAAAACATCTGTGAGCGGTTCCCACGCGCATGTTCCCCGACGCAGAAATGTGAACCACGTTATTATGCCCACGAGTGCGAGTGCGCTAAAGGTTACACCATGACTGAAGAAGGCGATTGTGTTGGTAAGTTATTATTAGTCTTTGAACGCAAGTGAATGGATACTGGGAGAGTGAGATTGAGCAAAGCCGACCTGTGAAGATCCGGTTTCTATTTATCTTCAATGACCCATGTTTGTCGTAAGAGGCGACTAACGGGATCAGGTGGTCAGACTCGCTTATTTGTTGACAAGTCTTCGCATCCCAATTGCGTAGCTCGATGCTCATGCTGTTGATCACTGATGGTCTGGTCCAGACTCGATTATTTACAGTGAGCCGCCATATAGCTGGAATATTTTGGCGATAAACAATAAACAAGCTCAAATTAGGCTGGGTGGACAGATGAAGCAATGAATAACATCTCACAGAACTTTTTTAGAATAATATTTGTAAAGCGTCTTTTCCAGGCTTGATTCCCCACTCAAAGAGCGAAATCTGATCATTAATATCCCGGATAACACAATTTCCCTGAATGCTTTCAGATCTTGAAAACCAGTGTAAGTGTGGCTGCAGTGGCGATCCCCACTGTTACGCCTGCCAGCGTTTCTTCTTCGACTTCATGGGCCCCTGTCGTTACCTTGCTATCACCAACAACTGCCCCCATACCGGCCGACAATACCCATCGGTGGAGGTCATCACCAAGCACAAACCATGTGGGAAAAAGTCCAAGAAGGTCACCTGTACGGAATCGATGCAAGTACGCCTTTGTCAAACAAGAAGCCGACAAATTGCCGGAGACTGCATAATCGCCGACATGAGCTCTAAACGCGGAGGCTGCACGTTGGTATGTTTGGTTTCGATGTAACATTTTCATAAGAGGCCATCGAAATACATTTGTGCTTCAAGAAAAACCATTGCATCAAATCATCTGTGTTTTTTTCATCTGAGGTGTCCAAATCCAAATACATTTGGGCTTGTTTTCAGCCAAGAGACCCAAATACATGTACATTAATTATATTGTAAATCAAATGAACAACAGAATGGATGTTTTGTGATTCATATATTATTTCTGCGGTGTTTGTGACAGTTAATTTACCACCAATAATTATCAAATACACGTTACACCGTTTAGCATAATGCAGTGTGAAGTTTTAAATATTACCGAGTTTACGTATGCTCTAAATAGGATCATCTGAAGGAGAGACCCGTTCCCAAACAACGGTTCAAGTTTGATTGCCTTTGTTTCAGACCAAGCGAGCCTCGAACAACTGGTTGAACAACAAAGTTTCTGTGAGAATGGCCGGCCGAAAATGCGTTTTCAAAGGCTACGGCTTGAAACTGGACATTATGGGAAGCAAGTGGAACAGTGTTATCGATTCGAAATTCAAAGGAAGGATGTGTGGTCTATGCGGCAAATGGTCAAGTGGCGAAGATTACATCATCAACCGCAAAGGCGATCCATTCAAGTTCAAGCTGACGGAGCGAATCCGAAGGATCAACGGGAAGAAGAGACCTGTCAACGTCATAAACAGGAGGGACTCTGCTACCTATGGCGATCAATGGCTTTACACAGACCCCGAGTCACCTGATGAAAGGTCAGAGTCATAGTGCTATGAGTATGGGCCAACTGATAAGCTTCTCATCATCACTAACGCTGAACATTAAACCATCCTTGAAACATAATTGTTTTGAGCACAGTTCTTGGTTTGTGGTCCGACGGTTTTTGAATGTTTCTGCCAATTCTGTTCTGATATACATCAATTATTCTGAAAAGGGGTGGTAAGTGGTGTTAAACAAGAAACCTAACCCATCTATGGAACACTGATATAATGTAGTCATTGATTTGCATTCAATATAAAATATGCGCCAAATTAAACAACGTCTTTGTCTTCTGCAGGTGTAATAAGCCCACGGAATTAGGCGAAGATTGCACTGACGAAGAGTTCAAAGAGGGCTTGGAAAAATGCTCTTACTTCAAAGAAGTTGCTGCTTTGCTAAAGGACGATGATTATGAGGACTTCATGAATGGTTGTGCTCAAGATAGCTGCAGTGGCATTGAAAATGCCGTGTGCGAGGCTCTTAACAGCTACGTCGATAAGAAGGTAGTCGAACTTGGGTATAAAGTGGTACCGGAATGGAAGAATAAACCAGACTCTCCTTGTCGTAAGTAACTTACATATGAACGAACATGTCATTTCTATTTACCAACACAAACATTAGAACATACGTTCATGACACTTCGTGTCGCACACCATTCTTCACAAATATATTCTACCCGTGAAAATCGGAGTAAGAATTGATGTTCAGTAACCCATGCTTGTCGTAAGAGGCGTCTAACAAGATCGGATGGGCAGGCTCGCTGACTTGGTTGACACGTTATCGTATCCCAGTTGCGCAGATCGATGTTAATGCTGTAATCACTGGATTGTCTGGTAAGACTCTATTAGTAACAGATTACCACCATACAGCTGGATGATTTTGTAACAAAGTCAGTAGAAATCAATGAAAGAAACGATTGTTTGATAGTGCTGAAACTTAATTTGTTGCAATCATCTCCTTTCCAGCAATCAATTGTACTAATGACAACGAGCGTCCATCGCTTGGTTTCCTGAAGCAGCCTTACTGCGACGGTACCGAGTACAGCGGCGTGATGGACTGTGTCTGCGAAATGGGATACGTATTTGATCCAGTGACAACTAAGTGCGTTACACAGGACGAGTGCTCGTGTACCACAGATTCTGGAATACAGTTGCAGGTAATATGTTGTTCGAATAACCAGCTATCTCTCTCAAACGCCGCCATTGTTAAAATAAACAACTTGATTATCCATTACTGATCTCTATCACCAGCATTTGACGGGTTCGTACACACTGTGTTTCTCCACCATCTACACTTCAGAAAGGAGATGCACATGTGTTTCCAGAAGCTCATTTTCGTAATACAAAATGAAACGATACGTATGTTTGGCCATGTGTCGAATATCCTTCACGTATACTACCCGTCAAAAACCTAGACGTGCTCGTGTAAATGTAGCCGCCTACTTCAGTCAACAGTTCTAAACTAGATTTTGCAAAAAGTCCATTCTGTTTACAGGTACTGTTTACTGATGTATTGTGAAACAAATGTAATGTTGAAGAGGTTATGAGTTGTCATGAGTTCAGTAAACGTTGAAAATCAGTGAAAATTGACAAATTCGTCACAGACCTTTACACCAAAACGCTCCTGTTCACATGCATGATATCTGCACATGCAATTTCGCAATTTCATGCATGATCCTCGTGCAATTCATCTGCATGAAGTTTTCAATTGGTTTTCCCAAGTTAGTGGAGAAAATCCATCTTCAGTGTAACCACATACATAACATACAGTGAGTGCTTTAGGAGAAGCTAAACCTTTGATGGGTAGCATATGTTCAAGCTTAATCGACTTATGTACACTGAAATCCGTTTAATACATATCCTTATCTTGGGACAGCTCCTTCCTATTTTGAGGAATTTCTAAATGCAAGCCTTTCAGCACTCTTGTTACTTCTGGCTAACGGTAATAGGGCGACATAAATCTGAGGTGCTTTCGCCCATGAGCAATATCAGACCATATCTAACATCTTCAGGGAAAAAAGTGACCAAGCTATAGCTTGATTCTTATCGTTAAGATACACCTGTGTTTGGATGATCCCTCAAAATTCATTCTGTGTCTGATCTACATATGTAAACACGTTGTATCATTTCTGACTTTGAAATTCCAGGAACAGAACTCAGATTGATTCCCTAAGGATACAGTCATGTGGTGGCTGGACAATGTGAATACAGAATGGTCAATTGTCTCTATTTTCAGCCAAGACAAACGATCTATAACACTAAGGATTGTGGAGAAAAACAAAGGTGCACGAATGGTCGCATTGAGACTGAAGACTCCGGTGCCAGTCCCGAAGCTAACTGCACAATAGATGAACTGACTGGGTGCAAGAGTGGTTATGATGGAGATGGCATGCGTTGCACTTGTAAGCAAATCTAGTAATTTCCTATCAAATTAAAAAATATTGAATAATTTTATAGGAGAATTTTGGATAAACCTGTATATGTCTACATGCCAATCACAATTCGTTTTACCTCATTGTTAAATGTCTGGTCCAGCTGCAGAAACGCTCCGTTGCACCCAAAGTGTACAGTGAAAGTGGATTATTTGAGAACTGTCTTGATCTTGCCCTAACAAGTCCTGGGATATAGCCCATGCTGTCGACCACATGTTTGCCTGGTCTATGAACGATAATTTACATGATATACTTGAAAAGAACGAAACATACGTCATTGTGTGCTGGGGAGCCGATATTAACTACTAATGGTGACTCATAGGTGGAACACAACTTCTTGCAATACCTAGAACCATGACAGATCAACTGATAGTCATCTGAAAACAGCAGGTGTTCATTATACCTTTTTCAATTGGGTATACTATGTTTAAAACATCAACTGTAACCATGTTTCTGCAAGGATTGTTTGTTCCTTTGACTTAAGCATCATGGCTTTAATGTTCAGTGAGTACCGACAACTGTATTGGTGGGTGGACACAGTCCAGGCAAGGCTGTGTGAAGGAATTTGATGACAAGGTCAACTTCCCGTTAGCTGCCCAGAGATGTAGAGAGGAAAGTGGAGAGCTTGTTGCTGTAACAAATGACGCCGATTCATCGACAATCCTTGACCTAATTAAGGACAACCCAGGTAAGTTTTGGTTTGGTTGTTTTTCACCGCTCTCAGCAATATTCCAACTATATGGCGGCGGTCTGTAAGTAATTGAGTCTGGACAGGAAAACAAATGAAAGCTTGCAATTATCCTTATGATGTATATCAATATCTACATATTTTAGCGACTCGTGTTGTAGAATCCATTACAAGTCGAGAATGATTGAAATGAGCAAGAAGTGTCACTTGCTGTTAAGCTTCCAACATATATATAGCAATATATACTTTGGGGACCTGAATCGCAATATATTGCAGTTGAATGTTTTGGCCAATATGCAACCCTGTATTTTTTTCTGTGGGTGTGGCGGGGTGAGGGGGTGGGGTGGGGCGATAGGACGGAAGTGATCTTCCAGTAATGAATATAATCCTGAAATATTGTGATGTCCGGCATCAAATGAATAACTAGTTAAACTTATTTCAAAACATATTATTTTCTCAGGAGAACAGTTCTTCATCGCTGGTGTGTGTAAAGACAATGCTGTAGAGAGCGTCCAAGACGGTACAACTACTGGTGCTCAAAGTTACATTCGACCAAGCATCGCCGGCGTTCCAGCGTGTTCGAATAAAGACACACCAGAATGCTTCGTTGCAAGTTCTGCGGACGGATCTAGTTTGACGATAGAGAAAATATCATGCTTTGAAAACAAGAAGTTCATTTGTGTTAAGAGTGAGTGTTGAAGGTTTTCCCATCTGCATATTAACTTGAGTGAGTGAGTGAGTGAGTTTAGTTTTACGTGGCACTTAGCAATATTCCAGCTATATGGCGACGGTCTGTAAATAATCGAGTCTGGACCAGACAATCCAGTGATCAACAACATGAGCATCGATCTGCGCAATGGGGAACCGATGACATGTGTCAACCAAGTCAGCTAGTCTGACCACCCGATCCCGTTAGTCGCCTCTTACGACAAGCATAGTCACCTTTTTTGGCAAGCATGGGTTGCTGAAGGCCTATTCTACCCCGGGACCTTCACGGGTCATATTAACTTGAACACTTACGTTATCGATTAAGTTGGCTGGTTAGTTGGTGCATTGTACAATGCGGAACTCAGCAAAATTCCAGCTATATGGCGGTAGCCTGTAAATAATCGAGTCTGGATCAGACAATCCCGCTGTCAACACCATGAACATCGAGCTACGCAATTGGGATGCGATAACATGTGTCCAAGAAGCTAACGAATCTGACCAACCGGTCTCGTTAGGCGCCTCCTATGACAAGGATATGTTGTTGAAGAATCCTACCCGGACCTTCACGGGTACATATGTATATCATTTTAGGGATATAGACATGAATAGTTAAACTGCAGATAAAGTACTGTTATTAATAACACATGGATGACAACCATCATCTCTCATTGACATGAAGGCATTTTGTAGACCAATAATTTCGTTTGAGGAGGCTCTATATTTGTTATCAGCAACAGAAAGCAAATCATTTGCAACTCACATGAAACGTATCCAGTTGTACGAACAATCTACGAAAACTTGTTGGATTTAAATAAAAGTACAAACATACTTATGATATAAATCCAAGTGCTTATATATGAGTTAAAGATCAAAGACGCTGCGATGCCTTTTCCCATGTGTACATGTGTCACTGTGCCATGTCTATTCAGAACCTGAGGAGGACTTCGAGCCAACCCCTTGGTGTAACAGCGATTCCCCAGAGGCTGGAGACCAGGAAGAGGAGAACCCAACAACACTGGTAGATACAAACAAAGACACGTTGTTTCAATCATAGACATTGTCATTTATCGTACCTTTAAAATAGTTTGGAGCCTTTGCTTTAAAATAATACGATGTACTGTGGACATTGTCCAATGGGAAATACGCTTTGGCGTCAAAGAAACTGTTGGGCCTCATTAACTCTAAATAAACTCATTACCTAACGGGTCGCTAAATATACAACACAGTCTTCACACCGGATGTGTACACCCATACTAGATTTAAAAGAGGTGTAAAAGGCAAGTGACAGGATAACAATATGTTTACCACAACTTTCTTCATTACAGGGAGATCGCGGTCTCGTGTAGGCTGTAACTTGCTTGATAAGGGTCAGAGAACCCTACGTAGAAATATCGCTCTCACTGTAATAAAGAGGTTTTCCATCCACATATTGTTTTCTTTACGGCTGCAACTTCTAAATGCCTCTCCAACAAACAAATGGTGATGAAAATCAGCGACAGTACCAGGTATTTACGGAAAGCCATCTCACGATAGAAATTACAATTTTTCCCGATTATTTCAGAGAAAGAAAGATTGCAAAACTTGTGAAAATCCTCGCGCCATTGAGTGCAGGACCGCCGACACCCAGAAGCCCTCAAGTGAATTCAGCGAGACCAAATGTAATCTTGAAGACTACTTTATCGGTGAACCATGCACAGCTGACGAAACATGTGACGACTTTGAAGTGCGCATGGTGTGCCCAAAGAGTAAGTCGTCGTTGCGGTTACAGATAAGATAAAAGGTCACTGTCAAGCCATTATATTTTGATAATTGCTTGACAGTGCTTTGTCACATCACAAATGTAATCGGGTATTTAAGGAAGGCGCAGTTTGGCCAGACGAAAAAGATGAAATGGGAAGTTCTTTTTTACTTGACTGATTGCATTATTATTAAGAAAGCGAAATTAGGTTCCTTTCCGCTAGTGAGCGGATAAAACTATAGGAAAATGTACTTGAATAATTGTTTATGTCAACAGAGTGGATGTTGATTTTGGGGAGGGGTGGGGTTGAAGGTGGAAGCTCCATATGTGATTTGTTGCTTTGTCGGTGTAAATGTAATTTCATTTTATAACTTCCATACTATTTAGGCACTTAGTCTTTCTTAAGAAACATTATTTGAATAATCTTTGTCGATTGCATCCATACTAAGCTAACAACATACGTCTTGCTCCACCAGTCTTATTCGTGTCACATTCTGCTGGTAACTTTAAGACAGTAGATCGGGGCCTAGTTCCTGATTCATCCTGATCATATGTTTATTTTGCTTGTCCTTAAACAATTTTCATGAGGTCGCCGTTTTTAGCAGTCGGCTTTAAGCGTATTCCATGATTTTGATTTTTCTGAACGTGCTTCCTGTATAAGCACAACTAACGCAGACATACAGCGAAATCATGAGAAATTCTAAATTACGGCGCTTTGAATGACTGGGCATGCCTAGATATGATTATAAAATCATTAGTAAACAATATTCATTCCGTGATTATTACTGAGGAATTGAAATTGCTCAGTAAACTGCGGCGCTTTGGACGACTAGGGACGCCTAGACGCCCAGTAAACAATACGCATTCCGAGATAATTAATGCGAAATGGCAGCGTCAATTGCAGCGTCTTGGCCGACTAGGCCAGTCTATATATGATTATAAAATCATCAGTATACAAATTTTATTTCCTCTCTATTCTTAGGACTCAACGAATGTGAGAAAAACATCGATCTTTGCAACAAGGACGAATCTTGTGAAGACACAGAATTTAGTTATCGGTGTGTGTGTCCACCAGAGAAAATCGAAGTTATCAAGGATGGAAGAACTACCTGCCAAGGTACACAATTGTATTTGCCCTTTGTCACGTGTCACTGATTATAAAAAGTTACTTCCCCTATCAAATCGCCACTATGTGTGTCTCACAAACATTACATACATTGTAAGTGATTCTATGGCAGTAAATAGGTTAGCCAAACAAAGTAAGTAACATGTAATATCTATACTTGTTTGGCTGATAAATAGTGTTGGCAATTTAGTATCATTTTCTGCCCTTTTTAGTAGGCTAGTGAATAAATAAACATCCAGTGTTGTCATTATTTGAACGCTTTTACACCTTAACGTATATTCTTTTAGGGGGTACGTATTAACGTTAGAAAAACGGTGCATAACTTGCGTAATTTTGTAACACGGAGCTTGGTCTCGCGAAACTTCATAACATGAAGGGGGCGTCTCAAAACGAAACACACAATGAGTAGACACACAGCACTAACGTTGTCATTTCCTGTATGTTCCAGAAGTGAAAACATGCCTGATGGGACAGGAATCCCCAGGGGATTCTTTCGGAGTTCTTCCTTTTGACAGCCAAGATACACCACTGTTCCTTGAGAGAAACTGCGATGTGAATGTCCTGTCAACCGCTGACTGCGATAAAGACGTCGACAAAGATGGGAGAACCGATGTCAGCATACGGCTGTCTAAACGCAGACAGATATCGTTAACAATAAAGGTTGAGAGTAACACAATCAGAGTCAGTGGCGATGGCGTTGTGAGGGTAAGGCGCTTTTAACTAACTGAACTGAACTATTTTGATAAACTCATGAACTATTTTATTTAACTCAGTACTTGATCAAAAATAACTGAAAACAGTATTATGATTGCAAGTCCTACCTTTAGAATACAGCACCACAAACTTAAAACACATCATGATACTCTTTTACGTAATGGTAGGTGATTAGAGTCAGGGTTAGGGTTAGGTTAGGTTAGGTTAGAATAGGTTAACAAACCCTAACGTCCTCACAAGATGTTGTGGTACTGTAGTCTAAAGCTGCTGCTCAGTTCTTGGTCAGAGGTAACTGAAAAGAGTATTATGATCTCATAAACATTTTCCCCAAGCATTCCGATCAGAAAAAGACACAAATTACGGATATGTATGAAAATATGTCGGAAATAACTCTCCAGGTTTGGAATTTATCCTCAGATTGATATTCTTGTAGATACAGATAATTGAGTGATAATATTTGGACGTATTCATTTTCAGATTTAATGATAATTAATGTAATTCATGAATCGAGTTATGATTTCATTTCAAATGAAGGCTCCATAAACCAAAAAGAATTTGATTAGATACATGGGAAAGTGGGATTTTAAATAATTTCCCCCAATTTCAACTGGGAAAATATGGTTGGTAGTTCTGATCCCATGCATTTAAATAACTTTTAGCATTTGGACAATTGTTGTTGCTTTTCAATTCTGTATCTGGGGTTTCTCTCTTGATGCGTACAGGATTGAAAGATTCTTGTGAAATTATATATTGATGTTTATCGTGTGGTGGAAATGTTATTCCCTGTATCTATCTTTATCATCCAGTACCGATTTCCAGAGGAGGTATCGCTGGTAGAGGATCGAGCGATATCTCCTGGGAGACATCGTTTTGAAATGTTTTGAGCTATGTGCAGATTGGTCGGTATATTTTCGACTACATGTCCCTTAGCTGTAAACAAAGAGCGCTACAGCAAGTCAGTTATATTTGTTCATTTCTTCCTTACGACATACTTAAAATGTCACCCAGAAATGGCGAATCTTATACATTGCAGAATTTACGCAATAATTGTTAGCACTACTTTCTTAAGGTGCTTGTTTTGATGACGTAATGATGTCACTCGGTCCCTCTTCCATCACTTTTGTTCACTTGTATGTAATCACTTGTATGTCTTCATATGAATTTCCTACAAGTGACGTTTTATATTTAATATTTATTGAATGCCAAATTAAGTATTACGTGGATGAAAATAGAATATCACCTTTGTGTCTTTTGATATGAAATATATCACCACTCGTTGACAAGAAGTTGACACCACGTCAGTTTGATCAAGTAATCATGGTTGGATATTTCCAAGTTTTGGTGGGTGTGCATGCAGGAAAACGTGGGTAATGCTTCAGGGGTGTAGTAGAGTCAATTAATTGAACCACATGTCGTCTCTACTTCTTTGAATACATCATTAATTATTGCAGTAATATAATTATATATAATAATTTTGTATGACAATTGCTAATACATGCTAATATTGATTTCAGCTTAATGGCGGTCTGGTCCAAGATGGTTTGATCACTGAAGACTCATACTCGCTTGAAGTAGCTGGTGATTCCTTGTTCAAGTTCCAAACCTCTGACAACAATTTAAGATGCTTTTTTGGATTCAAGTCTGGATTAAGAATAATGAGTTGTTTGGCAACGGAATATTATAACCCATCATGTGGTATTTGCACAGTCGGTAGTAACGACGTCAGTACTGAGGCAAACGTCAAACAATTCTTCGAGATAAACAGTCTTCCTGGTTCCAGGTATTTTGCTTCGACTCTTTTCATTTAATTCACTTTTCACAGTAAAAAGCCTAACAGGGACAATAAATAATGTATGTTGTCTGTGTCGTGTAGAAATGTTAAGTTAAATATTAATTCATGTTAAATATCATTTATTGCATTTATACTGCGCTGTCGTGTAGGACATCAGGAGTGATGTGGGTTATATTTGCCGTGGATTTATTGAACATGCCTTAACGCCGCCTTTGGCAATATTCCAACAACACCGCGGTGTAGAACACCAGAAATGGTCAAATGTTTGAAGGGCAGTTTAGAAGTGGAATACATAGGGACAGGGATGGATGTCAGTGTAGCGAATAACGCGACGTTTCGGAGTGTATGCGTGCTCCTTCATCAATGTGCCAATGGCGAACCTTGTTATTCAGTGTAACAAGACATTAACCATTAGGATACCCCATTGCCTCATATTTGACCGGGAGTTTACTTTACGTGTCTGTTCCAGTTGCCTCCCTCCCCCTGGACAGGAAACAGAAACTACGATTGCAACATTTGGAACTCCAGTTGTCATAACTACACCTGAGACTGTGACTACAATGGCAGCTCCAAGTTCGCCTGTACCGACGACGTCTGAACCAGGTGATACTACAGGTGAGCATTATGAAGTAACTAATACACACCTATACGTTTCTATTGGGGAGGGTATTTAACTGGTGGAATTCCACAGTCAGTATTTGCATCAAAGTTTCTTGAAGAGTGAGTGAGTAAGGTTTTACCCTGCTTTAAGAAATACTCAAGCAATAAATACCGGATACCATTAATCAGTTTCACTTAATGTACCAAAGATGCATGTGAGGCAATTGAAGATAAACAGTACTCTCACATGACTGATCCCACTAGGTACCCGTTTTCCGCTGGGTAAACAAAGACAGTTTTGAATAAACTCACTTACCTAAGGTGAGATCACATGTATCACACGTACATCGTTGTGGAGCAGGACTGAAGTCCTAGAAACTTTTGAGGTCAAGCTGGCAAGCTGGCATCCATCAAAAGCCTCCACTTCTGAAAGCGTATTGCCCGTTATCACATCACGAGGAACACAAATTACATATTGCTAAATTTTGTTTTCACGATTATGCTGCCAATCAGCTTACTGACATACTCTTCGCCAACAGGAACTCCAGGCTGCACAAATCCCAACCCGAGGTGTGATGAGATAGGTGAAGCTCTCAAAAACTGTGAGGGGGCACAGGACGCAGTCGACCGTTGCGTCAGAGAAACATGTGGGAGTGGCGATGTCTGCCGCTTTGTAACCGACCTGATTCGGTCACTTCAAGCGGCTTACGATCGTAATGAAGAAAAATGTACTTCCGTTTCCGAAGCAAGAAGAGCAGTTAGAAGGATGAGGAGTTTGACAGATTGTGGTATGTTATACTCTTTGACAATTTACACGGCAAAATTATCAAATTCCAGGCTCTTTAACGTTACGTAAACCACCTAGGACATACATATTAGATCTTCGTTCCACCATAACAGCAGTATTAAAATATAGAAACAATTATACTGTGTTGAAAGATCAGAGGTATATAACGTGATTATATACCTATGAATGACTTTGATTAACAATCACAACCCAGCATTTGCTGATTTCATGGTAGAATTGGTCTTGGGCAACAATTGTTCTTGTTTGTTGCAAGAGGCGACTAACTGGATCGGGTGGTCAGCCTCTCTGAGCTGGTCGCCACATTATGTAGATCGATGCTCACGCTGCTGATTCCAGGATTGCCGGGTCAAGACTTGATTGTTTGCAGAACGCCGCCATGTAGTACGCAACTGACATTTCCCAGTCAGGATAAGAAGACAGAATAGACCAAACTCGTTGATAGTGCTGTCGCTCCAGGAACAAGGAATTGCTACAATGTTATAACATGATATTACGAATATATCTCATAATGTTATAACACATGTACATATGAGTGAGGTTTAGTTCAATTCAAAGTGCGCTTACTTTGGACTTTGCAGAATTGAATGTGTATGTGAGGTATAAATGTGTAAAGAAAATATTTTAGTGGCTTTCGAGGAGCATGTTTTAAACATATGATTCTAATTGCCAAACGTACGTTGTTCGCAACTTTTATCACTCATATTCTAATACAGTGTAGATTTATTGTGATTACTTTAGAAATTGTTGCTTTTTGTAAGCTACTAAAATCGTGCAATTTTTAAACAAAAAGTACGTTTTTGGAAACCATCTGAATATGTCCCAAAACACGTGTCCTATTTCTGTAACAATTGGTAGTTTCAGTTGACCCAATTGTACCTGGTCTGTTAACAGTCTTGTTTACGTAATCTACACAATGTATTGTAGACGATTCACCAGCAGTGCCAGCGTGCAAGTCTGCCAAATGGATGCGTCGATATGCGGCCCCGCCCCTGCCAAAGACTTGTGCATACCCCTTCCGCTCTGACGAAAGTGTCGGCGCAAATAATCTAGACGTCATGTGCGTGTGTATTCCTGGCTATGTACTCAAACCCTCCGCCGGAGCCAGCGGAATGGACTGTGTTCCCATCGCCGAATGCGGTTGCAGATACAAAACACAATATTTAGAGGTAATTTCTAAAAAATGTAAAGATTAAACTGTTTAATTATCTGTCTTACGTTTTTGTAAAATGTTACTGATTTCACACATTGAACTGTAAATGTATTGACTTTAAAACAAGCACCCTACTAGGAACTGTCAGAAAATTATCCAAATTTTGTGACTCCCTTCTTGTTGAATTAGGCAGTAGAAGACTTTTTTCCAGAATTTTTTGCGTCGTATTTCCTGTAACTGCCGTGTAATATTTGGACCAAATGGAGGTATGTTTCCCTAAGAAAAATATTTATTCATAAGTCAAGAGACATACAGAGTACTGTGGCTCAGAAACAGAAATTATTTTGACATCTGTGTTTCAGTAAACAACAATCTATCAAAGCAGGGGCTTGCCCTGATGCGGAACTATACAATGCTTTGCGACGAGTTTCAGTTTGGAACAAACGAAATCCAATTTGAAAAAAAATACAAAGATGCGGAATCCAATATTGCTGATAGAATTTTTCCACTTTGCAATGATCCAACAAAAATTCTTACCCTCCATATCTGTAACAATTGCACAATTGTGCAAATACCTTACGACATGGACAGAGGGGTAGCCTGGTGATTAAAGTGTTCGCTCGACACGAAAAAAAAGACACGGGTTCAATTCCGTACATGAACACATGGTGTGAAGCCAATTTCCGGTATCCCCAGCCTTGATATTGCTAAAAGCGGTGTAAAACTATACTCACTCACTCGATCGACAGATTTGTTCCCGTTAGGGTTTTACCAGCGCCTTAAAGACTTACCTACAATTACAGTTTTCAGTCTGCAAATATCAGAATCGGTCTCTAAGAATCAAATATTGTACTTTCTGCAGATCGGAGAATACTACGAGGACAAGGAAACGTGCACTGGAACACAGTTATGCTCAGCATTTAATACTATAGAATCTGCCAACAAATCATGTGCTGACAACGCGGAGTGCAAAGATGGCAAGTGCGTTTGTGAAGATGGCTACATGGGCGATGGTGTTGAACTCTGCGAAAAAGGTACACAAAAAACGTATATAGACATTTTATTTAGGTGACAGGCAATCACTGATGCATGGTAGATCACGTGTTCGTGATGTAGTAGAAGTACAATGGAAGCTGTCAAACCCGGCATCTGTCTAATCCGGCAAGTTGTCAAATTCTCAGCTCCATCCATGGCATGTACATTTACCATCAGCTCTAGAATCCATCACCTTGTCTTAAGCGGATTATTTCTTCAGTCCCAATGAGTGGCGGGTTAGATTATTAGATATTTTTAATCATAATATAAAGGCAGAACGAACATCTGTTTTCATCGGATGCGTGTCCGTGAACAATGCTTGTAAGAAGCGACCAACAGTCGCCAGGCTCGCTGACTTGGTTGATGTATGTCACAGTTTCACAGCTGTGTAGATCAATGCTCATTGTATCGATCACTGGCTTTTCTGGTCCAAACTCGGATATTCTAGAACTGTTCTAGGACAAACAAGACGAAGATCTGCGTAAACTGGACAATCATTCTAATATGGCGAGATGTTCTTACTTCTACCTGAATCCTACTTGATGAATGTAATTGTTAATTATAACTGATGCTTTTGAAAAAGAGAAAAGAGAAAATAGAAAAGCATTGTTTGTAAAATTAATATGCGAAACGTCAAGGTTTTCATGAATATATTTTCCACCTGCTTATATATTTTAAGAAAGCATTTTACACAGACAATTATGCAATTAACCACGAATGCATCGCCCATTACGTAATTGCTCCAAAGAATAATAATGTGAGCGAATCGGAATAGTTAGTTTTGGTTTCTATGACTCGATGGCACCATCATTAGGTTAAAATATTCGGTTATCTTGCTGCCAGCAGGGAGCTGGTAACTAGCTTCCAGTATGCATGCTGCATACAGCATGCTCAAAGATCCGGTAGATTCGGATTATATTATCCTATGCTTGTCTTAGAAGGCGACGAACGGGATGGGTGGTCAGACTTACTGACTTGGTTGACATGTCTTCGTCGCCAGACTGATCAAGATTGATGTTCATCATGTTGATCACTGGATTGTCTGGCCTAGACTCGGTTACTTACAGACCACTGCAATGTACATGTAGCTGGAATATTGCTAAGTGCGATGCAAAACAACAACCAAACCAAAATTTACCTACATTGTCCTTAATCAGGTCAATGATTGTTGCTGAACTGGGATCATTTGCTGCAGAGACAAGCTCTGTAGATTTTCTCCCACAATGAAATTCAAAGCCGCTGATGAAAACTGGATAATTTTTAAGGAACGATTTTTAAGGAACGTTTCCTGTGTTCCGTTATTTGTGTCTGTCAGTATATATGACAATGGCAGAAAATAGTAACATAACCAAATTTTCAGAAAATGTTCCATGTATTGTCTTGCAGAGATCGACTATCCTGAGAAGAGATGCGTTGTGACCTACGACTCTACAGCCGGTATCAACAGGTTGAAGTGCGACTGCAAAATGGGATACGCTTCCACTTGCGAGACGTGTGTTGGTAGGTTCCATACTGAGAATTTTCTATACTTTCTCATAACCTAATAAAATTCAGAACCGACATTTGTAAGAAAAGTACAGAAAGCGTTGATCTGCCCTAATATACTTGACAAAATAAGTTAGGGATATTGGTATTGTTATGAGTGAAAACTTATCAGTGTTTCAATATATCATTATTAATGATTTCAAAATTTACATATATCCTGAACTATTTTTGTCCAGTCAGTTACCAGATGAACCGTCTCTAAATATGGATTGGTCGTCCCAATTAGTTCAGCCTAACATTTCCACAGTTTCACATCTTAGTTTTGAAATAGGCTTGCGCTTAACTTTTTATTGGCGGTATATATAGCGTCTAGTATGCATCTGCTGTAATCACAGTAATTATTATAACCCCCGGATAACCTGCCCTAATATACTTGACAAAATAAGTTAGGGATATTGGTATTGTTATGAGTGAAAACTTATCAGTGTTTCAATATATCATTATTAATGATTTCAAAATTTACATATATCCTGAACTATTTTTGTCCAGTCAGTTACCAGATGAACCTTCTCTAAATATGGATTGGTCGTCCCAATTAGTTCAGCCTAACATTTCCACAGTTTCACATCTTAGTTTTGAAATAGGCTTGCGCTTAACTTTTTATTGGCGGTATATATAGCGTCTAGTATGCATCTGCTGTAATCACAGTAATTATTATAACCCCCGGATAACCTGCCCTAATATACTTGACAAAATAAGTTAGGGATATTGGTATTGTTATGAGTGAAAACTTATCAGTGTTTCAATATATCATTATTAATGATTTCAAAATTTACATATATCCTGAACTACTTTTGTCCAGTCAGTTACCAGATGAACCTTCTCTAAATATGGATTGGTCGTCCCAATTAGTTCAGCCTAACATTTCCACAGTTTCACATCTTAGTTTTGAAATAGGCTTGCGCTTAACTTTTTATTGGCGGTATATATAGCGTCTAGTATGCATCTGCTGTAATCACAGTAATTATTATAACCCCCGGATAACTCAAGCTACCTGTGAAGCAATAGGCGCTTAATAGTCACATAACTTATTTCACCGGGTACCCATTTCCTGCTCGGCGAAGGGAGATAACTCACTTGCCTTAGATGAGACATTTATCACACGTGCTTCATTGTGGAGCAGGACTGAAGTCCAAGAATCTCACCAACACACCCGCCCATTAAACAGGAAGTGTTCATATTGCTAGGTAACGTGAAGTACTTTCTAAGACTAGATTATATTGATATGCCAAAACGGTGCTGTGAATGAATCAAATCATGGATGGATACAAGTTTTGTACATTTTCATGTAATATATAAGGGATGCACTTTTTCTAACCAGATATCAACGAATGTGCCACTGGCAATAATAACTGTGGCGCTGGAACGAAATGCATAAATCTGCCTGGAAGCTATCAATGCGACTGCAAGACGGGATTCACCAGGGAGTCAAATACTACATGTAAAGGTACGTAGGCCAGGGTTGGTCCTAGTTATAGCACCAGTTAGATTTAGTCTAATGCTGCCTATGCTTGTCGTAAAAGGCGACTAACGGGATCAGGTTGCATGCTCTCTGTCATGTAGATCGACTGTGTAGATCGATTCTCATGTGTTGATCACTGGATTGTCAGGTAACAGCTATACTCTCTCTTTAATGGCACATTCTGCAAATGACATTGCGATGTTGAGAGATAGTTTTCATGATCTTGGTTATCCTTGTGTTCAGATATCAAGGAATGCGAGAGCAACCCCTGTCCAAAGAACTCGATATGCTACGAAGGACAAGGTTCCTACTACTGCAAGTGCTGTGAAGGATTCCAGAAGAATGGCGATAAATGTGAAGGTTAGTAGTGCAAATATCAGAATGTGCATCCCTTATGAACGAAGATTAATGTCTGTCTGGTTTTCGGCTGATGGTAGAAACACTGACGTGTTACGATTGTGTAGCTTTACCCTGATGGTAAAAACACTGAGTGGCGTGTTACGATTGTCTAGCTTTCCACTGATGGTGAAACCACTGAATGACGTGTTACGACTGTCTCTAGCTTTCCCTTGATGGTAAAACCACTGCGTGACGTGTTACGATTATCTAGCGTTTCCACTGATGGTAAAACACCGAGTGTCGTGTTACGACTGTCCAGCTTTCATCTGATGGTAAAAACACTGAGTGACGTGTTACGATTGTCCAGCTTTCATCTGATGGTAAAACACCGAGTGACATGTTACGACTGTCCAGCTTTCATCTGATGGTAAAAACACTGAGTGACGTGTTACGACTGTCTAGCTTTCATCTGATGGTAAAAACACTGAGTGACGTGTTACGATTGAATGTGCATCCCTTATGAACGAAGATTAATGTCTGTCTGGTTTTCGGCTGATGGTAAAAACACTGACGTGTTACGATTGTGTAGCTTTACCCTGATGGTAAACACACTGAGTGGCGTGTTACGATTGTCTAGCTTTCCACTGATGGTGAAACCACTGAATGACGTGTTACGACTGTCTCTAGCTTTCCCTTGATGGTAAAACCACTGCGTGACGTGTTACGATTGTCTAGCGTTTCCACTGATGGTAAAACACCGAGTGACGTGTTACGACTGTCCAGCTTTCATCTGATGGTAAAAACACTGAGTGACGTGTTACGATTGTCCAGCTTTCATCTGATGGTAAAACACCGAGTGACATGTTACGACTGTCCAGCTTTCATCTGATGGTAAAAACACTAAGTGACGTGTCACGATTGACTAGCTTTTCCACTGATGGTGAAACCACTGAGTGACGTGTTACGACTGTCTAGCTTTCATCTGATGGTAAAACACCGAGTGACGTGTTATGACTCTCTAGCATTCATCTGATGGTAAAACCACTGACGTGTTACGATCGTCTACCTGTATAGAACTGACAGAAACACTAAGTGTGTAGTGACGAGATTATTCATCTGTCCTCTGATGGCAGAAACACTTATGGATACGTACCGCTTTCTTTCAGCCATTGATAAATCGAACCCCCCAGAGAAATGCTGTACTTGTGTACTGCCACAATGCTCCGTCGCTCCCAACGGGAATGCTGATGCTGGTTGTTATGTGGATAATGGTGAGGAGACGTCTTATGATAGTTTCCACACGGCGTATATATATCGGTGCATCAAGAACCTGCCATTCAAGGTGGATGACTACAAATACAGATCATGCACAACCCCGGTAGAGATAGTCACCACGACAACTCCTGGAGGTAAGTATTCTCACTTTGGATGTATGTTTTCGGTGTATCCGTGTGGATGTATGTTTTCGGTGTGTCCGTGTGGATGTATGTTTTCGGTGTGTCCTTGTGGATGTATGTTTTCGGTGTGTCCTTGTGGATGTATGTTTTCGGTGTATCCGTGTGGATGTATGTTTTCGGTGTGTCCTTGTGGATGTATGTTTTCGGTGTGTCCGTGTGGATGTATGTTTTCGGTGTGTCCGTGTGGATGTATGTTTTCGGTGTGGATGTATGTTTTCGGTGTGTCCGTGTGGATGTATGTTTTCGGTGTGTCCGTGTGGACGTATGTTTTCGGTGTATCCGTGTGGATGTATGTTTTCGGTGTGTCCGTGTGGATGTATGTTTTCGGTGTGTCCTTGTGGATGTATGGTTTCGGTGTATCCGTGTGTCATCGATGTGTACGTATGCACGAAAATCACCTGTGTGTGCGTGTGTGTGAACAGAGATGTAGGTATGAAAATCCTCGTCTCCGCCAGTTAGCCTTGGAACATGCTTTGTCGACAGCGAGTTTTTGCTCAGCTATCATACATACTGCGCTAGAATGTGCAGAGTTGTCAACCTTGGGTGTGCCTGAATCCTTTCATCGATCGTTTGAATCCAAAATATCGGTTATTATAAGTGCTCCTGGTTTGGCCAGGTAAAGATCGTGATCAACACACACTGCAATATGTCCACATTGCCCTGAAAGGCCACTCTAGAACTGAAATATTGTTGGACTTGAGTTTTGGCATGACATGGCCAAAAGGTTCTTAGGAAGTCCAATTCTTTAAGGTAGATTTGTGGCCATTATACCCCTGTAAAACCAAGTGTGTCAAGAGCTCAAAATTATTTAGATTCAAGGAATTAATACTGAATCAAATGATTCGTGTTCGAACTTACAATTACGCCGTTAAAAACGTACACTGACGTAACACCAACTTTTTCAGCTTTGCCAACTACAACACCTGCAGCTGAAGCAACAACGCCACCGCCTGATCCATGTCGGGACACCGTCGCGTGTAATCTTTCTGATGAGAATGACAAAACCACTGGTGCGTATATTCTCCCTTAACTGTTTGTGTTATATTCAGAACCAGCGATAGGTACGTCTCCTAGAACGTCTAAATGCTCGATGAGGTAGCTTAGTGGTTAAAACGTTCGCTTGTCACTCCGAAGACCAGGGTTCGATTCATTTTTCATTTTCATTCATGTACAAGGGTCATTTTTTGTCTTCCAAGCCGTGATATGGCTAATTAAAGTGCTAGTATTCTGAAAAACAGTAGGTCGTCAGGACATATCGGATACTTGTACTCACCTTATATGCTACCTGGTTGTCAAAACACTTCCGATACTTGCAATCAACATTTTGACTGGTTGATTGTTGGAACACATCAGACATATATCACCATATATACTGCCTGGTTGTCACATTTGTAACCAATGTTTTCAGGAATTGGTTGTCAAAACACATCCAATAGTTGTGACCAGCAACTGAACTGCTTCTGTTGTGGAGATTGTCTGAAATAATGTCTTTTCATTTTGTTTGTATAAAGGCCCCGTGTGCAGTGAAAACAACGTGAAATTCCCCAACTTGTGTGCCTTCAAACAAGCAGAATGTAGAAGAAACAACAACAAACCTCCACCGGAGTTACCAGCATACACCCGCGGGGAATGTCCAACCACCACACCACCACCAACTTCACCAGATCCAACCAGTAAGTTGGTATCATTAATCCCACCAGACGAAGGGGCAAGGAATAGCCCAGAAACGTTGTGTAAATAATAAAGAAGTTGACATCCATAACATTTTGTCTTATATCATACACCAGTAAGTTGGTTCGAATATGAACTATGAAGCCAGAGGGGACATTTTTATCAGGGAGCCTGTCAGGGACAATTTTAGTACCATTAGCAGTCCGAAACTGGGCCGTTTTAAGTTGTCTCTGGAGTGCAGTCTGTTCACCATCTGAGCGTATGGTTTAGGTGAGATGAGTCATATATGTCACAGTCAGAGAGTCAGCCACTTCACAACAATAACAATATTAGCTGTAGCTCTGTGTGTATTGATATAGTATCAGTAATGCAATGGAAGTACATTGTATGTAAGTAATGCAAGTACTTAACTTCTACTGGTAGTACTGTAGACCACTGCATGAGATAGGACTTTACTCACTGCATGTCGGTACCATCAACAGACGTAGGAAAAGAAAACTTAAAACTTCTGATCTGTCATGTAACAATATTGCAAGGTCGTTGGTTCAAACATACAGAGTAGGTGTAAGTCCAAACGAGTGCAGCGTTAAAAGAAAATAAAAAATATGAATGTAGATTTAATGCTGCAGTTGCTACATGTTACATAAAACAACACATTATAACAACGGATAAATCAAGTTGGGGTTGTAAAGTTAGCCATAGTTGCCTTATAGAAAACTAAAGTTCCGTATTAAACCAAATGGTAATGTAAATGCTTTTCTTTCAACCAGGTCCATTTGTATGGGGCCCGTGGGGACCTTACGAACCATGCGATGCAGTTGATTGTGACACGCCCGGCAAACAGACCCGTGAACGAGACTACACATTGAGTCCAGGTGCACCAGATGTTGTACCACCCGAGAGTGAACGTATCTCTTTCATCAGCTGCAAAAAGCAAGGATGTACCCCCAAACCAACAGGTGAGTACTGTAATTGCATGTACATGTACCGAGGTGGTACTGTTCCTTGTCATGTGTAGTTAAAGACTCAATAAAGTTATAATCACCTGTAGCGACGGTTAGAATTTGTCTTTAGCAACCCATGTTTGTCGTAAGAGGCGATTAACGGGACCGGGTGGTCAGGCTCGCGTGGATCGATGATCATGCTATTGATCACCGGACTGACTGATCTCCAGGCTCGATTATTTACAGATCGCCGCCACACAACTAGTTCATTTTCCCTATCACTTCTAATGGGGACAGTGGGGTAGCCTCGTGGTTAAAGCGTTCGCTCGTCACACCAAACACCCGGATTCGATTCCCCACAAGGGTACAATGTCTGAAGTCCATTTTTGGTGTCCCCGCCGTGATGTTGCTGAAATATCGCTAAAGCGGGGTAAAACTAAATTCGCTCATTGAGGATAACATCCCCTAATTCTTTGCGAATGCAAATACGCATGTAGATAGAATGTATGTACATCATTGGCCTGTTTCTCGTAACGAAACTGAAATATTCTTTTGCAGCGGCACCTACTACTGTGGTTCCAGACCAGTGTGACTTCCTCCAATGCTCAAGCGAAACTAACCCAGTATGCGGTGCTATAGCTAATGGTAGCCCCACCACATACGACTCGGAGTGTAGACTCAAGAAACGCGCATGCGACAGTACGCCTAGATCTATATACAGGGTCATCTCAAGATCGATGTGTCCAGATAAAGAAGGAGGTTGGTTTGATTTTCAAACTCTGATCTCTTTTCATGATAGTATTAGAGAAATATTTTTCAAGACATAAGTTCTTTTCTGAAAAGGTAAGTCGGAATGATTCACAGGTAACTGAAAGGATTCCGGTACCACAAACCATGTAGAAAGAGACGAAAATGGAGTCAGTGAGTCACTCACTCTTAGCGTCACAGCAGTGACAATACTGGTTATACCACAGTGTATATTGATGTGGGAACTCATGGAGATCCGGGTTAGAATTAGTCTTTGACAACCCATGCTCGTCGCAAAAGGCAACTAACTGGATCGGGTTGCCAGACTCGCTGACTTGGTTGACACACATCATCGTGTTCCAATTTCGTGGATTGATGCTCATGGTGTTGATCCCTGGATTGTCTGGTCCAGACTCGATTATTCAGAGACCTTCGCCATATAGCTGGTATATTGCTTAGTGCGGTGTCTATCACCAACCAACCAACTTGATGTGACGGGAAACTCAGGTAAGCCTATTTGTTTCATTTCATTCGTGGCCTACTGGTCAGTGCGTTCATTTGTCACGCAGAAGACCCGGGTTCGATTTCCCTCGTGTGCACAATGTGTGAAGCTCATTTCCGGTGTGAAAAACTCACACACTCATCTTATTTTACAGAACCTGAACCACCCAAGTTCTGCAATGACGGTCCTGTCTTTAAGAAGGTGCAACGCAACTACACGCGCGGAGCCGTATCATGCTACTTCGAGGAAGAAATGAACGTCTGTGAATCTCTGCAGTGCGTCAGCCCAGCAGGAAAAACAAGCTCCAACATCTGCTGCCAAGGAGTTCGGTTTGCGACAGAAAAGGTGTCTGTCACTGCTATGTGCACTGACAACTCCAACGAAGTGATACACGTAAGTAATACTCCCCATCCCTGGTAATATACATCTATTCTAGGTCCCGTGAAGATCCCGTGAAGATCCGGGTTAGATTGGTCTTCGTCAACCAACTGACCGGATCGGGTGGTCAGGCGCGCTGACTTGGCTGACACATGTGATGGGTTCCCAACTGCGTGGATCGATGCCCATGATGTTGATCACTAGATTGTTTGGTCCACACTCGATAATTTACAGACCGCCGCCATACAGCTGGAATATTCCTGAATGTGGCGTAAAGCCACAAGCAAAGTATTTGATACACGGAATATTATGACACGCATCCCTCAACAAGAACATTCCCAGACATTAAATAATGTTCATATTTTTAAAAAGAAAAATGCAAAAATATAGAACGGTGCCATTTCTTCATGATTCACTTTTCTCTCCCTACAATGAAGTGATCGTGTTTGGCTACCATATGAATCACTTGATTGTCTAATCCAGACTCGATTCTGGATCAGACACCGTTATATAGATGGGATTTTACTGCGTGCTGCGTTAATTACCAGAC